>NC_040081.1:1820422-2564172 GCF_003369695.1 Bos indicus x Bos taurus | reverse complement strand
AAGAATCAGGGCAAGAATTTGCTTGCAAGAGTTATTCTTCAGATGTGATTAAAAAAAAAAAAAAAGGTGGAGAAGTGCCTGCACTCAGAAAAAAAACCCTTGATGGGGAAACCAGCGGGGACAGGAACAAACCTTCAGGGGATCAGTGGAGAACACAGCGACCAGTTTGTGGAAGGCAGAACAGACTGTGCACATGGCCCACGTGGCAGCCCTAAGCACCCTAGACTGTACTGGATGTCTCCTAGCGCAGAACTGGGTTGGGTGCTGAAAATTAGGTTTGGAGAGCAGACCCAGGGAGAGGACAGCTATTGGTTGTGAAAAGACATCCTGAAGGGACTCATCAGAGCATGCATGCCCCAGCCAGTTACAACTGCCCACCAGCCCCCACCACTGGAGGTACTTCAGGTTCACCCCAGCTGTAGATGCCACACCCCTCACCAGCCCGAGGGAGTAAGTGTGCCTCAGTCAGGCTATTTTTGCCCTCTTCACTTAGATGGGGAACAAATAGCTGAGGGTGGTACACATGCAGAGGTGGGGTCAAAACCAAAACTAAGCCTTAGGAGCACTGCAACTAAGGAAGAGGAAAGGAAATGTCACTGTGCAGCTGCACAAACTGCAGCTAAATCACCACAATCAGCTTGGTAAACCCATTGTCTGTGGAATACCTAAATAGACAATGAATACTCCCATAACTGAGATTGGTCTAGGTTTAGCAGCTATGGGCTTGGGGGCAAGTCAAGCCCATATGTGGGACTTTGACCAGGTCAGAGTGCCCACAGAGAGTCCAGGGGTCTACCCAGAGGCATTGGAGGGCCTCCTGGGAAGGTGGGAATTAGGCTTTCCCTGTGGTTCAGCTGGTGAAGAATTTGCCTGCAATGGGGGAGACCTGGGTCCAATCCCTGGGTTGGGAAGATCCCCTGGGGAAGTGAAAGGCTACCCACTCCAGTATTCTGGCCTGGAGAATTTCATGGAATGTAAAGTCCATGGGGTCACAAAGAGTCAGACATGACTGAGTGACTTGCACTTGCACTTTCACTGTGGGAGCAGGGACACTGACAGCAGAGGCCCCGGGAAAGTATCATCACTATTGTTATTCTTTCTGTGTTTATTTCACTCTGTTACATTGTTGGTGGTATTGTTTTTATGTGTTATTGCTTTTGTAATGTATTTATTTTTATTTTTCTATTTTTACTGTACTTTTTTGTTTTTTTCTTAGTTTTATTTGGGTTTCTTTAAAACTGTTTTTCTGTGTTTTATGTTTTCTTTGCTTTTTTAGTTTGCTGTTTTTGTTTTTATTTTCTGTTTTTGTTATTTTAGTCTTGATTCTTTTCATTTGTTAGTTCTATTGTTCATTCTCTTCTTTGATATTTCTTTTTTTTTTTCCTTTTCTGTTTTTTTTCATTGTTTATGTTTGGATTGTTTTTATCATCCGTCTTGGTCTTGGTTTGTCTGTTTTCCTCTTTTATTTTGTTTTGTTTTTGTTTCTTTGTGTGTGTTATTTCTGCTGGGTTTTTTGTTATTGTTATTTGTCTTGGGTTTCATTTGCCTGTTTTCTTTTCATTTTTTTGGTCCTTTCTTTTCCCTCTGGCCACACTATGTGACTTGCAGGTTCTTGGTACCCTGGCCAGGGGTTGACCTGGACTTCCAATGTGGAAATGCTGAGTCCAGGATGCTGTATTGCTAGAGAAGTCAGAGGCCCAGGGAATATTAATTAGTGTTTGCTCTCCCAGAAGTAGCCATCTTGACCCTGAGACCTGGCCACACCCTCCGCCTGCTGGCTTCAGTGCTGGACACCTCATGCCAAACAACCAGCAAGAGGACACAGTCCCACCCATCAGTAGAACAGACTGTGTAGAGTCACACTAAGCCCACAGACACCCCCCAAACAGCACCAGATGCGGCTCTGGCCATTGAAGGGTAAAGACAGCTCCACCCACCAGAGTGTAGGCACCAGTCCATCCCATCAGAAAGCCTTTACAATCCCCTGAGTCAACCTCACCCACCAGGGGGCAGATGATAGAAGCAAAAGAAATTATGAACCTGAAGCCAGGGGAAGGAGACCACAAACACAGGAAGTTAGACAAAATGAGAAGACAGAGAAATATGTTGCAGCCTAAGAAGCATGATAAAAACTCACAAGACCAAGTCAATGAGGAGGAAATATACAATCTACCTGAAACAGAATTCAGAGTAACGACAGTAAAGGTATAAGATCTTGGAAATAAAATGAGGCATGAATCAAATAGATACCACAAATGTTTACCAAGGACCTAGGAGAACTAAAGTGCAAACAAACAGTGATGAACAACACAATAACTAAAATGAAAAATACACTAGAAAGAATCAATAGCAGAATAACTGAGGCAGAAACACAGAAAAGTGAGCTGGAAGATAAAATGGTGGAAATAACAGCCATAGAGCAGAATAAAGAATGAAGGAGTAAAAAGAAATGAGAACAATCTCAGAGACCTCTGGGACAACATTAAACACACCAACATTCAAATTATAGGTATCTCAGAAGAAGAGGAGAAAGAGGAAAGTTTTGAGAAAATATTTGAAGATACTATAGTTGAAAACTTCCTTAATATGGGAAGGGAAATAGTCAATCAAGTCCAGGAAGTGCAGAGAGCACCATACAGGATAACCCCCAAGGAGAAACATGCTGAGATACATATTAATCAAACTAGCAAAAGTTAAATACAAAGAAAAACTATTAATAGCAGCAAAGGAAAAACAATAAGTAGCATATAAGGCAATCCCCATAATATTATCAGCTGATTTTTCAGCAGAAACTGCAGGATAGGAGGGAGTGGCAGGATATATTTAAAGTGATGAAAGAGAAAAACCTAAAACCAAGATTACCCTATCCAGCAAGGAGCTCATTCAGATTTGATGAAGAAGTCAAGAGCTTTACAGACAAGCAAAAGCTAAGAAAATTTAGCACCACCAAAACAGCTTTACAAGAAATGCTAAAGGAACTTCTACAGGCAGGAAACACAAGAGAAGAAAAAGATCTACTAAAGCAAAGCTAAAATAATTAATAAAGTGGTAATAGTAACTTATATATCAGTGGGGCTTCCCCGGTGGCTCAGTGGTAAAGTATCTGCCTGAAATGTAGGAGATACAGGAGATGCAGTTTCAATCCTTGGGTCCAGAAGATCCCCTCCCTGGAGGAGGGCATGGCAACCCACTCTAGCATTCTTGCTGGGAATATCCCATGGACAGGGGAGCCTGCTGGGCTCTGGTCCATGGAGTTGCAGAGTTGGACACAGCTGAAGTGACTGAACAAGCACACACACATGAACATATCAATAATTACCTTAAATGCAAGTAGATTAAATACTGCAACCAAAAGACACAGACTGGATGAGTGGATATGAAAACAAAATTAATATATATATGCTGTTTACAAGAAAGCCACTTCAGACCTAGGAACATATACTCACTAAAAAGTAAGGGAATGGAAAAAGATATTCCATGAAAATAGAAATTAAAAGAAAGTTGGAGTAGCAATATTCACTTCAGACAAAATAGACTCTTAAGACTATTGCAATAACCAAGGACGGACACTATATAATGATCAAGGCATCAACTGAAGAAAATATAAAAATTGTAAATATTTATGTACCCAGCATAGGAACACCTCAATACATAACGCAAATGCTAACAGCTTTAAATGGAGAAGGAAATGGCAACCCACTCCAGTATTCTTGCCTGGAGAATCCCAGGGAGGGGGGAGCCTGGTGGGCTGCCGTCTATGGGGTCACACAGAGTAGGACACAACTGAAGCGACTTAGCAGCAGCAGCAGCCTTAAAAAGGGAAGCTTCCATTAACACAGTAAGAGTGGGGACTTTAACACCTCATTTACAGCAATTAACAGATAATCCAGAGAGAAAATTAATAAGGAAACATGAATCACAATAAACACATTAAACCAGATAGAATTAATTGATATTGATAGGAAATTCCATCCAAAATTAGCAGAATACACCTTCTTCTCAAGGTGTATCCTGGAATATCTCCAGGATAGATCACATCTTGGGTCACAAACCAAGCCTCAGTAAAGTTAAGAAAATTTAAATCTAATCAAGCATCTTTTCTGACCATGATGCTGTGAGATTAAAATTCAATGACAGTGGAAAAATTGTAAAAAATACAAACACAGGGAGCTTAAGAATATGCTACTAAATAACCAAAAGATCACTGAAGAAATCAAAGAGTAAATTTAAAAATAGCTAGAAACAAATGACAATGAAAACATGATGACCCAAAACCTATGGAATAGAGCAAAAACAATTCTAAGAGGGAAGATTATGACAATACAATCCTACTTAAAGAAACTAGATAAATATCAAATAAACAACCTAAACTTGTACCTAAAGAAACTAGAGAAAGAACAACAAAAAAGAAAACTCCACAACTAGCAGAAGGAAATACATCATAAAGATCATAGCAAAAGTAAACGAAATATAAATGAAGAAAACAATAGCAAAGATCAGTGAAACTAAAAGCTGGTTCTTTAAAAAGATAAGCAAAATAGATAAACATTTAGCCATACTCAACAAGAAAAAAGTTGGGGGAGAGGAGAATACTCAAATCAATAAAATTAGAAATGAAAAAGGAGAAGTTTCAATTGATACCTCAGAAACACAATCATAAGCAGCTACTACAAACAACCATGTGGCATTAAAATGGAGAACCTGGAAGAAATGGACAAATTCTTAGAAAAGTACAACCTTCTAAGACTGAACCAAGCAGAAATAAAAAATATGAACAGATCAGTCACAAGCAGTAAAATTAAAACTGTGGTTAAAAATCTTCCAAGAAAAACCCAAGACCAGATGGCTCCACTGGCAAATTCTTTCAAACACTTAGAGAAGCTGCTGCTGCTGCTGCTAAGTCACTTCAGTTGTGTCCGACTCTGTGTGACCCCATAGACGGCAGCCCACCAGGCTCCTCCATCCCTGGGATTCTCCAGGCAAGAATACTGGAGTGAGTTGCCATGTCCTTCGTCAATGCATACATGCATGCTAAGTCGCTTCAGTCATGTCTGACTCTATGAGACCCTAAGGACAGCAGCCCACCAGGCTCCTCTGTCCACAGGATTCTCTAGGCAAGAATACTGGAGTGGGTGGCCATTTCCTTCTTCAAAGAGATAACACCTATTCATTAAAACTCCTCCAAAAAAATTTCAGAAGGAACCATCCCAAATTTTAATTCTACCAGGCCACCATCACCCTGATACTAAAATCAGACAAAGACATCACAAAAACAGAAAATTACATGCCAGTATCATTGATGACCATGGATACAAAAAACCTCAACAAACTACTAGCAAGTCAAATCCAACAGCACGTTAGAAAAGACCATATATCATGATCAAGTGAGATCTATCTTAGGGATTCAAGAATTCTTCAATATATAGAAATCAATCAGTGTGATATACCATATTAACAAATTGAAGGATAAAAACAATATGATCATCTCAGTAGATGCAGAAATAGCTTTTGACAAAATTCAACACCCATTTATGAAAAAAGAAACTCTTCAGAAAATGGGCATAGAGGGAACCTACCTCAACATAATAAAGGCCATGTACAACAAACCTACAGCAAACATCATTCTCAGTGGTGAAAAACTGGAGGCAATTTCTCTAAGATTAGGAACAAGACAAGGGTATCCAATCTTGCCACTACTACTGAACATCATTTTAGAAGTCTTAGTCATGGCAATGTGAGAAGAAAAAGGAATAAAAGGAATCCAAATTGGAAAAGAAGTAAAACTGTCACTCTTTACAGATGACCTGATACTACACACTGAAAATCCTAAAGATGCCATAAGAAAACTACTAGAGCTAATCAATGAATTTAGTAAATTTGCAAGATACAAAATGAATACACAGAAATATCTTGCATTCCTATACACTAACAATGAAAGACCAAAAAGAGAAATTAAAGAAACAATCCCATTTACCACTGCAACAGAAAGAATAAATACCTAAGAATAAAACTACCTAAGAAGGCAAAAGACCTCTACCCAGAAAACTATAAGATACTTATGAATGAAATCAAAGACAACACAAATGGAGAGATATACCATGTTCTTTAACTGGAAGAGTCAATATTGTAGAAACGACTATACTATCCAAAGCAATATACAGATTCAATGCAATCCTTAATTAGAACAACAAAAAATTTACAATATATATGGAAATATCTGAATAGTCAAAGCAGTAGTGAGGAAGAAAAATGGAGCTGGAGGAATCAGGCTCCTTGACTTCAGGCTATACTACAAAGCTGCAGCAGATAGCATATTCAAAAGCAGAGACATTACTTTGCCAACAAAGGTCCGTCTGGTCAAGGTTATGGTTTTTCCTGTGGTCATGTATGGATGTGAGAGTTGGACTGTGAAGAAGGCTGAGCACTGAAGAATTGATGCTTTTGAACTGTGGTGTTGGAGAAGACTCTTGAGAGTCCCTTGGACTGCAAGGAGACCCAACCCGTCCATTCTGAAGGAGATCAGCCCTGGGATTTCTTTGGAAGGAATGATGCTAAAGCTGAAACTCCAGTACTTTGGCCACCTCATGTGAAGGGTTGATTCATTGGAAAAGACCCTGATGCTGAGAGGGATTGGGGGCAGGAGGAGAAGGGGACGACAGAGGATGAGATGGCTGGATGGCATCACTGACTTGATGGACGTGAGTCTGTGTGAACTCCGGGAGTTGGTGGTGGACAGGGAGGCCTGGGGTGCTGTGATTCATGGGGTCGCAAAGAGTCGGACACGACTGAGCGACTGAACTGAACTGAACTGAATGAAGACAGTATGATACTAGCACAAAACAAAAATGGGACAGCATAGGAAGCCTAGAGATAAACTCATGCAACTATGGTCATTTAACCTGTGATAAAGGAGGCAAGAGTAAGCAATACAATGGAGAAAACAGCCTCTTTAATAAATGGTGCTGGGAAAATTGGACAGCTACATGTAAAAGAAAGAAATTAGAACATTCCTTAACACCACACAAAAAAAATAAATTCAAAATTGATTAAAGAACAAAATGCAAGGCAAGCCACTGTAAAACTCTTGGATGAAAACATAAGAACACTTTTTGACATAAATGGCAGCAAAATCTTTTTTGACCCACATTCTTGAATAATGAAAATAAAAACAAAACTAAACAAATAGGATCTAATTAAACTTAAAAGCTTTTGCATAGCAAAGGAAACCTTAAGTAAGACAAAAAAGCAGCTCTCAGAATGGGAGTAAATATTTGCAAATGAAGCAGCTGACAAAAGATTAATCTCCAAAATATGCAAATGGCTCATGCATCTCAATATCAAAAACAAATAATCCAGTCAAAAATGGGCAGAATTCCTAAACAGACAATTCTCCAAAGAAGATACACAGATGACCACCAAACACATGAAACGAACACATGAAACACAAGAAACATCACTATTAGAGAAATGCAAATCAAAACGACAATGAGGTATCACCTCACACCAGCAGAATGGCCATCATCAAAATGTCTACAAACAGTAAATGCTGGAGGGGTGTGGAGGAAACAGAGCACTGTTACACTGTTGGGAATATAAATCAACACGATGGCCATGGAAAATGACATGGAGGTTCCTTTAAAAAGTAAAATGAGAACTGCTGGATGATTTAACAATCTCACTCCTGATCATACACCCAGAGAAAATCAAATTCCAAAAGATCCATGCACCCAAATGTTCACTGAAGCAGTATTTGCAATAGCCAGAACATGGAAGTGACCTAAATATCCCAGCAGAGGAATGGATAAAGATATGCAATGGAATACTACTCAGCATAAAAAGGAACAAAATTGTGCCACTTGCAGAAATGTGGATGGGTCTATAGACTGTCACACAGAGCGAAGTAAGTCAGAAACAGAAAAACAAATATCATACTGGGTTGACCAAAAAGTTAATTTGAGTTATCCATACATCTTATGGAAAAATCTGAATGAATTTTTTGACCAACCCAATATATCAATGCATATATGTGGAATCTAGAAAAATGGTATAGACAATTTTATTTTCAAAGCAGAAACAGACACATATATGTATAGAACAAACATAATGATGGATACCAAGGAAGAAAAGATGGGTGGGATGAATTGGGAGGTTGGGACTGACATATAAATACAATTGGTGAGTACATACATGCTAAGTTTCTTCATCCATGACTGACTTTTTGTGACCCCAGGGACTGTAGCCCGCCAGGCTCCTCTGTCCATGGGATTCTCCAGACAAGAATACTGGCGTGGGTTGTACGCCCTCCTCCAGGACATCTTCCTGACCCAAGGAGGACTGTTTCTTTACCACTAGTACCTCTTGGGAAGTCCCCTATGCACAATCGGAACTATGTATAAAATAGACAACCAACGAGAATCTACTGTGTAGCACAGGGAACTCTACTCGGTGCTCTGCAGTGATCTAAATGGGAAGGAAATTCAAAAAAAGAGGGAATAGATGTACACATATGGCTGATTCACTTTGCTGTACAGCAGAAACAGACACAGCAATGTAAAGCAACAGTACTCCAATAAAAATGATAATAAACAAGGACCTACTGTATATCACAGGGAACTCTGCTCAGTATTCTGTAATTGAGAAAGGAATTTGAAAAAGAATAAATGCATGTATTGTATAACTGAATCAGTTGTTGTACACCTGAAACTAACATGTTGTTAATCATTCATGCTCCATTACAAGATAATAAAGTAAAAAAAAAAAAAATGAAGATAACGGAGTTCAAGTAAGACTTCCTAGGGAAAGCAACGCACATGCTTCTTGAAGGATGAACACGGACTAGTGCTTCAAGTAGAACAGAGATGGAAGAACATCCTGTGCATGAACAGACTTGTAAGAGATTGGCTATGTGGTAGGGAAGTAGAGGCTACTTTCACAAGAGCTAGGAGGTGCATCTCAAGAGGAACAGATTGTAAGCACCTTTATTCAGTAATGTAAGAAATAAAATACAATTTTGTATTTTATTTTTGAGACCAGAAATTTTCTGAAATATCTTTAATATGCTGCAATATGTTTGCTGTATCACTTAAGATTATTCAATTTTGCTATAGATTACAATAAAAGAAAATGGGCTGAATAAAACTCAAGAAAAAAAAAGACATAACTTTTTTGGAACTGAAGAGCATATTGTTAAGATAATATTGCTAACGATTATACATATGTATACAATTTCAGCAGTAAACCAAGTACAGGCTCTCTCCTTATCAATTCCTAATCCCAAATTCTTATTATGCTCAATTTGATGACATTTGTGTGAGGTATCTCTTCTTAAGCAGTCTTTTCAAAATTGTGAAATAGAACACACATATAGCGTAACTGCACCATAGAACTTGTAACTGAAAAGCATCAGGAATAACTATAACGATGACACTCAGAATGAGGAAATGTGCTGCCTCCAAGGACTCTGCAACCCTGTCACTGTGTGCCTCTCCAGAGCCTGCTGCTTTCCTGCCCGATTGAGATGACCACTGCCCTGGTTTTATAGCTTCCCCAAGTATATGTGCATCCCTAAAACTGTAGTTTAACTTTGTGTTTTTTTGAAATTCATATGGATGAAACCATATAAAAGATATGATTTCTTGTCTGCAGTGGTTTCATTTATTCAGTATTACCTGTGGAAGACTCGGAATGGAGACAGACTTTATTTAGTTTTGTTGCTAGAAAATGTCCTGATCTAAGAATATATTATGATTATTCATTCTAATTGGACATTCAGTTTGCTTCTAGTTTAGATAATTAAAGGGCAATGATGCTACAGACACTTTTTACACCTAATGTATTCTGCTCCACATGCACAGGAGTTCTATCTTAAGTCTAAAATTGTAAGATGCTCAAATATGCAGTTTTTCAACTTTACTAGCTAATCTCAAATAGTTTTCTAAAGTGGCTGTACCCATTTACAGTCCTGCCAGCAGTGTATACAACTCACACCATTCCCATATTAGTCAATCTTATGGATGTGTAATGATATTTTATTGTACTTTTCACTCACATTTTCCTGACTACTAATGACACTGAATACCTCATTTATTTAGTAACAATTAAATTTCCTTTTTTGTGAAGTTTAAACATTTTGCCTGTTTTTCTACAGAAG
Organism: Bos indicus x Bos taurus; assembly: GCF_003369695.1. Classification (NCBI taxonomy): domain Eukaryota; kingdom Metazoa; phylum Chordata; class Mammalia; order Artiodactyla; family Bovidae; genus Bos; species Bos indicus x Bos taurus. The sequence goes on along the minus strand of NC_040081.1, from coordinate 2,554,022 downwards.
TTTTCCCTTTTCTTAACAGTATTTTTAATTTAATATCTGGATATCAGCACTTTGGGTCCCTCCCCCAGTTTTACTGAGGTATAGTTGACAAAATTTAAGATATTTAAATTGTACAGTGTGATGATTTATGTACACATTGTGAAAAGATCCCATATAAGATTAACTTACACGTCCATCACCTCCTGTATTTAACCTTCTTTTTTCTTGTCAGAACACTTAAGTTCCACTTTCTTCAGTTCAGTTCAGTCACTCAGTTGTGTCCGACTCTTTGTGACCCCATGGACTATAGCACACCAGGCTTCCCTGTCCTTCACCATCTCCGGAGGCTTGCTCAAACTCATGTTCATTGAGTTGGTGATGCCATCCAATCATCTCATCCTCTGTCATCCCCATCTCCTGCTCTCAATCTTTTCCAGCATCAGGGTCTTTTCCAATGAGTCAGTTCTTTGTGTCAGGTGGCCAAAGTATTGGAGCTTCAACTTCTATCTTCTATCTGTCAGCATCAGTCCTTCCAATGAATATTCAGGATTGATTTCCTTTAGAATTGACTGATTTGATCTCCTTGCAGTCCAAGGGACTCCAAACGTCTTCTCTAGCACCACAATTTGAAAGAATCAGTTCTTCAGCATTCATCCTTCTTTATGGTCCAACTCTCAGATATGTGCATAACTACTGGAAAAATCATAGCTTTGATTATCCAGACCTTTGTCAACAAAGTGATATCTCTGCTCTTTAATACACTGTCAACATTTGTCTTAGCTTTCCTTCCAACAGTAAGCAAGCGTCTTTTAATCTTGTGGCTGCAGTAACCATCCACAGTGATATTGGAGCCGAAGAAAATAAAATCTGTCACTGTTTCCACTTTTTCTGAGTAGTATTAAATGAGTATGATGAATTCTAGTGGTTGAAAAGTTGCTATGGTTCTTATGCTCTTTATTTTACAGGTGGAGATTAGATAGTTTGATCCTTTCCAGGAAAATTCATTTTTCAGTTGCCAGTGCAGGCCAGACTATGGAATGTGGGGTTTCCTGAGACTATGTGTTTTAAAAAGGTCACTACCTGAGCTTGTGTAACGAATGGAAGAAGTCCAAGAGTAGCTATGGAGGATTTGCAAATAGTCCTGGGGGAAAAAAAATGATGAGACAGAAGTCAAGTGAGCTAAACTCTTCTACAGTTTTTAAGAATTTAAAGACATTTTGAGGTAAAACTTCACAAATTTGTTTACAAATATAACTCTTTTTAATGTTAATACTCACATAGACATTTAGAGAGAGAACAACTTTGTTGGCAATATAAACATTTTTATAGCTAATTCTCAAATAGACATTAGAGATAAAACTTTGTCTTCAAATCTAACCTTTTTTATAGTTAATACTCAAATAGAAACAAATTCTTTATTTCACTTTTTTTAAGGTTTTTGCATACTTACATTTGCTCCTATTTTTTATAAAGTTGTACTTACATAGTCCATTTGGCTTCATTTTAAGAACATTTAAAATAGGCCATCCTTTAGAAGATTATTCTTAAAAATAGAATTTGTGGAATATTTCTGAAGCATATGCATTTCATTTGTTACTCTAGGTTATCTTTTTTCTTGTACACCAGCCCAAAAAAGAGTTGTGTGCCTGCACCACAAGATAAAAAGCTTTTGTGAAACTGCCCTTATTATTTACCCTGCCTTTGAATTGTGCCCATGACTTTCATTGAGGAGCACTATAAGAAATAATCTTAGGAAGCTCCTTGTTAAACTAATTGTAAGGAAGTTGTTATACTTATTGTTTCTTCTGGTATACAATGTTTCTTTTAAGAGGACCTTAAGAGAAATTCCTCACTGGTCTCAGTATAATAAATGAGTTTCTTCTAAAAACTAATTGCCTTTTTGTTGCCTGAACTCTAAACCACAGCTCAACTGGTTTTGCTGGTGGACACTTTCATACCTCTTCTATCAAAGGTGCAGAAACTTATAGAATAATTACAATAATTACCCAACTGTCTACCAAGAATTCAAGCTTGAGTCTGTTTGACCAGGGGTTCCCATATCCTGGGTGCCCAGAGAGTGGTAGAAGGAGGGACATGGACTCCACGTGGGTGGGTCACTTTGCCTGTGATCTCCTTCCACTACAATTGGAGCAGGGCTGGAACAGTTATCAGCAAAGGCAAGATGTGTCAGTAACCAGCTCCTAGAAGCTGAAGGGAATTCATGCTTGGGTCTTGCAGGAGAAATTGTCTGTCTGGCATGCCCTACAAGAGCAAATCAATACCAACATTTATAAAATATGTCTTCCATGAGTGAGAAAACAGGTTTCATGGTTGATATCCACACCTAGGAAACAAGGTAAGAAAACAATAGTAACTTAAATCCACTTAGTGGCAAATAAACAATTCCTGAAAATCTACGAGACTTAAATACACTTCAGAAAAGAAATCTGAAGCACTGCACTTTGTTTGTAAGCCTGCTCTTTGAATCCACTATCTAGGTATTAGAAAAATAACCTGGGTATAAGAGTGAACAGTGTTTGCATATGCCCTTTAAGAAGCAACTTGTGTTAGAGGCTTGGAACAAAATTTACAAATCTCTATTAAGTCAAAGGGAGGCTGGTTTAAAAGGGTGAGGGGGGTATATTTAATCCACTGAATGTGAATGCTTAGCCTTAGATTCAAAAGCTAGGATCACTGAGGAGAAAAATTACTCCCTTCTGAATGGAAATGAATGAATATAAATGACACACCCTGGGACTGCATTTGTTTAAAATCCTTTTTTTTTTTAAATCCTTTTTCTAGCAATAGCTAGAACTGGACATGGAACAATGAACTGGTTCAAAACTGGTAAAGGAGTATATCAAGGCTGTATATTGTCACCCTACTTATTTAACTTATATGCATCATGAGAAATGCCGGGCTGGATGAAGTACAAGCTGGGATCAAGATTGCAGGGAAAAATATCAATAACCTCAGATATGCACATAACACCACTCTTATCAGAAAATGAAGAAGAACTAAAGAGCCTTTTGATGAAGGTGAGAGAGGAGAGTGAAAAAGTTGGCTTAAAGCTCAACATTCAGAAAAGTAAGATCATGGTATTCAGCCCCATCACTTCTTGGCAAGTAGATGGGGAAACAATGACAGACTTTATTTTCTTGGGCTCCAAAATCACTGCAGATGGTGACTGCAGCCCTGAAATTAAAAGATGCTTGCTCTTTGGAAGAAAGACTATGACAAACCTAGACAGCATATTAAAAAGCATAAACATTACTTTACTGACAAAGGTTCATATAGTCAAAGCTATGGTTTTTCCAGTAGTCATGTATGGATGTGAGTGTTGGACTATAAAGAAAGCTGAGTGCCAAAGAATTGATGCTTTTGAACTGTGGTGTTGGAGAAGACTCTTGAGAGTCCCCTGGACAGCAAGGAGATCAAACCAGTCAATCCTAAAGGAAATCAGTCCTGAAGGAAAATCAGCTCCAATACTTTGGCCACCTGCCTCATTGAAAAAGACCCTGGTGCTGGGAAAGATTGAAGGCAGGAGGAGAAGGGGACACAGAAGATGAGATGGTTGGATGGCATCACCAACTTGATGGACATGAGTTTGAGCAAGCTCTGGGAGTTGGTGAAGGACAGGGAAGCCTGGTGTGCTGCAGTTCATGGGGTTGCAAAGAGACCTGACTGAGTGGCTGAACTGACTGAACTGAACTACCTTATATCCCTATTAATCCTATTTTTCTACCTGCTTTATTTCTTTTATATACCTAATAGAATTTTTTTCATCACCTTTTACTTTGAAAGCTATTTTTTGCTTTTAAATGCCCTTCTCTCTTTCTCCTTAAGTTTAAGGTTCAATTCAAACATCAAATAGTCTTTAATATTGCCTTCATAGATTTCCATATTCTGTCTGTATTTCCATGGTATTTAACATATGTCTTTCATATGGTAGTTGGTATTTACTTATATTATAGTCAGTTTTACATATGATTTCTCTCCTTTTAAGATAGTCAATGTTGGAAACTCACATTGTGATGATGGAATAGGAGGATGTGGAGCTCACCTCCCCTGAGAAACAAATCAAAAGGTGGAATGATTCTCAATGAAAATGAACTGGAGACTGACAGAAAGAGTCCTGTACAACACAGAGTCAGGTAGAAAGGAAAGAGAAGTGATTAGGTCGGGATCTGCGCCCCAGGAGGGGACTCAGAGGAAACTGAGATTAATTATGCAAAGGCCTTTATTAGTGGTTCAAGCCATACTGGGCCTGCCAGTGCTGGGGTCCGACATGGGAAGGCAAGCATCCTTGACTGGTGCGATGAACAGGATGGCTGTGGGAGGCCTGGACTCCACCTGTGTGGGGCACAGACTTGCTTGCCTGCCCCTGAGGCAGGGGGAGAGGGCAAATTGAAACCATGTGGGCAGCTGACCGGTTTCCTGCAACTGCCCAGCCCATCGCTCAGCCTGAACTGGGCAGATGCTTCAGCTCCACTTGCCCCACATCCCACTCCACACGGCTGAGGACAGAACCACGCTGTGAGACCCTGAGCTGGCTCACACCTGAGGTGCAGTCTGAGCAGGGTAGGGATAGCTACTGTTGGTGCTTAGGCATCAGAGGTAGTCTGGATCTCTGATGGTGACCAGATTGCCACACCTTGCACCATGCAGCTGCTGCCGCCAAGTCGCTTCAGCCGTGTCCGACTCTGTGCAACTCCATAGACGGCAGCTCACCAGGCTCCCTCGTCCCTGGGATTCTCCAGGCAAGAACATTGGAGTGGGTTGCCATTTCCTTCTCCAATGCATGAAAGTGAAAAGTCAAAGTGAAGTCGCTCAGTCATGTCCGACTCCTAGCGACCCCATGGACTGCAGCCCACCAGGCTCCTCCGTCCATGGGATTTACCAGGCAAGAGTACTGGAGTGGGGTGCCATTGCCTTCTCCCCTTGCACCCCAGCCCTGACCAAATACCCAAATACCCTAAGTCAGACACAACTTAGCAACTAAACCACCTCCACCACCACTCACACTGGAGGGAGTCAGAGAAAGAGAAGAGAAAGAAAAGAGGGTTGTAAATGTATTTAATGAAATTATTGCTGATAGTCAATGCTTTGGGTTGGGTATGTGTTTTTAATATCTTTCTTTATCTACATTTACTTATTTAATAAAACTTTGTTATGTAGCAAAACATACATGGTCCTTCCTATCATAAAACATACAGATAAACAAACAAAACACAGACAATAAATTAGCCAAGAAATATCACAAGATGTAAAATTTTATGAAAGAAACAGTTTAGTTAAAAATTAGCAGAAAAGGACTAACCTAGAGTGATGAAAAAAGGCCTTCCCAGGTAAGAAACATTCAACCAAGAGCTGTTTATGAGCAGAGACCCAGTATAATCACAGCCTAGGGAAGAACATTCCAGAAGGAAGAAACAGCATGAGCAGGAACCCTAAGATAAGAAAAAGAAAAGCTTGGAATGGTCTAGAAACTGAATTAGAGTTCATGGGAATAAAGTACAGTGAGTGAGAGGAGGAATTGCACCAGGTGTCCAGATGTGGTTGCAGAGAGACAGGGGCTAAATGTGAATGTTTTTGTTTTTGTTTTTTAAGTAAAAAATGCTCACAGGCTCTTATGTGGAAAATAAACTGAAGATTCCAGAGCAACAAAGAATCTGGAAAACTTGCCAGAAGGCTGGTGCTCCAACAAAGTGGTGAAGAGAGAGGCAGTGACAGAAAGGTAAAGTGCAAGCTTTGAGATGATTTACAAAGGGAAAATAATAGACCATAAGGATGAATTTGAAATATGATGAGAAAAAAAGAAGAATCAGGTGTGACCTCTAAGCAACTGGATGAGTAAGGATTAAATTCCTGTCTTCTAGAGGAAAAGTGGATTTGAGGAATTAATAATTACCTTCCAATTTCTTCAAAATCACTAGGAGATTCTACGAGGATTGAGGTGTGAAGGTGACTTTGCCGATTCTCCTGCTGCCTCAGTCCAGTTGCTAACTGGAACCCTCAGGAGGGCAATGGCTGGAGCTGGTTTGGGCCCTTCCCCTCCAGGTGGGCAAGAACTTTAGAAGCTCTTGGAGAAGATCAAAATTTCGTGGAAAAGTTATGAACTCACTCCAAAACAAGAAGATTGCTTCTGAGAGGGTGTGTTGGTCCATCTGACCTCCACAGAGAAAAGGCGAATGTTGGCCAGAGTCCTGCTTTCCTCCAAGTCTGGATAAAGAGTGGACGCTAGACATAGAAGCAAGGCGTCTGCTGCAGCAATGAACCTTGCAACACACACGTGCAATTTTGAGTTCATGGTGTGTCGTATTGTTACCAGGCCAAACTTTGGTCCACTTGCCCATGTGCTGTAAAGCCAATCTACTGACCGAGGCTGTGGTGAATGAAAGTGCAACTTTTATTGCAGGTGCTAAGCAAGGAGTCTAGGGCAGTTAGCGTTTATAAAACTAAACTCCCTGAAGGCTTTCAGGGAAAGGTTTTTAAGGACAGTGAGGGAAGAAAATTGTGGAGTATGTGATCAGCTCATGGACATTCTTCTAATTGGTTGTTGGTGAGGTAACTGGGAGTCACCATCACCAACCCTTCTGGTTCAAACCAGTCTGGAGTCTGTCTACATGCTTGTGGTCAGCATATAGTTAACTTCCACCTGGTGGGAGTTTCAGTACTTACAAAACAGCTCAAAGGACACGGCCCAGAATATTATCTACAGCCCTTGAGGAAGAACTAAAAACTTTGTTTAATGGTTAAACCATTACAATTTTATTTTGCTTTACTGTTTTCCTTCCTTTCTACCTTGTCTCACTTCTCGGATTAAGTTCACTCTTCAGAACTCAGCGAAAGCCCAGAAGGCTAAAGTTTTTCTTCAGATAAGAGGCATGCAAAGAACATAGTTTGGGAGTTCTGTCCCAGGAAGCCCTCATAGAGTCCTGTTTGGTTACAATAAGTTAAATAATGGTTCTTAACATAGAAAAGACACATCAGGGAAACACTGATAAACCAAGGATATCTAGACTTACAAGTATAAAATCATCTCAGCTAAAATCTAGCATATTTAGAATAAAAAATTATAATTTAATTATATCTCAGAAAAACCTCAACAATCGCACTGTTACGATCCTCTCATTACAGAAACTGAAGCACAGAGAAAATAAAGTCACATGGCTGTGAGGTGCGAGACTGAGTTCTGAACTCAGTCAAAACAAATCTGGTTATGAATTGTTTACATTGATAAAGATGCCTTAGTAAGCAAATCATTCAATCTTCAGTCAGTCTTCTATTGGTATAATATATGGTGTGTGGATTGGATAATTCTTATAGTCTTTTCCAACTTCAGCATTCCATGAGAAGCACATATTAATGCCCTTAAGTAAATGAACAGTATGGATTTGACATAAGGATCATGATCTATTAAGGCTAGATCTTATAAAATTATAAATTCCTTAAATCAGGCCTTTCGCCTTTTCAATTAACAAAAAAATTTTACTCACATTCTATAGCACTCAAAATGATTCAATCAACATTGGCAATCTTTAAATGAATCAGTACACATGTTTTGAATGAATAATATCAGGCAAAGCAAAAGATCAACCCAATGAGGAGGTTTAGGTACCTAAATGGTACAAAAAATGGCCTGAATTAATGAAAAAATATTTCTGACATATATTTAATTCACTTGTTTATGAAGTTTATATTGGAAATGAGTCTACATTGGATTCCTGATAGTGCTAAAAAAAATAAGCATGTAGCAGCAGTAGCAAAAGACCAGCTGACACTAACACAATACTAATTGACCATAATATTAATGTCATGAAATGATGTGTAATGAGTGTGCATTCATTATCTCTCTCAAGAGTTAGTGGGTTTTTTATTTGGAAATAATTATAGATTCATAGGAAGTTTGAAAAAAAAACTTATACCAAGTTTTCTTTGATTACATGTTAAATAATTATTATACTATTTCAAAATTAGGAATTTGACATTGGTAGACTGTGTGTGTGTACAGCTCTATGTCATAAAAGTTTGTTTTAAACCTTAGGAAAGAATGTCTTCACTTCTTAATAATTAAAGTGCTTTTCAACCTATGCTGTTTGCTGAAATTTTCACTTTGAGTTGAAAATTTCACAGGATAAAGCCTGTTTGTGAATAATGGGCCTACTTCTTGCCCTTGTTGCTATATTTAGCACTGCTTAAGGTATTTTTAGCTCTAGCTAAGTTATATCCTCATTTGTCCAACAGCCAGATTTTCTCCTATTTTTATAGGTAAAGTTACTGCAAAGAAAAGTATTTAGAAAGTCCATTAAAACATTTTTTAAATGGTAGAATTAATCCTAAAGTCAGAACAGGTGTTCAAATTCTACATCATCTCAATTTACAATTCTTTTCTCCTGCAGCTGCTCTGTGATCTTATCTGCTTCGGGACTGCTCAGAGCACTCTCCTCTGTAACTCCTGCTTTTGTGAAAATTCATTTTATTGTTGTCGTTGGAAAAAGCGGTGCTGACTCTCAGCCTGCTCGGCAGCCTGGAGTGAAGGACAACATTGCACGAAGGGCCCATGGCAGCCCTAAAGCCAACTCAAACCCAACCCAACTCAGACTCTGCTGAGCCTCCATGTCTCCTTCTTTAAAGTGTAAATTATAAGATCTTCCAAGTTACTTTGTCTGTTTAATTCAATAATTCTCTGAGTCTTCAATTCAGGTGATGCATGCAAATTCAGTTCCATAGCCATCATTCCCTAGGATATTATCAGCAGGAATGCGGTTTCATTTCTTTGAAAGGATACAGCTGATATTTTGGGGGCATCAGTGATAACTTGGATGATGTGTCGGATAATCTTTTGGGCTATAACTGTCTGGCTTGGCCATGTTTTTTGTACCTTTGTACCCCTCAGGCTTTGAGCTATGTCGGGACAGGAGAAATAAATTAAAATTCTACTGCTGAAAATCTAGGATAATTGCTGACGTGTGGTACAATATAAACATGAGGTTTGGAGACAGACTGGTTTGGATGCCAGCCCAACTTTCACCAGCTGCGTCTATAGAGAGGTGGATCAAGACTGAAGAAAGACCAGAGTAGGCCAACTCTGGACAAGTGCAAAGATGGCTTTACCCTCTGCCCTATGTCAAACTGCCTCTGGACAGAGATGCTCCTGGGCCCAGCAGAGAGATTTCTGGCCAGAAGGAGTCAAAGACCTGAGAGTAGATCCCACCCTTTGAAAGACAAAGTCAAGGGAGGATAGGAGGATCTCACAGAGGGAGGGCACATGCCAGGAGCACGAATGAGAAACACAGACCTACAGATTGGGAAAAGGCTGTAAGCATGGCCTAATCCTGACATCCTGGTCCGTGGGGACTGGTACTCTGCCTCAGTATCCCCAGTTGTAGGCGATTCACTGCCTCCCAATGTACATTTAGTTTTCTGCCTGCCTAATTTAATCCTTCCTAATTGAGGGCTGTCTTTAATTTTGTTCTATTTTCTTGCACCATTGTTTGAATGGGAAGTAAAAAGGAGAACGGAAGGAAAATCAACAGCAACTGTTATTAAATCTTGCCCTAGTAGTTTGACAGCATTACAGCTTCATTAGTTTTATTTGCAGGAATAATTGCACATCAGAATCCATAAATTGCTATGGATATACGATTCTTGGAGAACATTTCCTTTGGACTGTTTTTGAATTGTATCACTTTAGAGAAAACTATTTTATATTTCTCAAAAGTTCACACTATTGTGACCAAAATTTGAAAAAATTCCAGGACAAGTGATTTCTTTTTTTGTATCTATTTCGAATACATGGTTTGATGTTTTCCCCAAGCTCTTGCTTGAAGTGTGAAATTGTTCTCACAGCTCTGGTAATGTTCCTTAAATTTCTCATTAACAAAAAGTAGAAAGCATACTGTATAGAAAAAATTAACTTTAATAAATATGGTCAGTCTTAGATGAAACCAGACCACAATGTGTGTATCATATTCCAGATGATTAATGGAGATGATTTTCTTCTTTCCTCAAACTGTAGTGTTATTTTTTTAAAAATTGGAGTGTGCTTTGAATGATTCTTTGTTTCTTTAGATAAGCAGAGATTGTATTTGAGGACAATCAGAACTACTAAAAGTGAAGCACTGAATTTCAGAAGAATAATTTGTCTTTTCTGCCATCCAGTGCCACTGTATTTGGATATCTAACATGCAGTCAGCAGGGATGTGCATTCACCATCCAGCTCTTCAATCTTTGTCCTCCAGAAAAAAGTGTCACTAATTTCTCTGTACATGACATTCCAAAAGACAGTTACAACCAGGTTGAAGGGTCTAACTCTTAAGGAACCATCCATTCATGAAAGTAAAGATATTTCAAGAGACATATTTTACATACTTACCTACAGAATGAAGATTAGCATGAAAGTGAAAGTGAAAGTCACTCATTCGTGTCTGACTCTTTGTGACCTCATGGACTATACATTCCATGGACTTCTCCAGGCCAGAATACTGGAGTGGGTAGCTTTTCCCTTCTCCAGGGAATCTTCCCAACCCAATGATGGAACCCAGATCTCCCACATTGCAGGTGGATTCTTTACCAGCTGAGCTGAAAGGGAAGCCAGAAGATTACCATAAAGTCATATAAAACAGAGAATGTACCGAGACTGACTAATTTTTTTCTAATAAATGCTACTGACTTTAAGATACGAGAATAGGACAGTGCAGAGTTTGAGAGGGAAGGCTCCAGAATTAGATAGCTCTGAGTCTGGATTCTGGCTTCACTTTTACTACCTATATGACCCTGAGCAAGTTATTCATAGTTAAATCTAAGCCTATAATTAAATGCTTAAAGATAAGGCTAATACAAGAATTTCACCCCATTAAATTCTGTGAGAAATACATGAGATAACACACAAGAATGATCCCTTATAGCAGCTGACGCATGGTAGCGCTTAACAAATGTAAGCACTATTACAGTACGTCCTCTACATATGAACGTTCAAGTTGCAAGCTTTTGAAGATGCAAATGTGTGTTCCATCAGCATCTGCTGCTGCTGCTGCTAAGTTGCTTCAGTCATGTCCGACTCTGTGCGACCCCATAGACAGCAGCCCACCAGGCTCTGCCGTCCCTGGGATTCTCTAGGCAAGAACACTGGAGTGGGTTGCCATTTCCTTCTCCACTGCGTGAAAGTGAAAAGTGAAAGCGAAGTCGCTCAGTCGCGACCGACTCATGGTGACCCCATGGACTGTAGCCCACCAGGATCCTCCATCCATGGGATTTTCCAGGCAAGAGTACTGGAGTGGCTTGCCATTGCCTTCTCCATCCATCAGCATCAGGCATGAGTAAAATTACAGCTTGCCCTCCATCACCTATTGTTGATGATCTTTCAGCTCTACCATCTCCCACCTCCTCCAGTCAGTAACTGCTCTTGCCTGTTCACTGGATGCCAGCCCCCATGTGCCCACTATTGTATTGTACTACTGCACTCTTCAAGGTACTGTACTGTAGGATTAAACATGTTTTTTTTTTAATTTTTCTGTTTGCTTTTTATGCATTATTGGTGAAAAGTATTATAAACCATGACAGTACAGTACTATATAGCTGACTGTGTCAGTTGGGTACCTAAGCTAACTTTGTTGGACTTACAAACACCCACTTGGAATGGATATCATTTGCGTATGGGGGATTTACTGTATATTATTGCTTAATGATGGCTTCTAGAAATACTTATCATGTCTGCTATATTCCAGGTCCTGTGTGAGGTACTGAGGACATAAGAATTTAAAGTTCCTTCCTTGAATTGTTCTCAAGACCAAGTGGACACAAGCAAAAGATATGACCAGATAACATGAGAAGTGCAGTGACAGTGAGTCATGGGAACATAGCTCGTGGAGGCAGGGGGTCACAGATAAGGCAACATGAAACTTTTGATGTGTTTACAAATGAAAGTCTTTTAATGCAAACTTCTAGAACTGTTTCTGGTTCTTTATCGCTTATGCTAAACTCTCCATGGACAAATTTCTGAGTAAATTATGTGCTTCTAAAACCTGCCATCTTTTCTTGAGGCTGTTAAGGATGCTGTCCGGGCACTATCCTAGTGATGGCCTCTGGAATGAGGCTTCTGGTATTAGCTTCCAGCTTCCCTGAGCGCTGGTTTGCTCAGTTTCTTTCCTGATAAAGTGGGGGAGCGTAGTGTTGCTTATCTAATAAAATTTTGTGAGGATTAAAGGAAATAATATATGTAAGACATTTGACAGATGTCAAGTGACAAATGGATGTTGGCTGCTACACTCAGTTAAAGAGCTAAAAATGACTCTTATTTCAGAAAAGTCATTATTTTCTGTTTAGTTTGTTAGGACCACAACCCATGAATCTGAACTAGAAAGGGAATAGTACATCTCTTGGTAAAACAAAAAACCTAAACATGCTGGAAATAACATACTTATTTGTTTGTAATTTGGTTCTTTTCTGTTTTCCCAGATGGTGAAGGGTGAAGGATTTTGTAAGTGTCAAATTAGATAAGGGCTGGTTTCCATTTACATTGTCATGATTGCTCTATTTTCTGTGTGCGCTCATAATGTTCTCATTTAATGTGTAAATATGCTTTAGTCCTAACACTGTGCACTCCTGGTTTTATGACCAAATCTGTTGCCATGTTGCCCATAGTTTTATATTTTACATTTTAATAAGAATCCAATGGTTGATTCTTTTTTATCAGGCTCTTATGAAAAGATTCATGAGAGAATCAGTCATAAGGTAAATCACAACCCTTTCCTAATACCTAAATACCCAAGACCACAATCAAAGAAAGGAGAGGTCTTGGAAGAAAGATATACTACCCATAGAAATATTAATAAGAGACTCTGGACACAGGAAGTGGTGGCAGTATCATTCATATCTAGATAAACATGCTCATTAATTAAAATCTTGCTCCCTTGGCCTTGCCAGTGGGTGCCTCATCGTTACTTTCAGCAGCAGCAATGCTTGATTGTCATTCTCTGATTTCTAGAGATTATTGTCTGAAATTTGTATTTTAGCTGGAAAAAGCAGCTCCAGAATCCCTAACCACACCCAGTACACGCAGTACAAAGGAAAGACTGTCGATGGGTGCTAACCATTATTCATATGTATACAATTTCAGCAGTAAACCAAGTACAGACTCTCTCCTTATCAAGTCCTAATCCCAAATTCTTTTTATGCTCAATTTGATGACACTTGTGTGAGATATTTCTTCTTAAGCAGTCTTTTGAAAGTCTTTTCAAAATTGTGAAATAGAACACACATATAGCGTAACTGCACCATAAACTAATACAATTATGTAAAGTTTAAAAATAAAATAAAATTAATGTAAAAAAAAAAAAAAAAAGAAATACATGAGAGCAAGGGCAATAGATAAAAATTGGCTAAATGGCCTTGCCAAATATATAAGTATTTAGGTTAATAAAAAAAAAAAAAGAAATTTTAACTGAAAAGCATCAGGAATAACTGTAACAATGACACTCAGAATGAGGAAATGTGCTGCCTCCAAGGACTCTGCACCCTGTCACTGTGTGCCTCTCCAGAGCCTGCTGCTTTCCTGCCCGATTGAGATGACCATTGCCCTGGTTTTATAGCTTTCCCAACTATATGTGCATCCCTAAAAATGTAGTTTAACTTTGTGTTTTCATATGGATGAAATTCATATGGATGAAATCATACAAAAGGTATGATTTCTTGTCTGCAGTAGTTTCATTTATTCAGTATTACCTGTGGAAGACTCGGAATGGAGACAGACTTTATTTAGTTTTGTTGCTAGAAAATGTCCTGATCTAAGAATATATTATGATTATTCATTCTAATTGGACATTCAGTTTGCTTCTAGTTTGGATAATTAAAGGGCAATGATGCTACAGACACTTTTTACACATAATGTATTCTGCTCCACATGCACAAGAGTTCTATCTTAGGTCTAAAATTGTAAGATGCTCAAATATGCAGTTTTTCAACTTTACTAGCTAATCTCAAATAGTTTTCCAAAGTGGCTGTACCCATTTACAGTCCTGCCAGCAGTGTATACAACACACAACATTCCCGTATTAGTCAATCTTATGGATATGTAATATTTTATTGTACTTTTCACTCACATTTTCCTGACTACTAATGACACTGAATACCTCATTTATTTAGTAACAATTAAATTTCCTTTTTTGTGAAGTTTAAATATTTTGCCTGTTTTTCTATAGAAGTTTTCCCTTTTCTTAACAGTATTTTTAATTTAATATCTGGATATCAGCACTTTGGGCCACCCCCAAGTTTTATTGAGGTATAGTTGACAAAATTTAAGATATTTAAATTGTACGATGTGATGATTTGATATATGTATACATTGTGAAAAGATCCCCCATAAGATTAACTTACATGTCCATTAACTCCTGTATTTAACCTTCTTCTTTTTTCTTGTCAGAATACTTAAGTTCCAATATCTTCAGTTCAGTTCAGTCACTCAGTTGTGTCAAACTCTTTGTGACCACATGGACTATAGCACACCAGGCTTCCCTGTCCTTCACCATCTCCTGAGGCTTGTTCAAACTCATGTCCATTGAGTCGGTGATGCCATCTAACCATCTCATCCTCTGTCATCCCCATCTCTTGCTCTTAATCTTTTCCAGCATCAGGGTCTTTTCCAGTGAGTCAGTTCTTTGCGTCAGGTGGCCAAAGTATTGGAGCTTCAGCTTCAACTTCAGCATTAGCCCTTCCAATGAATATTCAAGATTGATTTCCTTTAGAATTGACTGGTTTGATTTCCTTGCTGTCCAAGGGATTCTCAAGAGTTTTCTCCAACACCACAGTTCAAAAGCATCCATTTTTTGGCACTCAGCTTTCTTGAGGGTCCAACTGTCACCTTCATAAATGACCACTGGGAAAACCATAACTTTGACTAGATGGGCCTTTGTTAGCGAAGTAATGTCTCTGCTTTTTAATAGGCTGTCTAGGTTTGTCATAGCTTTTCTTCCAAGGAACAAGGATATTTTAATTTCATGGCTACAGTCACCATCTGCAGTGAATTTGGAACCCAAGAAAATAAACTCTGTCCTTGTTTCCATTGTTTCCCCGTCTGTTTGCCAGGAAGTGATGGGAACAGATGCCATGAGGTTAGTTTCTTGAATGTTGAGTTTTAAGCCAGCTTTTCCTCTCTCCTCTTTCACCTTCATCAAGAAACTCTTTAGTTCTTTTTCACTTTCTGCCATAAGAGTGGTGTTATGTGCCTATCTGAGGTTGATATTTCTCCCAGCAATCTTGATTCCAACTTTTGCTTCATCCAGCCCAGCATTTCTCATGATGTACTCTGCACATAAGTTAAATAAACAGGATGACAGTACACAGCCTTGATGTACTCCTTTCCCAAATTGGAATCAGTCCATTGTTTCATGTCCAGTTTTAACTATTGCTTCTTGACCTGCATACAGATTTCTCAGGAGGTGGATCAGGTGGTCTGGTATTCCTATCTATTTAAGAATTTTTCACAATTTGTTGTGATCCACCGAGTCAAAGACTTTGTCATAGTCAATAAAGCAGAAGTAGACTTCTTTTTGGAACTCTCTTGCTTTACCTATGATCCAACAAGTGTTGGCAATTTTATCTCTGGTTCTTTGCCTTTTCTAAATCCAGCTTGAACATCTGAAAAATTTCAGTTCATGCACTATTGAAGCCTCACTCGGAGAATTTTGAGCATTATTTTGCTAGTTTGTGAGATGAAGGCAATTGTGTGGTAGTTTGAATGTTCTTTGCCAGTGTCTTTCTTTGATATTGGAATGAAAACTGATGTTTTCCAGTCCTGTCGCCACTGCTGAGTTTTCCAAATTTTCTGGCATATCGAGTGCAGCACTTTAACAGCATCATCTTTTAGGACTTGAAATAGCTCAGCTGGAATTCCATCACCTCCACTTTCTTAGCAAAGTTCAATTATTCACTACAATGTTATCAGCTGTAGTCACCACATTATGCATTAGATCTTCAAACTTAGTTCATCCTCCACCACTCTTCTAATGCTGCTCACATGATGATAGCTGTATACAAGGACATCACATCTATGACTGGACTCAGAACTAGCACATTCAAAAGAAACAGGATTCTTGGATATGTTATTTTTCCAGTACTGTGAACATCAGCTTATGCTTCATTTACATTTGTCTTTTGATTAATGTTAACTCCTTTCTCCACTAAAATAATTCTTCTTATTGTTAAAGATAATGTTTGTTTCAAGTGAATAAATTATGTGTAACATATGCAAAAAAAGCAAAAAAAAAATCCGATAATTTTGCTATATGCTCTACAACCCGGCCAAGTAAAGATCCTTTGTAATTCTTCCTGTCACACAGTAGACAGATTTATGCTGCTGTTGCTCTGGCTCACTTTTGAGGCTTGGTTCAAGTGTCTTCAAGAAGCTTCCTTCAATTTTGATTAAGGACTTTCCAGAAAACCATGATAATACGTCTGGGTTTATGCTCACCATCTGTTACATGTTAAAAAGATATATTTCTGTGTATGTCTCTCATGAATTCAATGCCTGTCAAGAGTAAGGACAGTCTTGTTTTATTGCCAGCATCTTCCACAAAACCTGGCATCAGAGGGACTACTCATTAAATGTCAGTTGAATGGTATTGAACTGCTACGACCTTCTTCTGAGATCCAGTCTTTTGATAAACTGATAGTGAGACAAGCATATCCTGCTAAACAAAGGTTGGATATAAATTTTTAACTTCGTAGTCTGCTGTTTCTTCCTCACCCAATCTCCAGCCAAGACTACTGTGGCAAACTGTTCAGGTAAAGCTATCTGGCAAGAGAATATTACATCCAAACTACAGGAAGCATAAAAAATAAATCAAAGAAGCATTAAGATGACTTAGAAACCAAAAGCGCCAACTTTGTCATTTCCTCAAAAGGAAAATTGTGAATAGAACTATTAAGTGAACCCTATTATACAGCTACTAGCATTTTAGCTCATTTTATTTTCCCACTATTTTTCTTATTTGGGTGTTTTTTCCTAAAACACTCTAGTTTTACTGACATATTTAGAGTATCAATCATGGCTATTATAAGTTCTCGGAGAGGGCAATGGCACCCCACTCCAGTACTCTTGCCTGGAAAATCCCATGGACAGAGGAGCCTGGTAGGCTGCAGTCCATGGGGTCGCGAAGAGTCTGGCATGACTGAGTGACTTCACTTTCACTTTTCACTTACATGCATTGGAGAAGGAAATGGCAACCCACTCCAGTTTTATTGTCTGGAGAATCCGAGGGATGGGGAAGCCTGGTGGGCTGTGGTCCATTGGGTCACACAGAGTCAGACACGACTGAAGCGACTTAGCAGCAGCAGCATTATAAGTTCTAATTTTGAGATGTGATTTTTAAAGTTTTAAAACATTCTTTAATTATGTTCAGGTGCAATTTTCCCTAAAGAAATACTTAAAAGGGAAGATAATATTTGCTTGAAAATGATTTCATTTTTTTGAAAATTGTCTTGTATTCTCATTTTTTCAATTTAGTTTACTGAAGTAGAGTTGATATACAATCTTGTGGTAGGTTCTGGTGTACAACAAAGTGACTCAGTTTTTTAATTTATATATATACATATATATTCTTCTTCATATTCCTTTACATTCTGGTTTATGACAGGGATTGAATATAATTCCCTGCGCTGTGAAGTAAGGCCTAGTTGTTTATCCATTCTATACTTGATAGCTTACATCTGCTAATCTCTAACTCTTAGCCCACCCCTCCTGTCCCTCCCAGCCCCTCGGCAGCCACAGGTCTATTCTCCATGCCTGTGTGTTTCTGTTTCATAGATAAGTTCATTTGTGTCATATTTTAGATTCTACAGATAAGGATGTTGTATGGTATTTGTCTTTCTCTTTCTAAATTCTCTTGTATTCTTATTCAGCATTAAATACAGACTAACAATAATATCTTGAGATTAAGAAGAAAGAGACTCATTGTGTGTGGAGGAGCTCAAGCTGAAAGCCAGGTATGTAACTTTAAAAAACTTTCATTTGGCTATGAGTGAGAAGTAGTAATCCAGTGTTTAGGTAAATATGTTCTGGAGTCATCCAGCTGTGGGACTAAATTTACCTTTTGCAAATTATTAACTGTGACTTTGGGGGTTGCTCTGTAGTCTGAGAGCTGCAAGTTTCTCATCTGTAAAATAGTACATTATCTAATTTATGGCTTGTGAGGCACTAAATGCTCTATTGATAATATTGGTGTAGCCTCTATGAAACAACTTTTATTACTAGTTTCTTCATGACAAAGGATTTCTTTGTCCACAACCATTTTCCTCCATTCAGGATGAAATTGTTTAATTGCTGTTGTTATTTTTTTTTGTCATTTTGTATTACTACTTTATAAGTGAATATTTTCAAATTTCAAGCCTCTGATTGGAAAGACAGGTCATATCTTCCTTTTAATACTTGCCATTGATTTTCTTAATTTCTCCGAGCCTCTTCACAGTCCCTGGCTTCTGTGGACCGATGCTTAGTATAAGACACATCAATTCTGAGTTCCATGTTGAGTATAGTTTGGTCAACTCGCTTACCTCTTGGCAACTTCATCCATATCCAAATAGATTTCTAAATGTCTTATTCTGTTCCCAGTTGCAAAATATCCTGTAAATGATCTTTAAAATTGTTGTGTATTTTGCAAACAGATGCATTCTCCTCATCAGCCCCCCCACACCCTCCCCCAGTCAACTTCAGCCTCACACCCTTCATCTTTCACAGTCTGTTCATGTGCAGTACAGGTGTCTCTCTTACTTTGCTAAACTATGTCTTTCTTTATTTTTCAGGATACCTCCTCTTATAGGATTTGTTATAGGTAGAATATTGTATTGCAAACAGTCCCTGACCAGGTCTCCCCTTTCTACTAACTCATTCATAGGTTTATTTGAATGGGATCACATAATTTTTGAGTTTAGGTCTAACCTGGGGCTTCCCTGGTAGCTCAGTTGTAAAGAATTTACCTGCCAAGCAGGAGACGTGAGTTCAGTCCCTGGATTGGGAAGAGCACCAGGAGAAGGAAATGGCAACCCACTCCAGTATTCTTGCCTGGGAAATCCCATGGACAGAGAACCTTGGTGGACTGTTGTTGATGGGGTTGCAAAGAGTAGGGCATGACTTGGTGATAGATTTTCACTTTTTCATGTATCTATCTTAGATACTATTTAGTCTAATCCCTTCATTTTGCAGATGAGAGTGCAGAGGCCCAGAGAGACTGGTGCACAAAAATCATTGCCTATCTTTTCTTTTAACTGAATTAAATTTCAATTGAAATTACTCCTTGAATGCAAAGATTACTTTTTATGCACATCCCACGTGTCTATAAAATCTAAGTTGCTTTGATCCTAATAAAATAAATCAACACTGTAAAAGATTTTGATATAATTTTTGTACCTAATTATCAAACCACTGCCTATAACAGGTGTTGCAGTGGAGAAACATCCCAGATCACTTCTCTTTTTCTTAAGGAGTGATGTTGCACTGAAACATTCCCTCTTTGAGCTCAAACAGAACACATCATTTTCACTTTTGGAAATTAAAAATTTTTATAATGTAATTGCATAAGACAAATATTATTTTGTTTATGTTAAACTGAATATACAATTATTGTTCTCAAGGCAACCAACTTTTGCTTATAATTGCTGTTTAATTTCATGTTAACAAAACACAGACAGTGAAAAGACAACTTTGATTGTGCAGCTCTAATGACAATAATAAATAAAATAATTTATTTTTAAAAAGGTGGTACTTGTTTCAGTAGATAATGACAATAGCAGGAGATGACTTGGAAGTTTTGCATAAGCCATATTTCTATGGTTGTCACCTGCCCTCTGTTAGACCTTGGGATAAAATCTAGGCCCCCAAAGGAAACTGTGTTACGTTATAGAACATAGTTCACGGGCTTTGGAGCTGGATGTGTCTAGATCAGAATTTAGCACTTGCTACCTCATGGCCTTGGTTAGGTCATGAAATTTCTAAAAGTCTTAATGGGAACAATAACACAAACCTGAAGTAGGAATTAGAGATAAATTATGATAACCACCCAACAGATAAGTGCTTCATATCTGGAAGCTATTATTATCAGAGTTTATTTGATATTACTTAAGGGAATCTCCAAAATAGTTCCAAAAGGAAGTAAGAGACAAAACAAAACTTATATAACTAGAGAAAATGTTTGATATGGATGCTTAGTCATTTCATTAAAGTCATCAAATACTAAGGCTCAAGATGAACACATATATGCATAAAGGAGTGGAGACCACAACAGTCTGTAAAAAGTAGTTTAGAAATAAAAACAAAACCAAGAAAAACAAGTCAGTCACACCTTTTATTTGCTTGTCTTTTGGGAAAAGCACAATATTTTGCTTGATTGCTTTTACTCATTTTTCAACAAGTCATGTGGATTACATGGAACACAGGGACAATAAGTAAATTGTGTTGAACAAAGTAATTGTTCACTGGTGTAAAGGAATGGAAAGGAAGAAAAATCCATCAATGTTGCAATCACATGGATATAGGTTTGAATCCTATCATCTTTATGGACATCAATCTATCCATTTACCCATAATATCACAGATCATGTACAAATAAAGCAAGTGGCAAAAGACTAAATCAGATACATATTTTAATGCAATACTCTGTAGGGACACAGTTCTAATCAACAAATCTTTCTCTTCTATCTCACTTTGGAGTATAAGATGCAAATGCAAAGGCTGACTTCAGTACAAGACTGTAGATTTGTGACTCTGTGTCTAGGGGATGTCAAGTGAACGCATACGAATGTTAATACTGAAGCTTTCACTGGAAATAGTTGAAGCATTGCACAAAATTTTCTCATTAAGGGCAAATGGTAATCATCTGAATAATTTTTTTCTGATTAAGTTTAGAAATTTTTTAATTTAGATGATAATCAGGTAGACTAGAACTAGCACAAGACTTAGAGTTACTGATAAACATGCAATTATACCTCTGCATTGCTCTTTGTGAACTCAAGTGAGTTTGGAATGTTATTTAATCTTTTTGAGCCTCCGTTTCCTTATCTGTGAAATAAGGATAAAAGAGGCTGCTTTGAATATATTTTGTGAAGATCAAATGAGATAACATATATAAAAGTTTTGGAACATAGTAGGTGCTCATATATTTTCTCTTTTCTGGCTTTCTGTATCTTTTTCTCCCCTTAAGATGAAATAAGATTTTGATGATAATTCAAGTAACTCATGTCAGTTTTTTTTTTTTATTAAATTAAGAAAGCAACTCACAGAATGAGAGAAAATATTTGCAAAGCAAATACCTGATAAAAGACTAGTGTCCAGAATATACAAAGAACTCTTACAACTCAAAAATAAAAAGAGAAATAACTCGATTTAAAGACTGGCTAAATAATTGAATAAACAAGAAAGATAAATAAAGATAAATCCTCACTAAGCACATGAAATGATGTTCAACAATGTTAGTCATTAGGGAAATACACAAAATCACAGTGAGATATCACTTTACAAACTACATGACAATGACCAAAATGACAGATAAGAGTGGAGAAACTGGGAAACTCACACATTGCTATACGGATGTAAAATGTGCAGGTGCTTTGGAAAACAGTTTGGTAGTTCCTCAAAAAGATAAACATGGAGTTAACAGATGATCCAATTATTTCACCTTTAGGTACATATTCAAGAAAAATGGAAACATATGTCTACACAAAAACTTATATGTGAATGTTTGTAACAGCATTATTCATAGTAACCAAAGAAGTGGAGACAACCCAAATGTCCATCAACATATGAAAACATAAACAAAATATGGTATATCCAAATATTGGAGTATTATTTAAAATAAAAAAGAAATAAAGTATTGATATATGTTGCAACATGAATGAGCCTTGAAAACATTATGCTAAGTGAGTCAAGTCAAAAAAACACCACATATTGGATAATTTCATTTAAAGAAATGCCCAGAATTAGCAATCTGTATTTACAGAAACTGAACTAGTGGTTGCCAAAGAGGAAGCAGGATAAAGGCATAAAAAGCAACTGCTAACGGGGATGGGGTTTTTAACTTCAAATTTTACTTATTCACTGCTGGTATGCTGCTGCTGCTCAACGCTCAGTTATGTCTGATTCTTTGTGACCCCATAGACTGTAGCCCATCAGGCTCCTCAGTCCATGGGAATCTTCCAGCAAGAATTCTGGAGTGGGATGACATTTCCTCCTCCAAGGGATCTTCCGAACCCACTTCTCTTATGTCTTCTGCATTGGCAGGCATATACTTTACCACTGCACCACCTGGAAAGCTTATATAGGGTATAGATTTGGCCAGAAAGCTTCTTTGGTTTTTTAAGTAAAAATAAAAGACACAATTTTCATATTCATATTCACCAAAAACTTTATTGAAGAACTTTATGACTGCTCTGTTCCACTACCTTCTGCCATTTTTCAGACAATTCATGATTACGTCTTCCCAAAACATTTTATTTTTTTGAGCAAAGAACTGTTCCCAGTCTCTCTTACAATGTTCCAGGGAATTAAATGTTTTTCCATTGAGGGAATTTTGTAAATACTGAAATAAATGGACATCTGAAGGTGCAATGACTGGAGAATACAGTGAATGAATCAGAACTTCCCAGCCAAGCTATAACAGCTTTTGCCTGGTCATCAAAGAAACACACGGTCTTGCAGTCTCCTAATGGAAGATTATCCATTTGCTGTTGACTAATTCTGGATGCTTTTTGTCAAGTGCTGGCTTCAGTTGGTCTAATGGGAACAGTACTTGGAACTAACCCTTTGGTTCCCAGAGGACTCCTTTCCAATTCCAGCATATAAACAACATCACCTTCTTTGAATGAAAGCCAGCCTTTGGTGGAGTTGCTGGTGGTGGTTCATTTTGCTTGCCCCATGGTCTCTTTCATTCCATGTTATTGTACAGTGTCCACTTTTCATCCTCCATCACAATTTGTTTTAAAAATAGAATGCTTTCATTACATTTAAGTAGAGAATCACATACAGTGAAGACCATTATTTTTGCTTAACTTATGTGGAGCCCAAACATGGGGCTAATTTCAGCTCTTGATTTAGATATTTTGAGTATGTCAGCTATCTTCCAACTGATTGTTATCACTTAATGTCTTGATTAGATCGCTATTAGCTTCAATTGGTCTATTTGACCATGGAACATTGTCCAGTGAGAAATCACCAGCATGAAACTTCACAAACCACTCTTGACATGTTCAATCAGTCATAGCACCATCTTTATACACTACATAAAATTTTTTGGTGTTTCAGTTTGCATTTTTACATTTCTTGAAATAATAAACCATAATATGGCAAAAATATTATAGTTTTCTTCAATCTTCAGTATTAAAGTGGCTGCACAAAAACTCCCTCTTCGTGGATCACAGGGTCTTGTGTACCACCCAAGACAGATGGGTCATAGTCGAGAGTTCTGACAAAACATGACCCACTGGAGAAGGGAATGGCAAACCACTCCAGTACACTTGCTTCTAGAACCCCATGAACAGTATGAAAAAGCAAAAAGATATGACCCTGGAAGATGAACCTCTGGTCAGAAGGTGTCCAAATGCTACTGGGGAAGAGTGGAGGGGAATTATTAACAGCTCCGGAAAGCATGAAGTGGCTGGGCCACAGCAGAAATGATGCTGAGTTGTGGATGTGTCTGGTAGTGAAAGTAAAGCCCAATGCTGTAAATAACGCTATTGCATAGGAACCTGGAATGTTAGGTCCATGAATCAAGATAAATTGGATGTGGTCAAGCAAGAGATGGCAAGAATGCACATCAACATCTCAGGAATCAGTGAACTAAAATGGACAGACCTTTATATGCTACTATGGGCAAGAATCCCTCAGAAGAAATAGAGTCTGAAATGCAGTACTTGGGTACAACCTCAAAAATGACAGAATGACTTTGGTTCATTTCCAAGGTAAACCATTCAGTATCACAGTAATACAAGTCTATGCCCCAACCACTGAAGAGGAAGAAGCTGGAGTTGAATGACTCTATGAAGTCCTAAGACCTTTTAGAACTAACACCAAAAATAAAATCCCCTTTTCATCATCAGTCAGTTCAGCTCAGTCGCTCAGTCATGTCCAACTCTTTGCGACCCCATGGACTGCAGCATTCTAGGCTTCCCTGTCCATCACCAACTCCTGGAGCTTGCTCAAACTCATGTGCATTGAGTCAGTGGTGCCATCCAACAATCTCATCTTCTGTCACCCCCTTCTCCTCCTGCTTTCAATCTTTCCAGCATCAGGGTCTTTTTCAATGATTCAGCTCTTTGAATCAGGTGGCCAAAGTATTGGAGTTTTAGCTTCAGTATCAGTCCTTCCAATGTATATTCCAGACTAATTTCCTTTAGGATTGACTGGTTTGATCTCCCTGCAGTCCAAGAAACTCTCAAGAGTCTTTTTCAACACCACAGTTCAAAAGCATCAATTCTTCAGTGCTCAGCTTTCTTCATAGTCCAACTCTCATATCCATACATAGACAACTGGAAAAACCATAACCTTGACTGGATGGACCTATGTTGACAAAGTAATGTCTCTGCTTTTAAATATAAGGGGTTGGAATACAAACAAGATTGGATCCCCTTTTCATCATAGGGGATTGGAATACAAAAGTGGTAAGTCAAGAGACACCTGGAGTAGCAGGCAAGTTTGGCATTGGAGTGCAAAATGAAGCAGGGCAAACCATAAGAGAGTTTCATCAAAAGAACACACTGCTGCTGCTGCTGCTGCTAAGTCGCTTCAGTTGTGTCTGACTCTGTGCAACCCCATAGACGGCAGCTCACCAGGCTCCCCCGTCCCTGGGATTCTCCAGGCAAGAACACTGGAGTGGGTTGTCATTTCCTTCTCACATGTTATAGCAAACACCCTTTTCCAACAATGAAGAGATGGCTCTACACATGGACATCACCAAATGGTCAATACCAAAATCAGATTGATTATATTCTTTGCAGCAAAAGATGGAAGCTCTATACAGTTAGCAAAAACAAGACCTGGAGCTGACTGTGATTCAGATAATCAGCTCCTAATTGTAAAATTCAGGCTTAAATTGAAGAAACTAGGGAAAAACACTAGCCCATTTAAGTATGACCTAAATAAAATCCCTCATGATTATACAGTGGAAGTGACCAATAGATTCAAAGGTAGAGAGAGTATGTGAAGCTCTATGAACAGAGGTTTGTAACACTGTAAAGGAGGTGGTGATCAAAGCCAACACAAATGAAAAGAAATGTAAGAAAGAAAATTGGTTATCTGAGGAGGCATGACATAGAGCTGAGGAAAGAAGAGAAGTAAAAAGCAAGGGAGAAAGGGAAAGATACTTGTAACTAAATACTGAGTTCCAAAAAATAGTAAGGAAAGATAAGAGACTTGTTAAATGAACAGTGTAAAGAAGTCAAGGGACACAATAAAATGGGAAAGACTAGATAACTCTTTAAGAAAATTTGAGATATCAGAGAAATACTCAGCAGTGGCCACAGGACTGGAAAAGGTCAGTTTTCATCCCAATCCCAAAGAAAGGCAATGCCATAGAATGCTCAAACTACCGCACAATTGCACTCATCTCACGTGCTAGTAAAGTAATACTCAAAATTCTCCAAGCCGGGCTTCAGCAATACATGAACTTCCAGATGTTCAAGCTGGTTGTAGAAAAGGCAGAGGAACAAGAGATCAAATTGCCAACATCTGCTGGATCATGGAAAAAGCAAGAGAGTTCCAGAAAAACATCTATTTCTGCTTTATTGACTATGCCAAAGCCTTTGACTGTGTAGATAGCAATAAACTGTGGAAAATTTCTGAAAGAGATAGGAATACCAGACCATCTGACCTGCCTCTTGAGAAACCTATATGCAGGTCAGGAAGCAACAGTCAGAACTGGACATGGAACTACAGACTGGTTCCATGCCTTTCTGTTCCTCTGCCTTTTCTAAAATAGGAAAAGGAGTATGTCAAGGCTGAATATTGTCACCCTGCTTATTTAACTTATATGCAGCATTTCATGAGAAACGCTGAGCTGGAGGAAGCACAAGCTGGAATCAAGATTGCTGGGAAAAATATCAATAACCTCAGATATGCAGATGCTGCTGCTGCTGCTGCTGCTAAGTCGCTTCAGTTGTGTCCAACTCTGTGTGACCCCAGAGATGATAGCCCACCAGGCTCCCCCGTCCCTGGGATTCTCCAGGCAAGAACACTGGAGTGGGTTGCCATTTCCTTCTCCAATGCTTGAAAGTGAGAAGTGAAAGTGAAGTTGCTCAGTTGTGTCTGACTCTTAGCAACCCCATGGACTGCAGCCCACCAGGCTCCTCCATCCATGGGATTTTCCAGGCAAGAGCACTGGAGTGGGGTACCATTGCCTTCTCCGCAGATATGCAGATGACACCACCCTTATGGAAGAAAGTGAAGCAGAACTAAAGAGCCTCTTGATGAAAGTGAAAGAGGAGAGTGAAAAAGTTGGCTTAAAACTCAACATTTGGAAGACTAAGATCATGGCATCCGGTCCCATCACTTCATGGGAAATAGATGGGGAAACAGTGGAAAGAGTGGCTGACTTTATTTTTCTGGGGTCCAAAAATCACTGCAGATGGTGATTGCAGCCATGAAATTAAAAGACACTTGTTCCTTGGAAGGAAAGTTATGACAAACCTAGATAGCATTTTAAAAAACAGAGACATTACTTTGTCCACAAAGGTCTGTCTAGCCAAGGCTATGGTTTTTCCAGTGGTCATGTATGGATGTCAGAGTTGGACTATAAAGAAAGCTGAGCACTGAAGAATTGATGCTTTTGAACTGTGGTGTTGGAGAAGACTTGAGAGTCCCTTGTACTGCAAGAAGGTCCAAACAGTCATCCTAAAGGAGATCAGTCCTGGGTGTTCATTGATAGGACTGATGCTGAAGCTGCAACTCCAATACTTTGGCCACCCTGATGTGAAGAGCTGACTCATCGGAAAAGACCCTGATGCTGGGAAAGAATGAGGGCAGGAGGAGAAGGGGATGAAAGAGGATGAGATGGTTGGATGCCATCACAGACTCAATGGACATGGGTTTGGGTAGACTCCGGGAGTTGGTGGACAGGGAGGCCTGGCGTGCTGCAGTCCATGGGTTCACAAAGTCAGACACGACTGAGCAACTGAACTAAACTGAACAAGGGAATATTTCATGCAAGGGTTAGCACAATAAAGGATATAAACAGCAAGGACCTAACAGAAGCAATGAAAAAGAGGTGGCAAGAACATACAGAAGAACTATACAAACAAGGTTTTAATTACAGAGATAACCACGATGGTGTGATCACTCACCTAAAGCCAGATATCCTAGAGTGTGATGTCTGCTTAGGAAGCATCACTACAAACACGGCTAGTGGAGGTGAAGAAATTCCAGCTGAGCTTAAAATCCTAAAAGATTTTGCTGTTAAAGTGCTGCACTCAATATGCCAGCAAATTTGGAAAACTCAACAGTGGCCACAGGACTGGAAAAGGTCAGTTTTCATTTCAATCTCAAATAAAAGTAGTGCCAAATAATGTACAAACTATCTTACCATGGCACTCATTTCTCACAGTTGTAAAGCTATATTTGAAGTCCTTCAAGCTAAGCTTCTGCAGTATATGAACCAATAACTTCCAGATATACAAGTGGGGTTTAGAAGAGGCAGAGGAACCAGAGATTAAATTGCCAACATTCAATGGATCAGAGAAAAAGCTAGAGAATTCCAGAAAAAATGTCTGCTTCTGCTTCATTGACTATGCTAAAGCCTTTGACTGTGTGGATCACAACAAACTGTTGAAAATCTTAAAGAGATGGGAATACCAGACCACCTTACCTGTCTCCTGAGAAATCTGTATGTGGGTCAAGAAGCAACAATTAGAACCTTACATGGAACAACAGATTGGTTCAAAATTTTGAAAGAAGAACATCAAGGCTATATATTGTCACCCTACTTATTTAATTTATATGCAGAATACATCATGCAAAATCCTGGCATGGATGAATCACAACCTGGAATTGAGATTGCTGGGAGAAATACCAACAGCCTTATATTTGCAGATGATACCACTCTAATGACAGAAAATGAAGAGGAACTTTTCACTTGATGAAAATGCCTCTTGATGAGGGTGAAAGAGGAGAGTGGAAAAGTTGGCTTAAAATTCAATATTCAAAAAACTTAAGATCATGTGGTCCCATTACTTTATGGAAAACAGAAGGGGAAAAAGCAGAAGCAGTTGACAGATTTTTCTTTTCTTGGGCTCCACAATCACTGCAGATGGTGACTGTAGCTATGAAATTAAAAAACTCTTACTCCTTGGAAGGAAAGCTATGACCAACCTAGACAATGTATTGAAAAGCAGAGACATCACTTTGCCAGCAAAGGTTTGTGTAGTCAAAGCTATGGTTTTTCCAGTAGTCATATATGGATGTGAGAGTTGGACCAAAAAGAACTGATTCTTTCAAATAGTGGTGCTGGAGAAGACTCTTGAGAGTCCCTTGGACTGTAAGGAGATCAAAGTAGTCAATTGTAAAGGAAATCAAACCTGAATATTAAGTGGAAGGACTGATGTTGAAGTTGAAGCTCCAATACTTTGGCCACTTGATAAGAAGAGCTAACTCATCACAAAAGACCCTGATACTGGGAAGGATTGAAGGCAAAAGGAGAAGAGGGCAGGAGAGGATGAGATGATTAGATAGCATCACCAACTCAATTGACATGAATATGAGCAGACACTGGGAGGTAGTAAAACACAGAGAGGCCAGGTGTGCTGCAGTTCATGGGGTTTTGAATGGTCAGACACAACTTAGCAACTGAAAAACAATAGCAGAAAAAAATTCCTAATTTTTGACAAAATTTTTAAAATTAATATCGATATTATAGCTGTCACAAGACAATCTAACAAAAAATTTTTGATTGAAGTTAAATACATCCAAAATCACTGTGGATGGTGATTGTAGCCATGAAATTAAAAAAAACGCTTGCTTCTTGGAAGGAAAGTTATGACCAACCTAAACAGCATATTCAAAAGCAGAGACATTACTTTGCCATGAAATTAAAAGACGCCTGCTGCTTGGAAGGAAAGTTATGACCAACCTAGATAGCATATTAAAAAGCAGAGACATTACTTTGTTCACAAAGATCCGTCTAATCAAGGCTATGGTTTTTCCAGTTATCGTGTATGGATGTGAGAGTTGGATTATAAAGAAAGCTGAGAGCCAAAGAATTGATGCTTTTGAACTGTGGTGTTGGAGAAGACTCTTGAGAGTCTCTTGTACTGCAAGAAGATCCAAACAGTCCATCCTAAAGGAGATCAGTCCTGGGTGTTCATTGGAAGGATTGATGTTGAAGCTGAAACTCCAATACTTTGGCCACCTGATGCAAAGAGCTGACTCACTGGAAAAGACCCTCATACTGGGAAAGAATGAGGGCAGGAGAAGAAGGGGACAACAGAGGATGAGATGATTGGATGGCATCACTGACACAATGCACATGCGTTTGGGTGAACTCTGGGAGTTCGTGATGGACAGGGAGGCCTGGCATGCTGTGGTTCATGGGGTCACAAAGAGTCAGACACAATTGAGTGACTGAACTGAACTGAAAGACAACTATGTACTACTAGAGCCATCTTATGGGAAAAAAATTAACATCTCTTTTGGCCAACTTAATATACGGGAAAGCAACTGACTTGTATATTTCCTTATATCCTGCAATCTTGTCACATCTGATTATTAGATTCCAAAGTTTTTTTAATTGATTCTTTTGTATTTCTATGTAAATGATGACATCACCTGCAAACAAAAACAGTTCTATTTCTTCTTTCCCAATCAATAATGCAATACTGCAAGGAAATCCAACCAATCCATCCTAAAGGAAATCAGTCCTGAATATTCATTGGAAGGACTGATGCTGACATTGAAACTCCAATACTTTGGCCACCTGATGTGAAGAACTGACTCACTGGAAAAGACCCTGATGCTGGGAAAGATTGAAGATGAGGGGAGAAGGGGACAACAGAGGATGAGATTGTTGGATGGCATCACCGACTCAATTGACAGGAGTTTGAGTAAACTCTGGGAGTTGGTGATGGACAGGGAGGCCTGGTCTTCTGGAGTCCATGGGGTCACAAAGAGTCAGACACAACTGAGAGCCTGAAATAACTGAACTGAATAAATAATGTCTTAAATTTCCTTTTCTTGTCTTATCACTTTAGCTAGGACTTCCAATACTACACAAATGGGTCTTCTCTGGTGGCTCAGACAGTAAAGAATCTGCCTGCCATGCAGGAGATGCAAGAGACCAGTGTTCAATCTGTGGGTCACGAGAGCTCCTAGAGCAGGAGATGGCAACCCACTGTAATATTCTTGCCTGGAGAATTCCATGGACAGAGGGCCTAGTGGGCTATAGTCCATGGTGTTGCAAAGAGTGGGACACGGCTGAGCAACTAGCACTTTCTTTTCCAATACTATTTTAAAAAGAAATGGTGAGAAGGAACATCCATGTCTTGTTCTACACCTACATGAGAAGGCTTCAGGTTTCTCATCATTAAGCTTGATTTTAACTATAGTTTTGTATGTAGATATTCTTTATTAAATTGAGGAAATATCTGTTCCTAGTTTGATGAGTTTTTATTGTGAATAAGTGTTGGGTATTGTCAGATATCTTTTCCTGTATCAATTGATATGATACTTATATTTTTTATCCTAATGATGTGATGAATTACATTAATTGATTTTTAAATACTGAATCAGCCTTGGACACTTGCAGTAAAACCCAGTTGATTCTGGTGAAATTTTCTTTTTATACCTTGATTCAATTTGCTAAAATATTTTAGGATTTTGGAATCTATTTTCATAAAATATATTGATATGTACTTTTCTTTTCTTGTAATGACTTTGTCTCATTTTGATATCTGTCAATGATAGTTGTGTAGAATTAATTAGAAGGTATTCTCTCTGCTCCTATCTTCTGAAAGACATTGCATAGATTTAGTGTAAAATGGCAACCCACTCCAGTGTTCTTGCCTGGAGAATCCCAGGGATAGGGGACCCTGGTGGGCTGCCGTCTATGGGGTCGCACAGAGTCGGACACGACTGAAGTGACTTAGCAGTAGCAGTGTAATTTCTAACTTGAATTTTCAATAGAATTCACTAGTGAATTCATCTGTGCCTGGTCCTTTCTGTTTTGGAAGTTTTTAAACTGTTGATTCAATTTCTTTAATAGATATAAGTATATTCATACGTCTATTTCTTCTTTTGTGAGCTTTGACTAATTGTGTCTTTCAACTATTTGTCCATTTCAACTAGGTTAGCAAATTTGTGTGATTGAACTGTTTATAATATTCTTTTATCCCTTTAAAGTATGTAAGATCTGTAACTATTCAATCTCTTTTATTTCTAATATTAGTAATTTGTGTCCTCTCTTTTTTTTCTTACTTAGCCTGACTATAGTCTTATCAACCTTATTAATTTTTTCAAAGAATGAACTTTCAGCTTCATTTACTTTCCCTATTGATTCCCTGTTTTCAATTTCATTGATTTCTGCTCTAATTTTAATTTTTTGTTCTTATGTTTATTTTGGATTTATTTGCCCTTCATTTTCTAGTGCATAGACTAAAGGCTTAGACTATTAATTTTAGATATTTCTTATTTTTTAAATATATACCTTCAATGTTATAATTTTTTTCTGTAAACATTGCTTTTACTGCATTCCAAAAATTTTGATAAGCTGTACTTTCACTGTCATTTATTTCAATACATATATTTTTTCTTTTGATATTTCTTCTTTAACTTGTGTGTTACTTCAAATTGTCTTGTTAAACCTCCAAGTATTTGGGGATTTTCCAGCTATGTTTCTACTACTGATGTCTAGCTTAATTCCATTTTGATCTCAGAGCAGACATTGTATAAGTTCTGGTTGTTTTAAATTTGCTAAGGTTCTTTGCTTGTTTTTGCATAGCCTAGAATGTGGTATATTTTGGTGAATGTTCTATGTGAGCTTGTAAAGAATGTGTAGCCTGCTGTTATTAGATAAAGTAGTCAATAGATGGCAATTTAATCCAGTTGATTGATGGTGCTGTTGAGTTCACTGAAGTTCTAAATGATTTTTTGCCTACTGTACTATCCATTTCTGACAGAAGAGTCTTTTAAGTATCCAACTACAGTTGGAGAAGACTCTTGAGAGTCCCTTGGACTGCAAGGAGATCCAACCAGTCCATTCTGAAGGAGATCAGCCCTGGGATTTCTTTGGAAGGAATGATGCTAAAGCTGAAACTCCAGCACTTTGGCCACCTCATGTGAAGAGTTGACTCATTGGAAAAGACTCTGATGCTGGGAGGGATTGGGGGCAAGAGGAGAAGGGGACGACAGAGGATGAGATGGCTGGATGGCATCACTGACTCGATGGACGTGAGTCTGTGTGAACTCCGGGAGTTGGTGGTGGACAGGGAGGCCTGGTGTGCTGTGATTCATGGGGTCGCAAAGAGTCGGACACGACTGAGCGACTGAACTGAACTGAACTGACAATAATATATATAGTTTCTCCTTGGAGTTCTATACATTTTTGCTTCAAATACTTTGTTAGGTATGTGAACATTAAAGATCATTAGATCTTCTAGGAGATAGTATTATTTTATGTAATAATGCATGCTACATAATTATTATTATGAAATGCCTCTCTATAGCCCTCATAACTTTCCTTGCTCTGATGTATGCTCTGTTTTGAAATTAATATAGTTATGCCTGCTTTCTTTTGATTAGTGTCAGCATGATTTATGGTACGCACCTTCTCCATCTTTTACTTTTATTCCACTTTTTTTATTGTGATAAAATACACATAATATAAAATTTACTATCTGAGCCACTTGTACAGTTTAATGCCATTAAGTACACTCATACTATTGTGCAATCATCACCACTATCACCAGAAGTCTTTCCATCTTGCAAAACTGAAACTCTATACCCATTAAGCAATAATTTCCAATTGCCTCCTCCCACAGCCCAGGGAACAGCCATTCTACTTTCTATGTCTATGATTTTGATTACTCTAAACTCATATGAGTGGAATCACACAGTATTTGTGCTTTTATGACTGAATCGTTTCACTTACCATTATGTCTTCAAGGTTCATACATATTATAGCACATGTCAGAATTTTCTTCCTTTACAAGGCTGAATAATAGTTCATTTCTTATATTCAGATTCAGATTCAGATCAGTCACTCAGTCATGTCTGACTCTTTGCGACCCCATGAATCGCAGCACACCAGGCCTCCCTGTCCATCACCAACTCCCGGAGTTCACACAGACTCACATCCATCGAGTCAGTGATGCCATCCAGCCGTCTCATCCTGTCGTCCCCTTCTCCTCTTGCCCCCAATTCCTCCAAGCATCAGAGTCTTTTACAGTGAGTCAACTCTTCGCATGAGGTGGCCAAAGTACTGGAGTTTCAGCTGTAGCATCATTCCTTCCAAAGAAATCCCAGGGCTGATCTCCTTCAGAATGGACTGGTTGGATCTCCTTGCAGTCCAAGGGACTCTCAAGAGTCTTCTCCAACACGACAGTTCAAAAGCATCAATTCTTCGGCGCTTAGCCTTCTTCATACTCCAACTCTCACATCCATACATGACCACAGGAAAAACCATAGCCTTGACTAGATGAACCTTTGTTGGCAAAGTAAAGTTTCTGCTTTTGAATATGTTATCTAGGTTGGTCATAACTTTCCTTCCAAGGAGCAAGCATCTTTTAATTTCATGGCTGCAGTCACCATCTGTAGTGATTTTGGAGTCCCCCAAAATAAAGTCTGACACTGTTTCCACTGTTTCCCTATCTATTTCCCATGAAGTGATGGGACCGGATGCCATGATCTTCACTTTCTGAATGTTGAGCTCTAAGCCAACTTTTTCACTCTCCACTTTCACTTTCATCAAGAGGCTTTTTAGTTCCTCTTCACTTTCTGCCATAAGGGTGGTGTCATCTGCATATCTGAGGTTATTGATATTTCTCTCGGCAATCTTGATTCCAGCTTGTGTTTCTTCCAGTCCAGCGTTTCTCATGATGTACTCTGCATATAAGTTAAATAAACAGGGTGACAATATACAGCCTTGACAAACTCCTTTTCCTATTTGGAACCAGTCTGTTGTTCCCTGTCCAGTTCTAACTGTTGCTTCCTGACCTGCATACAGATTTCTCAAGAGGCAGATCAGGTGGTCTGGTATTCCCATCTCTTTCAGGATTTTCCAGTTTATTGTGATCCACACAGTCAACGGCTTTGGCATATTCAATAAAGCAGAAATAGACGCTTTTCTGGAACTCTCTTACTTTTTCCATGATCCAGCGGATGTTGGCAATTTGATCTCTGGTTCCTCTGCCTTTTCTAAAACAAGCTTGAACATCAGGAAGTTCATGGTTCATGTATTGCTAAAGCCTGGCTTGCAGAATTTTGAGCATTACTTTACTAGCATGTGAGATGAGTGCAATTGTGCGGTAGTTTGAGCATTCTTTGGCATTGCCTTTCTTTGGGATTGGAATGAAAACTGCCCCTTTCCAGTCCTGTGGCTACTGCTGAGTTTTCCAAATTTGCTGGCATATTGAGTGCAGCACTTTCACAGCCTCATCTTTCAGGATTTGAATAGCTCAACTGGAATTCCATCACCTCCACTAGCTTTGTTCATAGTGATGCTTTCTAAGGCCCACTTGACTTCACATTCCAGGATGTCTGGCTCTAAGTCAGTGATCACACCATCGTGATTATCTGGGTCGTGAAGATCTTTTTTGTACAGTTCTTCTGTGTATTCTTGCCATCTCTTCTTAATATCTTCTGCTTCTGTTAGGTCCACACCATTTCTGTCCTTTATCGAGCCCATCTTTGTATGAAATATTCCTTTGGTATCTCTGATTTTCTTGAAGAGATCCCTAGTCTTTCACACAAACATATGTATATAGCACATTTTGCTTATCTATTCATCTATCAATGGACACTTGCATTACTTCCATGATTTAGCTATTGTGAGTAATTATGCTATGAACATAAGAGCACTAATTTTTTTTAGATCCTGTTTTCAATTATTTTGAGTATATATCCACTAATGGGATACTGGATCATATAGTAGTTCTATTTCTAATTAGTTTAGGAACCAGCACACTCTTCCACAGCAGCTATTTATATTCCCACTACAAGTACATAGGGCTCCAATTTCTTTACATGTTTGCCAACACTTTATTATCATTATTATTTTATAGTACCCATCCTAATGATATTAGAGGTATTTATTGTAGGTTTGGTTTGTATTTTCCTAATTATTAGTAATATTAAGCATCTTTTCAGGTGTTTATTGCTAATTTTTCTTAGTTGGTATTTTCTCTTTAGAGAAATGTCTATTCAAGTCCTTAACCCGTTTGTTTTTTGTTACCATTCTCTTACTTTTAACCTAAATTATCTTTCTGTTTAAAATCAGTCTCTTGTAGACAACATATAATTGGACCTTGCTTTCTTTTTTGATCCATTCTCACAACCTCTGTTTTTTAATGGGTATATTTAGACCACGGACATTTAAAGTGATTATTGATATAGTTAATTTCCACTATACTTTTTACTGTTTTCTACTTGTTTCTCTTCATTCTTTATTTTATTCTTCCACTCTTTTACTGCCATTTCTGGATTTAATTTAGCATTCTGTATGACTCAATTTTCTCTTTTTTCTTAGCGTATTATTTATACGACATTTTTAAACTTTTACGAAATGATTGCCCTAGAGTTTGTAATATACATTTACAAGTAATCCAAGTCCACACTCAAATACCACTATCCACTTTGTAAATAGTTCAACTATTTTATAATAGCAGTCTTCTTTTTACTTTCTCTTTCTGATATTTCATTGTTGGTATAAAGTAATACAACCAATTTCTCTATGTTAATCTTGTATCCTGCTACTTTGCTGAATTCATTAATCAGTTCTAGTAGTTTTGTGTGAAGTTTTTAGGGTTTTCTAAAGCCTGAAGTCTTTTAAAATATCATGCCATCAGCATATAATGACAATTTTACCTCTTTCCTTCCAAGTTGGATAACTTTATTTCTTTTTCTTGTCTGAATGCTCAGCTAGCACTTTCAGTACTATATTAAATAGAAGTAGTGAGAGTTGGTATCCTTGTCTTGTTCCAGATTTTAGCAAGAAGGCTTTCAGCTTTTCACTGTTTAATATTGCATTGGCTATTATTATGTTGAGATATGTTCCTTCCATATTCAGTTTGGTAAGAATTTTTATCATGAATGATTGTTGAATTTTATCAAACACTTTTCCTGTATTTATTGAAATGATTATGTGGTTTTTTAAAAATCTTTTGTTGATGTGGTAATAATAACAAAATAATAATTCTTCCCTCTTTTTCCTTGTAACATTGCTGTCACTCACTTTACTTATACATAAATGTGCTCATACTGCTATGTACTCAATCATGTATGTTTACATATGTAGATAAAATAATAACTGCAACTGTGTAAATGATTTTATATGTTTATATAGATATACATTATTGCTATTATTGTTGCTATTACTATTTTTAACAGACTACTATTTGTTAGAATAAGAAAAACAAAAGCTTTTATTTTATAATCACTTCTCTGCTGTTCTTCCTTTATTTATACAGATCTGAGTTTATGACCTATATCATTTTTTCTATGACCTATCTCATATTCAAATTAAAAGCAGGAAGAACTTTAATTTGAATATGATATACTTAGGTATAGTATTGTATGTATGTGTGTTTCTTGCCATTTATCCTCCTTGGTGTTCTTCATGTTTCCCAGATCTGTGGTTTGGTGTCTGACATTAACTTTGAAGAAATTCTCCCTCATTATTGCTCCAAATATTTCTTCTGTTACATTTTCTCTTATTCCGTTTTTGATATTCCCATTATACATAGGTTATACCTTTTGTAATTGTCCCACATTTCCTGGATATTCTGTTCTGACTTTTTTGTTTGTTTGCTTGCTTATTTTATCTTATTTTCTCTTTGCTTTTCAATGTTGGACATTTCTATTGACTTACTTTCAAGCTTAGAGATGCTTTCCTCAGCTGTGTCCAGTCTAGTAGTGAAACCTTTAAAGATATTCTTCATTTCTCTTACAGTGTTAATGATCTCTGGCAATTCTTTTTTAAGCTTTCTTATAATTTCCACCTCTCTGCTTACATAGATCATCTGTTCTTACACGATGTCTATTTTATTCATTAGATCCCTTAGCATATTCATCATAATAAGTTACTTTGAATGCCAGTCTGACAATATCAATATTCTTGCCATGTCTGAGGCTGACTCTGTTGCTTGCACTGTCTCTTCAAACTGTGTTTTTTGATTTCGAGTATGCTTTTAATTTTTTCTTAACAACTGGATGTTATGGGTAAAAGTAACTGATAAATAGCCTTTAATGATGTAGTGGTAAACTGTGAGGAGAGGGGATGTATTCAACTGTCCTAAGATTAGGTCTCACTCTTTGAGTGAGTCTCTGAACTGTGAACTTCACAAGCTCTCCTTAGGTCGCTCGCCCCACTTAGGAGAGGTAGGTGCTTACAATTGGCTGGTGTTGGGTACATCCCTTCTCTACTATGGGAGACGAAAGGTAACTGGAAGTGGGTGTTACTCTTCCCCCAGGCCAGTTAGACTGTGATAAAAATCCAGCAGGTTAGGCTCTGAAAAAATAATTCTCCTAAAGAGCAGGCCTTGTTATGAAGTATAGAATTCTCTGACATATTTTAAAATGGTTCCTCTTCCTCGCCTCCTGCTAGAAGCACAAGAGGATTTTTCTCCAATATTCACCGTAAAAGTGCAGTTAAGCTCCTGAGGGTAAACAACACAGCGTGCCTCTCCCCTCCCATATGACTGGAGTTTTTAACTCTCAAACTTGTCCACTCGAAAGTGAAAGTGAAAGTCACTCAGTCGTGTCTGACTCTGCAACCCCATGGACTATACAGTCCATGGAATTCTCCAGGCCAAAATACTGGAGTGGGTAGCCGTTCCCTTCTCCAGGGGATCTTCCCAACCCAGGGATTGAACCCAGGTCTTCCACATTGCAGGCAGATTCTTTTCCAGCTGAGCCCTGTCTGCTACTAGGGAAGCCTGTCCACTCTAAGTCTCCATTAGAGTTCAAGTTTTTTTTTGCCCCAGTACTGCTTCCATAGAAGTTTCTCCTCCAGTAACTTGTGATTCTCTGTAACTGTTTGTCTCTTCAATTTGGGTCCAGTAGTCTGTTCAGTGACTTCACTTCTCTTATGGACCTAAAGAGAATTTCTGGTTTTCAGTTTGTTCAGGTTTTTACTTCGTAGGACAAGGCGACAATTTCTAAGCTTATTACTTGCCAGACTGGAGACCAGAAGTTAGGGTTTCTTTTTGGAGTGATAAACAAAAACTGGAATCATATAGTGATATTGATTGCACAACTCTGTGAATATACAAAAGACCACTGGAAAATACTTCTAAATAATTAATTTTATAGTATGCCAATTATATCTCAATAAACAATAAAGAGAAAGATTGCCCAGAAATCCAAATGACCCTCACAGTTTTCATTTCTGATGCTAAAACAAACAGAACTTTAGGCAAGGCTACTTTTGACAAAAGAATAAGTATAATAAAATATAATTGCTTTAAAAATATGTGAAAAGTCACAGTTCATGATGTAATTCTGCTTAGTGAAGTAGCAGTTGTAAAGTTCCATGAAAAACTGCTTAAGTATAAAATACTGAAGATTTAATTTTAAAAAACACTTTTAATAAAATACTGTTCACCCTTGGTCAACAATTTTAATTGACAGCTCTTTACGTTCTCTCCCAGGCAGGATTCAAGATTAAGGAGTTATGTAGGCACAGTCCTTGTAACAAGACTCCACTCATGAGACCCTATATGATGATGTCAGGCTTCAACTCGACCTGCTTATTGGTAAAATAATCCTAGAAGATGACTCAAGCTGGGATACCAGAAAGACTAGGGGTTGTATAGATCAGGAGGGCAGAGGAGAGCAAGACCTAGAGAACATGAAAGCAGGTTTGTATTGATAATCCTTGGGTGAGGGAGATCTGTGTCTCAGCTCTGCCCCTGGGCTTGAATCTCCATAATTAGGGATTTGTGTTAGCTTTCAGAGGATGGCTTTGAAAATATCTAACTTTTACCTTCCTGATGTTGTTTAGGATTAGGGTCAGTGTGGACTAGAGATACAGGTCAGGAATGGAAAAATAGGGGATGCAGAGGTGGGGGAATCACGCAGAGTCTGGCACGTGGGAAACGTTCTTGGTGTAGGTCAAAGGCTCGTAGTCAGAAGCCAAGTTGCCTGGATTAGAATCCTGGCTGTCATTTACCAGCTGAACAACATTGGATGAGTTACATAACATCTCCATGCCTCAGTTTTATCTTCAGATATGTGAGGAAAGCATTAGTGGTACTTTATAGAATGATTTGTGATAACTGCTATGTATGTGATCATTTTTATTAGAAATTTAAAAATAGCAATGAAAATAAGCCCATTGTAGAAATGTTTAATATATATATATTCATATCCATACAATGTGTTGCATGTACACACACACAAATATACTAATAAAGGAATCATTAAATGAAATTTGAGAAATCTTATCCATTTGCCCTAGAAAGCTACGCTATCATTCTCATGGGCTCCAATTCTTAAGTGTAATGTGTTGTTTGATGGACCACAGGGATAAGTAGGTGAAGAAAATAGGGAGACTGTGAAAGAATTCATGCTTCACTGAGAAATTACATTCCAAGAGAATCTCTGATTGCTGAGAAAAGCAATCCTGGCTGTAAAAAAAAAAAGGTCTAGCACTACCTCTAAACTCACTGAACAAGGCCAGTTATCCCTGGGACCCCAGCTTAAATTTACTTCTTTCTACCATTTTTACTGTTCATGGAAAAATACTTTGTCAAAATAAATATTTACTTGGCTATTGAATTTTGAAGGTATGGTAAAATGTGCATGCACATATATATTCTTGGAAATTTGTGGAATAGAGAAGAGAATGACAATATCCAGTCAACAGTAAAGAAATAAAGGTGGTATGAATAACCCATGGAGAAGGAAATGGCAAGCTACTCCAGTACTCTTGCCTGGAAAATCCCATGGACAGAGGAGCCTGGTGGGCTGCAGTCCATGGGGTCGCAAAGAGTCAGACACGACTGAGCGACTTCACTTTCTCTTTCACTTTCTTTCTATGAATAACCCAGTTCTATTTTAAATGGAATTCTCTCAGAAGGAAACTCTGGATACAAATAATCACCATGGCCATATTCTCTCCCCTCTTCCATGTCAGTCCTTTCTGCAACTGAA
Organism: Bos indicus x Bos taurus; assembly: GCF_003369695.1. Classification (NCBI taxonomy): domain Eukaryota; kingdom Metazoa; phylum Chordata; class Mammalia; order Artiodactyla; family Bovidae; genus Bos; species Bos indicus x Bos taurus. The sequence continues at coordinate 2,513,714 of NC_040081.1, read as the reverse complement.
ATAAGAAAGAAGGTGAATGTCATTGTTATGCCTTAATAATGTTACTTGTAAGGAGGGAAAGAGAAGTCACTTCCTAAAACTCTATCATATGTTCAGCACATTGACGGGTTTGATAGCACTGGCAAGACTTTAGTCTGATTCCTGCTGCATCTGCTGCTCAGTGTGTGGGGCTCAGATGTTTCAACTTGAGCTTCAGTTGCCTCTTCTGTGAAGTGGTCACACCAGTCACACAACCTCACAGGTACTTAAATATTTGATATACTACTTGCTTAGGAAATGGCAACCCACTCCAGTGTTCTTGCCTGGAGAATCCCAGGGACGGGGGAGCCTGGTGGGCTGCCGTCTATGGGGTCACACAGAGTCAGACACGACTGAAGCAACTTAGCAGCAGAAGCAGCAGACTAAGTGCTTGAAACCCTATTATCATTTTCTTCCTATTTTATGTAAGCTACATTATAATTATGCTCTTGTACTAAACCAGCGATTGATTTTTGTTCTTGAGTTTAATAAAACTCAATGGTTTGTATTTAACATGAATGTTTATTTCTTCTTGAATCACAATGGATCTGTGGTTGATTCTAGACTTTACTACTAGCTCATGGACATCTTTGGATGAAAGAGAAGAATTTGGTATTTGGTTCATTATGAAAAGCTAAAGAATGAGCAGCCTATACAGCTGAATGAAGATTCGAGAAATGGCATCTCAGCAAATGTGCTGACAAAAAAGCACCTGCATATTCAGGCTGTTCTCAAGCAGCTATTTGTTTCCATAGCACCTAAGTAGACAAAGACAAATCTTCCATTTGTCCCCCAAAGCAGAAAACACCAGTTAGTTTCAAATTCCAGGTTTTGGTAAGGAAAGATGATATTTTTCATTATGCATTAAATGATGGTTTTAGAATTTTTTTTCAGCTAACTGAAATTCATTCTTTGGCTATAATTTGAATTTATATTAACATTCAATGCAAAGACTGATATTTGTCTTACAAGACAAATCATGCAAGTTTCTAAAGTGTCATTTTGGTTATTTTAGAAACGAAAATGATATAATAAAAGAGAAAACACCTCTGTGGTAAAAATGAACTTAGGAGAAGGAGTCCAAGAAAATTTGAGCATGTAAAGTCAATTTAATAATAAATGAGAAAGAAAGATTTGGACCATTATTTATTCATTTTTAAGAAATTTTTTTAAAAACCTTCTGTGTACTTGCTTGCACTTTGGTAAATACACTGGGACACAGAGTCATATAAAACAGTTGCTGTCTTCATTAAGCTTCAGCAAGCCAGGGAGAGAGGCTGGACCACCAAGGGCTATACCACAAGGTATAAAATGCTTTATTGGCAAGCGGGTAGAGGATGCTTCACAGGTGGGAAGACAAGGACCAAAAAGGAAAAAAAAAAGTGAAGCTAAAGAGAGACACAAGAGAGACTGTTCAGAAAACAGAGAAACAATTTTAGTAAAATCAGACACATTTAACATTTTGTATAATACATCAAAGATATACTTATTTTTTAAATATCTCTCCTTTCAATGATTCTGAGGCACAGTAATGATTACAGGGTACATGAAATGAAGTATCAATATATACGTGACAAAATGCCTTGGTACACAGTGCATGATTGGTAAGACTCCACAGGGCACACAGTTCACACAAGTTAATATGAGCTACAGGAAGTGACCTCAGTTTTCTAGTATTTACCCCTCCTAGGCAGGGTGGGCAATCTTTCAACACTGTACACCTTGGTGCCCTTTGAAATATGGCCATTGAACATTAAAAATGAGTAACTATGTAGGCACTGATGTATAGAAAATACACTTTGTGGTCATATATATTATAAGCTGGAAATAAATGCTTTAAAGCTACATATATTTATTTATGCCAGAAAGCTTGACAAACACCAAACAGTCCATGAAGAACGGAAGCCTCTTGATCATTCATTCAAATAAATATATTCCAACTCTATGCAGCAATACTAATTTAATTGTTATACTCTGAAAGCCTTTGGTTGTCAGGAACCAAAATAGTTTTGAGGTTAGGGAACTGGTTTTCCACTTAATTCTTGTGGATGATCCAATTCCCCATGATATTCACCACTCAGTATTTTTAAATGCATTTTTTCATCTGAAGTGATAATCAATTAGGAACAAAATAAATCCTGTCTTAAAATTTCAAAAACAATGCAAGTCACTTCTGAACGATCTCAGACTAGGCATTCACATCTTGAATGCTGCTTTTGCAAGCTGTCACGTGTAACAGGCTGAAGGGATGTGTATACTGCACAGGACTGCCCAATCTATTGACAATCTCATCTAAGCAGGACTGTCTGATCTACCAACAATCTCACTGAGCCAGGGTGGCTCAATGGAGAGAGAACATCGGATACAGTGCTTCTAAAGTCAGTTTATACAAATATATTAAAGAAATTTCTTTCTAATAAATACAATATAAAAGCCTTTCTACTCTATGCATAAGTTTACAAAAAAACCACTTCAAAGATGTCTGGTCAAAGCTATTGCCAAAATATTCTAAAGCCCACACAATTTGTTCCAGATATAATTATGACAGCTACTACAAAAGCAGTAAAAAGCAACACAAGAAAATCTTGGTCTTCCTTAAATGATTTCAATCCCATTCTGTAAGAGAACAGGTAATGAAAGTCCATTCAGGTTGTGCTTGTTTTTAAGCAGACGTCAATCATTTGGGACCAAATGCTATGGCAGGTTCAGATTTTTTCATTATCGTCAGTGTGGATCTTTTTAAGTGCGACTGGGCTTGCTTGCTTCAGAGATGTCTTAGAAACATCCGTGTGCATGGTGGACATGGCGATGGTCTCATAGTCGTCATCCCGAGACCGGAAATCACAAAAGCTAAAGAAGAACTGCAGGTCTCTCTGGAAATTTTTGTTCAGGAAGCCATAAAATATAGGGTTGACACAAGTGGAGATCATGGCTGTGAGGTGGCAGAGAAGGAACAACAGATTATGGTTGCAGGTAGCAATGATCTGATGGTCCCAGTCAAACACAGTGTTGAAGATGGTGAGAGGCAGCCAGCAGACGGCAAACGCCACCACGATGGACAGCAGCATGACGTTGATTCTTTTGGCTTCACTGGACCTGTACTTATTGTCTCTCATCTTGTCCATCATGCTGTTTCTTCTTTTTAAGCGTACATATATCTACAGAAGGGAAAAAATAAAGAATTCAAATAGAACCACTCACTGAATGAGTACTCCTGTGGAAAGAAAGTAAAAATGAAAATGGTAGGGGGAAAAGGTTTTCCTACCTTGAAGTAGCAAATAAATATAAAACAGAGCGGGCCAAAGTACTGTAGCACCAAGAGGAGAGTGGTGTAAGACAGCCGGTGAGAGTCTGATGGAAATTTATCAAAGCAGACGTATTTGTCCTTGAAGGCATCAAGGGTCACATTTTGAAATGGCTCATCTGTCAATACTTGATAGATCAGGAAGGGCAGAGAAGAAGCCACAGCAAGGACCCAGATGACAGCAATACCTACGTATGCATGTCTATTATTTGGTCTCCAACCCCGAGGATTGATAATCAGCTGATGCCGTTCCACGGCAATAAGGACCAGAGAGAAGATGGACACAGTGATGGAAACGCACTGCACAAAGGGGTTCAACTTGCACATTGCCTCACCAAAAACCCAGTGGTCCATCAGTGTGTAGACAAACGTGAAGGGAAGACACATGATGGCCACAAGCAAGTCTGAGAAGGAAAGGTTCACAATCAGGATGTTGGTGACATTTCTCATCTCTTTTTGTTTCAAGATGATGATAATCAAAGCCAGGTTTCCAGAGACCCCAAGAATGATCACAGCTCCATAAGCAAGTGCTAACGTGAATATCATGGCCAAGGGCAGATGACAATCAACATTTTCAAAAGCCAAAAACCGGGAATTCTTCTCTGAAAAGTTATAATAGATTGAATGATTTTCCACCTGAGAAAATGATGTTGAATTCATTTTGACTGGTTTGGCTGTTATAGATGACTTTAGACAAATGGACAGTATGTTTCTTCAAAGCAGGTCAAAGACTCAACTTATTTTTATTCTCTATATTAAAATCCGTTTATCAAAATTATTCTGAATTCTTCATTCCCTTGAACTGAACAATCTGTAAAGAGAAAATGACCAATTGTTTTATTAATTTTATTGAGGGCAGTCGCAACAAGTTCTCACTCATACTACAATTTAAAGAGAAGACACTGAAATAAACAAAATGTATTCTATATATACATCTTTTTTTAAATAGTAGAAACTGTGCAAACAATTTGAAAACATTACTAATACTTTTAATTGAATGTACTTATGTATTGAGTTTCAGGAAAATGTAGTGGTCTGTGCATTAGTAAAGTGTGTATAAATCTCCTGCCTATTAGTCTTACATAAAGGACCATCAGCACATTCCTAAACATTGTAGGAATATTAACATATAAAAAAACAATGCACAGGTTAGAATATTTGAAACAGATATGAAACTAAGAAAGGAAAACAAAAAAAAGTTGTACCTAATTATTTCTCTTATTCTAAAAAAGAATTTATCAAATTGTATTGATAGCAATAGCCCCATCATACACTGAACTGCTTGCTCTTCAGAGAGGACTATTTGGCACAAGTACCTCAAGAAAATTATCAATTCAGTGAACCACCAAGAAACTTTATCCTATGAAGGACTGCTGAAAGAACAGGAGATGTTTAATCCAGAAAGGACTTCCTAGGAATCATACACACATCTTCTCCTATCTGAATGGGCAGCATTTGGTCCATAGCTTCTGGTTCAGAATACTGTGTCCACTCAAGTTAGAAGTAGGACCAAGGGAAGTGGATTATATTAAAACTATTTCACATCTTTATGAGGAACAAGAGTTTAATTAGATGGAACAAACTGCCTGCAAACTGTTCCCCACACATAATTTGTAATTGCTACTAGAAAGTCTGGGAAAGTTCTCATGGTGTGTAGGGGATTCAACTGGGGTAACTCTGAAGTTATTTCTGACTTAAAGATTCAACAACTTAATTAACATGTCAGAAGCTTTCTATGGATTTCTAAGGTTTTGTTCATGTAAATATCTTCCCTCCTCACTAGACTGTATACAAATAGAAGGCTGAGATGTAAATTTTAGTTGTACTTTTGATCTTTCACAGCATTTTGTAATAGGAATACTCTTTTCTTACCAACAAAACAAATCATAGACAACAGTCTTGTAGACCTTAAAATCTCCTTTAAAAAAAAATCTCTGATTTTCCTTAGATTATTAAGTAAATATACGAGATGAGGTTTCTTATGTTAATTAACAAGCCATTGTGCCTGTGTTAAGAAAGGGAATTGCAGTGCTTTTCTTTCTTCTGTGAGAACAATAAAGAAAATCATGCAGATTTACTTCCATTGAAAAGGAGATAAGAAATTTCATGAATAAAATATGCTTTTGCTTTTTAAGTCGTGCCACTATTGAATCTTTCCTTGAGTGCTTTTGCTTTCTAGAATATGAGGTGTTGTCTGTTATAAAACTACAACTTATAAAACTGAAGAATAAAAGTAAAGGTTGCTACCATGTAATGAGAATGAAATTAGCAGAGCTAGGAAAGGCAGTGGAATGATATCAAGTGTGAATGTTATAGAAACTCTCTCCTCTGTCAGCAGCCTGGAAAGACTCCTAGACTTCCTTGGAATCACACTTTTCTCTCAAGAATACCAAAGAGAGAGGATATCTGTGTCTCTCAGTGTCTGAAAATGAACTGAGAGGAAGCAAGTGCTATTCTAAAAATTATTTGGACATTTTGAATTTAAGAATTCAGGAAAAATAATTTTTAACTGGAGGATAATTGCTTTCCAATTTTGTGCTGGTTTTTGCTGTACAACAACGTGATTATACATATATTGTCTCCCTCTTGAGCCTCCCTCCCACGCCCCCATCCACACCTCTAGATCGTAACAGAGCAGCAGGCTGAGCTCCCCGTGCTATACAGCAACCTTCTACTAGCTGTTTTACACAGCTAGTAGAAGTGTATACACTTCAATGCTACTCTCTTAGGAATTCAAGAAAATTTCTCATCATACTTCAGAGTCAAGTTGCTAGAAAGGTATTTAACATTACGGCTCAATTATCTGACTTTTTCTTTACTGGTAGAACTAGCATGACAGGAAACTGAATCCTCTAACTCCGCATAGCCTCCTGTCAGCACATGGGACTCAGTGGAGCATGCGACACAGCGATCACTACGCTTCCTGGGCTGGCCTGACACCTGAACACCACCACCCTGTCCCTCACTCCTGGTCTAACAACCCCACAGGACATGCCCTGTCCCAGCAGGGCCAGTCCCTTCACAGTCACCAAGGGCACCAGCCCATTATAGCTTCTGCATCTTTGCCTCTGCTGCTCCTCATCATCCATCCAAATTCTACCCAGCTTTCAAAGCACTATATAGTCCCTTGAATCTTAATTGGCTCCTCTCAATTATAATATTATCTCTTGAAGGTAGATATTATGTGTATTTCATAATACCTTGCAAATATCAGCTTTAGAATAAAAATGGCTGATGTGGAAAGCTTTTATGTGAGTTAATACTAACATCAATAGCTGAATTCTATTGTTGACTGGAAAAAATGCATGACCTAAAAGCTGAGAATTATGTTTTATTTGGTGGACACACTGAGGACTCAAGCCCCGTAGACACCCTCTCAAATCATTCTGAGGGACTTCTCCAGAGAGGTAAGGGAGGAGCCAGCATATATAGGAGTTTTTGCAACAAAAATCAGGTAGTTGGAACATCAAAATATTACTGTTAATTAAAGAAAACAAGACACCTGAAGTTAATGAATTTAATGCATTTCTATGTATGGGAAGATATAAGAGTCTGGGCTCACTGAAATACTGTCAGGGCCAGTATCCTGTTCTTTCCTGTGTCAATTTCCTCAGGGTACACAGTTCAGGGCAGCTGCAGTGGCTGGTGGCTTGATGGCCCAGCATTCTTTGTTTGCTGATATGGACTCCAAGGTGACTTCCTTGTCTACACTATCATAGTCCTTTTACATGTAAAATGGATGCTAGTTAAAAGAATCATTTTACTAGGTCAGGTGTGGGGGATGTTCCACTTCATGAAAAATTTAAAAAGGAATTGTTTCTGAAAGAGAATTCACTCATCCAAGAAATATTTATTGGACACTATTTTGTGTCAGACATGGTTTTTGTGGAAACAACAGTGACCTTCCTATTGGGTTTCTAGTCTTAAGGACAGAGAAAGACATGAAAAAATAAATACGTAAAAGAGACAGTACACAAGATGGTAGTAAGTGCAGTGGAGAAGAATAAAGCAAGGCAGGGGACTTGGGATTGTCGGAAGAGCATTGCTGCTGGGTGGCTTGGAAGGTGTCTGATTGCTTGAGAACAGGGCTATGAGCCAAGACCCCGCAGTCGGGGAGGGAGCCATGTAGACGCCTCAGGGAGGCAGCCCATGTGGAAAACACAGCCCAGATCCTTAAGACTGGAGTGTGTGTGGTGCAAGTAGATGAGAAGTGAAACAAATAAGGGAGGGACTATGGAGCAGTAGTTGGAGGGTAAGCAGAGGAGAAACAGACTGCAGAGTATGACTCCAGGGACAGTCTTTGACTTGTCTCAGACAAGAGGAGGACTCGCCAGAGAGTCTCTGGTAAAGACGTGAAGTCCTATGATAGTGTTTTAAAATTCTTACTCTAGCTGTTGTTTTCAAGGACTTAAGACAGGAGAGAGAAGTAGGTAGGTTCATTTAGAGGCTAGTGCATTAATCCAGGCAATAGGTAATGGAGGCACCAAGATGTTTGCAGTGAAAACAAAGAAAAATACAGTTTATATCTATTTTACATCTATATCTAAGTCAAAATTTACTTTGACTTTGACAAAAGTCAGTACATATGGGACTTAATGCAAACACTTATTAAATTATTACAGTTTATGGGCAACAAAGCTTTCTTGCAGATGAATTTAGGTTAAATCTACTGAAACTCCAGTCTTTGAAATTATCTTTGAATTTATATTTGAAATTTATATCCCTTTAAAATTATATTTGCTACACATACCTGTTGAGGAATAGCAGTTTTCTTATTACGTAGAAGTTACTTTAGCTACATAGAAAATGAAAACTATTTTTTTTAGAGTATTCAAAAGACTCCTTTGCTAAGTGCATGTCATTCCACTTGTGTAAAACAGTTCTGCATGAGATAAAAGGTATATTTTAAGCCTACCTAAACATAATCTCAAGGATGATAATTGTCAAAAAATAACAATATTGAGAATTTACATACATCATCTTTGAAAAAGAAAATGATTTAATATTTATTATTCCAATATACACCTCTAAAATGAAATAGGGACCTAAAGACACGTGGCAAAATAAAAACAAATGGTTGTTAAATCTCAATAGAGCTGTCCTGCTCCTTGGGACAAAACAGACACACACACTACATATATCACCAGTTGGCAAATTAGCCCCCTTCCAAATGGAAATATTTCTCCATTACAGTTAGAGTACTGGCCTTCATGGTTTGCTGTCCCGAGAGCTGTTACAACCTGAGAAAACAGCTCTCTGGTCACAACCTGTTTCAGGTACATTTTATCATTTATTCAAAACTGGCTGCTCAACTCCCTAGTTTTTTGGAAAAGAAGTATCAGCCTTGTTACTCACCAAATTAACTTTGTTAATAACCAAAGTTATTGCTAGTTCATGGACGTGAGTTACATAATTCTGTTTTTTTTTTTTTTTTTTTCCCCTTCCGGGAGGGCTTGCTCAACAGACACCTGCCTTGTAACAATAAGGAAAGACTAACAAAGCAGTAGTCGCTCACCGAAAAGCAGTAGGTCTTTGGTCATCGGTATGCAACGCAATCCGGCAGACAGCTTTCTGCTCTCACCGGGGAAGCAACACTGTTGCTGGGGTTTCGCGTTCAGGCAGAGCCAGGCAAGCTCTGTGCTTCCCCTGCCCGTGTGCCACCTGGCAAGTTATGCTTTCCCTGGGATCTTGGTGGGAAGGCAAATCTGAAAGCCCTTTAAAAAAAGAAAAGAAAAAAAGAAAAAATAAAGGAATGTCAAAACATCCCCTCACTTTCCCCTCCCCTAGATTTTCCTGAGTTATCAAAGAACAAATGGGATGTGTTAAATCAAAATTCCTGTCGGCACGCTTAGGCGCCCACCTTTTTCATATTGTGTGACTGCGTGAACTGCCCCAAACTGTCCTCATTCCTAACACTTCCACCCCCTCCCTCTCCGCCACACACACACACACACACACACGCCATCCATTTGTCTGGAGACGTCTCTATCAATAACGATGAGACTGGCCAAAGCAGAAAACATCCACAACGGCCGGAAACAGACAAGCAGAGCCCAAACTCAGTTCTCTCTGGCCCAAAGGGAAAAGTGGAAGTGCTAGTTGCTCAGTCCCATCCGACTCTTCGCGACCCCATGGACTGTAGCCCGCCAGGCTCCCCAGTCCACTGAATTCTCCAGGCAGGAATACTGGAGTGAGCAGCCATTCCCTTCCCAGGCGATCTTACCCTCCCAGAGATCCAACCTGGTATCAGTCCTTAAAATATTCTCCGGTCTCCAGTCCACCTGGAGACCAATGGACCACTTTGGCCACCCCAATCTCCAGTTCATCCACAATTTCCTACCCAGTGGCGCTCCACCACCACCACCACCAGTGTAAAAGGACCTCGAGAGTTGGATGCTGGAAACTTGGAAGTAGGGAACAGGGTGTCTCTTAGTGAGCGGCGTGAGACAGGAGAGGCCGGCTCCGGTGGGTAGGGCTCCACCCAGGCAGCGCGCTGGGCGCCCACCTGGACCGGGGCGGCTCCCCGCCGACACGAGCGGAACGCGGGGTCGAGGCGGACTCGCAAGCCCTTCTCCTCCCGCTGTCCCAGCGGCGTGTTTCTTCGCAAAAGCCCACCGCAGCCGCCCCGCGGAGGCTCGCGAAAGATGCCAAAGACAGCGAAGGAAGAGGGACGCAGTCTCACCATGGCCAGAGGAGGGGCACTCGAACCTCGTACAGAACCTGGGTCACCGGCGTCCACCCCACACCTCAGCGGTCCCGTGTGGCGGGTGGTATGGAGCATCTCGCTACCGCCTGCGCGGGACCGAACCGAAGGCTGCCCGGGCGCCCGCAGCTCCTCATTTCGGGACTCAAAAGCCTTTCCTTCTTCCTCTCTCATCCTTCACCTCATCAGTGAGAGATTTCTCAAAAGTCAGTCCCTTCAAAAGTGTACACTTGGAACTTACCCTGTCTGCTGGATCCGTCTTTTGGCCCGTTTATTAAAGCGAAAAGGACGGTCGCGGAAGGGAGTGGAGTGGAAAGATCGCGGGTGTTTGTCCGGCACAAATCCTAAAGATCGGTGGGGAAGGAAAGAGCAGCCCCTGAAGCTGAGCTCCACCTAGTCCCGGACACGTGACAGCCCGGGTGCGCCGCAGCCCCCCGCACCCTCTCCGCGGTCTCGCCGGAGGCTCCGGGGGAATTCGAGAGGCAGCGTGGAGAGCCGCGCGCACTGTCCGTCCACGCGCCCCGGCCGGGGTGCGCGCTCGGCACTCGGAGGGGCGGGCAGGGAGGCGCTGCGCCGGACTGAGGTCCCGCCCGCGCGCGGTCGCTGGCGGTCGGTGCCACCTCGCGGCCGAGGCTGTGCGGGAAGCCGAGAGAAACCCAGCTCCGGGGAAGCGGGCACTAAGCCCATCCCGACTGCGCCGCTTCTGTCTCTCGCCTCTCTTGTGATGTTCGGATGTTTCTTACGCCAGACCAGAAGTTTTTGTTTTTTAACAGCGAACAAAGAGAAGACCTTAAAAAAGCACAAGTAGCAAATCTCAGATAAGATGGACTGGCTTTTTTTTGAAGGTTTTCTTTTCTTTTTCTTTTTTTTCTCTAGGAAAACGCGGTGAGTCAGATGTGTTCCCAGCATCGAGCTACTTACTCCTTTCGGGGAGCATGAGGAATGGAACATTCGACTGCGGGTCAGAAAGAGTCAGTGCTGTTTCCTAGGTACTTAATCTACTACCGTGCGGAACGCTATGAAAGAATAAAAGAATAGAATGTACATAGAGTGCATTGATGAAGCAAGGCCATCCTGGCTAATTGTGATACAATGATCTCAGATGTTTTACATAGTTCTAGTGTACTTGGAAAAGCCAAAGTTGTCTCTCTCTCGCTCACACACACTGTTTATTGATGTAGATGACTACAACTTCTTCCAAATCAAGCTGTTAAATAATAAAAAGTCTTCTAATAAAGATACAGAACACTGCCTAGGAGATAGATACAAGCTTTATTACTATAACAACTACGATTGAAATCTGCTTTCAAACTAAAAACAGAACAAAATTCCAAGACAAATGGAATTACTTAAACTTTGTTGGAAAGTTTTATTTTTCTAATTGTTAGATTGATTAAATACTATTTAAAGTTCAATAGAAATTATATCTCATTATTTATATAAATAATGTTGTACATAATCTTTGTAGTCCCTCCCCCTCAAAAAAGGTTTCTAAAATGTTTGTCATTGGATATATTTTTAGAAGGCGACTTCTCAAGTGGCCCTAGTGGTAAAGAATTCGCCTGCCAATGCAGGAGAGAAAAGAGACACGGGTTAGATCCCTGGGCTGAGATCCCCTGAAGTAGGAAATGGCAACCTGCTCCAGTATCTTTTCTGGAAAATTCCATGGACAGAGGAGCCTGGTGAGCTACAGTCCATGGGGCACAGTCATATATGACTGAGCACTGTATTTTTATAAAGTTGGAAAGGAATTATGACCAAGGATCAAAATACCACCATCAGGTAATAAATAAACTGTAACAATACATATGATCATATTTTTAAAAAACCCACTAATGATTAAAGAATAGTAAAATGGCATATATAATTTCTTTTTTCTAAACTAAGGATGAAAATATAAGACACTTTAGGAGTTTCAATTGTTTAAAGAGAAATAACTCATTTAGGTTTCTATTCACTCTCTGTTTACTCCATCCCTTAAGTCACATTCTGTTCATAGAAACAAATTTACCCCAGCTCCTCATCATCAAATTGGCTGTTTTTACTCTGCTGCAAGAATTACAAATGAAATAATTTAATTCTCTAAAAAGAATACATTTTTATGTAAACAATTTGCTATATCAAGAAATATTTTAGATTTAAGAATATAATTTGGAGTCATTAGACACCTTCTTTTCTGTGTTTTCCAGGAATAAAAGCATGTCTGCAAGAATGCCCAAATTACGATGTCCATTGTATTTAGTCATCTTCTTAATTTTTTATAAAGTGTCCCCACCAAGGCCAATTTATAAAGCTGCGTTCTTGAGACATTAATGTCAAACACTAATCTTTGAAAAATTGTTGGTCTCAAAGACTTTTTTCCACTTCAAATTTTATGATACAAAGGGAGTTTTGAAACTCTGAGTGAAAACAGATTTATACAGTTTCCTAGGAATATCATTTACTAAAGACTCTTTGCAACATGTGAAATAAAAACTTATAAGCACAGTATAATAAGATCTTCTTATAATGTAATCTTATAGAAGATCTGAAATAAGCAAAGTAGTATGAGTTGCTCAGAAAATGTGTTAAACAATAATCTGAATTCCTCAAAAAGATTTAAAAGTATGAGTGTTAAAGATCTTCTTTTCTTTCTACTATTAAGTGAACAGTCAGTTGCATACTTTCTTACTTGAGATTCAGTTCAGTTCAGTCGCTCAGTCCTGTCTGACTCTTTGCGACCTCATGAATCGCAGCACACCAGGCTTCCCTGTCCATCACCAACTCCCGGAGTTCACTCAGACTCACGTCCATCGAGTCAGTGATGCCATTCAACCATCTCATCCTCTGTCGTCCCCTTCTCCTCCTGCCCCCAATCCCTGCCAGTATCAGAGTCTTTTCCAATGAGTCAACTCTTCGCATGAGGTGGCCAAAATATTGGAGTTTCAATTTCAGCATCATTCCCTCCAAAGAAATCCCAGGGCTGATCTCCTTCAGAATGGACTGGTTGGATCTCCTTGCAGTCCAAGGGACTCTCAAGAGTCTTCTCCAACACCACAGTTCAAAAGCATCAATTCTTCGGGGCTCAGCTTTCTTCACAGTCCAACTCTCACATCCATACGTGACCACTGGAAAAACCATAGCCTTGACTAGATGGACCTTTGTTGGCAAAGTAATATCTCTGCTTTTCAATATGCTATCTAGGTTGGTCATAACTTTTCTTCCAGGGAGTAAGCGTCTTTTATTTTCATGACTGCAGTCACCATCTGCAGTGATTTTGGAGCCCAAGAAAATCAAGTCTGACACTGTTTCCACTGTTTCCCCATCTATTTCCCATGAAGTGATGGGATGGGATGCCATGATCTTAGTTTTCTGAATGTTGAGCTTTAGGCCAACTTTTTCACTCTCCTCTTTCACTTTCATCAAGAGGCTTTTTAATTCCTCTTCACTTTCTGCCATAAGGGCGGTGTCATCTGCATATCTGAGGTTATTGATGCATATCTGAGGTTATTGATAATTCTCCCGGCAATCTTGATTCCAGCTTGTGCTTCTTCCAGCCCAGTGTTTCTCATGATGTACTCTGCATATAAGTTAAATAAGTGGGATGACAATATACAGCCTTGATGTACTCCTTTTCCTATTTGGAACCAGTCTGTTGGTCCATGTCCAGTTCTAACTGTTGCTTCCTGACCTGCATATAGGTTTCTCAAGAGACAGGTCAGGTGGTCTGATATTCCCATCTCTTTCAGAATTTTCCACAGTTTATTGTGATCCACAGAGTCAAAGGCTTTGGCATAGTCAAGCTAGGTAAAACCTCACCTTTGCTAGAGAGAGAAAATGTTCTGCATCTTGTGAAATTTCACAACAGCCAGATCTATAAATCATGCCTGGGAGAATTAAATTAGTGACTTATTCTCATGTTCTCTCAGGCAACAGTCTTGTTCTACCATTTAAACAGAAGCATAGGATCTACACCTTAAACCTCTGTAGATCTTAGTTTTATCATTTAAAAATTGGAAGAGCTTATGGTCTGGTGCTAAAAATTCCATGATTTACTTCTTGGCTAGACAAAAGTCTGTCACTATATTCACTCTGGAATTTACCCACTGTAATTACTTTATTGGCTGCCTGATGAATTTCTGCTATAAGGGTTAAAGTTCCTGAAATATTGGCAGGTCTTGATACATGAGAATTATCACAACATCATTCAGAAAAATATTTTTTATTTAATTTTCTTGAACTGTAGTTGACTAACAATGTTGTGTCAACAGAAAAATCTTGATAGGAATTAATACTACCTGTGAAAATTAGAATGTAGGTAATATTGACTAGAAGAAAATTTCACTTGGATAGAACTTACTGTAAAGTATGTTGATGAATCAGTTCATTATTCTATGAATTATTAGATGCCAATTTTTCCTTCTTTCTATGACTTACCTACTGCTTTTCTTTTTATCTATGATGTCATAGAATGTAAGTTGCAATGTTATTTTATGGACCACCAAGAAAAAAAAAATGCTTCTAGTAAAAAAATGACATACAATCAATTGTAATTAAATTTCAGAATATTAAAATATTTTTAAAGTCCTCATTTTTGAATCAATAAAATATAGTAGGTAAAGAACTTTGCCTAAATTGATTAGTACAAATGATCAGTGCAATCACTTTATTCGGCTATCTTTTTGAGAGAATTAACAGAAAGAAGTGATAGTTGATTTAATTAAAATGTTAGTATGCAAGTATATAGACAATTCAATTATCTTCATAGTATAGAAGAAACCAAATATTGGTCATAGATTTGCTCTTGATTTGAAATGGGAATGTACTCAAGGAAATAGGCTACAAATTTAGAGCATTTGTTATAAAATTCTGTCAGAATAGATTCTATATGCCAATGATCTTAAAATTACTCGGTAAATATTTGAACATTTTTCTGCAGATTTCGTCCTGTTAAACACTCTTTAAACATTCAACAAACATGTAATGTTATTTTGCAAAAGTGTAATGCTATGTATGTATTACATGGTATAATGGAAAGAGCTTTGTCATTGTACTACTATCATTTTTATTGTAATCACTACCACTCCCTTCGTATCTCCTTTCAAACAGGAGTAGGTATAGCTAGAGAGAAGGGCTAGGATGAACACCACCACTGGCCTTCCATCATCCATGACAAAGGTCTCTGTTCATCCTGCCCCACCCCTGAAATCCCAGGCTTGGCATTAGACCCCTTCTCAATACAGCACATCAGAAGATCAGACTTCACCCCATGAAGCAAAGCTAATTCCTATCTTGAGACTGGGCAGTTTTTCCCCAAAATAGGAGAAACATTCATTTATATGCATTTAAATAATATGACAAATGAACACAGAGGTGGTATGAAATGTTCCCGGGTATCACTTTGCTAGGGTAACTATTCCTCATTCACCCCTTTGTTTAAGGTCTACCTAGAGCTTTTATTTCCTCAGGTACACATATCAATGAATTTAGAATGAGGTTTATATCCAAGTAAGGTCTGTGGTATAACCCAACCCTTCTTACCCAAGGAAACTGCATAGCTGCCACTCTCCACTAGCATTATATATTGCTGGAAATAAATCAACTGTGCAGAGTATTGCAACAAGAAGTTCAAAATCTCAGTTGAGCCTTAAATGTTGCTCAGAAATTCTCAGGCTTGGGGACTCCCAATTCCTCTCCTCTTAGAAGCTATTTCAATTTGCCACCCTTCTCTTCCAGCCTCCTACCTCATACCCTCAGCCTCAGTGGACTCCCCCTTCTTTCTGAAAGGAGTAAAAGCCACTAAGGTATTTTTTAAATTGAAGTAGAATTGATTTATAATGTTGTATTAGTTTATGGTGTACAGCAAGGTAATTCAGTTATATGTTGGAGAAAAGAAAACAAAAGTCACTGAATCGTGTCCTACTCTTTGCGCTCCCATGGACTATACAGTCCATGGAATTCTCCAGGCCAGAATACTGGAGTGGGTAGCCTTCCCTTCTCCAGGGGATCTTCCCAACCCAGGGATCAAGCCCATGTCTCCCGCATTGCAGGCAGATTCTTTACCAGCTGAGCCCCAAGGGAAGCCCAAGAATACTAGAGTGGATAGCCTATCCCTTCTCCAGTGCATCTTCCTGACCCAGGAATCAAACCAGGGTTTTCTGTGTTGCAGGTGGATTCTTTACCAACTGAGCTATCAGGGAAGCCCTCAATTATATTTATATGTATATACATAAAGAAAGAAAGAAAGAGATTATTTTCCTTATGAGGGCTTCCCAGGTGGCACTAGTGGTAAAGAACTTGCCTGCCAATGCAGGAGGGGTAGGAGACACGGGTTCAATCCCTGGGTTGGGAAGATCTCCCAGAGAAGGAAATGGCAACCCACTCCAGTATTCTTGCCTGGGAAATCCCATGGACAGAGGAGCCTGGCGGGCTATAGTCCATGGTGTCGCAAAGAGTCATAGAGAGAGATTCTTTTCCTTATAGGTTTTTACAAAACATTTAGTATAGTTCCTTGTTCTATATGGTAGATCCTTGTTGGTTATCTATTTTATATCAAGTAGTGTGTATATGTTAATCTCAAACTCCTAATTTGTCCCTACCTCCTCTTTCCCCTTTGGTAATCATGAATTTACTTTCTATTTCTGTGAGTCTATTTCTGATTTGTAAATAAGTTCATCTGCATAAATTTTAAGATTCATATATCAGATTTGTCTTTCTCTGTCTGCCTTTCTTCACTTAGTATAATCATCTCTATGTCCATCCATGTTGTAAAAATAGAGTTACCAGATTATCCTGAAATGTCACTCCTGGGCATGTATCTGGAGAAAATATTAATTTAAAAAGATACATGCACCCCAATGCTCATTGCAGCACTATTTACAATGGCCAGGACATGAAAGCAAACTAAATGTCCATTGACAGAAGAGTGGATTAAAAAAGATGTGGTGGCAATATTATTCAGCCATAAAAGGAAGGAAACAATGCTATTTACCATAGGGTATTTATTTTCTTTCACAGCCCTCATTTTGGCAGTGGGTCCTCCAGCCTAGCTGATCCAGACTCCAAGCATTAAGTCATACCAACCCACTGAATTTTCCCAGTTGATGCCCCAAATACTATGTCACAGACAAGCTATTGCCATTGTCCTCTCCTGAGATGCTGACTGACTTAATCCATGAGCATAGATCCCATGAGTTGTTGTTTCCTTATCAAGTTCTGAGAAGCTTGTTACACAACAGAAACATAACCAAAAACACCAGTTTGTTCAACAACTCACTTTTCTTAATTCAACACTTAAAACAAAAACAACTCCTCGCCCTTGTCAGAAATTCGCTAGCTGCCGTGTCTGTCTTGGCCAGGAATGAAGCCTTTCACTCCAGTCTTCTCCAGTGCCTCAAGTGGCCCACTGGAACCTACTTTTGCCTGTGTCACCAATGGCTACACCTGGGGACAGAATTCAGACTTTATGATGCATTTGTCTCATTTGACCATCCTCTCCTTTGACTTTTTTATTCTCCTTTGACTTTTCTAACTACACTTCAGGTGGTTCTCTTTTCTTACTTGCTGTTTGTCAGCCTTCTTCCCCAGGATTTGCATCTCCATCTCCTTCTTAGGTGTCTCTCTCCCTAGGATCCTGTTATATCAATGAGCCAGTGATGGCCCCTGAGTATTAGCCTAAAATGGTGCCCATACTGTTCACTTCTTCATAGCAGACCAAGACACCAATGCCAAACTGCACCAATCTCAAATTCTCACACATCTAATTGTTTTAATACAGTCCAAATAAATATATTTTTAGTTATTTAGAGCCTACCTACTTTATATACTCTGAGAAACTGCACTCAACATCTGCTAACCATGAATGACAAATCCTGCAGCGTTGAAACACTATCATCTGATGCTGCCCTTCAGACCTCTCTGACCCAAATCTCCCCATCTTGCTGGTGAGTGGCATTTTCTAAATGTCTCTAAACCACTCTCTATTTTCTTCTTCTCCCCAGGGGTTTCCTTGTCCCATCCTCCTTCTAAGTGGTAGCCCATACTGCTATCTCTGGGAGGTGTCTTACTGAGAGAAACTTCCCTGTCATGCAAGCCTGTTCAAGACCAGCCAAATAAAACTTGTGCACCATGCTTTTCCTGCTACTGTCTCTTCCTTGATCAGCTCTGAAATTCCCACATTTAACAGAGCTCTTAATCTATATATTTTTTCACGTTGAAGCATAGTCATACCCTCTGCCATCAATGACTCTCTTGTACTCCATGTGAAGTGCAGACCTCTCCCAGGTCTCCTTGGCAAACGTGCTGCACGGCTAGTGGACATGATCCAAACCCGGGCCATCATCTCAGCCCCTCAAGCCAGAACCTGAGGATCATTCCCGGCATTTCCCTTTCTTACACACACTTAGATTCAACTGGTCTCAAGGGTGATGGGTCAGCTGGCAACTGGTCACACATTGGCGTTGATTTCACAGCATGATATCTCTCAAACGTGTTCTTTTATATCCATCAAGCTCTAGTTAGTTCTCTACTGAATGGTCCTTCTGCCACCAGCTGCTGTCACAGTAGTTCAGTGATAAAACTGCTCAGCTGAAATCATCTAGTTGCTCTCCAGAGCCTTCAAGAAAAGTGCGAACAGTGTTCTTTTGAACAAACGTTTTCAGTGTGATCCTCTGCCCACTTCCCAAACTTTGGTTAAACTGAGCTGTCTTCAGGTCTCCAAATGTTGCTGTTTATCACCTCTGTGTCTTCTCCCCTACTCCTTACTTGCCCACCCCCTCCATCTGCTGGTTTAACTTGCACCAATTCTTTCAACTTCAGTTCAAGTATCTTCTCAACTACAAAGCCCTCTCCTAGATCTATCTCTCATCTCTACAGATTGCCCCCATGGTCTGAATTTGTATTTATATTCCTATTTTTATTTCTACTGCACTCTGAGTTTATTTCAAACACAATATATTGCAGACAGTTATATATTCCACAGATCTACAGCTATACTGTAATCTCTGGAAGGCAGTAACTCCTTTTTTTTTTTTTTTTTTTCACTTCTTAAAGCTTAGAGTCTAGAATAATATCTGGTGTTTCATAAGGTACTGAAAACAGTTTTGTTGAGGGATTGAAGAATGAGAAGTAGGATAGGCCTATATAAATTATGAACATCACAAATCAAGTCCACTTGTTCATCTCAAACATTAAAAAATATCTTTAGCATTTGTACCAATGATGATTATTATCATTTTTATACATATGAATCACACATGTATACCTTTTTTACATATGATTACTAGACTCTTCTTGATTCTTCTTAAACTTTTTGATTTTCCTAAATGTTGAATTCTGCTTTTACCATGCAGTGTAGGCTTGAGTAATGGACCTCGCTGCCTTTGAAAATGAATATAATGTCTAGTAACGAAAGTGTCTCATAACTTTTTCTACTTGCTGAATAATATACTTTAAAAAGCTGGAGTATCCATTAGCATAAAAGTAAGAAGATGGTAACAGATGGATTTTTGAAGAGCATTCAACCATATTCACTTTTGATTCTGAGCTTATGCTTTGAACCATTCTCTAAACATCCTTTTTAAAGACTTAAAAATAAACTGACATACCAAAAATAAATAAACTATTTCCTTTTCATTTCCACTTAAATATAGCAAGCTATATTTAGACTTAAAACTAGATTTAATATTTTAGCTGTAAAAATTCACTAAGAAATGGAAATTTATCTTAAAATAATATTGAGGTGATAATTATCAACATTTTTATGAGGAGTTTTAACCTACAAAAGGGAAGAATATATGACTTTTTGTGAATTTTTTTGATAAACGTTGTGTCTCTAAAGGATTCCATGTTCTCATTTTTTATATTTTTTGTAATAAAAGTCTTAAATAATGTAATTAGATATAGAATAATTTGCTTTAAGAAACACCACAACTTTTAAGAATGAATTAAATATTACTATAGAGTAAGCCTTCCTCAGTGATCAATGCAAAGAAATAGAGGAAAACAACAGAATGGGAAAGACTAGACATCTCTTCAAGAAAATTAGAGATACCAAGGGAATATTTCATGCAAAAATGGGCTCGATAAAGGACGGAAATGGTATGGACCTAACAGAAGCAGAAGATATTAAGAAGAGGTGGCAAGAATACACATAAGAACTGTGCAAAAAAGATCTTCACGACCCAGATAATCACTATGGTGTGATCACTCATCTAGAGCCAGACATCCTAGAATGTGAAGTCAGGTGGGCCTTAGAAAGCATCACTACAAACAAAGCTAGTGGAGGTGATGGAATTCCAGTTGAGCTATTTCAAATCCTGGAAGATCATGCTGTGAAAGTGCTTCACTCAATATGCCAGCAAATTGGGAAAACTCAGCAGTGGCCACAGGACTGGAAAATGTCAGTTTTCATTCCAATCCCAAAGAAAGGTAATTCCAAAGAATGCTCAAACTACCGCACAATTGTACTCATCTCACATGCTAGTAAAGTGATGCTCAAAATTCTCCAAGGCAGGCTTCAGCAATATGTCAACCGTGAACTTCCAGATGTTCAAGCTGGTTTTAGAAAAGGCAGAGGAACCAGAGATCAAATTGCCAACATCCGCTGGATCATGGAAAAAGCAAAAGAGTTCCAGAAAAATATCTATTTCTGCTTTATTGACTATGCCAAAGACTTTGACTGTGTGGATCACAATAAACTGTGGAAAATTCTGAAAGAGATGGGAATATCAGACCACCTGACCTGCCTCTTGAGAAATCTGTATGCAGGTCAGGAAGCAACAATTAGAACTGGACATGGAACAACAGACTTGTTCCAAATAGGAAAAGGAGTGTGTCAAGGCTGTATATTGTCACCCTGCTTATTTAACTTATATGCAGAGTACATCATGAGAAATGCTGGACTGGAAGAAACACAAGCTGGAATGAAGATTACCGGGAGAAATATCAATAACCTCAGATAGGCAGATGACACCACCCTTATGGCAGAAAGTGAAGAGGAACTCAAAAGCCTCTTGATGAAAGTGAAAGTGGAGAGTGAAAAAGTTGGCTTAAAGCTCAACATTCAGAAAACGAAAATCATGGCATCTGGTCCCATCACTTCATGGGAAATAGATGGGGAAACAGTGGAAACAGTGTCAGACTTTATTTTTGGGGGCACCAGAATCACTGCAGATGGTGACTGCAGCCATGAAAATAAAAGATGCTTACTCCTTGGAAGGAAAGTTATGACCAACCTAGATAGCATATTCAAAAGCAGAGAAATTACTTTGCCAACAAAGGTCTGTCTAGTCAAGGCTATGGTTTTTCCTGTGATCATGTATGGATGTGAGAGTTGGACTGTGAAGAAAGCTGTGCGCCGAAGAATTGATGCTTTTGAACTGTGGTGTTGGAGAAGACTCTTGAGAGTCAGTTGGACTGCTAGGAGATCCAACCAGTCCATTCTGAAGGAGATCAGCCCTTGGATTTCTTTGGAAGGAACGATGCTAAAGCTGAAACTCCAGTACTTTGGGCACCTCATGCGAAGAGTTGATTCATTGGAAAAGACTGTGATACTGGGAGGGATTGGGAGCAGGAGGAGAAGGGGACGACAGAGGATGAGATGGCTGGATGGCATCACTGACTCGATGGACGTGAGTCTGAGTGAACTCCGGGAGTTGGTGGTGGACAGGGAGGCCTGGGGTGCTGCAATTCATGGGGTCGCAAAGAGTCGGACATGACTGAGTGACTGAACTGAACTGATAGAGTTATTAACAGTTGCAGGGTAGAGAAAGGTACAAAAATAACAGGAAATTATATCAACAATATTTCTTTCTTCTTTTTCTTCCCCCTTACCCAATATGAAGGGGAAACAAATAATGTTTATGACCATCAAATTTTTCTGCAGATCCATATAAGCTATTCTTCTACCCATGTATTTGTAATGTGTGCTTGTTAATGGCATTAACAGAGTTCAAAGTTCAAACGTGTTAGTGGAGACCTCCTCCATGGGCTTCGGTTCTCTGTAAGGACGCAAAAAACCTAAGTTCTTACCTGTTGCAAGAAAGTTTATTGACAATAAGGAAAGAAAGAACAGAACACCTCAAGAGAGAGGTGGGTTCTGCCAAGGGAGGCAATGGCCCTGAAGAGCTGTGGTACAGAGATTTAAAGGCAATGGCCATTTGCCTAATCCAGGGAGTTGTTCACTGCCAGTCTTGATTGACAGCTGCAGGTTATATAACAAGATGCTCTACTGTAGCATGTCCTTCCATAACTCAGTCTGTTATAACTAGATGTATGTATTCATGGAATATTTATGAGCAGTTAATAAATCCAATGGCCACCGAAGGTTGCTTTAGTACATGATAGTGTAAAGTGTGGGCATGTCCCAGAGTAGGCAAAGTCCTGCCAGAAGGCTTGTGGGGAATTTTTCCAGCCTCCTGACTATTTGGAGTACTGTTGGGGGTATGTTAGGGCGGGGCTAGTAAATTGCTTGTGGGGGTGGGATTAGGTGGCTATTGAATGTTTAGCTGAAGGGGCACCTCTCCTTGCTCTCAGCTAACTTCCTGCCTAATGAAAGGGAGTTCCAGATCTGCTAGTCAAAATATTTTGTTTTACAGACAAAAAAAGTAAAGACTAAAAAGATAAAATTGTATGCCTAAAACTATATGATTAATTTGGAATAAAACCTAGCTACAATCCAGGTATTTTGACAAATGATGAATATACAAATACATAGGAGATATGTGATTATATAACTATATGAATGTTTGCCACATGTAAGTATGTAGGTATTTTTAACATGAAGACTTACTTTGAGAAAAAAACTGGCATCAGTCACTGATTTATATTTAGTGCTTTAATTATTAGGGCATCAAAAAGAAAGATAGAGTTTTGCTTACTTAAGTAGCACAGTGCTCATCAGAAGACTATGAAATGTTTATAGTTTCCTCGTAACACCTCAAAGTTATAATTGAATTCCCTGAGAAAACGACTCTGTGCATGCAAATACTTTGGAGTAACTTTTTTAAAAAACTAACTTTTGTTAGTTAAATTGCATATATTTCCCAATTATAAGTTAGTTCATTGTCTTAAGTCCTGAATCTACTAGATTCCAAGGAAATCAATGCATCAGTGAGCTCATAAAAATATGTTTAATACATAGAAATGGCCCTTTCCATACTTTTTAAGAATTAAAGATTTAAATTTATCATGATAGAAACAGTGGACAAAGAAACATTTACCCTTAGTGAATATAACAAAAATTCTCAGAGAAAAAAATACAACTAAAATATTTTCTTTCATTAATTTACTGCCACTATAATGGTTGAGATCACATATCATTTGAGATTATATCAAAGCACTTCAGTAACTAGTCTCCACAAATGGTAGTTGTTATTAAAAAGCAGCAATAACTTTGATAAAAACAACAGACGTTCCTCAGAGAAAAGTTACCCCAGGCATTGTCTGGAGTGTTTTCTTATTCAATAATTTGTCTCAGGAGTTCCTGAGCAATTTTAACTTTTACCTTTATAGATATGCTTCCTTCTATAACTGATAAAGAACCATGAAAACTGGAAAATGGCCAGTTTAATTTTGTAACACACATAAAACCCAACTTAATTTCCCAAATGAGCATTTTGCAAATAGTGAGTGGGAAAAATACATAGAACAGAGGTGGACATTACTATATCTATTCCCAGGGATAGTGTTGATACTTCCTCTGTTTGGATGACACTCCATCAAATAGAAGCAAAATTACACTATTATACTCTACAGAATTATAATGATTCATCTTGAATCCTTCCTGGAAAATTTGAAAATAAAAGCACAGTTATCTTCATATTTTCTTCTTTATGTAACATATTGTTGAAATTTTACAAATTGACAATTCTTTTCAAAAGAAAGGATTTCTAATGATGTATGGCAAATGTGTATTTAAAGAAGAAATTCTGACTCTCTTTTTGAGGCTTGCATGTTTGTGTGTGTGGTGAGAACAGAAATGGTGGATTAAACACAATCTGCATCTCAAAGACATGCTCCTTTTACTTTTACTTTAATAATTACTTCCAACCTAAAGGTTCATATCATCAAAAGAAAAAAACCCGAAATTTGTGGAAAGAACAAATTACAATTTTCTTTCTAACATAAAAAAGCTTATTGCATAGACCAGCTGTATTTGTTTTTGGAAGATAGTGTTAGGGCTCATGGTGGGCCACCTCAAAATGTGCCAAGATGGCATGTTTGTTACCTCTAATTAAAGTTACTTAAATGACCGATGTGAGACTTCCCTTGTGGTCCAGTGGTTAAGACGTAGCCTTCCAGTGCAGGGGGTGCAGGTTTGATCCCTAGTGGGGGAGCTAGGATCCGCATGACTACTGGTCAAAAAACCAAAACGTAAAACAGAAGCAATATTATAGCAGATTCAATAGACTCTAAAAATGGTCCTGATCAAAAAAATTCTTAAAAAAAAAAAAAAAAAGACCAGTGTGAGAGAGACACTCTGACTCTTCTTTCTGTCT
Source organism: Bos indicus x Bos taurus (assembly GCF_003369695.1). Classification (NCBI taxonomy): domain Eukaryota; kingdom Metazoa; phylum Chordata; class Mammalia; order Artiodactyla; family Bovidae; genus Bos; species Bos indicus x Bos taurus. The sequence goes on along the minus strand of NC_040081.1, from coordinate 2,489,212 downwards.
CTCTGGAATCAAGAAATAATCTCTCCTGCAACAGGTCCTCTCCCCTCCTGTGGAGGCAGAAAGACATCTTCATCACCAGAGATAGGAAATCTGGGCAGAGAAGCCTGCATAATGCTTCCCTGGTGGCTCAGATGGTAGAGCATCTGCCTGCAATGTGGGATACCTGGGTTCAATCCCTGTGTCACTCCAGTACTCTTGCTTGGAAAATTCCTTGGATGAACGAGCCTGGTAGGCTACAGTCCAGGTTGTCACAAAGAGTTGGACACGACTGAGCCTCTATAAACAAACCATATTATTTCTTGTATTTACTGCTCCAAGCACAAACTCTATTTAGATGCCTTACTAATTAAGCACCCAAAGCCTAAATTCCCTTGTCCTGCTCACAAATTTATTGTTTGTCTAAAAAGTGTAAAAGCTGCCTGCTTTAGCCACTTCTGAGGTCTCATTTCTACAAGTTCTCCATGCAAATGAATTAACATATACTTCTTTTTCTCCTATAAATCTACCTTGTGTTCATTTTATCATTAGTCCAGCCACAAGGACTCCAGAAGTGAGAGGGGGAACATTCCCCCCTCCCAGACAATAGTCACAAGGGGCCTTTTTTGGAAGTTGTTTTAAAGCCCATGTGCCCCAGAAGTAGGCGTGTATTGTAACTATACAGGGGATAGAAGGGTAGAAATTTACATGGCAGGTGTGGCAGTATACAGTATAGATGCTGGAGTTAAGGAAGTCTAAGAACCAAGCTTTCTTTTCTCCCCAGGCGTAGCTTCTTGACACTTTCATCTTTCCTTTCACCCACCACACAAGCCTATGGGCATTTTCAAAATGCCTGCTGTGTTAAAATAGTGACAAATGAAATAGGACGTTTATATTCATGAGCTCTTGGATGGCTCTGGCTGCTGCAACAACAGTCCGTACAGGTCCCCTGAGTATCAAATACTAAAATTCAGCAGAAAGGGGCACAGGACTTTTTTCTCTGACTTCTGGGGTAATAGTTAATATTTACTGCCCCCAGAAATTAGATTTACAAGTAACATTGCTCCCAAGGGACACAGTCCTCTCCAGTTTAGAGAGTGCTGTTCCCAGGGGACTGCACTCATCCCTAGACATGGGATACTGTGACTGTCACACAGCAGCTTTCAGTTTTAAAGTGTGCAATAAGCACACCCCTTCTCAGACCTAGCTATGGTCAAAGACCCTCTTTGTGATCCTCTTCGTGTTACAGAAGAAAACTTGGTTCTGCTCACCCTCCCAAGTAAAGCCAGTCCACTGACACTAGGTTGCGGTGAAGGAACGTGCAGTGTTTATTGCAGGTGCCAGGCACGGAGAATGGGCAGCTCAAAATCAAATCCCAGATGGCTTTCAGGGAGAGGGTTTTAAAAGCAGTGTGACAGAGAGTGCTGCTGAGTGAGTGACCAGCTTATGCATGATTTTTGAATTGGTTGCCATCAATATTAAGTTTCAAGCATCATCAACCTTCTGGTTTCAAACTCCAGCGTCTATATTCTTACGATCATAAATTTTCATCTGGATCTGGTGGGGATCTGCTTCCTATAAAAACAACCTAGGAATGTGTCGGAGAAGGCGATGGCACCCCACTCCAGTACTCTTGCCTGGAAAATCCCATGGACGGAGGAGCCTGGTGGGCTGCAGTCCATGGGGTCGCTAAGAGTCAGACACGACTGAGCGACTTCACTTTCACTTCTCACTTTCATTCATTGGAGAAGGAAATGGCAATCTACTCCAGTGTTCTTGCCTGGAGAATACCAGGGACGGGGAGCCTGGTGGGCTGCCGTCTATGGGGTGGCAGAGAGTCGGACACGACTGAAGCGACTTAGCAGCAGCAGCAGCAGGAATGTGTCAGCCCTTTGCCTGTATCTTTCAGGGACCTAATGATTCCGCCATGTGGTCCATTTATTCTAAATTGTTACCAATTCCCCAGTCCAACAGCTATTCTTTATTTCTACATCTTCACATTCCTAATTATTAGCTCTGAAGCAGCCTTTAGAGACTCAGAGACCTGGTAGCCTAAAAGAAAATACTTTTACTTCAAAGGATAGGGACACAGGGGTTTATTACCAGTTCATCCCTAATTTCTCTCTCTCTCTCTATCTCACACACCCACCCACCCACCCACACCCACACACACCCACACACACCCTCTCACACAGAGAAACCATAGGCTCCTGACAACTGATAACCAAAAATAAGGCAAATCTACAGGATGGATACAGATTTGGACATCTGGAGGACGGAAACCACGTTGAGCAGACACGGAGGACAAGTTTCGTTTGTTTGGTCTTTTTAACCTATGACAACTCTTTCCCTCCCCGTCGTCTGTAGCTGCCAGGCGCAGCCCGTGGAAGCCAGGGTTCGGCAGCAGCCTCCCCGCCTGGCGCCCACGCGCCGCCCGCGCCGCGCCGGGAGGAAGCCAGCCCCGCTCCGCAGGGTGCCTTGGCAACCCCGCGCCAGCGAAGGTTAGGCGACCCCCGCCCAGACGCCTCCCCGCTTCACTCTGGAAGGTGAGAGAAAGACCGGCGCTCTGCTTGCTTTGGGTTTTTATTATTTTTCTGTTTTCGAGCAAGGAGAAAACCTGGGCCTTGAAGAGTTCAAGGGGAGCCTGAGCTACGGCGCTGCTGCGCCCACGGCGGCCCCGAGCCCCACCTCCCTGCACAGCCTTGGCGGGAGACAGGGTGCCTCCTCTCCCCCGCCGATCCAAAGGTAGGGGGCGCCCCGAGCAGGTTCGGGGAGCAGGGCCGGGGAGCTCGGCGAGAGCGGCCCCTTACTCTGGCGGCCCGAGTCCCTGCAGCCGCCGGGAGCAGGAACGGCCGCGATCCCGGGAGCCGAGGCGCCCCGAGGTGCCCATAGGGCCGGGCTTGAAGTCAAGCGTCCGAGCTGAGAGCGGGCGCCTCTGGGGCGCGGAGGGAGAGGGCAGGATTCAGCGGCGCTTCTGTGCGAGTCCGGTGGCCGGGACGTGGGTGAGCAGAGCTGAGCTGGAAGAGCGTGTCTAAGGTCCCGCTGGCACTGGTGCAGGGAGGACGCGGCTCCCGGAGAGGGCGAGCCCGGGGAAGCCCGGCAAATTCGGAGCTGGGGTGCCGGGGGGTGCTCCAGGCGGGGACCCCGGACGCCGAGCACCTGCAGCCCCGCTCGCTGACGCCCGGGACCCCGCAGCGGCGCGCCCGGGTCTGCGCTCCGGGGGCAGGTATCCCGACACGTCCCAGAGCCTCGAATTCCTAGGCTGGGAATTCATCCCCGAGCTTGCGGACCTTTCAGTTATCTTTTAAAGGGACCGAACCACCCTGTTGGATGGAAGCCCAGAGACTTGCTGGGAGCCTGTGGAAATCTCCTAAGGCGCTCTCAGCGAAATTTGCCTCCCAAATGCAAATTTAAATTTCAGATTTCTCAAGAGAAAAGAAACTGATGTAAGAAATGGGGAGAGAGGGTGGCTCGTGCCTGCGTGTTTATCAGCTGAACGGAACAGTATTTCTTTACAATTCACATTTTGCCAGATTCTGGCTTTAAAAGTAGATCATGGGGATATTTGAGAACGTGAAACATAGCCACTGTCCCAGGATCACAGCAAAGTGGGCAACAAGTGATATTTTATCATTGCTAGAGGGGAAACAATTGCACGTATTTAATTCTTTTGTGTGATTAGTAACCTTTTTGAGAAGAAAGATGTGTATTTCCGTAAGGCAGGAAAAGATCACAGCAAAGCGACTTTATTTAAGTGTATAAGCTCAGTCCTTGTATGTCCTCTGAGTTCCGTGCAGCTCCTCCCATTCTTTTTAAGAACTATCTATTGAAATACTCGTCTATTCACAAGATTCCATATGTCTTGGTGTCACATATAGATCAATTTTTATAAACAATTACAATATAACAAAATTACAGTGTCTTTACAAGATACTGCTTTTTCAAAAAACGTCACCACAGTTGGACCAGGAACTTTTGTTTCTTTAACTTGTAAGGCTAAGGATACAAGTTTGATGTTTCAGCCTGGGAATTCTGAGTGGAGGAGGGGGGTTAAAACCAGGTATAAAAGAGTGAACAAAAATTATGCACCACAAAAGTTTTCACACAGTCAATATCAGATTTCTTCTAAAATAATATTTCATTTTAAAAACATTCTTTATTTCATAATTTCTCTAGTGATCTAAGATGAAGAGAAGTTCACATTTAATATTATTTTTATTATCTGTAAAATATTTATGCTGCATAAAATTGTACAACATTCATTACAACACTTGTTGAAAAGCAGATCGTTATTAAAGATATTTCCACTTCTATTATAGCCTTGTTTATTGTGCTTTTCAGGAAGAAAGAGAAATTAGGGGGTAAGTTTAAGGAAAGAAACCCTCTATGTTTTTTCACCTTTCATTTTAAAGTTATTCCTATAGTATAAATTTTTCAAGTAAAGAAACGGAAGACTTGAATCTTATTAGATAGAATTTTCCTGATGTGCAAAATGTTCCCAGGCTACAAGGAGACACTTTGAAAGGAACAGTTTAACATTCCCTCTTTGCCCCCTTCTCTCATTTGCAATATCCATTATTTAGTTGTGAGAAGTTATCCATCCAAGAAAAAATTTACAAAAGGTTCCTTTAGTGTCGAGCGTGATCTTAGGTGTTATGTGTGTACTTGGGGTGGAGTGGAGCTACAGGAAGAGCACAGAAAGTTTAACTACATAGTCACAGCAAAATAAAATGAATAAATGAATGGTGAATGAATGAAGGAATGTGAGGTGAGAGAAAGCATAAGGGAAAAAAGATAATCTATCAGTAGGTACAAATAAACATTCATAGGATTCCCCAGAAATACAAGTATTCAAGCTGTAGTGAAAAAACGACATCAGGAAAATGCCTTTCTTTCTTTTATTCATCATACATTGAGGGCCTTTCGTGTATGAGACAATTGTAGTTTGTAACAACTCATCAGAGACCTTAACACCTCAGAATATTCTTCACATCATACCTGTATCAGTTATCATTCTTCTGCCACAGCCTAGCAAAGCACCTAGCATATTAGATGTTCAATAAATGCTAGTTGAATGAATAAAGGAACAACTGATCTCTCTTAGCTATTCATTAACAAAAAAGGCCTCCCTTTTAAATAATGTGTAAATTAGTGTCTTTTAGAGAAGGATAGAAGTGTTGTCTTCAGTTTTGTCATGTCCAGTGAATATTCAGGGTGACATTTTTATGACACAGTGTTTTTTTCCTTATTTATGTGCATATAATTATGTGCAAATATTTATGCGCATATATTATAATAGAATTGTACCAGCCACCAACTGTACAACCTGATGTACTTCTTTTTCATTTAAGTAAAAATGTTGTAAATATTTTTTACCTTTTCGGTTTTGTGTTCTTATGCGATAGCCTTTATCAGTGAAGATATTTGGGGGCAAACCTCAGACATATTGCAGACTTGGTTCCAGACCATTACAAGGCAAGTCACATGAGTTTCATTTTCCAGTGTATATAAAACTTATGTTTAAACTATAGTCTATTAAGCATGCAATAATATTATGTCTAATAAAACAATGTGTGTGCATGCATGCTAGGTAGCTTCAGTTGTGTCCGACTCTTTGCAAGCCTATGGACTGTAGCTTACCAGGCTCCTCTGTCCATGGGATTCTCCAAACCCCAAGGAGAATCCCATGAACAGAATCCCAAGGGCCTCATGGAGAATTCCATGGATAGAATCCCATGCCCTTCTCCAGGGGATCTTCTGAACCCAGTGTCTCTTATTATTCCTCCCGCATTGGCAGGCAAGTCTTTACCACTAGCACCATCTGGGGAGCCCCAAAACAATGTACATACCTTAATTAAAAATCCATTATTGCTTAAAAAAAAAAAGCTATCTGAGCCTTCAGTGAGTCATAGAGTTTTTGCTGTAAAGGGTCTTACCTCAGTGTTGGTGGCTGCTGACTGATCAGGGGAGTGATGGTTGCAGAAGGTTGGGGTGGCTGTGGCGGTTTTTTAAAGTAAGACACAATGAAATTTGTCCCATTAATTGTATCTTTTAGGAGTGATTCCTCTGTAGCAAACAATGCTGTTCATTAGTATTTTACCTGCAGTAAAACTCCTTTCAAAGTTGGAGTCAGTCCTCTTAAGCCCTGCTGCTGTTTTATCAACTGAAGTTGCATCATATTCTAAATCCTTTGTTGGCATTTCAACAACCTTCACAACATTTTGACTGGGAGAAGATTCCATTTTAAGAAACCATTTTCTTTGCTCATTCATAAGAAGCAACTCCTTACCCCTTAAAGTTTTATCATGAGATTATAACAATTCAGTTAGTTCTTCAGGCTCCACTTGCTATTTCCTCCACAGGTGCAGTTACCTCTTCCACTGAAGTCTTGACTCCTCACAGTCATCATTATGGTTGAAATGATCTTCCCAATTCCTGTTCATATTGACATGTTGACTGTTCTCATGAATCACAAATATTCTTAACAATATCCAGAATGGTGAAACCTTCTAGGTTTTTCAATTGACTTTGCCCAAATCCATCAGAGGAATCATTATCTATGGCAGCTATAGCTTTACAAAATTCTCTATCTTAACTAATAAGACTTGAAAGTTGAAATTACTCTTTGATCTGTGGGCTGCAGAATGGATGTCATGTTAGCAGGCATGGAAACAACATGAATTCTCTTACATCTCATCAGCCTTTTGGGTGACCAGTTGTATTGTCAATGTGCAGTGATATTTTGATAGGAACTTTTTTTTTTTTTTTTCTGAGCAGTAATCTCAAAGCAGGTGTAAAAAATTTGGTAGGCTGTGTTGTCAATAGACATGTTTTGTTGTTCCATATATTAAGCACTGACAGAATAGACTGAGCAGAATTCTTAAGGGCTCCAGTATTCTCTGAATAATAAACATGCATTGGCTCAATTTAAAGTCACTAGAGCATTAGCCCTTAACAAGAGAGTTAGCCTGTCCTTTGAAGCTTTGGAGCCAGGTACTGACTTGTCCTCTCTAGCTATGGAAGTCCTAGAGGGCATCTTCTTCCAATATAAGACTATTTTGTCTACACTGAAAAACTGTTAAGTGTAACCACCTTCATTATTTATATGAGCTAGATCTTCTGGGTTACTTGCTGCAGCTTCTACATCAGTACTTTATGCTTCCCTTTGCACTTTGAGGTTATAGAGAAGGCTTCTTCTTTTCTTAAACCTCATGAGCCAATCTCTGCTAGCTTTAGACTCTTCTGCAGCTTCCTCACCTCTCTTAGCCTTGACAGAATTGGAGAGAGTTAGAGCCTTGGTCTGGATTAGGGTTTGGTTTAAAGGAATGTCATTGGTTTGATCTTTCATCCAGACCATTAAAGCTTCCTCTGTATCTATAGTAAGGCAGTTTCTTTACTAATCATTCATGTATTAATTTTCGTGCCTGGAGAATCCCAGGGACAGGGGAGCCTGGTGGGCTGCCGTCTATGGGGTCACACAGAGTCAGACACGACTGACTGAAGTGACTTAGCAGCAGCAGCATGTATTAACTGTAGTAGCATTTTTAATTTCCTTCAAGAAATCCTTTGCATTCACAAGTTGCCTAACTATTTGGCAAAAGAAACATAGGTTTCAGCCTATCTGGGCTTTTGACATGCCTTGCTTACTAAGCTTAATTGTTTCTAGCTTTTGATTTAAAGTGAAAGACCTGAAACTCTTCTTTTCACTTGAATGCTTAGAGGCCATTGTAGAATTAACAACTGGCCTAATTTCAATATTGTGTCTCAGAGAGTAGGGAGGCCTGAGGAGAGGGGGAGAGAAGGGGGAACAGATACAATGTGTGTGGATTAAGTCACATCTTATATGGTTACAGTTCCTAGTGTCCCAAAACAATTGCAATAGTACATCAACAATCATTGACCACAGATCAACATAACAAGTAGTCATGAAAAATTCAAACTATCGAGAGAATTACCGAACGTGGCGCCGAGACGCAAAGTAAGCATGTGCTGTTGGAGAAATGGTGCTGAGGTCCTTGCTCTGTGCAGGGTTGCCACAAACCTTCAGTTTGTAAAAACACACTGTAAGTGAAATAAAGTGAAGGACTCATTTTATAATGAGGCCTGATCATAATTTAAAGTTGAAACGTGGTAAATTATCACAGTTGCCTATGTAGGTACTCTTCATTTCATTTTGGGGCCCTTTGTAACCTTGTCTAATTTCAGTGGTTCTAATATATGTGTATATGTAAATATACATACATACATATATGCATATATATTCAATATTCTATATATTCATACATTGAATATTAAATATATATGAATATAGAATATAAATGGACATTCAATGTTCAATGTATTAATATATCCGTATATGTTCAATACATAAATATATACATATATTATTGTATACATTGTATATATAAAACATTTATACATATGTACATATATGTATGCATGTATGTTTGCATATACACATATACTACAACCATGGCTCAGATGGTAAAGAATCTGCCTGCAATGCAGGAGACCCAGGTTCCATCCCTGAGTCAGGAAGATTCTGTGGAAGAGAAAATGGCAACCTGCTCCAGTATTCTTGCCTGGAAAATTCCATGGGCAGAGAAGTCTGGTGGTTTACAGTCCATGGGGTTGCAGAGTCAGACTAAGCACACATGCACACACATATATACACATATAGTCATACTCTATGCTAAATTTGTCCATGTCCCCCGGATGACTCATTTCTGTTATTTTAAAAGCTGAGAAAATTAAACTACTTTTGTAAATTGATTAAGTAACATATTTATTTAGCATCTACTATGTACAACATACTCTATTAAGCATCATTAAAATCATGAAAATAATTGAGACATTTTCCCTTTTCTCCATCAGAGTGTCACAGAGAGAACTGACCATGCACTGGAGGCACCCTGAATTTTAGACTCATGCCACATTCTTCTGTCATCACCAATAGTGCTGCTTCTTCTCTTACTAAAAATTTGGGACAGTAATTTTTACTCTCGAGATGTTTTACCCTACAATTACATGTCCCCAGAAAACACAAAGCCATTATAGAGTATACTGTCCAGTTTCTCTTCTGTCCTTGCCTTGGTTGCAGGGGGGACAATCAGTAGCTACTGATGTACAACTAAAGAGGACTGTTTGCAAAAAGTGAATCCAGAGAAGAACAGCTGAGTATAAAGGAATCATAGTAACAAGCAGCCTTACAGACTGTGAGTGTAAATAGGATAGGGAAGAAGCCAGATGGAGCCAGGGGGTCACTGGAGCTCAGGAAATGAGGCAGGAAGGCCAATCGAGGTTGCTCTGATTAGAAGCTCATGGAACTGTCCAGGGGAGCGGCAGGAAGCCCATTGACTGGGAATATGATGAGTGGGATGATTTAGTAAGCCTGGTGAGTCACTATCGTACCTACCAGAAATCTTTTTCAACTTGAGACAATATCAGAGTAAATTATTGATTAACACCTAAGAATAAATGAATAAGATCCTGAACTTTTGAATTCATTTATCTTTAAAAGGGGCTTCCCTGGTGGCTCGGCTGGTAAAGGATCTGCCTGCAATGTGGGAGACCTGGGTTTGATCCCTGGGTTGGGAAGATCCCTGGAGAAGGGAAGACAACCCACTCCAGTATTCTGGCCTGGAGAATTCCATGGACAAAGAGTCGGACATGACTGAGTGATGTCTCACTTTAAAGGAATGCAATTGGCCTTCAGAAATTTAATAATGTAGGATCTGTTATAGAAGTTGTGAAAAAAACTTTTGAATTTCTCATAGTACAACAATGCTTATATCATGCTATTTGAAAATTGCTGTATGTATACTTGAAAAGTTATTTATGACAAAGGTATGTGCACAATAAGATTTGCCCTTTGGAAATTTATTGGCCCAGGATCTATATATCCCTTATAAATAGAAGATAATTATTTACTATTAATTTAAATATATATGTATTTTTATAGTTTTAAACATAATTACCCAACTATAGATCTAGAAATAGATTGATAAACTTACAGTGATTTTTTAAAGATATATGTACCTAAAATATATGTATCTCCATATATATCCATATATATATTTCTGTCTATCTATCTATATCAGGATATCTGTTACAAGGTATACTCATCAGAATTAACTAGCTGTTGCTATCCTGAGTATTCTATAGGATATTCTTGTTTAGAAAAAAATGGGAAGTGCTTGCTTTTTTAAAGGGGAGAAGGTTTTCCTTTTGCCTCTTCTTGATATATTATAGGCAATTGTGTACTTCATTAGACAATAATGTCAAATCTGTAATATATAACAGTAAATAAGTAATATCATTGTGGTATTAATATTATTAATATCCTTGAGGTGACAAAATTTGTGGTATGTTATATTAGTATCCGGAGAAGGCAATGGCACTCCATTCCAGTACTCTTGCCTGGAGAATCCCATGGACAGAGGAGCCTGGTAGGCTGCAGTCCATGGGGTTGCTAAGAGTCAGACACGACTGAGCGACTTCACTTTCACTTTTCACTTTCATGCATTGGAGAAGGAAATGGCAAACCACCCAGTTTTCTTGTCTGGAGAATCCCAGGGACAGAGGAGCCTGTTGGGCTGCCGTCTATGGGGTCGCACAGAGTCGGACACGACTGATGCGACTTAGCAGCAGCAGCATATTAGTATCACTTCTTTATGCTATAATATCTTCCTTAAACAAAATGAATTTATTCAATCTTTTTAAGGCTGAAATATATTTTCAATCTTTAAATTAAAAAATAAACAAGTAAATTTTGTTTTTAAATAAACCAGCAGCTAGCTGGTCAGTGGTTTAATTCATGATAATCTTCAGGTCTCAGAGAACTGAGACTTGATCACAGGATGATTTTGCTGTCAAGATTGTGTTCACGTAAACATTTACTGAGTGACTACTCTGTACATGTAGGTCCTATGATAGTGTATCTACACTTGAGAAGCTCAAATCTGAAGATTTTATGAACTTGGTAAATTTGGGATATTAGACTCTGGTTTGAATTTATTTTCCCACATATATTTACTTAACAGTACCATGATGAAGTTACTGTGCCATGTTTTATGGTCGATATCATAGTGAGTAAAGGACAGTTTCTGCTTTCCCATTGGTTATACATAAATAAGATAAACTAGTTTTTATTATACTTGCAGTACAAAGCAAATTATGTCATATAGTATCAGATTCTATAAACAGAAATATGTGGGGATTCAAAGGAGATCATATCCAATTAAATAGATCAAGGAATAATTTAGGGCAGGTTACTTTCAAGTTTGACCTTGATTGATGTAGGATAGAAAGAAACATCTAAGATATGACTACAACATGTATCTCCACTAGAAAAAGTATTAATTAGCTATTATAATTAGATATCTTGAAGTTCTTATCCACATTTTCCTTTTCCTTCCCTTACATTTTTCCTACATAAGTGAAAAAAAAAGGCCTACTTTTTTTTTTGGTCTACTGTTTTAACATGAATCAATGCATCATAGAAATGATGATAGATTTAAACTTACTATAATTGTTATGGCTGATATTTGCACTGTACTTGGTGCCAGGTAAAGACTTCACTAAACTTTCTTAGTAAATTAATAAGGTAACAGGAGAAAATGGTAAAATTTTGCTTCCTTCTCAATGGATTACTTTATAGTTGTCATGATTTTTTTTTTTTTTAGTTCCTAACTAGTGTCTTTCTATTCCAAGCAGGAGTACAATATGGATTCAGAGCTCAAGGATTATTATAACAAAACATCTGCTGGCGAGAACAATACTGCTGCTCTTCGGAACTCTGATTTCCCAGTCTGGGATGACTATAAAAGCAGTGTTGATGACTTGCAGTATTTTTTGATTGGACTCTATACACTTGTAAGTCTTCTTGGTTTTATGGGGAATCTACTTATTTTGATGGCTCTCATGAGGAAGCGAAATCAGAAGACTACAGTCAACTTCCTCATAGGGAACTTGGCCTTCTCTGATATCTTGGTTGTGCTGTTTTGCTCACCTTTCACACTGACCTCGGTCTTGCTGGATCAGTGGATGTTTGGCAGGGTCATGTGTCACATTATGCCTTTCCTTCAATGTGTGACAGTTCTGGTTTCCACTTTAATTTTAATATCCATCGCCATTGTCAGGTATCATATGATAAAACACCCTGTATCCAATCATTTAACAGCTAACCATGGCTATTTCCTGATCGCCACTGTCTGGACACTGGGTTTTGCAATGTGTTCTCCTCTCCCAGTGTTTCACAGCCTTGTGGAACTTCAGGAGACCTTTGGCTCGGCATTGCTGAGCAACAGGTATCTATGTGTCGAGTCATGGCCATCTGATGCATACCGAATTGCTTTCACTATCTCTTTATTGCTTGTTCAGTATATTCTGCCCTTAGTTTGTCTAACTGTAAGTCATACTAGTGTCTGCAGGAGTATAAGCTGTGGATTGTCCAACAAAGAAAACCAACTGGAAGAAAAAGAGATGATCAACTTAACTCTCCATCCTTCCCAAAAGAGTGGGCCCCAAGTGAAGCTCCCCAGCAGCCAGAAGTGGAGCTACTCATTCATCAGGAAGCACAGAAGGAGGTACAGCAAGAAGACAGCCTGTGTGCTGCCAGCCCCAGCCAGGCCGCCACTGGAGAACCGCCCCGGAAGGCTTCCGGAGCACGCGGGCTCCAGGAAGAGTCCGCTCCCTTCATCCAGTAAGTTCATACCAGGGGTGCCCACCTGCTTCGAGGTGAAACCAGAAGAAAACTCAGATGTTCATGAGATGAGAGTAAACCAGTCTATCATGAGAATTAAAAAGAGATCTCGAAGTGTTTTCTACAGACTGACTATCTTGATACTAGTGTTTGCGGTGAGCTGGATGCCTCTACACCTTTTCCACGTGGTAACTGATTTTAATGATAACCTGATCTCAAACAGACATTTCAAGTTGGTATATTGCATATGTCACTTGCTAGGCATGATGTCCTGTTGTCTTAATCCAATTCTGTATGGATTTCTTAATAATGGAATCAAAGCTGACTTAAGGTCTCTTATACACTGTCTGCATATGTCATAATTCTCAGTGTTTACTAAGGAGAAAAAAAGTGTGGTAATCACCTAAAATGTATTCATAGTAACTATGTATTTATAATCAACAAATTTTGTTAACATGTGGAATTTATGTTTAAGAGCTGTGGATTTGGATGTCAGTTCATAATATATAGAAGATAATTTTAATGTGTTATGTAAGATAAATTCATTTAGTTGTATAAAGTCATTGTCAATCCAGTCTGTAATTTCATTTTAAAGAGTAGTTATATTACCTTCCATTTCAGCTTGTCTGTAAATCAATGAATTGTAAGTTCTTGCTTAAAATAAAAATTTTATTTAACCATCTCAGTATTTTTTGTTCAAAATTTTAAGTAAAAAAAAAAATCTTATTTTTCCTAAGATATTTAATTTCAAATATGAGGACTATCTATTAGTCTTCATTTTTACTTCACAGATTTCTTAATATTTTACTTCTAAAAATACAGAAAAGTTTCAGTATGCCCAGAAAACCATAACTAAATGACAGATATATGTTGTTGTTCTTGTTTAGTCACTAAGTCATGTCTGACTCTTTGAGACTGCATGTTCCTCTGTCCATGGGATTTCCCACACAAGAATACTGGATGGGTTGCTATTTCATTCTCCAGGGAATCTTCCTGACCCATGAATGGAACCCATCTCCTACATTGGAAGGTGGATTCTTTATCGCTAAGTCACTAGGAAATTCCCCCTTGGATACAGGCCTAAGTCATAAATTTAATTGCCAACAGTGGGTACAGTTTTGGAACCTCCACAGGAAAATATTTATTTCCTATCATTGATGATTGCTCAAGTTATCAATTTATTATCACTATCCTAGTTGTTGTTCAGTTGCCAAGTCGTGTCCAGCTCTGCAACCCCATAGACTGCTGCATGCCAGGCTTACCTGTCTTTAACTGCCTCCTGGGGTTTGCTCAAACTCATGTCCATTGAGTTGATGATACCATCCAACCATCTTATCCTCTGTTGACCCCTTCTCCATCTGCCCTCAATCTTTCCCAGCATCAGGGAAAAAGTTGTGTTTTGCTTTTCCAGTGAGTCAGCTCTTTGTATCAGTTGTCCAAAGTACTGATGGTTCAGCTTCAGCATCTGTCCTTCCAATGAATATTCAGGATTGATTTCCTTTAGGGTTGACTGGTTAGAGCTCCTGCTGTCCAAGGGACTCTCAAGAAGCTTCTCCAGCATCACAGTTTGAAAGCATCAATTCTTTGGCACTCAGCCTTCTGTATGGGTCAACTCTCACATCTATTTATGATTTGTACAAAAACCATAGCTTTGACTATATGGACTTTTTTCGGCAAAGTAATGTCTGTGCTTTTTAATACCCTGTCTAGGTTTGTCATAGCTTTTCTTCCAAAGAGCAAGCATCTTTCAATTTTAGGGCTGCAGTCACCATCTGCTGTGATTTTGGAGCCCAAGAAAATAAAGTCTGACACTGTTTGAATTGTTTCCCCATCTATTTGCCATGAAGTGATGGGACTGATGCCATGATCGTATTTTTTTGAATGTTGGGTTTTAAGTCAGCTTTTTCACTTTTCTCTTTCACCATCAGGAAGCTCAGTGTTCCTCTTCACTTTCTGCCACTAGGGTGGTATCATCTGCTTATCTGAGGTTATTGATATTTCTAACTGTTGCTTTTTGACTTGCATACAGGTTTCTCAGGAGGCAGGTAAGGTGGTCTGACATTCTCATCTCTTTAAGAATTTTCCACAGTGGTGATCCACACAGTCAAAGGCTTTAACACAGTCAGTGAAGCAAAAGAGAATGTTTATTTGGATTTATCTTGCTTTTTCTGTGATCCAGCAGATGTTGTCAATTTGATTTCTGGCTTCTATGCCTTTACTAAGTCTAATTTGTATATCTGGAAGTTCTCAGTTCATGTACTGTTATAGCATAGCTTGAAGGATTACCTTGCTAGCATGTGAAATGAGCACAATTGTGCTGTAGTTTGATCATTCTTTAGTATTGCCCTTCTTTGGATTGGAATGAAAACTGACCTTTTGTAGTCCTGTGGCCACTGCTGAGTTTTTCCAAATTTGCTGGCATATTGAGTGCAGCATTTCAACAGCATTACTGTTTAGGATTTTAAATAACTCAGCTGGAATTCCATTACCTCCACTACCCTTGTTTGTAGTAATGCTTCCTAGTGGTTTTGCCTACATTCTTCAATTTAAATCTGAATTTTGCAATGAGGAGTTCATGATCTGAGCCACAGTTACCTCCAAGTCTTGTTCTTCCTGACTGTGTAGAACTTCCGCATCTTCAGCTGCAAAGAATATATTCAATCTGATTTCAATATTGACCTCTGGTGATGTCCATGTGTAGAGCTATGTCTTGTGTTGTTGGAAGAGGATGGATATTATGATCAGAGAACTCTCTTGGCAAAACTGTTAGCCTTTGCCCTGCTTCATTTTGTTCTACAAGGCCAAACCTTCCTGTTCCTCCAGGTACTTTTTGACTTCCTCCTTTTGCACCAGTCCTCTATAATGAAAAGGACACCTATTTTTGGTGTTAGTTCCAGATGGAATTTTGGTCTTCACAGAACCATCCTACTTCAGCTTCTTCAGCATTAGTGGTTGGGGCATAGACTTGGATTACTATGATGCTGAATGTACTTACGTAGAAATGAGGCAGCTTGGGGTTCCCAGGGCATTCTCTGCCAATCACTACAAGCCACCCTATCCATACTGTTATGTCACCTCATGTTGTGACAAAACACATCTGCTTTTCAGTTTCTAGATTTTCTAACACAAAACTAGGTAGAAGCCTCTCTGCTTTTTAGCTTCCCTCTAATCTGTCTGGGGTTATGAGTGTCCTAAATTTTGACATGATAGCAGAAAAAATTTTGGTTCACTTTTCTTTTCTCTTTCCTTCTTCTTCTTACTTTATGGTCTTCTGCTTCTTTCTGCCTACTGAGAATGTCCCTTGCTAATAACATCTTCATTTTTCGCTGCTCTATGGCATGTGAGAAACGCTGGGCTGGAAGAAGCACAAGCTGGAATCAAGATTGCCGGGAGAAATATCAATAACCTCAGATATGCAGATGACACCACCCTTATGGCAGAAAGTGAAGAGGAACTAAAAAAGCCTAGTGATGAAAGTGAAAGAGGAGAGTGAAAAAGTTGGCTTAAAGCTTAACATTCAGAAAACGAAGATCATGGCATCCGGTCCCATCACTTCATGGGAAATAGATGGGGAAACAGTGGAAACAGTGTCAGACTTTACTTTTGGGGCTCCAAAATCACTGCAGATGGTGACTGCAGCCATGAAATTAAGATGCTTACTCCTTGGAAGAAAAGTTATGACCAACCTAGATAGCATATTCAAAAGCAGAGACATTACTTTGCAAACAAAGGTCCGTCTAGTCAAGGCTATGGTTTTTCCAGTAGTCATGTATGGATGTGAGAGTTGGACTGTGAAGAAGGCTGAGCGCTGATGAATTGATGCTTTTGAACTGTGGTGTTGGAGAAGACTCTTGAGAGTCCCTTGGACTGCAAGGAGATCCAACCAGTCCATTCTGAAGGAGATCAGCCCTGGGATTTCTTTGGAAGGAATGATGCTGAAGCTGAAACTCCAGTACTTTGGCCACCTCATGCGAAGAGTTGACTCATTGGGAAAGACTCTGATGCTGGGAGGGATTGGGGGCAGGAAGAGAAGGGGACGACAGAGGATGAGATGGCTGGATGGCATCACTGACTCGATGGACATGAGTCTGAGTGAACTCCAGGAGTTGGTGATGGACAGTGAGGCCTGGCGTGCTGCAATTCATGGGGTTGCAAAGAGTCGGACACGACTGAGCGACTGATCTGATCTGATCTGATCTGATGCATAATAATTTCCTCCATGGAGACTTGCTTAGTGAGTTAAACAATTTATGTTCTGTCTACTCTCAGTTGCTCAAGAATTGAGTTGCTCTTTTTTTTCCTTTTCTCTCCTGGTGTTTGACTTGATTGCCTCTTTTATAACACCTCCACAAAGAAAGCATAGCTAAAATAAATGGAGATGAAATTAGAAACCGTCAACCTCACTAAATTTTAACAATAATTTTAAAGAATTCAATTAAAAAAAGATGGTAAATTAAATTTTAATCATTATTTAAATTTTCCTGCTAGGCATGTTGCCCATTATTATGGATAAACAAGCACTAAGTGGGGGAAAAAAAAGCTGGGGAATGCACAAGTGAAGTTGTTCAGTCATGTGCAACTTTTTGTGATACCATGGACTGTAACCTACCAGGCTCCTTCATCCAAGGAATTTTCCAGGCAAGAATACTGGAGTGGGCTGCCATTTCCTTTTCCAGTGGATCTTCACAACCCAGGGATTGAACCCAGGTTTCCTGCATTGCAGGCAGACCCTTTACCATCTGAGCCACCAGGGAAACCCAAAGAGCAAAAGCCCAAAGGGATATGTACAAAGAGCATCTAAAATGGCTAAATGATGAAGAAACATATATGAGGATGATTCTATTCAGATATGTATTGAATGCCTGCTGTCTACCAAGACCTCTTCTAGGTATTTGGGATACAGCAATGAGAAACATACCTTCTGGTCTGATGCTTGCCTTCTGGTGAGGAGGGAGGGAGAACCAGTGGATTGATATATATCATTAGTAAGCAATATGAACTGTAAAAGGTGAGTTATATAGTAATGATATAATATATAGATAGATATATTCATTTCCTAGTGTGTATCAATAAAGTACCACAAGATGGGTGGCCTAAAACAGCAGAAACTTATTGTATAACAGTTCTGAAACTAAAAATGTGAAATCAATGTGTCTGTTGCAGTGAAAGTTGTGAATTCTCCTTGTCTCTTCCCACTTCTGACTGTTAGTCAGCATTCTTTGACGGTCCTTGCCGGTGGACTACATCACAGGACTAAGGTCATGGCATCAGGTCCCATCACTTCATGACAAATAGGAAAAAAGTGGAAGCAGTGACAGGTTTTATTTTCTTGGGCTCCAGAATCACTACAGACAGTGACCACAGCCATGAAATTAGCTTTTTTTGTGGGTACAGGATTGCTATAAGAAATTCACACCTCTAGACTAACATGAGGCTGTTATATGACAACTAAAGAAAGATGAACAATCCAAAGCTGGATAATTTAATGCCAGTAAAGGATGGTTTGATAATTTTAGAAAAGAAGTTTGCCTTTTAAAATATCAAGATAACAGGAGCAAGATCCCAATTGAAGCTGAAACTCCAATATTTGGCCACCTGATGTGAAGAACTGACTCATTGGAAAAGACTCTGATGCTGGGAAAGATGGATGGCGGGAGGAGAAGGGGACAACAGAGGATGAGATGGTTGGATGGCATCACCACCTAGATGGACATGAGTTTGAGCAAGCTCCGGGAGCTGGTGATGGACAGGGAGGCCTGGCGTGCTGCGGTCCATGGAGTCGCAAAGAGTCAGACATGACTGAGTGGTGAACTGAACAGAAGAAACTTCTGCACACCAAGAGTCAGCTGATGAGTTCCAAAATAACATTAAGACATTTGAGAAGAAAGAGTATCTGCCTGAACAGGTTTTTAATGCAGATAAAATTGTCCTTTTCTGGAAAAATTGCCATAAAAGATATTCATTAATAAGCAAGAGAGGAGAGAAGGGTTTGAGGCAGGAAAGTGTAAGCTTACTCTACTGTTTTGTGCAAACGAAGTCAGATTTATGATCAGTTCAGCACTTATTTATAAAGCTGCTAATCCTTGAGCCTTGAAGGGAGATGATAAACATTAGCCAGCAGTCTTCAGGCTGGACAACAAGAAGGCCAGGACAATGAGAACACTTTTTTTTTTGAAGTAGTTCCATTGATGCTTTGTCTCTAAAGTCAGAAAATATCTCTTGAGCAAAAGGGACTGATTTTTAAAGTTCTTTTGATATTGGGCAACATCTCTGGCCACCCAAAACTGCATGAGTTCAAGAGTGAAGGCACTGAAGCTGTCCACTTGCCCTTAAGCACAGTATCTTTGCTCAGGCCCTAGATCAGAGGGTGACAATGACCTCTAAAGGTTATTATGATATCTATGGAAAGGACTTTCCATAGATATAATATCTATGGAAAGGATTTTCAGTACTATAGAAGAGAACACTGATAGAAGATTGTGGAAGTCTAAGAAGGATTACACCATGGAAGATGCCATTGTTGTTATAGTAAAAACTGTGAACACCCTTGAGTCTGAAACAACAAATTCTTGCTGGAGAAATCTATATCCATATATTGCACATGACTTTACAGGATTTCTTATAGAGCCAAGCAAGGTCATGAGAGAGTTTATGAATATGGCAAAAAAAAAAAAAAATGATAAGAGCGAGGGTAAGAGCTAATAGACATTACACCAGAGGATTAACAGAAGATGACTTGACAGAGATAAGTGCTTGCAAAGCAGTGCCAGACAAGGAGTAGGAGGATGTGGAAGAAGCAGTGCCAGGAAACAAGTTGGCATCGGACAGTCTGTCAGAATGGTTCCAATTATCCTAGACTCCTTTTGACTTCCTCTATGGCATGGACCCTTCTATGAAACAAAGGAAATAGCAAAAGGATTGGAGTCTGTAGAGAAATTGTGGGGAGAGAACAAATTAGCCAAGATGGCATATTCAGGCTCTTTCACCTCATGTTTTGTAAATAATGATTATGTAACAGCTAAAATCACTTATCCTAACAGCTGAGATAGCACTGAGCCTGTGCGTCACGAGGTATGCACTAGGTCATGGGTTTTGTGGGCGATATGGATATATGGGCTCCACTTAAGAAAGTGGTGACATTATTGCTGTATCAGGGCTGTGTCCACTGGGTCAGCCCAGGGAGGAGATAATACAGCGTGTCTATTGCTACAGCTACGGCGACAGCCAGAAGAGAGGTTGTGTGTAGCTATGCTGTGTTGTGGTATATCTGCTGCCTCAGCTTCTGTGTCAACCAGAAGACAATAAACGTGTCTGCAGTTCCTACAGCTCCTCGAGTCTCCTTCCAGCCTCTTAACTCACCCCTTGCCTACCCTGGATTCAACGAACAGTATGCACAGCAAGACAATTGGTGTAACAAACATGATGAACAGTAATACAAAAATATATTTAGAGAAATGACAAAAGCAAAAATCAGACATAGATTACAATGTATTTCTGCAAAGTTACGTCTGCATTCCCTTCTATATCCTCTGCCACCCCTGAGACAGCAAGACCAATAGTTCCCCTTCCTCTTCCTCCTCAGCTTGCTCAAGATGAAGAGGATGAAGACCTTTATGGCGATCCACTACCGTTTACTGATTAGTAAATATTCTTCATGCCTCTTTTGTGCGTGTGAGTGCCTTCGTGTGAAAATCTAATAGCTGTACAGCAAGAACTGCAAGAGACATTTCTGTCATCATTATCATCATAGCCTAAGTATCATGTAGAACATCATGTGCAAGAGATACTAAGCGTATAACCTAACCTTATATGAGCATAAGGTGAGTGACATTTAATATAAGATTAATAATGTGGAACTTTGCTTTCAAAGAATTACATTACTATACAATATGCCTCTCTTTCATATTTGGAAAGTTTGCATCTCAGACTGTCATCATAGATGAGGCTTTTAAAAGCTGTAATGAATATTAATAACATTGTATGCTATAAAATTCTGTTTTATTCATTAGTGTGTAGTCTTCCCTGATGGCTACTGTGAAGCGATTGTATTGATTATATTCAGTTCAGTTCAGTTCAGTTCAGTCACTCAGTCGTGTCCGACTCTTTGTGACCCCATGAATCGCAGCACGCCAGGCCTCCCTGTCCATCACCAACTCCCGGAGTTCACTCAGACTCACGTCCATCGAGTCAGTGATGCCATCCAGCCATCTCATCCTCTGTCGTCCCCTTCTCCTCCTGCCCCCAATCTCTCCCAGCATCAGAGTCTTTTCCAATGAGTCAATTCTTCACATGAGGTGGCCATAGTACTGGAGTTTCAGGTTTAGCATCATTCCTTCCAAAGAAATCCTGGGCTGATCTCCTTCAGAATGGACTGGTTGGATCTCCTTGCAGTCCAAGGGACTCTCAAGAGTCTTCTCCAACACCACAATTCAAAAGCATCAGTTCTTCGGTGCTCAACTTTCTTTACAGTCCAACTCTCACATCCATACATGACCACAGGAAAAACCATAGCCTTGACTAGATGGACCTTTGTTGGCAAAGTAATGTCTCTGCTTTTGAACATGCTATCTAGGGTGGTCATAACTGTCCTTCCAAAGAGTAAGCGTCTTTTAATTTCATGGCTGCAGTCACCATCTGCAGTGATTTTGGAGCCCAAGAAAATAAAGTCTGACACTGTTTCCACCGTTTCCCCATCTATTTCCCATGAAGTAATGGGACCGGATGCCATGATCTTCGTTTTCTGAATGTTGAGCTTTAAGCCAACTTTTTCACTCTCCACTTTCACTTTCATCAAGAGGCTTTTGAGTTCCTCTTCACTTTCTGCCATAAGGGTGGTGTCATCTGCATATCTGAGGTTATTGATATTTCTCCCGGCAATCTTGATTCCAGCTTGTGCTTCTTCCAGCCCAGCGTTTCTCATGATGTACTCTGAATATAAGTTAAATAAGCAGGGTAACAATATACAGACTTGACGTACTCCTTTTCCTATCTGGAACCAGTCTGTTGTTCCATGTCCAGTTCTAACTGTTGCTTCCTACATTACATTAGGTCACCTCAAAACAATCATATTGCTGCTACCTCATTATCAATACATAAATCTTCATACTTATAAATACATAGGAATTTCTTTTCACATCATCTTTTCATTTTTTTTAACTTTAATTTTATTTTTAAACTTTACATAATTGTATTAGTTTTGCCAAATATCAAAATGAATCCACCACAGGTATACATGTGTTCCCCATCCTGAACCCTCCTCCCTCCTCCCTCCCCATACCATCCCTCTGGGTCATCCCAGTGCACTAGCCCCAAGCATTCTTGATGTCTACTGTTACTCATACATATAATATCTACAGTGTTTTGTATCATACAAGAAAATATTGACAGATAATTCATCTTGTAAACAGACAATGTAAACTTATGGTGTCAATAAACACAATACAGTACTGTAGATGTATTTTCTCTTCCTTATGATTTTCTTAATAACATTTTCTTTTCTGTAGATTACTTTATTATAAGAATACAGTATATATCTAACATTCAAAATTATGTGTTATGTTATCAGTAAGACTTCTAGTCAACAGTAGCCTATTAATAGTTAAGTTTGGGGAAGCCAAATTTACATGCAGACTTTTGACTACGTGGGTATTGGCACCCCTAACCCCCATGTTGTTCAAGGGTCAAATGTGTATATATGTATATACAGAGAGAGAGAGATGCATAAAGCGTATATATGTGTGCATATACCTATATTGGCATTAAATATGTGTGTGTGGGGCAGGTATGGGTGTATGTGTAGAGAGGACATTAAGCATTCATTTTTCCTAAGATCACTTATATAACACATATATTCTTAACACCATATATGTGTATATGTATATATATTACAGTATATACATGTATATATACAGTACACCCACATATGTATATATTATATACTGTAAAGTATAGTATATGTTGACTATATACATATATATAGATAGATAGATACTTTAAAGGGATATAAGGCTTCCTGGTGGCTCAGTGGTAAAGAATCCACCCTGCAGTGCAGGCAACCCAAGAAATGAGAGTTTCATCCCTGGATTGGGAAGATTCTCTGGAGGAGGGCATGGAAACCCACTCCAGTATTCTTGTCTGGAGAATCCCATGGACAGAGGAGCCTGGTGGGTACAGTCTGTGGGTTTGCAAAGAGTCAGACATGACTGAAGCGACTACATAAAGGGATCTAAAGGGCTATACAATGGTGATATTTTAGTTTTATCATTTCTTTTACATGTATTAGTTAAATAGATTAATGAAAAGGTACTCTTTTTTATGTATTATTTTGATAACCAAAGGTACAGTTTCTCAGGAAACAAGATGAATGTTTGATACTATCTCTTTGTTTACTAATTGTCAAATAGTGATCAGCTCATGAATTTAAACACATTTGATGGGGTCTGATTCATTGACTTTACTGTCATTATTGAAGAAGGTCATATAGTTTCATCTTTGGCAGGTGAAAGCCTCTTCAAGTTGGCTCTGGGTCATCAATTTTTTTTTTTTTTTTTTTTTTTGCTGTCTAATATATATAATTGTTATCTGTGGGAAGGTCAAGTCTAATAGTAAGTGAAACTCTCTCAGTTGTGTCTGATTCTTTGAGACCCATGGACTATACAATCCATGGAATTCTTCAGGGCAGAATTCTGGAGTGGGCAGAATTCTGAAGTGGGTAGAATCCTTTCCCTTCTCCAGGGGATCTTCCCAACCCAGGGATCAAACCTAGGTCTCCCACATTGTGGGTGGATTCTTTACCAGCTGAGCCACAAGGTTCAATAGAAGTTACTTATTTACATCAGATGTGGAACTCCATTATGTGCATCAGTTCAGTTCAGTCGCTCAGTCGTGTCCAACTCTTTGCGACCGTATGAATTGCAGCATAGCAGGCCTCACTGTCCATCACCAACACCCGGAGTTCACCCAAACTCACATCCATAGAGTCGGTGATGCCATCCAGCCATCTCATCCTCTGTCGTCCCCTTTTCCTCCTGCCCCCAATCCTTCCCAGCATCAGAGTCTTTTCCAATGAGTCAACTCTTTGCATGAGGTGCCCAAAGTACTGGAGTTTCAGCTTTAGCATCAGTCCTTCCAAAGAAATCCCAGGGCTGATCTCCTTCAGAATGGACTGGTTGGATCTCCTTGCAGTCCAAGGGACTCTCAAGAGTCTTCTCCAACACCACAGTTCAAAAGCATCAATTCTTCAGCGCTCAGCTTTCTTCACAGTCCAACTCTCACATCCATACATGACCACAGGAAAAACGATAGCCTTGACTAGACAGACTTTTGTTGGCAAAGTAATGTCTCTGCTTTTGAATATGCTATCTAGGTTGGTCATATCTTTCCTTCCAAGGAGAAAGCATCTTTTAATTTCATGGCTGCAATCACCATCTGCAGTGATTTTGGAGCCCAAGAAAATAAAGTCTGACACTGTTTCCACTGTTTCCCTATCCAATTGCCATGAAGTGATGGGACCACATGCCATGATCTTCATTTTCTGAATGTTGAGCTTTAAGCCAACTTTTTCACTCTCCTCTTTCACTTTCATCAAGAGGCTTTTTAATTCCTCTTCACTTTCTGCCATAAGGGTGGTGTCATCTGCATATCTGAGGTTATTGATATTTCTCCCAGCAATCTTGATTCTAGCTTCTGCTTCTTCCAGCCCAGCATTTCTCATGATGTACACTGCATAGAAGTTAAATAAGCAGGATGACAATATACAGCCTTGACGTACTCCTTTTCCTATTTGGAACCAGTCTGTTGTTCCATGTCCAGTTCTACCTGTTGCTTCCTGACCTGCATATAGGTTTCTCAAGAGGCAGGTCAGGTGGTCTGGTATTCCCATCTCTTTCAGAATTTTCCACAGTTTATTGTTATTCACACAGTCAAAGGCTTTGGCATAGTCAATAAAGCAGAAATAGATGTTTTTCTGGAACTCTCTTGCTTTTTCCATGATTCAGCAGATGTTGGCAATTTGATCTCTGTTTCCTCTGCCTTTTCTAAAACCAGCTTGAACATCTGGAAGTTTATGATTCATTTATTGTTGAAGCCTGGCTTGGAGAGTTTTGAGCATTACTTTACTAGCATGTGAGATGAGTGCAGTTGTGCGGTAGTTTGAACATTCTTTGACATTGCCTTTCTTTGGGATTGGATGAAAACTGACCTTTTCCAGTCCTGTGGCCACTGCTGCGTTTTCCAAATTTGCTGGCATATTGAGGGCAGCACTTTCACAGCATCATCTTCCAGGATTTGAAATAGCTCAACTGGAATTCCATCACCTCCACTAGCTTTGTTCATAGTGATTCCTTCTAAGGTCCACTTGACTTCACATTCCAGGATGTCTGGCTCTAAGTAAGTGATCATACCATCGTGATTATCTTGGTCATGAAGATCTTTTTTTGTACAGTTCTGCGTATTCTTGCCACCTCTTCTTAATATCTTCTGCTTCCGTTAGGTCCATACCACTTTTGTCCTTTATTGAGCCCATCTTTGCATGAAATGTTACCTTGGTATCTCTAATTTTCTTGAAGAGATCTCTAGTCTTTCCCATTCTGTTGTTTTCCTTTATTTCTTTGCATTGATCACTGAGGAAGGCTTTCTTATCTCTCCTTGCTATTCTTTGGAATGCTGCATTCAGATTATGTGCATTCTAAATCATAAATGATAAAGACTTTAATGAGAATAAATTCTCATTCATGGTGTTTCAAATCTCTCTCTCTTTCTCTCAGTATTAATAAGTTTACTAAGGGGTAGAATGTCAAGGGCTAGGCAGTAGAATATTGGATCTACATAATCTTGAGTGCTTTTAATGATTTCCTTGTACTCCATATAATTTGTTTGTAAGTCAGGGTCATGCTGTAGATGCAGTTCAATGTAAATGAGACACATTCACAAGGAGTTAAAACCCAGAACTTCATGGAGTTATGTATTCAGGAAACAATTTAAGAAGTAACTTTTTCACATGGTATGATGGCCAGAGTCCTGCACATTTTTCAAATTTACCCTAGAAGTATATTTGAAGATAGTGATGTTTTTAAAATCTGTTCCTCTACCAACAGATTTTGACACCAAAGTGTGGGGTTTTCTTTCACATCAGCTACTAATTCTCCAACTCTTGGGACATAAGTTGAGTGTCCTACAATTCAATTCTGACACTATTCAGTTCCGTACAAACCTGGAATGAGTGCAGATCCTGCAGGCCAGGACCTAGTCCCACAAAGCTGCCCCCGCTTCAGACACCAGTCAAAAGCCTCCAATTGTCAGTCAATGGACTGTGAATCTGGGGTTACCATGATCCTTCCTCAGCTTGTTAGCATTCAGTAATGCCTGATAGAACTTAGGGACACTCTTTACACTTATTGGTTAATTTTAAAATATGTTATAAAGATACAGATGAGTATCCTGATGAAGAGGCATTATTATGTATATAGGAAAAGGTCCAGGATGGTCCCAAGTGCAGGAGTTGGGGTGCACCATTCTCTCAGCATGTGGACATGTTCACCAACCCAGAAGCTCTTCAAATGCGGGAATTTACAGATTTATGGAGATAATTTATGGAACTTCCTCATGTAGTCATAATCAATCATCCATTCAGTTTCCAGCCTCTCATACCCCCCTCCCAGAAGACGATTGCTAACTATGTCATAGTCTTTCTGGTGACCAGCCCCATCCCAAAGCTATCTAGTAACCCACCAAAAATAGTGTCATTTGAACAAAAGATGTCGCTATTATGCAGGAAATTCCAAGGGATTAAGGAGCTCTGAGTCAGAAACCAGGGAGGAGACAAAATACATATTTATTATTATTCACAGTGATAAATGAATGCCAAAATATTGCAACTATACTCTTGTACATTATACAATACAATTCTTCTTAGTATTCCATCCTGAATAGATGTCAGCAAACTCTTATCTACAATTCTTGATGTGAAATTATCTAAGCTCCACATAAAACTAGTAATGAGCCTTATACATACCATTTAAGAGATATAGCAACATATTTTCCTGCAGAAATATTAATATTTTTATTACGGAATGCTGCCTCAGACCATACTGGTGGTAGCAAATAATAGAATATGGATATTCTAATATTTACTTTTCTAAACACATCTGATCCCAGATTTTGGATGAAAGTTGTGGCTATGTAATCTATGCATCTACCACTTATTCCCCATCAACCACATTTTAGCAAATAATTTCTTTGAATAATCTCTTTATCCCTTATTTACATATGTTTGTATGCATTTACTTCCCAAGTGGCTTACTGGTAAAGAATCCACCTTCCAAGCTGGAGACCAGGGTTCGATCCCTGGGTCAAGAGGATCCCTGGAAAAGGAAATGGCAACCCACTCCAGTATTCTTGCCTGGAAAATCCCATGGACAGAGGGACCTAGTAGGACACAGTCCATGAAACTGTGAACAGTCAGACACACCTGAGCGACTCTGTCACACAATTTTAAGTTTCCTGGCTCTTAATGTGAATGATTTTGTTTGCAACTTCACCTTCAAGGACAGTTATATCTGACGTGGCTTTGGACCCAGGGGCTCCTAACTGTGTCTGTAAATCTTCATGGCACTTATGAAGTGTTTGGGGCCATTAAAATCACTAAAGGTACAAATAGACACTGTTTAAATGTTTGCTTAAATACTATGTTTTATCTGCCCTCCTTTCTTTTATTATATCAGTTCTGAGAGCAAGCTCAGGCTGGTAGCTGAGGCAAAAAGAGCATGCTGGTGACTCAGTCATTCAGCTGACAAAGCACTTGGCTGGACACCCGAAACCACTGTGGTCCTTTGACCTTTATAAAAGTTTTGGTTTTAGTCTTAGATGTAAGTTAAGAGACACCATTGTTTCATAGGAAGCAGAAGGAACACTGTGTTAAACTACAACTTAATGAGGAGGAACATGATGATAATTTTGCAAATCTGTCTCAGTAGCTTCAGAAGTTTGCATTAGCTACTTTAAAAGTTTATGTGGCACACCAAGATGTCTCTAAGCCTAGTAAAAATATTATTAAAATGAGAAAATAACTGGGCCTATTTGATACTTGATTTATTACGAATATTTATTAAGAATAAAGAGTATCCAAACCAAAGATACAGCTGTGGAGTAAAATGCTCTATAAATGGAAACCTAAATGTCTAATATCATTTATAATATCTAAATCATTTATAATAAAGGCACAAAAGTATTGTCATCAAAAAATTGAATATATGAAGTCCAAATTGAAAAAGTTCCAAAATCAGATTATGAAAGCAGGAATTTTTAAAATATTATTGACATCATAAACATTTAGTTGCATTTAAATCTATTGTTTAAAATGCACCTATCATCAAAAAATATTTTAATTGGTGAAGTTATTCCAACTTATTTTAAAGTAAGAATGTATTATGTGTTAGATATTAAAAAAAAAAAAAAAAAAAAAAAACCTAAATCTCTCTAAAGATGTAGTGAATATTGTTAAAGTTCATTTAAAGTAATATCTTCATGCTCCTAAAATGCAATACAATACAACACCATAAAAAGATTATATTAGGCAGCAGCTTTGGTGGTCTCTTCGAATACTTTTCTTGTGGATAGGTACATGGTGCTGAGCTAAGGGTTTTGGTGGCAATTCCGAAGATAGGAAAGAAAGGGGCAGATAGACTCGTAATCTTGGGCTTTTTGTTTGTTTTCTCTTTTTCTCCATTCAAGTGTGCTGCCTCAGGCTCCTTGCATCAAGAGTAATGGATTTGAAGTCTTCTTCCTCAATTAATCTGTCACTTCTTTTCTCCTTAGAGTTAGTCAAGCATCTTTCACTTCATTTTTTTTTCTTTGTTCTGTAACTTTTCCTACATCTTCTCCTCTAATCCTATTTTGAAGCTTGATTAAAACTGTGATAGTTTTTCCCTGCCCTCATGTTGATGATTTTTTTAAGGATTCTCATCAGAAAAAGATTCCTTTTTTTACTTCTTAGAACACGATAAAGGAAAGATTTGTTTCTCGTTTGAACCTGACCATTTTCATGGATGATCTGTGCCAGAAACAGTGCCATTTTTCAGATCACCTTATTGATAATCAGAGTTTAAACAGCAGACACCTGGATTTGGGTTTGTCCTTCCATTCCTAAGTCCTTTAAGAAATGTACTCCACTCTTTCTGCCCCTAGTTAGTCAAAATTCAAGTTTATTTGCTTCTTATCTTCCAATAGGACAGATCACTTCAGATATCCATAGATAGCTGGAATCTTTCTCTTCATATTTGGAAATATTTGGAAAGCTGTAGTAATTTGATATATAATCTAAAGAAACAGGAATCAGAGAGGGGTGACCTAGAGAGAGAGATAATCCAAAGGTAATGTCTACTTGATTTTGTTGTGCCTTTTTTTGCTTTGGAAAACTTACTTTTTAAACATATTTGCTTAGAATCTTGTTAAAGTAGCTGTATTTATTCACCTAAGAACAGTATGCCAGGTAACGTAAGAAGTGGTAAGGAAAAGGCTTCCTAGTGCGTAGGTGGGTGATAAAAGTTTTATGGTGATCAATACCAGAAATTGATACTTCCACTGAGTCATTAATAGGTAGCCACAGAAAGCTCTGAATAACCTAATAGGAAAAAAGTCAACTCATCTGCATTATACTCATTTTATACTTTTACAAAAACTAAACTGAAAATCTGGTTTTTTTTAAATTAATTTATTTATCTAACTGGAGGATAACTACTTTACAATATTGTGATGGTTTTTTGCCATGCATCAGTGTGAATTGTCCATAGGTATACATATCCCCTTTACCCTGAATCCCCTCCCACTGCCCTCCCCACCCCATCCCTCCAGGCTGTCACAGAGCACCAGCTTTCGGTGTCCTGCTTCATGCATGGAACTCACACTGGTTATCTATTTTATATATGGTCATGTATACATTTCAATGCAATTCTCTCAAATTTTCCCACTCTCTCCTTTTTCCACTAAGTGCAAAAGTCTGTTCTTTCCATCTGCGTCTCCTTTGCTGCTCTGTATGTAGAATCATTGGTACCATCTTTCTAAATTCCATGTATATACGTTAATATATTGTATTTGTCATTCTCCTTCTGACTTACTTCACTTTGTATAATAGGCTCTAGGTTCATCCACCTCACTATAACTGACTCAAATGCATTCCTTTTCATAGATGAGTAATTTTCCATTGCATATATGTACCACAACTGCCTTATCCATTCATCTGTGAATGGACATCTAGGTTGCTTCCTTGTCATCAGTTCAGTTCATTCGCTCAGTCGTGTTCGACTCTTTGCAACCCCATGGACTGCAGCACGCCAGGCCTCCCTGTCCATCACCAATGTCCAGAGTTTTCTCAAACTCATGTCCATTGAATTGGTGATGCCATCCAACCGTCTCATCCTCTGTTGTCCCCTTCTCCTCCTTCCCTCAATCTTTCCCAGCATCAGTGTCTTTTCAAATAAGTCAGCTCTTCGCATCAGGTGGCCAAAGTATTGGAGTTTCAGCTTCGACATCAGTCCTTCTAATGAACACCCAGGACTGATCTCCTTTAGGATGGACTAGTTGAACCTCCTTGCAGTTTAAGGGACTCTCAAGAGTCTTCTCCAACACCACAGTTCAAAAGCATCAATTCTTTGAGGCTCAGCTTTCTTTATAGTCCAACTCTCACATCCATACATGACTACTGGAAAAACCATAGCCTTGACTAGACTGCTGCACAGTGCTGGAGCAGCCAAGAGGAGATTCCTTGTCTTAACTATTGTAAATAGTGCTGCAATGGACATTGGGGTACTTGTGTCTTTTTCAATTCTGGTTTCCTTGGGATATATGCCCAGTAGGGAAATTGCTGTGTGGAATGGTCATTTTTTCCCTAGTTTTTTAAGGAATCTCCATATGGTTCTCCACAGTGGTTGTATTACTTTGCATTCCCACCAACAGTGTAAGAGGGTTCCCTTTTCTCCACACCCTCTCCAGCATTTATTGTTTGTAGACTTTTTGATGATGGCCATTCTGACCAGTGTGAGATAATATCTCATTGTGGTTTACATTTGTGCATTTCTCTGATAATGAGTGATGATGAGCATCTCTTCATGTGTTTATTAGCCATCTCTATGTCCACTTTGGAGAAATGTTTGTTTAAGTTTTTTCCCTACTTTTTGATTGGGTTGTTCATTTTTCTGGTATTGAGCTGCATGAGCTGCTTGTATATTTTGGAGATTAATTCTTTGTCAGTTGTTTCATTTGCTATTATTTTCTCCCATTCTGAGGACTGTCTGTCTACGTTGCTTACAATTTCCTTCGTTGCACAGAAGCTTTTAAGCTTAATTAGGTTCCATTTGTTTTTCTTGTAATAGTTTTACTAAGACATAATGAACAATCTTTAAAATATACCCTTTAAAGTCTACCACTTTGAGGGTTTTATGTTATTCACAGAGTTGTGCAACCATCATCACTACCTAACTTTAGAACATTTTCATCACTCTAAAGCTCAATAGGAGTTAATCCCCATTACCTCCCTCCTCTTTTCCTTCAGCAATCTCTAATTTACTTTCTGTTTCTATAGATTTATTTTTTCTGGACTTTTCATGTAAATTGAATCATATATGGTCTTTTATTGATTTAATTCATTAATTTACATTTTCAAGGTTCATCCATGTGGTACCATGTATCAGTACTTCATTCATTTTTATTGGCAATTAACATTGCCTTGTATTGGTATACAACACTTTGTTTATCAATTCATCTGTTGATGGGCATTGGGATTGTTCACTTGAAGTGGTATTTCTATAGTTTTGGTTTGTTAAAACATCTACTTCTGCTTCATTGACTATGTTAAAGCTTTTGACTGTGTGGATCACAACAAACTGGAAAATTCTTCAAGAGTTGGGACCACCTTTCTTGCATCCTGTAAAACCTGTATGTAGATCAAGAAACAATAGTTAGAACCGGACATGGAACAGAGGACTTGTTCTAAATTGGGAAAGGAGTACATCGAGGCTGAATATTGTCACTTTGTTCATTTAACTTACATGCAGAGCACATCATGAGAAATGGTGGACTGGATGAAGCACAAGCTGGAATCCAGATTGCTGGGAGAAAATCAATAACCTCAGATATGCAGATAACAACACCCTTATGGCAGAAACCAAAGAGGAACTAAAGAGCCTCTTGATAAAGGTAAAAGAGGAGAGTGAAAAAGCTGGTTTAAAACTCAGCATTCAAAAAACTAAGATAATGGCATCCAGTCCCATCACTTCATGGCAAATATATGGGGAAACAATGAAAACAGTGACAGACTTTATTTTCTTGGGCTTCACAATCACTGCACATGGTGACTGCAGCCATGAAATTAAAAGACGTTTGCTCCTTGGAAGAAAAGCTATGACAAACCTAGACAGCATATTAAAAAGCAGAGACATTACCTTGCTAACAAAGGTCCATATAGTCAAAGCTATTGTTTTTCTAGAGGTCATACATGGATGGGAGAGTTGGACTATAAAGAAAGCTGAGGGCCAAAGAATTGATGCTTTTGAACTGTGGTTTTGGAGAAGATTCTTAAGAGTCCCTTGGGCTGCAAGGAGATCCAACCAGTCAGTCCTAAAGGAAATAAATCCTGAATATACATTGGAAGTACTGATGCTGAAGCTGAAGCTCCAATACTGTGGCCACTTGATGTGAAGAGTCAATTCATTAGAAAAAACCCTGATGCTGGGAAAGATTGAGGGCAGGAGGAGAAGGGGATGACAGAAGACAAGACAGCTGGACGGCATCACCGACTCAACGGACGTGAGTTTGAGCAGGCTCTGGGCGATAGTGAAGGACAGGGACGCCTGGCGTGCTGCAGTCCATGGGGTCGCAAAGAGTCAGACACAACTGAGAGACTGAACACCAACAGTAGCCAGTGATATTAAGCATATTTTCATGTTCTCATTGGACAGCTGTATATCTCCTTTGGATACATGTCTATTCAAATCTTTGCCAATTTTCTAATTGGGTTATTTGTCTATCTGCTGTTGAGTTGTAAAAGATCCTTACATATGCAGAGTAAAAGTCCCTCATATATAGAAATTGAAAATGCTTTTTTTATTTGTGATTTATTTTTTTACCTTATTTATGCTATCCTTTGAAGTACAAAGTTTTATGAGAGGCAGTCCTAAGATGGCGGAGGAATAGGATGGGGACACCACTTTCTCCCCCACAAATTAATCAAAAGAACATTTAAATGCTGAGTAAATTCCACAAACAACTTCTGAATGCCAGCAGAGGACATCAGGCACCCAGAAAAGCAGCCCATTGTCTTTAAAAGGAGGTAGGAAAAATATAAAAAATAAAAAAAGAGACAAAAGAGGTAGGGACGGAGTTCCATCCCAGGAAGGGAGTCTTAAAAAGAGAGAAGTTTCCAAACACCAGGAAACACTCTCACTGCTGAGTCTGTGAAGAGCCTTGGAAGCACAGAGGGCAACATAATAGGGAGGAAAAATAAGTAAATAATTAAAACCCACAGAGTATGAGCCCAACAGTAACTCCCCCAGTGGAGAAGCAGCGCAGACGCCTGCACCTGCCACTAGCAAGTGGGGGCTGGGCAGGGAGGCGCAGGCTGCATTGCTTAGAGTAAGGATCAGGCCTGAATGCCCTGAGGGTAATCAGAGAGAACTAATTTGGGCTAGCAAACCAGACTATGGGATAGCTAACACGCGAAAAGCCCTAAGACACCGCCAGGCCTGCACACAGAACAAAGGGCTGAACAGAACTAGCCAGCTGCAGACCATCCCCCTCTGGTGACAGGCAGCCAGAGCCGGAAGGAGGCAATCGCAGCCCCAGAGAGACATTATCTACCTAAATGCAAGCAGGCTTCTTTGCTAGCTAAGACTTCTTGGGGTTCTGGACAGTCAACATCTCCCTGAGAAGGTGCGCTGGTTGTACACCCAGAAAACGGAGCGGCAGGGATGGGAAAGGCAATAAGTTGCAGTGACCGCCCTCGCCAAACACATCACCCGACCTGCTTGTAGCTGGAAAGGGCACAAAACGCAGGCCCAATGGAGTCTGTGCCTCTGAGGACTACCTGAGTGCCCGAACCTGAGCGGCTTAGACCTGGGAGGTGCATGCAGCCCAGGGCCAGCCTCGGATGGTTCCCGGCGGAGCAACCTAGAGCCTGAACTGTGTGGGCAGGGAGGGTACAGGCTCCGTGAGCGGGGGCAGGCCCAGTGTTGCTGAGGCACTGTGAGCACACGCCAGTGTTATTTGTTCACAGTGTCCCTCCGTCCCCACAGCACAACTGAACAAGTGAGCCCCCCCTCCCCCAGAAAATGTGTCCACCACTGCCCCCCTTGTGTCAGGGTGGAAATCAGACACTGAAGAGACCAGCAAACAGAAGAAGCTAAAACCGAGGGAACTGCCTTGGAAGTGACAGGCGCAATAGATTAAAACCCTGTAGTTAGTACCAACTACATAGGAAGGAGCCTATAGACATAGGAAGGAGCCTATAGATCTTGAGAAATATAAGCCGGACCAAGGAACTATCCAAAAATGAACTGACCCTACACTGCCCACAACGACACCAGAGAAAGTCTTAGATATATTTTTACTATTTTTGCATTCATTCTTTTCTTTTTTTTTTAACTTTAAAAAAATTTTTAAGTCCTCTATTACTCCTTTAATTTTCATTTTTATAACCTACTATTACTTTAAAAAAAAAAGAGACTATTTTTTAAAGCAAACTTCATATATATATATATATATATATATATATATATATATATATATATCTTGTGTGACTTTTTTTTTCTTCTTCTTCTTTTTTTATTTTTTTTTTTTCCTCTAATTTTATTTATTTTTAAACTTTACATAATTGTATTAGTTTTGCCAAATATCAAAATGAATCCGCCACAGGTATACATGTGTTCCCCATCCCGAACCTTTTTGAAAATCCAACCTCTACTTTAGAATTTTAATCTTTGCTTTTTGGTATTTGTTATCAATTTTGTACCTTTAAGAACCCAATCTTCAGTACCCATTTTTACTTGGGAGTGAAATTATCGACTTGACTGCTCTCTCGCACTTTGGACTCTCCTTTTTCTCCACCAGGTAGCTTCTGTCTCCTCCCTCCCCCTTCTCTTCTCTACTCAACTCTCTGAATCTCTGTGTGTTCCAGATGGTGGAGAACACTTAGGGAAATGACTACTGGCTGGATCTGTCTCACTCCTTTTGATTCCCCTGTTTTTATCCTCCTGGCCACCTCTGTCTCCTTTCTCCCTCTTCTCTTCTCTGTATAATTCCATGAACATCTCTGAGCAGTCCAGACTGTGGAGTGCACATAAGGAAATGATTACTGGATAGCTTGCTCTCTCCTCTTTTGATTCCACCTCATCTCATTTGGGTCACTTCTAACTCCCTCCTCCCTCTTTTCTTCTCCATGTAACTCTGTGAACCTCTCTGGGTGTCCCTCACTGTGGTGAAACTTTTCATCTTTAACCTAGATGTTTTATCAATGGTGCTGTATAGAAGGAGAAGTCTTGAGACTACTGTAAAAATAAGACTGAAAACCAGAAACAGGAGGATTAAGTCTAAATCCTGAGAACATCAGAGAACACCTGACTCCAGGGAACATTAAGCAATAGGAACTCATCAAATGCCTCCATATCTACACTGAAACCAAGCACCACCCAAGGGCCAACAAGTTCCAGAGTAAGACATACCATGCAAATTCTCCAGCAACTCAGGAATACAGCCCTGAGCTTCAATATACAGGCTGCCCAAAGTTACTCAAAAACCACTGACATCTCATAACTCTTTACTAGACACTTCATTGCACTCCAGAGAGAAGAAACCCAGCTCCACCCACCAGAACACCGACACAAGATTCCCTAATCAAGAAACCTTGACAAGCCACCGATACAACCCCACCTACAGTGAGGAAACTCCACAATAAAGAGAACTCCACAAACTGTCAGAATACAGAAAGGCCACCCCAAACTCAGCAATATAAACAAGATGAAGAGACAGAGGAATACTCAGCAGGTAAAGGAACAGGATAAATGCCCACCAAACCAAAAAAAAGAGGAAGAGATAGGGAATCTACCTGATAAAGAATTCCAAATAATGATAGTGAAAATGATCCAAAATCTTGAAATAAAAATGGAATCATAAATGACTCTGAAAAAGCCAATATGCAAGAGGCTAACACGCTGTGTCTAAGGCAATGTTGAGGCCACTGTGAATGTCCTTCAGACAACGGGCTCTGCTCAAAGTCTCCCTGGCCTGGGGCAGGGGCAGCAGAGGGGCTCTGGGACAGATGAATAAACACACACCATCTCAGCTCTGCCATCAGGGCTGGCTGCCCGGGCCACTAAGGCAGTCAATGGGAGGTGGACTGCTTGGAACTTCCAAAGCTACCCGAATGTTTGGGTGTTTTTGCTGAGATCCCAGGACGGTCTCAGGACACTGTCCTGGTCATGTGTTCCATTTCCTGCCTCCTCCCTGCTCACAGAATGACACATTATCCTGATTTTTTTCCTTCTCTTTGGCTTATGCCTATTCTATTTTAATTAAAAATGTATAAATAAAGTTTTAAAAAAATGGAATCACAGATAAATAGCCTGGAGACAAGGATTGAGAAAATGCAAGAAAAGTTTAACAAAGACCTAGAAGAAATAAAAAAGAGTCAATATATAATGAATAATGCAATAAATGAAGTACAAAGTTTTCTAATTTTAATGAAGTACAAATTATTTACTATATGTAGTTTTTATTGTTGCTTGTGCTTTTGGCGTAGAGTCTAAGAAATCATTGCCTATCAGAGTCATGAACATTTACTCCTCAGTTTTCTTTTAGGAGTTTGATAGTTTTATATCTTTTATTTTGTTCTGTGATCCGTTTTGAGTTCACTTTTGTAAATGTTATAAGACAAATGTCCTAATTCATCGTTTTGCATGTGGATATCCAGTTGTCCCAGCAATATTTGTTGATAAGACTATTCTTTCCCCATTGAATTGTTTTGATTTTACCCTTGTCAAAAACAATTGTTTTGGTACCCTTACTCATAAATACAATGGTTTATTTCTGGACTCTGAGTTCTGTTCCAGTGATTGGTATTTCTAGACTTATGTCAGTACCACACCATCCTGAATACTGTAGCTTTGTTTGAAACAAGAAAGTGAGTCATTCAGCTTTATCCTTTTCCAAATAGTTTTGGGTTCTTATATTTACATAGGCTTTTTTTGCTCTCTTCCATTTCTGGAATTCTCATTATGTCTTTATCGGTCTCATGGTAAATTAATTTGTTTTAGAAAATTCTCTCTACTGTACTATACTTGTTACTTTGCCCCAGTTGTTTTTGTTATTTCATCTTACTGTGAAATTATATTATTGTTTAATCTTTATGGTTCTGATATTGTTACTTTTGAAGTCTTTTGGTATTTTCTTTGATATAGACTTTTAGACAATCCAGGTGTTACAGAAGCATATCATTTCCTCTCTTCTGCTAATTACAAATAATTTTCACAATCACTTCTTGCTCAGGGTAAGCCCAACTCTCCAGTGTGATGACAAGAGCAGGAACAGCAAGACAAATAGATTTTCAACATGTTGCTCAGAAAACAGGAAAATAAGCCTCCATCTTTTTCCTCTAAACATCAGTGTCATCTACAATGTGAAACAAGTGTAGATTCCAGAACTGCCTTGAACTGGCCTGTGGGAAGGAGAAATTCTTCAGGGCCTGAAACTACATGCTTGGGTTTGCTTGTGGCTGCTGGTTTGATGCCAGCATTCCTTGAGGTGTTTTCTACTACCTTGTGAGCAGATCCAGCAGTGATGCCTATTTCAGTGCTGAAATTTGGATTTATACACACACTGTTCATGATGCAATGCCATTAAATTTAGGAACAGTAGAATTTCTAATGCTGGTTGACTTCCTTCTAAGCATGAGTAAATCATATGTACAGAAAACTAGACAGATATTTGCTTTCATTGTTATATAGAAACCATTGGAGTGTTACTCCATCTAACATTTTCAGTGTCCATGTAGTTTTTTTGGTGCTAACTTTTGCCCCTAAGATCAAGTTAATATTTCTATTTATAACTTATAGTGTTAATTTTCATTTATATCATGTTACTCCTCAATATTGGGGGCTTCCCTGGTGGCTCAATTGGTAAAGAATCTGCCTGCAGTGATGGAGACCTGGGTTTGATTCCTGGGTAGGGAAGATTTCCTGGAGAAGGAAATGGCAACCCACTGCAATATTCTTTTTTTTTTTTTTAAATGAAACAAAGATGAATATTATTTAATGATAAAAGGTACAATTCATAAAGAAGATAGACAACATAAACCAGTAGACACCTACCAACAAAGAAACAGAGATACATAGAGCAAAAATCAAAAGAAATGTAAGGGAAAAGAAAAAAATATCTAATCATAGTGAGAGGAATTAACATTTCTCTGAGAATATTTTATAATGGGCAGAAAAAATTAGAATAAGA
Organism: Bos indicus x Bos taurus; assembly: GCF_003369695.1. Classification (NCBI taxonomy): domain Eukaryota; kingdom Metazoa; phylum Chordata; class Mammalia; order Artiodactyla; family Bovidae; genus Bos; species Bos indicus x Bos taurus. Next base: position 2,451,048 of record NC_040081.1, on the reverse strand, counting down.
GCATCTTGAATGTCATTAATAATTCAAATATAATAGACATATTTAATTAATTTATATTAATCTTATATCTTACAGAAATATATTTAAATTTTTGTATCTCATACATTCCTATTAGATGTCCATAGGACATTTAGAAGAATGGCAAAAAAAGATAAATATTACTAAATTTCCAAAAGTAAATTTTGTGTGTGTCTGTGTGTGATTCAGTTATACATATACACATATGCTATTTTTGAAATTATTTTCCATTATAGGTTATTACAAGATATTGACTATAGTTCCCTGTGCTATACAGTAAACCTTTACTGCTTGTTGCATATCTTTTTTTATTATTTGAAATGTAGCAGTCTATTCATAGTAATTCAAACAAAAGTAAACAAAATGTCATAATTTTTTTAGTTAAGCAAAAATTACAAGCTTTCTAAAACATATATATTATACATATTTTATATATGTTTGAAAAAGCATTTCTTCTATGTTGATAAAGGCTTGAGAAGAACAAAAAAAAAAAAAAGAAGAAGAAGAAGAGATGAAGAAATTGGAAAACATTAACTAAATGAAATGGGAGCACTGAATATGACATAGGAAAAGTGAAACAAGCTAGATAAAAGTAAAGATCCTCATATAGTCCAGTTGTTTTTAAACACAGTTGCTCATTAGAAATATATCTGAAGCTCTAGTTAAAAAAAAAAATCAATAGCTGGGCATTTGTATTTGTAAAAAAAAATCCAAAATAATTCTTATATGCATTTGGATTTTAAAAAGTGATTACAGGTTTTCCTATTAAATGATAGCATTGGTGATACAGAATTCTATTATTTTTCTCTTGACCAATCATGATACAATGGTATTAAGTGAGTTATAGTTACATAATCATAATAGTAAAATATGTTTATCAGCTTTCACAATCAATAGCCAGACAAAAATAAAAGTAATAATAAAAGTTAATTGCAATCGCAAGCCATAATGGGAACTTGATTTACCTAATAATAAAAATAATTACATACAATTTGGGGATCAAGCAGAATGATGTGGTAAGTGGAAGTGCATACATACACATGTTTTCAGCTGCTCAGCCAGTTTATGTCTTTCAGTTGATGAAAGACATTTACATTTACAGTAATTTATCTTACATTTAAGATAATTATCAATATGTATGATCCTATTGGGAGAAGACAATGGCACCCCACTCTAGTACTGTTGCCCGGAAAATCCCGTGGATGGAGGAGCCTGGTAGGCTGCAGTCCATGGGGTCGCTAAGAGTCAGACACGACTGAGCAACTTCACTTTCACTTTCCACTTTCAGGCATTGGAGAAGGAATGGCAACACACTCCAGTGTTCTTGCCTGGAGAATCCCATGGACTGAGAAACCTGGTAGGCTGCAGTCCATGTGGTCGCACAGAGTCGGACACGACTGAAGCGACTTAGCAGCAGCAGCAGCATGATCCTATTACCGTTTGCTTAATTGTTTGGGGTTTATCTTCTGTAGGTAGGTCTTTTCCTTCTCTTGTTTCCTGCCTAGCGAAGTTCTGTTAGCATTTGTTGTAAAGCTGGTTTGGTGATGCTGAATTCTCTTAGCTTTTGCTTGTCTGGAAAGCTTTTGATTTCTCCATCAAATCTGAAGGAGAGTCTTGCTGAGTATATTCTTGGTTTAGGTTCTTCCCTTTCATCACTTTAAATACATTGTGCCATTCCCTTCCAGTCTGTGGAGTTTCTGTTGAGAAATCAGCTGATAGCCTGATGGGAATTCCCTTGTATGTTATCTGTCATTTTTCCCTTGTTGCTTTTGATATTTTATCTCTGTCTTTAATTTTTGTCAGTTTGATTACTATGTGTCTTGGTGTGTTCCTTCTTGGGTTTATTCTTCCTGGGACTCTCTGCACTTACTGGACTTGGTTGATTATTTCCTTTCCCATGTTCCAGACATTTTCAGCTATTGTCTCTTCAAATATTTTCTTAGGTCTTTTTTATCTTTCTTCTCCTCTGGGAGCCCTATAATGCAAATGTTTATGTGTTTAATGTTGTCCCAGAGATCTCTTAACCTGTCTTTATTTCTTTGCATTCTTTTTTCTATATTCTGTTCTGCAGCAGTGATTTTCCACTATTCTGTCCTCCAAGTCATTTATCCATTCTTCTGCCTCAGTTATTCTGCTATGAATTCCTTCTAGTGTATTATTCATTTCTCTTTGTTTGTTCTTTAGTTCTTTCACATCTTTGGTAAACATTTCTTGTAGCTTCTTAATCTTTGCCTCCATTCTTTTTCCAAGATCCTGAATCATTTTCACTATGATTATTCTGAATTCTTTTTCTGGAAGGTTGCCTGTCTTCACTTCACTTAGCTGTTTTTCTGGGGTTTTATCTTGTCCCTTCATCTGGGACATAACTTTATGCTTTTTACCCTGATTTACTTTCCATAATGTGATTTTTAGTTACTGTAGGATTGTGGTTTTTCTTGCTTCTTTTGTCTGCTCTGTGACAGAGGAGGCTAAGAGGCTTGTGTAAGCTTCTGGATAGGAAGGACTGGGAAAAACTGGGTCTTGCTCTGGTGGGCAGGGCCTTGCTTAGTAAAACTTTGATCTGGTTATCTGCTGATGGGTGGGGTTGTGCTCTCTTCCTGGTAGTTTTTTGGCCTGAGGTGACCCAGCCCTGGGGCCTATGGGCTCTATGGTCAGGTTAATGGCGACCACCAAGAGGGTTTATGCCAAGAGGAAACTTCCCAGGCTGCTGTTGACAGTGTCACTATCCCTGTGGTGAGCCCCTATTGACCCACGCCTCCACAGGAGACTTTCCACAAGAGCAGGTAGTTTTGGTTCAGTCTCCTGTGGAGTCACTGCTCTTCTCCTTTGAGTCTCAGTACATGCAAAGTTTTGTTTGTGCCCTTTGGGACTGGAGTCTCTTTCCCCCAGTCCTGTGGAAGTCTTATGATCAAATGCTGCTGGCCTTCAAGGTCAGATTTCCTGGGGATTTTTAGTCCCTTTGATGGGTCCCCAGGCTGTGAAGACTGAAGTGGGGTTCATAACCTTCACAACAGTGGGGGAACTTCTTTGGTATTATTGTTCTTCAGTTTGTGGATCATCCACCCAGTGGGTATCAGTTCAGTTCAGTCGCTTAGTCGTGTCTGACTCTTTGTAACCCCATGGACTGCAGCATGCCAGGCCTTCCTGTCCATTGCCAACTCCCAGAGTTTACTCAAATTCATGTCTATTGATTTGGTGATGTCATCCAACCATCTCATACTCTGTCATCCCCTTCTCCTCCCACCTTCAATCTTTCCCAGCATCAGGTTCTTTTCAAATGAGTCAGTCCTTCGGATCAGGTGGCCAAAGTATTGGCGTTTCAGTTTCAGCATCAGTCCTTCCAGCCCTTAATATTCAGGACTGATTTCCTTTAAGATGGACTGGTTGGATCTCCTTGCAGTCCAAGGGATTCTCAAGAGTCTTCTCCAACACTACAATTCAAAAGCATCAATTCTTCAGTGCTCGGCTTTCTTTAGAGTCTAACTCTCACATCCATACATGACTACTGGAAAAAAACATAGCTTTGACTAGATGCATCTTTGTTGGCAAAATAATGTCTCTGCTTTTTAATATGCTCTCTAGATTGGTCATAACGTTTCTTCCAAGGAGCAAGTGTCTTAATTTCATGGCTGCAATCTGCAGTGATTTTGGAGCTCAAGAAAATAAAGTCTGTCACTGTTTCCATTAATTCCCAATCTATTTGCCATGAAGTGATGAGACCAGATGCCATGATCTTGGTTTTCTGAGTGTTGAGTTTTAAGCCAACTTTTCCACTCTCCTCCTTCACTTTCATCAAGAGGCTCTTTAGTTCTTCTTCGTTTTCTGCCATAAGGGTGGTGTCATCTGCATATCTGAGGTTATTGATATTTCTCCTGGCAATCTTGATTCCAGCTTGTGCTTCTTCCAGCCCAGCATTTCTCATGATGTGCTCTGCATATAAGTTAAATAAGCAGGATGACAATATACAGCCTTGGTGTACTCCTTTTCCTATTTGGAACCAGTCTGTTGTTCCATGTCCAGTTCTAACTGTTGCTTCCTGATCTGCATACAGATTTCTCTGTATGGTCACCTGCAGGTCAGGTGGTCTGGTATTCCCAACTTTTTAAGAATTTGGGATTTGACTTATCATGATTGTGCCTCTCCTACCATCTTGCTGTAGCTTCTTCTTTGGATGTGGGGTATCTTTTTCTGGTAGGTTCCATTGCCCTCCTGTCAATGGTTGTTCAACAGCTAGTTGTGGTTTTGGTGCTCTCACAGGAGGCGGTCCCATCTAGTATTCTTCCTGGGAAATCTCATGGAAAGAGGAGCCTCGTGGATTACTGCTCAGGGAATCACAAGAGTCAGACATGACTTAGTGAATAAGCCACCACCACCATTCCTCAGTACTAGAAATTTAATATTTTACATTCTTTTCTTTCAAAAGTGTTTATGTCAAATAATTTTGACTTTCATTCAAGTGATTATTGTGAATGAATGAAAGTGACTTTCATTCATTTGATTATTCAGCCAGAAGCATAGAATCATATTGAAAATCAATTTTAATGTTAACAAGAGTTTTAAGGAAAAAAACTCTTTCAGTATTTTCCAGATATAAATAAAAGTATATTAAGTTTCACCATATAAAACTGCAAGTATTCAGTCGTTTTGACCTACAAAAAATGGTAACACCATAAGCTTCAATCTATAAATAAAAGTCTGGAAGTTTTTCAATATTGGCAAGCTATAGAGGTTTCAGACTATTCCAAGAAGATCAATTTTCTTCAACACTTTAAACTTTGTCTAATTCTTTACTTAGGCTTATTAGTCATAAGAAACTAAGTTATAGTAAATCATATGAAATTTATTGTAAGGGTACATGTGACAGAGAACACTAGGGACTCAAGTATAAAGCTCCGTGAGAACAGAGATTTGTCTTAATTATTCATCAGTTCATTCCTCAAAGTCTAATACACTGCCTGATATAGAACAGGTGATAAATACATAAGTGTATCTAAAATATATTTTATATACCTAGAGGAATATCCATTTTTCTATTGATAAACATTTAGGTTGCTTCCATATCTTGGCTATCGACTGTACTTCAATAAAAAATTTTTACATGCTGTAAGACGAAATCTGGAGTGGTGGCCGAGAGGAGCAACCCCACGTCCAAGGAGCAGTGGCTGTGTGGGTGCAGGAGGGCTGAGAGGAGCTACTCCACGTTCAAGGCCAGGAGGGGCAGCCTTGAGGAGATACTCCTCCTCCAAGGTAAGGAGCAGTGGCTGCACTTTGCTGGAGCAGCTGTGAAGAGACACCACAAGACCAAGGTAAGAGAAACCCAAGTTAGGTGGTAGATGTTGCGAGAGGGCATCAGAGGGCAGACACACTGAAACCAAAGTCACAGAAAACTAGTCAATCGGATTACAAAGACCACAGCCTTGTCTAACTCAACAAAACTAAACCATGTCATGTGGGGCCACCCAAGATGGTTGGGTCATGGTGGAGAGGTCTGACAGAATGTGGTCCACTGGAGAAGGGAATGCCAAACCACTTCAGTATTTTTGCCTTGAGAACCCCATGAACAGTATGAAAAGGCAAAATGATAAGATACTGAAAGAAGAACTCCCCAGGTCGGTAGGTGCCCAATATGTTACAGGAGATCAGTGGAGAAATAACTCCAGAAAGAACAAAGGGATGAAGCCAAAGCAAAAACAATACCCAGTTGTGGATGTGACTGGTGATAGAAGCAAGATGTGATGTTGTAAAGAGCAATATTGCATAGGAACCTGGAATGTTAGGTCCATGAATCAAGGCAAATTGGAAGTGGTCAAACAGGAGATGGCAAGAGTGAATGTCGACATTCTAGGAATCAGTGAGCTAAAATGGACTGGAATGGGTGAATTTAGCTCTGATCACCATTATATCTACTACTGTGAGCAGGAATCCCTTAGAAGAAATGGAGTAGCCATCATGGTCAACAAAAGTACTTGGATGCAATCTCAAAAATGACAGAATGATCTCTGTTCATTTCCAAGACAAACCATTCAATATCACGGTGATCCAAGCCTATGCCCCAACCAATAATGCTGAAGAAGCTGAAGTTGAATGGGTCTATAAAGACCTAGAAGACCTTTTAGACCTAACACCCCAAAAAGATGTCTTTTTCATTATAGGGGACTGGAATGTAAAAATAGGAAGTCAAGAAACACCTGGGGTAACAGGCAAATTTGGCCTTGGAATACAGAATGAAGCAGGGCAAAGGCTGATAGAGTTTTGCCAAGAGAACACACTGGTCATAGCAAACACCCTCTTCCAACAACACAAGAGAAGACTCTACACATGGACAACACCAGATGATCAACACCAAAATCAGACTGATTATATTCTTTGCAGCCAAAGATGGAGAAGCTCTGTGCAGTTAGCAAAAACATGACCGGGAGCTGACTGTGGCTCAGATCATGAACTCCTAATTGCCAAATTCAGACTTAAATTGAAGTAGGGAAAACCACTAGACCATTCAGGTATGACCTAAATCAAATCCCTTATGATTATACAGTGGAAGTGCGAAATAGATATAAGGGCCTAGATCTGATAGACAGAGTGCCTGATGAACTATGGATGAAGGTTCGTGACATTGTACAGGAGACAGGGACTAAGACCATCCCCATGGAAAAGAAATGCAAAAAAGCAAAATGGCTGTCTGAGGAGGACTTACAAATAGCTGTGAAAAGAAGAGAAGTGAAAAGCAAAGGAGAAAAGGAAAGATATAAGCATCTGAATACAGAGTTCCAAAGAATAGCAAGGAGAGATAAGAAAGCCTTCCTCAGCAATCGATGCAAAGAAATAAAGGAAAACAACAGAATGGGGAAGACTAAAGATCTCTTCAAGAAAATTAGAGATACCAAGGTAACATTTCATGCAAAGATGGGCTCGATAAAGAACAGAAATGGTATGGACCTAACAGAAGCAGAAGATATTAAGAAGAGGTGGCAAGAATACACAGATGAACTGTACAAAAAAGATCTTCATGACCAAGTTAATCACGATGGTGTGATCACTCACCTAGAGGCAGACATCCTGGAATGTGAAGTCAAGTGAGCCTTAGAAAGCATCACTACAAACAAAGCTAGTGGAGGTGATCAATTCCAGTTGAGCTATTTCAAATCCTGAAAGATGATGCTGTGAAAGTGCTACACTCAATATGCCAGCAAATTTGGAAAACTCAGCAGTGGCCACAGGACTGGAAAAGGTCAGTTTTCATTCCAATCCCAAAGAAAGGCAATGCCAAAGAGTGCTCAAATTACCACACAGTTGCACTCATCTCACACGCTAGTAAAGTAATGCTCAAAATTCTCCAAGCCAGGCTTCAGCAATATGTCAACCGTGAACTTCCAGATGTTCAAGCTGGTTTTAGAACAGACAGAGGAACCAGAGATCAAATTGCCAACATCTGCTGGATCATGGAAAAAGCAAGAGAGTTCCAGAAAAACATCTATTTCTGCTTTATTGATTATGCCAAAGCCGTTGACTGTGTGGATCACAATAAACTGTGGAAAATTCTGAAAGAGATGGGAACACCAGACCACCTGACCTGCCTCTTGAGAAACCTATATACAGGTCAGGAAGCAACAGTTAGAACTGGACATGGAACAACAGACTGGTTCCAAATAAGAAAAGGAGTATGTCAAGGCTGTATATTGTCACTCTGCTTATTTAACTTCTATGCAGAGTACATCATGAGAAACTCTGGACTGGAAGAAGCACAAGCTGGAATCTTAATTGCCAGGAGAAATGTCAATAACCTCAGATATGCAGATGACACTACACTTTTGGCAGAAAGTGAAGAGGAACTCAAAAGCCTCTTGATGAAAGTGAAAGAGGAGAGTGAAAAAGTTGGCTTAAAGCTCAACTTTCAGAAAACGATTATCCTGGAATCTGGTCCCATCACTTCATGGGAAATAGATGGGGAAACAGTGGAAACAGTGTCAGACTTTATTTTTCTGGGCTCCAAAATCACTGCAGATGGTGAGTGCAGCCATGAAATTAAAAGACACTTACTCCTTGGAAGGAAAGTTATGACCAACCTAGATAGCATATTCAAAAGCAGAGACATTATTTTGCCAACAAAGGTCCATCTAGTCAAGGCTATGGTTTTTCTAGTGGTCATGTATGGATGTGAAAGTTGGACTGTGAAGAAAGCTGAGCGCCACAATATTGATGCTTTTGAATTGTGGTGTTGGAGAAGACTCTTGAAAGTCCCTTGGACTGCAAGGAGATCCAACCAGTCCATTCTAAAGGAGATCAGTCCTGGGTATTCATTGGAAGGACTGATTCTAAAGCTGAAACTCCAGTACTTTGGCCACCTCATGCGAAGATTTGACACATTGGAAAAGACTCTGATGTTGGGAAGGATTGGGGGCAGGAGGAATACAGGATGACAAAGGATGAGATGGCTGGATGGCATCACTGACTCCATGGACATTATTTTGGGTGAACTCTGGGAGTTGTTTATGGACAGGGAAGCCTTGCATGCTGCAATTCATGGGGTCACAAAGAGTCAGACACGACTGAACTGAACTGAACTGAAGACCAAATCTACAAAAAAGTCACACGGAGAGTCATCACACAGAATTAAATACATTTTTAAAATTAAGAGGGTATAGGAAGCACTTGTGTTCTTAGTCACCAGACACTACATGCCTGCTCAGTGGCTTAAGTTATTTCTGACTTTTTGCCACCCTGTGGACTGTAGCCCATCAGGCTCCTCTGTCCATGGTATTCTCCAGGCAAGAATATTGGAGTCACTTGCCATGCCCTACTCCAGGGGACCTTCCAGACCTGGGGATCGAACCCATGTCTCTTCCATCTCTTGCACAGGTAGGTGGGTTCTTCACCATTAGTGCCACCTAAGAAGACCATAAGTCTCTTTTAATCTTCCATCTAGGGTTCTGCCACTGAGGTAATTTAACTATTTTCTATGTGTTTGATTCTTTCACTGAAACTATAAGCTCTTTATGCATCCACCCTCCTCCAAATATTTGTTCCCTTCCTGCTTTCTCCAAAATTCAGCTTACTATGACTCATTCCTCTTCCCAAGCCCAGTTGCACCCAAGGATCCCAAATATAATATCCAGCACCTCTTATTTGCACAATCTTAACTTTGTTTATATTATTAATTGCTTAATATTTTTTCATAGTTGGTACCTGCCTAGATACATGGTATTTTTAGGCACTGCGGGGACTAACAAAATAAACACACACACACAAAAAAGATGTTCAGGGCATCCTTTACTACCCTGGGTCTAGAGACAGGAGGTTCAAACTGGTAAAACTAAAGACAAGCAGAGAAAAATGTGGCTAGTGGTAAAGTCCTTGTGGCAGGAGTAAGGAGAAGCTTGAGTATAGTGATTCCCATGGTCAGTTCTCTATGGCCAGCTGTGCCAAGCTGTAATGTTGTCCTCCTTATCATCACTGGCCCCATCTCCTCAGGAAATTCAACAGAACACAACAGCCTTGCTTAGGGTTTTGTTTAGGGGATGAATGAAGTGGAATGATATTCCATGAGAAGGGGTCCCAGATATAGAGAGAGATTGAAGATACAGGAATAGAGAACAATGGTGAGAGGCAGGTTATAATGGGAAGCAATGTTCAGCATATATTAACACAGGGACAGATGGGTAGGGCAAAACTAAAACATTTACTCCCAAAATGTGAGATGAAGTCAGTTCCTGAAAAGGTTATGCTTAAAATTAAGGGCTATTTGTGTTTACCTCTATGGTTGATAGCATTTAACCCACTACTCTGTCCTTTTTTGCTTTGACTTTCTCATTCTTCCTCACTCCTGATGTTTTTCTTCTAGGTAAAAATAAAATAAAATCTCCTGCCAATCCTCAAATCCTTTCTACGAAGGCAGAAGAGAATATAGTAATTTTATTACCGAATAAGCATTAATCTTCCCACGTGGCTCAATGGGCAAAGATTCATCTACAATGCAGGAGACACAGGACATGCGGGTTTGACCCCTGGGTAAAGAAGATCTCCCAGAGAAGGGTATGAAACCTATTCCAGTATTCTTACCTGGAGAATCCCATGGCTAGTGTAGTCTGATGTGTTACAGTCCTTAGGGTTGCAAAGGGTTGGACATGACTGAAGTGACTGAGCACAAGCATTAATGTAGACTTTATGTGCATCATGGGCAATTTGCTGAAAAAATTGTAAGGATGGAAAGAAATTTCACTTTTTAATAAAAATAGCCAGGCCTGTGCCATCCATTCCCTCTGTGTTCTTGGGAGCAGTGATAATTGGCACACAGGTAAGGGGACTTAACAGAACCATTTATTCCACATGGTTCATCTTAAGTTCACTTGATATCAGCATGACATTTGTGTTAGCTAATTATTTTTATCCAGTAGAAAACACACTGTCATATGTCTCTATGACAAGCAGGTAGTGACAATTTAGAGCCAAGCGTTGCTCATAAATTCCCATAGAGATGAGGAATTGGACTATCCTTAATGTGTCTAACTCAAAGAGAGAACTCCAAGGCCCTTAGGGAAAACATTCCTGGGCTGTAAAATGCGTTGTTCAGTTGCTCAGTCATGTTTGACTCTTTACAACTCCATGGACTTCAGCACACCAGGATTTCCTGTCCTTCACTATCTCCCAGAATTTGCTCAAGCTCATGCCTACTGAGTCAGTGATGCCATCCAGTCATCTAATCCTTTGTCACCCCTTTCTCCTCCTGCCCTCAATCTTTCCCAGCATCGTGATCTTTTCCAATGAGTTGACACTTCATATCAGGTGGCCAAAGTATTGAAGCTTCAGTATCAGTCTTTCCAATGAATACTCAGGACTGGTTTCCTTTAGGACTCACTGGTTTGATCTCTTTGCTGTCCAAGGGACTCTCAACAGTCTTCTCTAGCACCACAGTTCAAAAGCATCATTTCTCACATTCATACATGACTACTGGAAAAATCAAAGCTTTTACTATATGGACCTTTGTTGGCACAGTGATGTCTCTGCTTAATACACTGTCTATCAGGCTCTACTACAAAGCCACAGTTATCAAGACAGTATGGTACTGGCACAAAGACAGAAATATTGATCAATGGAATAAAATAGAAAGCCCAGAGATAAATCCATGCACATATGGACACCTTATCTTTGACAAAGGAGGCAAGAATATACAATGGATTAAAGACAATCTCTTTAACAAGTGGTGCTGGGAAATCTGGTCAACCACTTGTAAAAGAATGAAACTAGACCACTTTCTAACACCATACACAAAAATAAACTCAAAATGGATTAAAGATCTAAATGTAAGACCAGAAACTATAAAACTCCTAGAGGAGAACATAGGCACAACACTCCCCGACATACATCACAGCAGGATCCTCTATGACCCACCTCCCAGAATATTGGAAATAAAAGCAAAAATAAACAAATGGGACCTAATTAACCTTAAAAGCTTCTGCACATCAAAGGAAACTATTAGCAAGGTGAAAAGACAGCCTTCAGAATGGGAGAAAATAATAGCAAATGAAGCAACCGACAAACAACTAATCTCAAAAATATACAAGCAACTCCTACAGCTCAACTCCAGAAAAATAAATGACCCAATCAAAAAATGGGCCAAAGAACTAAATAGACATTTCTCCAAAGAAGACATACAGATGGCTAACAAACACATGAAAAGATGCTCAACATCACTCATTATCAGAGAAATGCAAATCAAAACCACTATGAGGTACCATTTCACACCAGTCAGAATGGCTGCAATCCAAAAGTCTACAAATAATAAATGCTGGAGAGGGTGTGAAGAAAAGGGAACCCTCTTACACTGTTGGTAGGAATGCAAACTAGTACAGCCACTATGGAGAACAGTGTGGGGATTCCTTAAAAAACTGGAAATAGAACTGCCTTATGATCCAGCAATCCCACTGCTGGGCATACACACTGAGGAAACCAGAAGGGAAAGAGACACGTGTACCCCAATGTTCATCGCAGCACTGTTTATAATAGCCAGGACATGGAAGCAACCTAGATGTCCATCAGCAGATGAATGGATAAGAAAGCTGTGGTACATATACACAATGGAGTATTACTCAGACATTAAAAAGAATACATTTGAATCAGTTCTAATGAGGTGGATGAAACTGGAGCCTATTATACAGAGTGAAGTAAGCCAGAAGGAAAAACATAAATACAGTATACTAACGCATATATATGGAATTTAGAAAGATGGTAACAATAACCCGGTGTACGAGACAGCAAAAGAGACACTGATGTATAGAACAGTCTTATGGACTCTGTGGGAGAGGGAGAGGGTGGGAAGATTTGGGAGAATGGCATTGAAACATGTAAAATATCATGTAAGAAAGGAGTCGCCAGTCCAGGTTCGATGCACGATACTGGATGCTTGGGGCTAGTGCACTGGGACGACCCAGAGGGATGGTATGGGGAGGGAGGAGGGAGGAGGGTTCAGGATGGGGAACACATGTATACCTGTGGTGGATTCATTTTGATATTTGGCAAAACTAATACAATTATGTAAAGTTTAAAAATAAAATAAAATTAGAAAAAAAAAAATACACTGTCTAGATTTGTCATACCTTTTCTTCCAAGGAGAAAGTGTCTTTAAATTTCATGGCTGTAATCACCATCTGCACTGATTTTGAAGCCCACCAAAATACAGTATGTCATTGTCTCCCTTTTTTTCCTATCTATTTGCCATGAAGTGATGGGACCAGATGCCATGATCTTAGTTTTCTGAATGTTGAATTTTAAGCCAGCTTTTTCACTCTCCTCTTTCACTTTCATCAAGAGGCTCTTTAGTTCTTCTTCACTTTCTGCCATAAGGGTGGTGTCATTTGCATATCTAAGGTTGATATTTCTCCTGGCAATCTGATTCTAGCTTGAGCTTCACCCAGCTTGCCATTTCACATGATGTACTCTGCATATAAGTTAAATAAGTAGGGTGACAATATACAGCCTTGACATACTCCTTTTCGAATTTTGAACCAGTTCATTGTTCCATGTCCAGTTCTAACTGTTGCTCCTTGTGCTGCATATGCTGTCTCAGAAGGCAGGTAAGGTGGTCTGGTATTCCTGTCTCTTTAAGAATATTCCACGGTTTGCTGTGACCCACACAGTCAAAGGCTTTAGTGTAGTCAATGAAGCAGAAATATTTTTCTGGAATTCCCTTGCTTTTTCCATGATCCAGTGGATGTTGGCAATTTGATCTCTGGTTCCTCTGCCTTTTCTAAATCCAGCTTGAACATCTGGAAGTTCACAGTTTACCTTCTGTTAAAGGCTGGCTTGAAGGATTTTGAGCATTACCTTGCTAGAATGTGCAATGACTGCAGTTGTGCAGCAGTTTGGGCATTCTTTGGATTTGCGACCTCCTTCAAAAGGACTTATGCCAGCACTGACCCCATGGCAGGTCACTGTTGACCCACACCTCCACAGGGGACTCCTGGGCCCTCATAGGCAAGTCTGGCTTAGTTTCTTGTGGGGTCACTACTCCTTTCTCCTGGATCTTGGTGCACACAAGGTTTTGTTTGTGCCCTCCAAGAATCTTGCCCTTCAAGAACTATAGACAGAGTTTCATGACATTGTACAGGAGGTGGTGATCAAAACTATTCCCAAGGAAAAAAAAATGCAAGTGGCAAAATGGTTACTTGAGGAGGCCTTACAAATAGCTGAGAAAAGAAGAGAAGCTAAAGGCAAAAAAGAGAAGGAAAGCTATATCCATCTGAATGCAGAGTTCCAAAGAATCTCAAGGAGAGATAAGAAAACTTTCCTAAGTGATCAATGCAAAGAAATAGAGGAAAACAATATAATGGGAAAGACTAGAGATCTCACCAAGAAGGCTTGATATACCAAGGGAACATTTCATACAAAGACAGGCACAATAAAGGACAGAATAATGTTAGGTCCACAATAATGGACCTAACAGAGGCAGAAGATATTAAGACGAGGTGGCAAGAATACACAAAAGAATTATACAAAAAAAGGTCTTCACGACCCAGATAATCACGATGGTGTGATCACTCACCTAGAGCCAGACATCCTGGAATGCGAAGTCAAGTGGGCCTTAGGAAGCATCATGATGAACAAAGCTAATGGAAGTGATGGAATTCCAGTTGAGCTATTTCACATCCTAAAAGATGATTGCATCCTAAAAGATGATTCTGTTAAATTGTTGCACTCAATATGCCAGCAAATTTGGAAAACTCAGCAGTGGCCACAGGACTGGAAAAGGTCAGTTTTTACTCCAATTCCAAAGAAAGGCAATGCCAAAGGATGTTCAAATTACTGCACAATTCCACTCATCTCACATGCTAACAAAGTAATACTCAAAATTCTTCAAGCCAGGCTTCAACAGTACTTGAACTGAGAACTTCCAGATGTTTAAACTGGATTTAGAAAAGGCAGAGGAAGCAGAAATCAAATTGCTAACATCTGTTGGATCATAGAAAAAGCAAGAGAGTTTAAGAAAAACATCTATTTCTGCTTTATTGACTATGACAAAGTCTTTGACTGTGCAGATCACAAACAACTGTGGAAAATTCTTAAAGAGATGGGGATACCAGACCACCTGACCTGCCTCCTGAGAAATCTGTATGCAGGTCGAGAAGCATCATTCAGGACTGAACTTAGAACAATGGACTGGTTCCAAATTGGGGAAGAAGTACAACAAGGTTGTATATTGTCACCCTGCTTATTTAACTTCTATGCAGAGTACATCATGTGAAATGTAGGGCTGGATGAAGCACAACCAGGATTCAAGATTGCTGGGAGAAATATCAATAACCTTAGATATGCAGATGATACCACCCTTATGTCATAGAGCGAAGAGGAACTAAAGAGCCTCTTGATGAAAGTGAAAGAGGAGAGTGAAAAAGCTGGCTTAAAATTCAACATTCAGAAAACTAAGATCATGGCATCTGGTCCCATCACTTCATGGCAAATGGATGGGGAAACAATGGAGACAGTGACAGACTTTATTTTCTTGGGCTCCAAAATCATTGCAGATGGTGACTGCGGCCATGATATTAAAAGACACTTACCCCTTGGAAGAAAGGTTATGATGAACCTAGACAGCATATTAAAAATCAGAGACATTACTTTGTCAACAAAGGTCTGTCAAGTCAAAGCTATGGTTTTTCCAGTAGTCATGTATAGATTTGAGAATTGAACCATAAAGAAAGCTGAACACCAAAGAATTAATGCTTTTGAACTGTGATGTTGGAGAAGACTCTTGAGAGTCCCTTGGACTGCAAGGAGACCCAACCAGTCAATCCTAAAGGAAATCAATTATGAATATTCATTGGAAGGACTGGTGTTAAAGCTGAAGCTCCAATATCTTGGCCACCTGATGGCAACTGACTCAGAAAAGACCCTGATTCTGGGAAAGATTGAATGCAGGAGGAGAAAGGGACCACAGAAGATGAGATGGTTTGATGGCATCACAGACTCGATGGACATTAGTTTGGGCAAGCTCCAGGAGTTGGTGATAGACAGCGAAGCCTGGCATGCTGCAGTCCTTGGCGTCACAAAGAGTTGGACATGACTGAGCGATTGAACTGAACTGAGTACAGCACTTTAAGAGCATTATTTTTTAGGATTTGAAAAAGCTCAGCTGGAATTCCATGACATCCACCACCTTTGTTCATAGCAATGCTTCCTAAGGCCCACTTGACTTCACACTCCAGGATATCTGGCTGTAGGTGAGTGATTACTCATTCGTGGTTATCTGGGTCACTAAGACCTTTTCTGTACAGTTCTGTGCATTCTTGCCACCTCTTCTTAGTATCTTCTGGTTCTTTTAGGTCCATACTTTTTCTGGTTGTAAAATTGCGAGAGGCTTTTTCTTAGCTTCTTGAGACTTACAAATCAAAGGGACAGATAATTAATTTACAATGATATATTTTTTAAAAAAATCTAAGGGGAAAAACAGAAGGGAATGTCTCTCCCTATGGGCACCAGAGAAAATTTTAAAAAATAAATTAGGATTGCTTTTTTCCCTTATAGTGTATGACAGTAGTTCTCAGAATGGGGTCATTTTAAAATTCCTGAATGAATTTTTGGTTGTCACACTGGAGGAAGGGGAATATAAGCATCTAGCATGGAGGCCAGGGATGTTAAAACATCCTAAAACACACAAGACAGCCTTCCATGACAAAGAAATATCCAGCTCAATATCTCAGAAGTGCTGAGGCTGAGCAAGCTTGCACTTTGAGAAAAGTAACCACATCATTTATCATCTAAACTGGAACACTTTTTAGAATGGAAAGCTGGTATGGTTATTATAAGTCTGGGACAGCAGATATTTATAATATCTGTATCATGTTGTCCAGAAGATAATTACCAATGATGTGAGATTCATAAATTATGGTCAGGATATTTACACCTCTTACAGTCTCTTAGGATGTGCTTGGAAAGACTGAAAAATTAACATTCTGCAAAGGAGTGGGAGTGTGCCCTAATTTTCAATGTTCATCATTATGTAATGTGGTTGATTTTGATCTATCACATGACTCACTAAATGTGGAGGGGGTGAGGTGTGCAGGAGCACATCATTATACAGGACTCACACCAGGCAAACAGCAAAAGTGTAGACAACCTCTGAAGCAAAGAAAGTAGTGAAGTAATAGGAAGTGAGAAATGGGGAATACCTATCACTTTGTTTTTAAGGTGATTTAATTATAAGCGTATATGTTTTTTAAAAGGGGTGTTTTTAACAATGAAGTCTGAATTCCTTGCAGATTTATCAATGAGTTTCATGAGATGGCATGGGCTGGATCCAATATACCTCTATAATTTATTTTATGATGTAGCTAGAAGTAAAATTTCACTTATAAGCTGAGAATATGTAAAGTAACTACCAAGAGTGAAAGTCTGCTGCCTAAATTCTTCTCACTCTCCCTCCCCTCAAAAGAAGAAAATTCACTCATTTAATTGTTCAGAGCTCAGGTATTTCTCAGTGAAAAGGATGATCTCAAAAGCAAGTGTTTTGGCTCCATGTTGTCTCTGCAGCCTCTTGCCACCGTGTGGCACATTGACCCTAGTCTTTAAATAAGGTCCCAGAATGGCAAGTTCAGAGATGAAGACAGAAAAAGTTGGCAGGTAGGAACTCCCTGTGCCAGAATTCTACTTTCACAATATTCAGGAAAAATCTTCACAGTCTGTATAGTTACGGTTGCGGCCCCTTCCTGGTTTCATCCTAGAATGAGGCGAGAACTACCTGTTGTACTAATATCATTGAAAAGGATTTGCCAACACTTCTTAGACTTGTCAAGCTTATATTATGTTAGCTCCATTTTAGTCTTGTCTCAATAAATACCATGTTTGGAAAAAAGGTGTTAAAACATATTTAAAATACCACAACAATATTTTATAATAATATAAATGATATTATTAATATATTGATTGACTAACTAGCTATAATACTTTTCATAATTTTCTATAATGTGCTCCCTTTAAGTTGTATAAAACCTTATATCCATCTGAACTCAGGACTCTTAAAGGGGTTGAATTTTTGGCCTTTGGAGGAGTTAGTTATCTACAAACTTTCATATTTTTTTCTGGTTTTAGACTATTCAGTTTTCTCCTCAGTCACACTAAAAAAAAAAAAAGTCTAGTTTTAAAAAATATTCAATTAAATCAAGAATTTAATATTCTTAAAATTAAAACTTTTTTTCTGTATCTGTTTATACTATCTTCTTACTTAATATGTTGTATAGATATCTTATCTTGGTTTACTGTATGCCAAACACTCCACAGGATTTTCCATCTTAAAAGACCAAACTTTTGGTTTTATTTGTTTAAACTGACTTACTGATTGCTGAAGTCTAGCATTTATATATGGGAAAAGGCAATGGCACCCCACTCCAGTACTCTTGCCTGGAAAATCCCATGGATGGAGGAGCCTGGTAGGCTGCAGTTCATGGGGTCACTACAAGTTGGACACGACTGAGAGACTTCACTTTCACTTTTCACTTTCATGCATTGGAGAAGGAAATGGCAACCCAATCCAGTGTTCTTGCCTGGAGAATCCCAGAGACAGAGGAGCCTGATAGGCTGCTGTTTATGGGGTCGCACAGAGTCAGACACGACTGAAGCGACTTAGCAGCAGCAGCATTTATATGTAACTCATAGGTGTATAGCTTATTTTCAAAGAAAGAGCACATCCATGGGATCAGCACTCAGATTAAGTGAAAGTCACTTTCTGGCACCCAGAAACTTACTTCGTTCTAGTTGCAACACATCTTTGTCTTCAAAGTAGTAAGTATTATGACTCTAATTACTATAGATAAGAGTTCAATTCAGTCGATCATTGTGTCCAATTCTTTGCAACCCTATGGACTACAGCACACCAGGCTTCTCTGTCCATCATCAACTCCTGGAGCTTGCTTGAACTCCTGTCCATCAGGTAGGTGATGCCATCCATCCATTTCATCCTTTGTCATCTCCTTCTCCACCTGACTTCAGTGTTGATAGTGGCCTCTGATCAGGCCATGATTAAAAAGATAGCATTATAATTTGGTATTTTCTTTATCTTTGTATGTCAGTGCAGCTTAGTGACTTCACCATTAATATGATTTATTAATCTTAGAGATTTACTTCACATTTATTTAACTATAGGACTAGATATCAATATACATTGAAAAAGATGTAATTATCATTATGTTTTCACCTGGGTTGTTTAGCAATCAAGTGTAGTGGAAAGAACATAGGCTCTGGACTGACACAGACCTGGATCTGTATCTCACTAGAGTCATTCAATTGATGTGTAACCTTGGCCTGAAGAACCCATTTTTCTGACCCTTAGTATCTTCGTTTACTACATAGTAATAAGAGCAGTAATATAGGTAAATGTGAACAGTAATCAAGATAACATAATAAAGCATTATGCTTGCTACAATGAATAGGACCCACATAAAAGTATCTGTTAATAATGACAAAGGAAATAATAAAATATGTTTGAATAATGCATTATAATGTGATGATAAAAACCAAGCTCAGGCTGCGTGCTCCCATGGATGAACATTTAAATATTAGCTGTGCCAATGACAAGCTATGTTAAATACACAGAATACATTCACACTTCTGGTAAGTGACTCATTGTCTGCACCTCTAAAAGTTAAGTTTTCACATCTGTAAATTAGAAAATGATACTCATAGATGTGAAATTTTTCACTTATATAATGAAAATTAGAGATTGTATATATAAGAAACTTAGCACAGTTTCTGTATGTTAAGAAGCCTGTCATCTATGGTAACTACTGTCTTACTGCTGCTGTCAAGCATTGTGAAGATTAAATATGCAAGGCTATGGAAAGTTCTGGATAGGGTGCCTGGGTCAGGAAATAATAACACTATTGCAGTTACCTCCACTACAACGTCCATTACCACTGCTACCAAAAACTGGCTCTGCAATTCCAAATTTCTAAAGGTCAGAACTAAACAAATGAGCATGATGCATGGAGGATGTGGATAGGACAAAAAAAAATTCCTGACACTGTCCACAGTCACTGTACACTCACCTTAATCCTAAGGATTAACTTCTTACTGATAAATTTATCTTTTCAAAAAAAAATTTTTTTTTTTGGTTGTTGTTTTTAGGTCCCTATATAGAAACAAGGTCTCATATGTTTTTCATTACAAAAATACCTCTTGGATTTTTCTTCAAAAAGCTGTTCAAAACTGGCAGCATGAGTGCCCTCACCAGAATGCAGCAAGACTATGAAAGTAACCGTCTAGAAATTTGGGAGCCCTGGATTTTCTTCTCTTCGGCATCTTTAACCCAGCTGGTAATCAGATTATCTGGACCCTAGTAAGCTTTCTTCTCATTTAAGGAACTAGGACCTTCATTTCCTAGACAGGAGTAAACACCCATGAATGAATTTTACCCACCAGGATACATTGAATTGTTTTTCTAAGAAACAGCTGGATTCACTATCTGGAAGAATCACAGAAGACTTCTTCCTCTTTAATGCTGTGAAGATAAAAAGAGTCTTTCTTTTCCAGTAAGTTAGAAGACGACCCACTAAGAGTGACTGAAGGAGAAAGCATGGACAATTACAAGAATAATATATCACAAGGACACACAAAAGAACAGTGAGGTGGAAGATATATTTTTCCAGTCCTACCTAAATATCTGGGTAATATGACCTAACTTTCTCATTGGAGATATGTCATATTATGTACTTGCAGTATAATGGCATTAATCAAATATCAAAAAATGATTAAGATGAACTAGGGATTTTAATGTGTTAAAATTAAATTGAATTTTAACATTTGTGGCTCTTGATAATTGTGGCAACAACTTAATGAGATGTTATGCTCATTTTATTTTTTTTGAAATAGTTAACATACTATTTCAATAAGTAGTGTTGTGTTTCTTTCTGCTGTAGAGCAATTTGATCCACTTATATTATACATATATGTATATATATATACACACATATATAATATATAATATAATATATTATATTACAATAAAATATATTACAATATAATAGAATATATAATATATATATATATTATATGTATGTATATATTTGCTAATGCACTTCAGTCGTGTTCGACTCTGTGTGACCCCACAGGTGGCAGCCCACCAGGCTCCTCCATCCCTGGGACTCTCCAGGCAAGAACACTGGAGTGGGTTGCCATTTCCTTCTCCAATGCATGAAAGTGAAAAGTGAAAGTGAAGTCGCTCAGTCGTGTCCGACTCTTAGAGACCACATGGACTGCAGCCCACCAGGCTCCTCCACCCATTCAATTTTCCAGGCAAGAGCACTGGAGTGGGGTGCCACTGCCTTCTCCATACATATATATACATATACATATATATATATATTAGATATTATATAACATGTAATATATATATACATATATATAATTAAATATATATTATTAAATTATAAAATTATATCATATATGATTATATAATATTATTATATATTAATGTATTATAATATATAATAATATATTATATAATATATATAATACATATGTAATATATAAAAATATAACAATGTATTATATATTACATATAATATATATTTATTATATATACATATATAATGTATATGTATACATTTTATATATATAATATATATGCATATATAATATACATGCATGCATATATATACACATAAATAAAATATATATATTACATATTATATATAATATAATATATAGCTTATATATTTTATATATATACAATTATATATAATTATATTGTATATAATATATATCATATAATAGATCCTATATTATTATATTATTTATAATTCATATTTTATTTTTTAATAAATTTAATTTATATATAATCATATTATTATTTAATTTATATTAAATAATTATTATTTATATTATTATTTAATATATAATATATAATATAATTGTATATATATGTGTGTATATATACATATAATACATATACATAAATACATATATATATATATATATATGGAGAAGGCAATGGCACCCCACTCCAGTACTTTGCCTGGAAAATCCCATGGATGGAGGAGCCTGGTAGGTTGCAGTCCATGGGGTCGCTAAGAGTCGGACACGACTGAGTGACTTCCCTTTCATTTTTCACTTTCACGCATTGGAGAAGGAAATGGCAACCCACTCCAGTGTTCTTGCCTGAAGAATCTCAGGGATGGGGGAGCCTGGTGGCTGCTGAAGTGACTTAGCAGCAGCAGCACATATATATAATACATATATATATATACATATATATAATACATACACATATAATATATAACAATATATATATTCAGAGAAGGCAATGGCACCCCACTCCAGTACTCTTGCCTGGAAAATACCATGGATGGAGGAGCCTGGTAGGCCGCAGTCCATGGGGTCACGAAGAGTCGGACAGGACTTAATGACTTAGTAGTAGAAGATATATATAATGTATATATATATATATATGTATGTAACATATATATATGTAAAATTTATATAAATATAATTACACATATATGTAAAATATGTATTTACATATATATGTAATATATATTACATATATATGTATATTAATATATATACATATATAATGCATATATATAATATATATAATACATACAATACTGCTGCTAAGTTGCTTCAGTCATGTCCGACTCTGTGCAACCCCATAGACAGCAGCCACCAGGCTCCCCTGTCCCTGGGATTCTCAAGGCAAGAACACTGGAGTGGGTTGCCATTTCCTTCTCCAATGCATGAAAGTGAAAAGTGAAAGTGAAGTCACTCAGTCGTGTCCAACTCTTAGCGACCCCATGGACTGCAGCCCACCAGGCTCCTCCGTCCATGGGATTTTCCAGGCAAAAGTACTGTAGTGGGGTGCCATTCCCTTCTCCATATAATACATATATATATAAAATATATTATACATATTCATTATATAATATATATAATATATAATACATATATATAATATATAATACATACATATTATATATTATATATAAGACATATATATAATATATATAATATATACAATATATAATATATATACATATTTATAATACATATAATACATATGTCTATATATGTATATAATATATATACATATATATAATATATATGCATGCATATATACAATATATATTTATAATATATTATACATGTATACATGTATACCTAATGTACATGTATACCTAATGTACACGTATACCTAATGTATTTGTATACATGTATACATAATGTATATGTATACATGTATATGTATACATATATAATATATATGTATACATATATATTATATATTATATATATATGTGCATATATATATATATGCATGCGTGTATGCTAAATCACTTCAGTCATGTCTGACTGTTTGTGACTCTATGGACTTTAGCCAACCAGGCTCCTCTGTCCATGGGATTCTCCAGGCAAGAATACTGGGGTGGATTGCTGTGCCCTCATCCAGGGGACCTTGCCGACCAAGGGATGGAACTTGTGTCTCTTATGTCTCCTGCATTGGCAGGCAGATTCTTTACCACTAGTGCTACCTGGAAAGCCTATGTACATATATACACTCTCTTTTTATATTCTTTTCTGTTGTGGTTTATCACAGGTTATTGAATATAGTTCCCTATGCTATACAGCAGGACTTTCTTGCTCTTTTAGTCCATACACAATAGCTTACATCAGCAAACCCCAACCTCCCAGTCCATTCCTTCCCCACCCCTCTCCCTGTTGACAACCAAAAGTCTATGCCTGTGAGTCTGTTTCTTGTTCATAGATTAGTCCATTTGTGTTATATTTTAGATTCTGCATATAAGTGATACCATATGATATTTGTTTTTCTCTTTCCGACTCATTTCACTCAGTATGATGGTCTCTTGTTTCATCTATATTGCTGCAAATAGCATTGTTTTGTTTCTTTTTTATGGCTGAATAACATTCTCCTGTATGTGTGTACCACATCTTTCTTCATTCATCTGTTGGTGGACGTTTAGGTTGTTTCTATGTCTTAGCTGGTGTGAATAGTGCTGCTATGTACATAGGGGTGCATGTATCTGTTTGAATTACAGTTTTGTCTGGGTATATGCCCAGGAGTGGGATTTCTGGATCATATAGTAATTCTATTTTTAGTTTTTTGAGGAATTTCCATACTGTTCTGCATAATGGCTCCAACAAATTACATTCCCACCAATAGTTTAGGATATTTCCCTTTTTTCCACACCCTCTCCAGCACTTGTTATTTGTAAACTTTTTAATGATGGTCATTAAATGACCACTAACCAGATGGTCTGATTGGTGTGAATTGATACCTCACTGTAGTTTTGTTTTTTAAAAAAAGACATACTGATTTTATTTTTCTAATTTAAGGTCTAAGTCAAAAGAGTTATTAGAAGAGATTTGGAGACTTAATTACAATAACATTATGGATACTGAGAACTAGTACCTGGCTACCTATTTAATCAAAGTGTCAATAAGATATTTTAGAATAACATCAAGCAGAGTATATTGGGCTTCCTTTGTGGCTCAGCAGTAAAGAATCCTGCAGGAGACTTTCAGGAGATATGGGCTCAATCCCTGGGTTGGGAAGATCCCCTGGAGAAGGAAATGGCAACCCACTCCAGTGTTCCACACATAGGAGTCTTGTGAGCTACAGTCCACGGGGTAGCAAAAGATCAGATTGAGAGACTAAACAACAAACATAGTAATGTGATTGTAAGGAGCTTTAACTCTTTCATAAGAGAAGAATCTTTGTTCATTATTTTTGCTTTTTTTTAAAAAAATAATTAAGGACATTAATAAAAGTCAATACAGAACAAAAAATATATTCTGATGAGATATGGAGCCTCTACTATTTGAATAGATTTTACAGAGGATACACAAAAACATTTTAAAATCCCTTGTTAAGATTAATTTATTATGTTAACAGAGAGAAATCTAAATTCTAACTTTTCATGAATATATTTGAAAGTAAAAGATTCACAAGCTCCTTTTCATTCCTTAAATTATCCCATGACCAAATTCTTCAAAATTCAACAAATGTGCCAAAATTTTAATACATTTTATAGCTTCTTTTCGGACTAGGCTATTATAATTCAAGGCAAATAAAATCACTTTCCTCAAATTCTCAACAACTTACTCTATGTCCTCAGATTTTTGTCCATCACTGTGCTCTCTTGAGAATATTTTGGAACAGACACACACTCTTTAGTGTAGGATTATATCACTCTCTTTTTCTCTTTATTAATTAATTAATTTATTTATTTTAATTGGAGGATAATTACTGTACAATAGTGTGGTGGTTTTTACCATACATCGACATGAATCAGCCATGGGTGCACATGTGTCCTCCCATCCTGAATCCCCCTCCCTCTGCCCTCCCTACCACATCTATCCAGGTTGTCCTAGAACACTGATTTTGAGTGCCCTGCTTCATGCATGAACTTGCACTGATCATCTATTTTACATGTGGTAATATACATGTTTAAATGTTACTCTCTCAAATCATCCCACCCTTGCCTTCTCCCACATAGTCTGAAAGTCTGTTCTTTACATCTGTGTTTCTTTTGCTACCTTGCATATAGGAAAGTTGTTACTGTCTTTCTAAATTCCATATATATGAATTAATATACTGTGTTGATGTTTCTGTTTCTGACTTACTTCAGTCTGTATAATAGGCTCTAGTTTCATCCACCTCATTAGAATTGACTCAAATGGTTTGTTTTTTATAGCTGAGTAATATTCCATTGTGTATATGTACCACAACTTCCTTATCCATTCATCTGCCAATGGACATCTATGTTGGTTCTCTTCCTGAAAACTTCAGAGGAAGGTAAACTCACAAACTCATTCTATAAGGCCACCATCACCACAATACCAAAAATAGACAAAGATGCCACTAACAAAGAAAACTACAGGCCAATCACTGATTAATACAGATACAAAATTCCTCAACAAAATTCTAGCAAAGAGAATCCAACAACATATTAAAAAGATCATACATCATGATGAAGTGGGCTTTATTCCAGAGATGCAAGGATTCTTCAATATTTTCAAATCAATAAATGTGATACACCATATTAACAAATTGAGATAAAAAACATATGATTATCTCAATAGATGCAGAGAAAGCCTTTGACAAAACTCAACATCCATTTATGATAAAAAAAAAAAACCTCTCCAGAAAGCAGGCATAGAAGGAACATACCTCAATATAATAAAAGCCATATATGAGAAACCCACAGGAAACATTATCCTTAATGGTGAAAAGTTGAAAGCATTTCTTTGAAAATCAGGAACAAGACAAAGGGGCTCACTTTCATCATTACTATTCAACATAGTTTTGGAAGTCCTATCCACAGCAATCAGAGAAGAAAAAGAAATAAAAGGAATCCAGACTGGAAAAGAAGAAGTGAAATTCTGTTTGCAGATGACGTGATCCTCTACATAGAAAACCCTAAAGATACCACCAGAAAATTACTAGAGGTAATCAATGATATAGCAAAGTTTCAGGATATAAAATTAACACACAGAAATCCCTTGCATTCCTATACAGTAACAATGACAAATCAGAAAGGGAAATTAAAGAAACAATTCCATTCATCATTGCAATGAAAAGAATAAAATACTTAGGAATAAATTTACCTAAAGAAACAAGAGACCTATAAATAGAAAACTATAAAACACTGATGAAATCAAAGATGGCACAAATAGATGGAGAAATATACCATGTTCATGGATTGGAAGAATCAACATAGCGAAAATGAATATATTACCCAAAGCAATCTATAGAATCAATGCAATCCCTATCAAGCTACCAATGATATTTTTCACAGAACTAGAACAAATAATTTCACAATTTGTATGGAAACACAAAAAACCTCAAATAGCCAAAGCAATCTTGAGAAAGAAGAATGGAACTGGAGGAATCAACCTGCCTGACTTCAGGCTCTACTACAAAGCCACAGTCATCAAGAAAGTATGGTACTGGCACAAAGACAGAAATATAGATCCATGGAACAAAATAGAAAGCCAAGCAATAAGTCTATGCATCTATGAGCACCTTATCTTTGACAAAAATATACAATAGATTAAAGACAATCTCTTTAACAAGTGGTGCTTGGAAAACTGGTCAAACCATTTGTAAAAGAATGAAACGAACATTTTCTAACACTATACACAAAAATAAACTCATCATGGATTAAAGATCTAAATGTAAGACCAGAAACTATAAAACTCTTAGAGGAAAGCATAGGCAGAACACTCTCAGACATAAATCACAGCAAGATCCGCTATGACCCTCCTCCCAGAGTAATGGAAATAAAAACAAAAATAAACAAATCAAACTTAAAAGCTTTTGCACAATGAAGGAAACTATAAGCAAGGTGAAAAGTCAATGAAACAACTGATGATCAATTAATCTCTAAAATATACAAGCAGTTCATGCAGCTCAATACCAGAAAAATGAACAACCCAATCAAAATATGGGCCAAAGAACTAAACAGACATTTCTCCAAAGAAGACATACAGATGACTAATAGACAGATGAAAAAATGCTCAATGTCACTCATTAGAGAAATGCAAATCAAAACTACAATGAGGTATCATCTCACACCGGTCAGAATGGCCACCATCAAAAAGTATACAAACAATAGTAAATGCTGGAGGCAGTGTGGAGAAAAGGGAACCCTCTTGCACAGCTGGTGGGAATGCAAACTGGTAGCCACTATGGAGAACAGTGTGCAAAAAACTGGAAATAGAACCAGAACTGCTGGGCACGCACACTGAGGAAACCAAAATTGAAAGAGACACACGTGCCCAATGTTCATTGCAGCACTGCTTGCATTAGCTAGGACATGGAAGCAACCTAGATGTCCATCAGCTCCTTGTAGATTTGATTTACATTTCTCTAATAATTAGCAAGTTGAGTCTCTTCGACTGTGCCTGCTTGCCATCTTTATGTCTTCAGGCCTCTGTTCTCTTTTTGTTGCATCCTATATTGACTTTTTAATAAAAATCATCTGGTATCCTCTTTTCCTAAATGAGACAACTGACTTGATCTTCACCTGCTCTACCAGGGTAATTAAATTTCATAAGGATTACCAGCAGGTAGTGAATAATCTGTGACCATCCCACCCTACCCAGCCCCATCCCATGGGCAGAGAGGACTTGTTGGAAAAAGTATAACACCCAGCTCAAAAGAGCCAAGCTCAAGCTCCATGTCATAAGGGCTGCTTTTCAGCTGATTTGCTGATTCCTGTCTGTGAGCATCTTGACTGCTATTCTTATTTGGGGACTATGCCTTCTTAATGCGGGAAAGCTCCCCTTTTCTTGCATCCTATACTCACAACATAAAAGATTCTTTGAGATGAGCTGGGTACCAAACTGTAAATTCAGATCCCATTGCTTTGGTTTTATTTGATGCCACGGAGAGGATAGCTGTTATTACATGACAGTCTGTGATGGAAATTTATTATCTTGTGGTCCAGGTAAGATTCACTAAGATATGTCTATTGCAGACATTTTTTTTCTGTATAAGGATGCTCTTTAAAAGCCTTTTTGTTACTTGAAATATAAATTTCCAAGTATTGATTAGAAAGAAGTGTGGGACAGTGTTCAGTCAACATTTATCCCAGTTGTCTGAATCTAGGTGGTAAGATTTGGGATGAAGTGTTTACTGTCTTTCTTTTGTCTTTCTGTATACTCTAATTCTCTATAACTAATGGGTGTTGTTTACATAACCAATGAAAGGTGAATCCCACCATATCAGTGTAAATGGAGTCCACAAAATTCAATTTCTTAAAATGTACGTCATGTTAGTGAAATGGTAAATTAAAAAGAAAGCACTATTTTTCAGTTAGATTGTCTTATCATAAATGTGTAAAATAAAGACAGTAAAACCTGTAGTGACCCCAAATGATCTCACCTTGAACTCAGAAATTCCCACCCCAGATAAGCACAAGGCAGTCACTTCCAAGCAACTCCATGCACCAGCCTATCTGCATTTCAGCATGAATGTGGGGTAAGAATGTGCACCAAATGACAGTTCTGTAATATCCAAATTCATACCACAACAAAGTATTACCAAAGTGTTTTATTGTATTCCCTAAAATAACAACTTCTGATGACTACGAGTAAATTATATATTAATTTAATTTTGAGAGACTCTCTTTGTTAACTCATATCATGTGCCCTAATCTCTGCCTCAAGTAACGTTCTATATTTGCCTGTTTTTTTGTGTGTAATGAGAATGTATGCAACAAATAGAGCTAAGGGATCATAATGGGCTAAGGTGACCTCAGAGGGAGAAGGAGAATGAGAGACAGAAAGCTGCACAGGTGGGTTTAGATGAACACTGGGTGGCTAACCTCATTGAGAGGTTAAAGTCTCCAGATCACATTATGTATGAAACAAATGAGCCTAGAAAGGTATTACTGGTTATAAATGTATGGCCTTTAGCACTCTAAATTCCTTAGGTGTGAGTTTTTCTTTTTCTTATCCCTGGATTTCTGGACTACACCTCTTTGAACCTCACTGAGAAAAGCCTGATGGACTACAAGCTTACATTTGGTTTAAAATTCAACAACAAGGGGACTTCGTTTTGGTTCAGTGGCTCTTTGCTCCCAGTGCAAGGGGCCTTGGTTTGACCCCTGGTTAGTAATATAGATCCTGCATGCTTCAGCAAAGACCCAGTGCAGCCAAATAAATAAATATTTTTTTTAAATTCAACAACAATACAACACTTTCTGGTATTAGCAATAAACCTTTTCTAAAAGAGAAATAGTGACATGGTTAAGAGTGTAAAACTAGGGAATACCTCTACTGTGGTTATTTCATATCCTTTATCTTATTTGTTTATCTGCTTTGCTAAAATACTATGATGACTGCAATTCTTCATCCTTTATTAGAATTTTTGGTTAATTCCAGAGACCTTGAGTTTTCTCTATTCATCTCAGAGTAGAGAATACATATAAGCTGTCCCTCTGTAACTCTAGTTGTTGTTCACAATTTGCTGGTACAATGATCAATTCAGGCCTGAGAAGTCTTTAAAGAGAAGGGCAGAAACATTGAGAAAACAAGTACACCAGGGATTATTGACCAGGACTACAAAAGTATGATGTCACCAAAGCATGATGGTGGGTCTTTCATGAGGACAGAGATGCTAGAGGTTCCTAAATGGTTCTCATTAAAAAGTGAAACAAAGAAACAAATAAATACATAATTTACTTATTTGTCTTTTTAAAAGGAATACTCAGAGATCAAATTGCCAACATCCACTGGATCATCAAAAAATTAAGAGAGTTCCAGAAAAACATCTATTTCTGCTTTATTGACTATGCCAAAGCCTTTGACTGTGTGGATCACAATAAACTGTGGAAAATTCTGAAATAGATGGGAATACCAGACCACCTGACCTGCCTCTTGAGAAACCTGTATGCAGGTCAGGAAGCAACAGTTAGAACTGGACAGGGAACAACAGACTGGTTCCAAATAGGAAAAGGAGTACGGCAAGGCTGTATATTGTCACCCTGCTTATTTAATTTATATGCAGAGTACGTCATGAGAAACGCTGGGCTAGAAGAAGCACAAGCTGGAATCAAGATTGCCAGGAGAAATATCAGTAACCTCAGATATACAGATGACACCACCCTTATGGCAGAAAGTGAAGAGGAACTAAAAAGCCTCTTGATGAAAGTGAAAGAAGAGACTGAAAAAGTTGCCTTAAAGCTCAACATTCAGAAAACGAAGTTCATGGCATCTGGTCCCATCACTTCATGACAAATAGATGTGGAAACAGGGCAGACTTTATTTTGGGGGGCTCCAAAATCACTGCAGATGGTGATTGCAGCCATGAAATTAAAAGACTCTTACTCATTGGAAGGAAAGTTATGACCAAATTAGATAGCATATTGAAAAGCAGAGACATTACTTTGCCAACAAAGGTCCATCTAGTCAAGGCTATGGTTTTTCCAGTGGTCATGTATGTATGTCAGAGTTGGACTGTGAAGAAAGCTGAGTGCAGAAGAATTGATGCTTTTGAACTGTGGTGTTGGAGAAGACTCTTGAGAGTCCCTTGGACTGCAAGGAGATCCAAACAGTCCATTCTAAAGGAGATCAGTCCTGGGTGTTCTTTGGAAGGAATGATGCTAAAGCTGAAACTCCAGTACTTTGGCCACCTCATGCAAAGAGTTGACTCATTGGAAAAGACTCTGATGCTGGGAGGGATTGGGAGCAGGAGGAAAAGGGGATGACAGAGGATGAGATGGCTGGATGGCATCACCGACTCGATGGACGTGAGTTTGAGTGAACTCTGGGAGATAGTGATGGACAGGGAGGCCTGGTGTGCTGCAATTCATGGGATGACAGAGTCAGACACAACTGAGCGACTGAACTGAACTGAACTGAACTCTTAATTGTGTGTCCCTCTAGAATCATGAACTTTTCTCTCCAATTAATTTCCAAATACAGATGTCAAAGTGGAAATTTTTGACTAAAAATCTACATTTTCATGTTCATTTGTACATTGTCATACTTTTGTTTATTTTTAGTAAACAAATATTTTAATAGGTGGTTTTTTCTCTAAGACAAGTATTGAATTCTTTTTATTAGAATAAAAACTTGGAGAGTATGCAGTTTTCAGTAATAAAAATAAATTCCTCAGTTCTTTTATTATTGTTATCAGTTGATTTTCGTGGCAATGAGCTTCATTTTAATGTTTCTGAGTGAATATCGCATCTCCTTTATTACGTTATTTATTGTTTTCTTTTGAGGCACCATGCATAGGGTTTTGAAAATGCATACACACAAATGAGCAACATGCTTAACATTTCAGCTAAATACATAATGGCTGAAAATTCAGAGCTAGTTCAAAAGTTCGAGAGAACATAACTGAATCAGTTGCTTATCCCAAGGCCTCTTGTTCAGTGTACATGCTTTGTGTATTTGGAAAAAGAGAGCATCAGCTCTACCATCTTAGAGTTTTCTTGTTTCTCTTGCACCTTTCATCTCAAGTTCTTCTTGTGCTTTCAGTCTCCTAAAAACACTCTGGCTGGCTTTAATTCAATTATTTGGCTTTCCAGCTTGAAGTAAACTTTTAAAGAAAGAGGTCATATATCACCCTAGCAACCTGGTTGGAGGGAAGGGATGTATTCTAAAACATAATAGAGCAAAGGCAGCACCTGGAAGATTTTGTTATTGTTAGTCACCTCTTAAGTGGTCATGTTGTCCCGGTGAAAAGTAAAAAATGCCAGGTCCTGAAGAAAGGTGCTAGAAATGTTTCCTGAAGACACTATGTGCAATGGCAAGATCAGTTTACTAGTCTCAGAAGAGTACAAGTAGCTACTAGGTTAGCATAAGCTATCTTTTTCTTTAAAAATTGAGTAACTGTCAAAACGCATCAGGCTGGATATAAATAGGCACAGTCTGAGAACTTATAAAACTATAGATATGACCTAGAAAGACGTTATAGATTGAATGATGCTAATGTAATCTCAGTGTACGCACATCATCTCTCTATTAAAGAAAATAGGAGCTCATGTAAGATGGCTATGCAGAGACACCCTCACAAACAATAGGCATCCATTCTCCTCTGTTTATTGCTCCTCTCTTCATTCCTCTCCTGTGCTTCATTTGTGGTGTTGTGAACCACACATACATGAATTTTCCTGTCAATCATGAATTAATACTTTTTTTTTTCCTTTACCTTTCTTCTGCAATTTTCAGATCAAGGCTGGAGCCAAAACTATTTACACACTTCTGCACCAAACATGAATCAAAAAATTAGAAAGACTAAAAGGAGCTATTAAGATCAGAACTATTTCTCAGCATTGTATAGTGTTGCCATTAACATTGTCTTTTTCTCTTTAACATACAATTTCATCCTGGTCCAAGAGAAAGAAAAAGGAGAACAAAGAAAATCCCGGGTAGATGGAAGAGGCACTTTGGGCTTTTACAGCTGTATTATTGCAAAGCTAACAGGTACCAGTTCTCTGGCAGCTCTCTGTATAAATCACCCCAAAGTGATAATTGTCGAATTTTCCCCATACTAAGGAAAGGATTATGTTGTAGCAGAATCTCCACTGAATTCCAACAGCAAATTACTTTTGGCCAGAAGCTAAATGGACTCTTAACCATCATCTTATCTGAACAGTTTCAGTACTGACGGAATACATCAGAAAAGAGGACTCTCATAGTTTGGCTTATAAAGAGTAAACTTTAAGAGTGAGTGCTTATAGTCATAAAAAGGAATGCATTTGAGTCAGTTCTAATGAGGTGGATGAACCTAAAGCCTATTATACAGAATGAAGTAAGTCAGAAAGAGAAATATAAATATCGTATACTATAGCATATATATGGAATCTAGAAAGGTGGTACTGATGAATTTATTTGCAGGGCAGCAGTGGAGAAACAGACATAGAGAATAGACCTATGGACATGGCGGGAGGGGAGAAGGGAGACGGTGAGATGTATAGAGAGAGTAACATGGAAATTTACATTACCATATGTAAAATAGATAGCCAATGGGAATTTGCTGTATGATTCAAGGAACTCAAACAGGGGCTCCGTAACAATCTAAAAGGGTGGGATGGAGAGGGAAATGGGAGGGAGGTTCAGGAAGGAGGGGACATGGGTATACCTATGGCTGATTCTTGCTGATGTTTGACAGAAAACAACAAAATTATATAGAGCAATTACCTTTCAATTAAAAAAAAAAAAAAGAGTGAGGGCTCATGTCCCTGCTTCCAGGATGATGCATTTTCATTTTTATGATGTTATAGGGTAGGAGTGTTAGGAGAAAATGATTTTCACAATAATCCAATAACATAATAAATTCATAAGCAGTATGCATGGCCTGTGTTCTCTGCAATCGGAAGACTGACTACATGTCCTATTGAAAAGAGAACTGAAAGTGTTAGTTGCTCAGTGATGTCTGATTCTTTGTGACCCCATGGACTGTAGCTCAACAAGCTCCTCTCTCCTATTGATCTAAGGCTTAGCTCACTGCCCACCTTCTCTCCAATTAAATTACCTTTTCTCCCACATGTTGGAATCTTTCCTGTGTCTAATCCTAGGAATTCCTAAAAGATAGTAAGTGATAGTTTAAATATTGCTGGCTAACTCTTGAGCAATTCTCAAAGGTCTATAAATCCACGCAGTCTTTCAGGAGTGGAATTTGGAAATACACTTCAACCACTTTAGAGATGTTTATATATTTTAATTCTGAAAATTTATTCCAAGAAGTTCTAGTAAATTAACAATCTGGAATATACATAACACTAATAATGAGATAAACAATTTTAAAATTCAAACGATCAAAATGCCTATTAATGGAAGACTGTTGAAATTAATTTGGGGGAGGATATTGCATCAGCAAAATGACAAAATAGAAAGCCCTGAACTATCCTCCCCACCTTCAAATCCCAACACATACAGTGTTTCAAAATCAATACACATACTTGTTACCTGTGTGAGGAATCAGGAGGGCAGTTGAGAGGCTCCTGTAGTGTACATGAGTGTGAAATCAGCCCACATCAGAGCTCTTAGGAAAATCTGAGACACCCTCTCACCATAGTCCCTCACCTTGGCACAGAGTCATAAGATTGGGAGGAAACCCCTGCTCCAAGCTTCTCTCTGGGGAGGGAAAGAAAGGACTAGACAACACATAACATTTGGATTTCTCAGGGTACTGCCAGAGGAACTGGCTTCTGTCATATCTGAATCTGAGGACTGATTTCAGATACTGAATCTCAGGTATCTGAGGACTGAGAGCTCTTGGGAGCTCTCAGGCTGGGAGAACAAGATATTGAGAACAAAGATGGTGATTTGGACTGGTGTGCAAGCAGTCACCT
Organism: Bos indicus x Bos taurus; assembly: GCF_003369695.1. Taxonomy (NCBI): domain Eukaryota; kingdom Metazoa; phylum Chordata; class Mammalia; order Artiodactyla; family Bovidae; genus Bos; species Bos indicus x Bos taurus. Next base: position 2,416,720 of record NC_040081.1, on the reverse strand, counting down.
TAGCTCCTCCCCACAGCTCACAGTAGAGTGAGCAAGTGATCCACTCCAAATCTCACTTTCACCCTTGGGAGGTTAGACCACATGTTAAAATTCTCTTTCCAAGGGCTGCCCAAGGGACTGGCTTCTGCCATGCTTGTCTTGGAGCATTGCCAGGACTCACTATACTCTAAATGCTGAGAGCCACTGAAAGTAAAGCTGGCAGTTTGAACCAGCAGGCAAGCATCCTCCAGAGACCCTCTAACTGGCTCAGCACAAAGCGAGTTGCTGAAAAGCTCCAGACCCCAGCTTCTCCTTGAGGAAGGGAAGATTTAGGCTGAGTGTTCAATACTTCATCTGTTTCAGGGGCTGCCCAAGGCACTGAGTTCTTCTCTGCTTGCCTTACTGATAGGACACAGCACACTCTAGATGCCTGGGGGTCACTGAGTGTAATATTGGTTCAGACTACCATGCAGTCATCTACCTCAGCAAGACTGCAAGACCCTGGCTTCTTGTTGAGGAGAAGAGAAGACTGAACTGTGTACCCGATATTTGGACTTTCCAGGTGACCATCCACCCAATGCTCCAGCCTCAGTCTTTGCCACCTCAGAACAGTACATCCTAGATGCCTGGGGGGTCTGTGGGAACAAAAAAAGTTTGAAGAGTGCTGCTTCTTCAAAGGACTCACAGAATATCAGACAAACACAAGAGAAATCAAGAGAGTACAAAGTCTTGGAAATAAAAATAAGTAAGCCATCAAAGTCCTTTAATTGGAAATTTACACATACAAATCCAAAGAAGATACACACACAGAGAAAGTTTGAGAGGCATCCTGAATGTCTTGCCAGATTGATTGGTGATGTTCTTAGCCTGTGTCGGACCAGATCATGAAGACTGGTAAAAGTGTCAGCTTTTTCTAATGCACAGATGCCAACACAGAGTTAAGGAGACTGAAGAAACAGGAAAATATAGTCCTCAAAATGGAACAAGATAAAGCTCCAGTAACCAACTGCGATGGAACAGTGGTATATGAATCACCTGAAAAAAATTCAAAACAACCACTATAAAGATCTCCAATAAACTTAGGAGAAAATATGTGAACAATAAGAGAATTTTGACAAAGAGATAGAAAATACAAAAACAACAAAGTAGGAATCTTAGATCTGAAGAATATAATATCGGAACTGAAAAATTCACTAGAGGGATTCAATACAGATCAAATCAAGCAGAAGAAAGAACAAGCAAACTTAAAGATGGGCCACTTGAAATAATTCAGTCCAGGGAACAACAATTATAACAATAAATGAATAAAAAAGGTTGTAAAGATATCAAGAGATACCATCAGAAGAACAATATACACAATGGGAGTCTCAGAAATTGAGAAAAAAAGAGAGAGGACTAAAAGATTATTCATGACCAAAATCCTCCCAAATCTAAGAAAGGAGATAGACATTCAGATCCAGAAAGCCTAATAGTCCCTATGACCAGAAAATATCTTTCCATCTGTCTGCATCTTCTTCAGTGTGTGTGTGTGTGTTTAATCACTGCTTCATAATGTTCAGTGTTCAGATCTTTCACTACCTTGGTTAAATTTATTCCTAAGAATTTAATGTTTTTGAAGCTACTGTAAATGAGATTATTTTCTTAATTTCTCTTCCCAATAGTTTGTTGCTAGTGTATAGAAACAAAAATGATTTTTATGTTGATTTTGTATCTGCAATGTTAAACATTGGTTTATTAGTTCTACCAGTTTTTTGGTGCAGTTTCTAGGGTTTTTCATATGTAATATTTTGTCCTCTGTAACCAGAGACAATGTTACTTCTTTTATGATTTTGATGCCTTCATTTCTTCTTCTTGTCTAATTGCTCTGACTAGGAGTTCCAATAAAATGCTGAATAAGAAATGGCAAAAGTTGGTATCCTTATCTTGTTCCTGAACTTAAAAGCTTTCATCTTTCCACCATTGAGTTTTATACTAATGCTGTGCTTGTCACAAATAGCTTCATTATGTCGATTTACATTCCATCTATACCCAACTTGCTGAGAGCTTTCATCTTGAAAGGAAGTTAAATTTTGTGAGATGCTCCTTTCTGAATTATTGACAATTATAAGACATTTATTCTTCATTTTGTTACTGTAGTGTGTTATATTTAATGACTTACGTATGATGAACCATCCTTGCTGGTGATAAGTCATACTGGATGATCCTTTTAATATGCTGTTTAATTCACTTTGCTAGTGTTTCATTGAGAATTTTTTCATCAACATTCATCAGGGATATCAGCCTGAAATTTTCTTTTCTTGTAGGTTCTTTGATTTTGCTATCATGGTAAAGCTTACCTCATAAAATGAGTTTGGTACTATTCCCTTATCTATTTTTTTTTTAAAGAGTTTGAGGAGAATTGACACTAATGCAACTTTGAATGCTTGGTAGAATTCATCATTGAAGCCATTTGGTTCTGGGCTTTTCTTTGTTGGGATGCTTCTGATTATTGATTCAATCTCCTTACTAGGAATTGGCATATTTCAGATTTTCAGTTTCTTTATGATTCAGTCTTTGTAGGAGGTATATTTTTAGAGTATTTTTTTCATTTCTTCCAGGCTATCCAATTTGTTGGTGTATACTTGTTCATAGTAGTTTTTGTGATTCTTAGGATTTCTGTGTTATCAACTTGCAATGTCTTGTCTTTAATTACTGGTTTTATTTATTTGAGTCTTCTCTCTTTTTTCTTAATCTAGCTAAGTGTTAACTTTGTTAACATTTCAAATAACCAACTCACTTCTGGTGGTATTTTCTATTGTTTTCTAACCTTTATTTCCTTTTTTTTCTGATAATTTGTTTCTTGTGATCATTTTTTTCTGATTTATTTCTTTTTATGTCCCTGTTTTGCTAACTTTTGGCTTATTTTGTTAATTTTCTAGTTCCTTGAGGTATCAAGTTAAGTTGGTTACTTGAGACCATTCTTTATTCTTCATGTAGGTGTTTATTGCCATCAACTTCTTTCTTGGAACTTGCTTTTGTTACTTCCCACAAGACTGAATATGTCATGTTTTCATTCTCATTTGTCTCAAGACATTTTTTATCCCTCTTTTATTTTCTTCTTTAACCCATTGGTTGTCAGTAGGATATTTTTTGGTCTTCCCTAGTGGCTTAGATGGCAAAGAATCCACATGCAATGCAGAAGATTTGGATTTTATCCCTGGGGCAGGAAGATCCCCTGATAAAGGGAATGACTACATACTACAGTTTCTCGCCTAAAGAATTCCATGGACAGAGGTACCTGACAGGCGACAGTCCATGGGGTCTCAGAGTCAGACATATATGAATGACTATGAATTTTCCTGTTTCCCTCTTGTTATTGACTTCCAGTTTCATATAAGTGCGGTTAGAAAAGATGCTTGATATGATCTTAGTCTTCTTAAATTTGTTAAGATTTGTTTTGTCTTGACAAACATGGAGAATGTTCCATATATGTGAGTTTGGTCCATCTACTCTAACATGTACTTTAAATCTAATGTTTTCTTATTGATTTTCTGCCTGGATGATTTATCCATTGTTGAAAGTGAGGTACTGAAGTCCCCTATTATTAGTGTTTTGTTATGTATTTCTCTCTTCATTACTGACATTATTTGCTTAAAATATTTAGGTGGTGTAATGCTAAATGCATAAATATGTACAATTGTTATATCCTCTGGATGAAGTAGACTTTTTTCATTAAATAATAACCTTTACTGTCTCTTTTTATAGTTTTGGCTTGGAGTCTATTTTGTCTGATGTAAGTATATGTATCCTTGCTCTCTTTGGTCTCAAGTTGTGTAAGCATATCTTTATCCATCTTTTCGTTTTATGTCTGTGTGTCCCTAAAGTTGAAGTGAGTCTTGTCTGGGAAGAATATAGTTAGGTCTTAGTTTTTTTTTATTCATTCATCCATCTGTGTCTTTTGAGTGGAAAATATAGGCCATGAACATTTAAAGTCATTTTTGAAAATTATATACTTACTATTGCCATCTTGGCAGAGCCAAGATAACAGAGTAGAAGGACATGTACTCATCTTTTTTTGCAAGAACTCCAAAATTACAACTTGCTGCTGAACAGCCATCAACAGGAGAATGTTGGAGCCCACCAAAAAAAAAAAAAAACACCCTGTGTCCAAGGACAAAGGAGAAGCCCCAGCAAGATGGTTGGAGGGGTGAAATTGTATTTAGAATAAAATCCTGTACCCACCAGAGATGCTCATAGGGCTCAAAAAAAAAATGTGTGACCAGGAGACCCCCACAGAGATTAAGCCAGACCCACCTTTGAGTGTCTCCTGCAGAGGCTGCACAGGGGCAGCAGTGGCCTGCACAGGGGCAGGGGTTCTGGGTGCAGCAGACCTGGGTGTGGCATAAACCCTCTTGGAGGAGGTCACCATTAACCCCACAAGAGAGCCGCCAGAACTTACACAGGACTGGGGAAACAGACTCTTAGGGCGCAAACAAAACACTGTGCACACCAGGACCCAGGAGAAAAGAGCAGTGACCCCACAAGAGACTCATCCAAACTTGCCTGTGAGTGTCCAGGGGTCTCTGGTGGAGGCGTGGGTCAGCAATGGCCTGCTTCAGGGTCTGGGGCACTGAGTGCAGCAGTGCATGCATGGGACCTTTAGAAGGAGGTTGCCATTATCTTGATTACCTCCACCATAGTTTGGTCTCAGGTTAAACAACAGGGAAGGAACACATATCCACCCATCAACAGAAAATTGGACTAAAGATTTATGGAACATGGCCCTGCCCATCAGAACAAGACTCAGTTTCCCCCAGTCAGTCTTTCCCATCAGGAAGCTTCCATAAGCCTCTTCCCTCAGAAGGGGACAGAATGAAAACCACAATCACAGAAAACTAATCAAACTAATCACATGGACCACAGCCTTGTCTAACTCAACAAAACTATGAGCCATGTCATATAGGGCACCCAAGACGGACGGGTCATGGTGGAGAGTTATGACAAAATGTTGTCCACTGGAGAAAGAAATGGCAAACTACTTCATTCTTGCCTTGAGTATGAAAAGGGAGAAATGACACTGAAAGACGAAGGAGAAATAACTCCAGGAAGAACTGAAGAGACAGGGCCAAAGTAAAAACAACACCCAGTTGTGGATGTGACTGGTGATGGAAGTAGTCTAATGCTGTAAAGAACAATACTGCATAGGAACCTGGAATGTTAGGTCCATGAATCAAGGTAAATTGAAAGTGGTCAAACAGGAGATGGCAAGAGTGAACATTGACATTTTAGGAATCAGTGAACTAAAATGGACGGGAATGGATGAATTTAATTCAGATGACCATTATATCTACTTACTGTGGGCAAGAAACACTTAGAAGAAAGGCAGTGGCCTTAATAGTCAACAAAAGAGCCTGAAATGCAGTTTTTGGGTGCAATCTCAGACAACAGAATGATCTCTGTTCACATCCAAGGCAAACCATTCAATATCACAGTATTCCAAGTCTATGCACCAACCAGTAATGCTGAAGAAGCTGAAGTTGAAAGGTTCTATGAAGACCTACAAGACATTTTAGAGCTAACACCCAAAACAGAGGTCCTTTTCATTATATTGGACTGGAATGCAAAAGTAGGCAGTCAAGAGATACCTGGAGTAACAAACAAATTTGCCTTGGATTAGAAAATAAAGCAGTTCTATTTCCAGTTTTTAAAGGAATCTCCACACTGTTCTCCATAGTGGCTGTACTAGTTTGCATTCCCACCAACAGTGTAAGAGGGTTCCCTTTTCTCCACACCCTCTCCAGCATATATTGCTTGTAGACTTTTGGATCACAGCCATTCTGACTGGCGTGAACTGGTACCTCATAGTGATTTTGATTTGCATTTCTCTGATAATGAGTGATGTTGAGCATCTTTTCATGTGTTTGTTAGCCATCTGTATGTCTTCTTTGGAGAAATGTCTATTTAGTTCTTTGGCCCAATCCCACTGCTGGGCATACACTCTGAGGAAACCAGAAGGGAAAGAGACATGTGTACCCCAATGTTCATTGCAGCACTGTTTATAATAGCCAGGATATGGAAGCAACCTAGATGCCCATCAGCAGATGAATGGATAAGAAAGCTGTGGTACATATACACAATGGAGTATTACTCAGCCATTAAAAAGAATACATTTGAATCAGTTCTAATGAGGTGGATGAAACTGGAGCCTATTATACAGAGTGAAGTAAGCCAGAAAGAAAAACACCAATACAGCATATATATGGAATTTAGAAAGATGGTAACAATAACCTTGTGTACAAGACAGCAAAAGAGACACTGATGTATAGATCAGTCTTATGGACTCTGTGGGAGAGGGAGAGGGTGGAGAGATTTGGGAGAATGGCATTGAAACATGTATAATGTCATGTATGAAATGAGTCGCCAGTCCAGGTTTGATGCACGATACTGGACGCTTGGGGCTGGTGCACTGGGACGACCCAGAGGGAGGGTATGGGGAGGGAGGAGGGAGGAGGGTTCAGGATGGGGAACACATGTATACCTGTGGTGGATTCATTTCGATATTTGGCAAAACTAATACAATATTGTAAAGTTTAAAAAAAAAAAAAATAAAGCAGGACAAGGGCTAACAGAGTTTTGTCAAGAGAATGCACTGGTCATCACAAACACCTTCTTCCATCAACACAATAGAAGAACTCTACACATGGACATCACCAGATAGTCAATATTGAAATCAGAATGATTATATATTCTTTGCAGCCAAAGATGGATAATCTCTATACAGTCAACAAAAAAAAGACCAGAAGCTGTCTGTGGCTCAGACCATGAACTTCTTATTGTAAAATTCAGACTTAAATTGAAGAAAGTAAGGAAAACCACTAGATTATTCAGGTATGACCTAAGGCAAATCCCTTATGATTATACAGTGGAAGTGACAAATAGATTCAAGGGATTAAATCTGTTAGACAGAGTGCCTGAAGAACTGTGGATGGAGGTTCGTGACATTTTACAGGAGGCAGTGTTGAAGACAATCCCCAAGGAAAAGAAATGCAAAAGGGCAAAATGGTTGTCTGAGGAGGACTTACAAATAGCTGAGAAAAGAAGAGAAGTGAAAGGCAAAGGAGAAAAGGAAAGATATACCCATTTGAATGCAGAGTTCCAAAGAATAGCAAGGAGAGATAAGAAAGACTTCCTCAGTGATTAGTGCAAAGAAATAGAGGAAAACAATAGAATGGGAACACTAGAGATCTCTTCAAGAAAATTAGAGACGCCAAGGGAACATTTCATGCAAATGTGAGCACAATAAAGGAGAGAAATGTTATGGACCTAACTAGGCAGAAGATATTAAGAAGAGGTGGCAAGAATACACAGAACAACCATCCAAAAAGATCTTCATGACCCAGACAACCACGATGGAATGATCACTCACCTAGAGTAGAGCCAGACATCCTGGAATGTGAAGTCAAGTGGGCCTTAGAAAGCATCACTATGAACAAAACTAGTGGAGGTGATAGAATTCCAGTTAAGCTATTTCAAATGCTAAAAGATGATTCTGTAAAAGTACTGGACTCAATATGTCAGCAAATTTGGAAAACTCAGTGGTGGCCACAGGACTTTGAAAAGGTCAGTTTTCATCCCAATCCCAAAGAAAGCCAATGACAAAGAATGTTCAAACTACCGCACAATTACACTCATCTCACATGCTAGCAAAGTAATGCTCAAAATTCTCCAAGCCAGGCTTCAACAGTACATGAACTGTGAATGTTCAGATGTTCAAACTGGATTTAGAAAAGGCAGAGAAAGCAGAGAACAAATTGCCAACATCCACTGGATCATAGAAAAAATCAAGAGATTTCCAGAAAAACATCTACTTTTACTTTATTGACTATGCCAAAGCCTTTCACTGTGTGGATCACAACTGGAAAATTCTTAAAGAGATGGAAATACCAGACCACCTGACCTGCCTCCTGGGAAATCTGTATGCAGGTCAATAAGCAACAGTTAGAATTGGACATGGAACAACAGACTGGATTCAAATTGGGAAAGGAGTACGTCAAGGCTGTATTTTGTTACCCTACTTATATAACTTATATGCAGAGTACATCATGAGAAACCCTGGACTGGAGGAAGCACAAGCTGGAATCAAGATTGTTGGGAAAAATATCAATAACCTCAGATATGCAGATGACACCACCCTTATGGCAGAAAGTGAAGGGGAACTAAAAAGCCTCTAGATAGAGTAAAAGAAGAGAGTGAAAAAGTTGGCTTAAAGCTTAACATTCAGAAAACTAATTTCATGGCATCTGGTCACTTCATGAAAATAGATAGGGAAACAATGGAAATAGTGAGAGACTTTATTTTTCCGAGCTCCAAAATCACTTCAGATGGTGACTGCAGTCATGAAATTAAAAGACATTTGCTCCTTGAAATAAAAGTTATGACCATCTTAAACAGCATTTTAAAAAGCAGAGACATTACTTTTCCAACAAAGGTCTGTATAGTCAAAGCTATGGTTTTTCCAGTGGTCATGTATGGATGTGAGAGTTGAACTATAAAGAAAGCCGAGTGCCAAAGAATTGATGCTTCTGAACTGTGGTGTTGAGGCAAAACTAATACAATTATGTAAAGTTTAAAAATAAAAAAAATTTAAAAAAGGGAGTCCCTTGGACTGCAAAGAGATCCGACCAGTCCATCCTAAAAGAAATCAGTCCTGACTATTCATTGGAAGGACTGATGCTGAAGCTGAAACTCCATTACTTTAGTGAACTGATGTGAAGAACTGACTCATTTGAAAAATGCTGATGCTGGAAAAGATTGAAGGTGGGAACAGAAGGGGATGACAGAGGATGAGATGGTTTGATGGCATCACCAATTCAATGGACATGAGTTTGAGTAAGCTCTGGGAGTTGGTGATGGACACGGAAGCTTGGTGTGCTACAGTCCATGGGGTCACAAAGAGTCTCATATGACTGAGCTACTGAACTGAACTGACCCCATATTCAATAACAGATACAGTATCTACACAGACTATCAATAAGGAATCAGGACTCTTGAACACTATATATCAACATAAACTAACAGAAACAGAGAAAATTCCATTCAACAGCAGCAGAACATACATTCTTCTCAGATGTACACGTAACAACCCCTCACAAAGGTAATATGTAGGCCACAAAACAAGTCTTAACAAATTTAAAATTGAAATCATGCCAACTATCTTTTCTCCATATAATGGAATAAAACCAGGAAAAAAAGCAGAATGGCTGTCGAAAATTTATAAATATTAGGAAATGAAATAATATATTCTTGAACAATAAATAGGTCAATGAAGACTAAAAGAGAAATTAGGAAATGTTTTGAGGCATGCAAAAACACAACATACCACAATTTATGAGATAAAACAAAAATAGTAGTAAGATGGAATTTTGTAGTAATAAACTTCTCAATTATAAAAGAATAAAGATCAAACATCCTAACTCACACCTCAATGAACTGAAAAGAAAGGAAAAACTAAATTTAAAGATAGCAGAAATAAATTATATGGATTATTAGAGTACAAATAAAGTATAAAACAGAAAAACAAAAGCAAAACATCAAAAGTAAGAGTTAGTCTCTTGAAAAGATTAATAAAATTTACAAACCTTTAGACAGACTAAGAAAAGAGAAGGACTCAAAAAATAAAATAAAAAACAAAAGAGGAGACATTACAACTGATGCCACACAAATAAAATACTACAATCAACAGTTATACAAATAAATTGGATAATCTTAGAAATTGTGATAAATTCCCAAAAACATACAGCCTAACAATACTGAATGATGAAGAAATAAAAATTTAAACAAACCAGTAAGAAGTTCGAATTAGTAGTCAAAATGTCTTGACAAAGAAAAGCCTAGGGCCAGATGGCTTTACTGCTGAATTCCAGCAAACATTACTCTGAAAAAGACACTACAATAAAAGAAAGCTACAGGCTCATTTCCCTGATGAATAAACATGCAAAGTTCATCAACAAAATACTAGGAAAGTGAATTCAACAGCACACTAAAAAGGTCAGTCACCATGACTGGATGAAATTTATCCTTGAGATGCAAGGATGCTTCAACATATGAAAATCTGTTAATGTGATATTCCACATTAACAAAACAAAAGACAAAAATTATCTCAATAGAGTCAGAAAAAGCATTTGAAAAAATTAAACACCTTTCATGCTAAATTCTCAACACACTTAGAACAGAAGGATATTAACAATACCTTAAAAATGAAAGACAATTTATGAAAAGCTCACAATCAATATCATGAAAGCCTTTTATTTAAGAACAAAATGAGCATTTCTCCTCTGCCAGTTCTATTTAACATAGTACTGGAAGTCCTATCAGAAATAATTAGGCAAATATATATATATATATATATATATATATATATATAACATTCAAGGAAAAAATATGATTTATATTACTGTTTTAGATGACATGTTTATACCCTAAAGACTCCACAACACCCCGAAACTGTCAGAATTAATGATTAATTCAATAAAGTTGCAAGGTACAGAATCAACATATAAAAATCAGTTGCTTTTCTATACACTACCAATGAACTATCTGAAAAAGAAATTAAGAAAACAGTTCCATTGATAATAAGCATCAAAAAGAATAAAACGGTTTAGAGAAGTTGGTAAATCTAATTGGAGAAAAAGTGGATTGGAGTTGCTTCATCCTTGACTGGGGATGATATTTGTTATATCCTAGTCAACGTACTATTTAGAGTAGGTTTTTTTATGTATGTATGTTTGGGCTATAAGAGTTATATTTGAAGGAAGAAAAATAGAAAAGAAAAAAAGTGTGCGAGAGAGATCAAACCTGAGCTATTAAACGTTTTCTATCCCCAAGAGGTAGTTGGGGAATACAAGTGAATTAAGTTTTAAAAGTATAATAAAGGAATCACACACACCTATTTGGGTGCTAAAATCTGAAGAGCAAAACCAAGTGCTGGAAGCCATGTAGAGCAATAACAACTCTCATTTGTTGCTGGTGGGAATGCAGAATGGTACAGCTACATTTGAAGACAACATGGCAGGTTCCTACAAAATTAAACATTTTCTTATCATATGATCCAGCAATCACACTCTTTGCTATTTCCCCAAATGAGTTGAAAACTTATGTCAACACAAAAACTTGCATGTAGATAGTTACGGCAACTTTATTCATAACTGTCAAAAGTTGGAAACAGCAAAGATGTCCTTCAACCAGTAAACAGATAAACTTTGCAACAACCAGAAAATGAAACATTATTTAGCACTAAAAAATGAGCTATCAGATCATGAAAGTTATGGAGGAGACTTAAATGCACATCACTAAGTGAAACAAGCCAATCTGAAAGACTAAAAGCTCTAAACTGTATGAGATTTTGAAAAAGGCCAGCTATGGAGACAGTAAAAATATCAGTGGTTGCTAGGGGTGGGGTAGGGAAGACAGCACAGAGAATGTATAGGCAGAGAAACTATTCTGTATGATACTATAATAGAGAATACATTTGTCAAAACCCATAGAACATAAAACACCAAAAGTGAACTCCAATGTAAACTATAAACTTTGGTGATAATGAGGTGTCAGTGAAGGGTCATGAGTCATAATAAATGCACATTTCTGGTGAGGGATGTTGATAATGAAGAGGCTGTGCATGTGTTAACCCAAAGTATATGTAGAAATATCTCTGTACCTGATGTTCAGTTTTGCTGAGAATCTAAAATAAAGTGTGTGTGTGTATATATATATATATATATATATATATATATATATATGCATTATAGAATGTTGAGAGTAAAATACTAAATCATCAGATTTAGAGGAAGAACAACATAATTAGAAAGAGGGAAAGTCTTCAGAAGCAGAGAGATTGAGAAGAAAAATAGGAGCAGGAATTTCTCCCCAAAGATGTTTCATAACTGATTGCTATCAAATATTTACTTGCCCTTTGAGGCCATGTGTGCATTTTTCCTCCATAGATTTTATGTGGCTGAATCGCTTTTGCTCATTGCTTCTTGTTCTTTCATGCTCCCCTGTAGTTTTCCAAATATTCATCCTGCTTTTAGCTTAATTTGTCTGATTTCTTTGTACTTGCATTGTCTCTGTTCTCCATTAGAAAATAAATGGTAAATGTAAACACCAAACTCTAAAGATTTTGGGCATGTGGCTACCAGGAATAAATGCTTCATTATAAAAATACTCATTAGCCAGTTTTCAGTCTGAAATCAGTTATAGCTTTAGTTCTCTTAACCCACAAGAAATACAGAAAATTGACACTCCCTTTAAGGACAAAAGTGCAAACATTAGTTATCCTGGTAGCTGCTGCTGTATTAATCTCAATGGGAAGATACATTTATTTAACAGCCGATTCTTTTTAGAAAGTTCTGAAATATCATCTGAACAGAAATCCTAATAGGATATTATTTGTTACAGATATAGGAAAAACTGATTTACTTCTCCTTTGCTTTATGAAATAAAGAAAATGAAATTTTGACATTCTAGACTATTTTAGAAAAGCTGTCAAAACCTATTATAAGATATGTAGATGAGGTTTGCTATAAGCTCAGCTAGAGGTTACAACTGTTGTATTCCTATCAATGTGCTCCCCATAGAGTTGGTATTTGTAGAATATTCCATGTAGTGGCACACCCTCCATTCTTACTCACTACCTCTCATTCACTTGAGACAGTATGTGCAGAAGGTGAAGAGACATGTTGAAACAAGGTGATGGTCATTGGCACTGGTTGATGTAGGAATTTTCTGATACTTCAGAGGTCACCAGAATAACTAACTCTGGCTGTGCCAGTCAACTAATTCTAGACTAAGGGAAGAATTGTAACAGCCAGTGTAAATGCTTCTATTGAGAAACTTTGGTCTAAAGGACATGGAAGAATCAGGTGTGGCTTAAGTAGTACATGAAACCAGAAGAGGCATTTTTTTCAAAGGTGAAAAATTACAGCAAATTGGTGTGATGATGGGATGATTCAGGAGGAAGGGAATAACACAGGAGAATGGAAAGAATGTTGAAGTGTTGTCCTTGAGAAGATGTAAGACCAATGAGGTCTGGTGTGTAAGTGGAGGAGTGACGCTTAGGGGTAATACATCTATAGGAACAAGAAAAAAAGGCAAAAAATATAATAGTTAGGACATGGCTGGCTACGTACTTTGTGGCCCAAGTGAAAAATAATAATTCAGGGCCCTGGCAAAAGGTAGCAGAGTCCATCTCCCCTTCCCAGGAGCTGATGGCTCCAGTCCATGGGGGATAAGCATAGTAATCATGATTATCCAGACAGACAGGACCAGTAGGGTGTTTATATGTACGTGTATACACACATAGAATCATAAAGAGATTTATTTGAGGGACAGGATCACATGATTACGGAGTCTGGCAATTCCAAAATCTGTAGAGCAGCCTAGCTGAGGGGCTGTAGACCCAGAAAGACCCAATGTTTCAGTTCAAGTCTGAGATGGTTAATTTAATATGTCAACGTGACTGGGCTAAAGGATTATTTGATAATTGGTGGAAAGTATTTCTGGATGTGTTTGTGAGCATCTCTGGAAGAGATTAGCATTTGGATCAGTCAAGTGAGTAAACAAAAATGCCCTACCAAAGTGGACCAGTACCATCCCACCTACTGAGGAGCAAACAGAATAAAAAGGCAGAGGAAGGTGGATTCTCCCTCTTCTTCAGCTGGAACCTGCATCTTCTCCTGCCTGCAGACATTGAACATTGGAGCTTGTTCTTGGGAATTCTGAACTGGGTTCTGGACCACCAGCTTTCCTGGAGCAACAACATATTATGGACTTGTAAGCCTTCATAATCACATGAGCCAATTCCCATAATAAATCTCCTCATACAGCTTCATATCACATTTGTTCTGGTCCTCTTGAGAACCCTGACTGATACAAAGCCCAAAGTCCTTTTGCTGGCAGAACTCCCTTTTGCTCAGGGGAAGTCAGTCTTTTGTTCTGGTCAGGCCTTCTACCGATGGAAAAAGACCCATCCACATTATGGAAGGCAACCTGCTTTACTGAAAATCCACCAATTTAAAATGTTAATCTCATCTAATAACATCCTCAAAGAAACATCCAGAATGATGTTTGACTGAACCATGGCCTAGCCAAGTTGACACATACAATAAACCATCACATAGGTAACTTCTAAGAGATTAGTTTCCCCAAGCTATGCTCAGTCTTGAGATAAGGAATGGGCTAGATGCCTCCTAACTGCTCACCTGCTGAAGGAGTTGCCAGAGCAGCCATTGCCTCACTTTGCCCCCAAAATGCCACAGGTGTGGGCTCAGCCCTCATCCACAATGCTCCAGTGTTCAGGTGTTCTACCTGGGGTAGATGCTGATGGTGACTTGTAGACTCTCAGCCCAATATAACTTTCAGCCCTAGGTGGAAGATGACAGCAGTAGTGGCAGGAGGGTGACAGGAGAGCAGGAGTGATAAAGAGTGATTGGGAGCAGAGACTGAGCAATTTCAGGAACCATTTGGAGGAGGCAGAGAGGCCATGAGAGGCAGGGCCCAGGTTCTGAGCCCCTGAAGCATGCTCCATTTTCATTTGAAGCTGATTTACAATATGCAAATTTAAGGAAAATTTATAAGAACTGTATCTTATGACAAGGACCACAGAGCATGAAACAACAAGAACAGGGCCCTTCTGCGTACAGATCTCTCTGTGACTGCACTGGCCTCATACCCATGAAGCCATGTTCCCATGCATGTGGAGACAGATAGGCAGATATCTGCGAAGTTTGTGGAATTCCTCCAATTACTTTTTATTTTCTTAATAAGTAATGTTTTCAACTGAGAGGCAGAAGGCAGAAGAGATGGTGGTGGTTTCAGGAAAGGAAAGAAGAAATTTAAAAAGCATCAGTGAGCATAAAAAAGAGAGAAAATAAAGCAGGAAATGCACTTGGATTGCTGGCCAGCTCCATGGCCCTATTTGAGTTTAAGTCATGAATTTAAAGAGACATTGAGCAGTACTGAGATGCAATTCTTTTTGGCAGCAGGGAAAAGTTGGATTTAACCAGGGCTGGAGTTTTTCCAGGAAGCACGATGAAGCAAAAGAGGTTAAGGAAGTGGAATTTGTAGGCAAAGAAGCTGTTACAATATTGGAATGCAGAAATAAATAAATAGGTACAAATTAGCTAAATAAAGATATTAATGAATAAATAAGTAAATTATCACTTAGTAAGTCTCAAACATTTTGTGGCTGATAGATTTCTTTCAGTACTGCATTTAATTTTTCAAACATTATGTAACACTATATTCATTTATTTTATTCAACAAATATTGGTTGAGCACTATTATGTGCCAGACACTTTTCTGTAGCTATGGCTTATTTGCACAGATGAAGTGTGTACCCACAAAGCAGGAAAACAAAAATAATCATAAATTCATGAACAGGATAATTTGAGGTAGTGGACAATGCTTTGAAGGCAGTAGAATTGAGTAAGAAAGTTGAGATTGGCTGAAGTCAGAGAGGATATTCAATCCAGTAGTAAGAAAAAGTCTTTCTGAGATGATAATTGACTGAAGTAAGGGTAAGAATTTTCCACAGTTTATTGCAGATGACACCACCCTTATGGCAGAAAGTGAAGAAGAACTAAAGAGCCTCTTGATGAAAGTCAAAGAGGAGAGTGAAAAAGTTGGCTTAAAGCTCAACATTCAGAAAACGAAGATCGTGGCACCCAGTCCCATCACTTCATGGCAAATAGATGGGGAAAGAGTGGCTGACTTAATTTTTCTGGGCTCCAAAATCACTGCAGATGGTGACTGAAGCCATGAAATTAGAAGACGCTTACTCCTTGGAAGGAAAGTTATGACCAACCCAGACAGCATATTAAAAAGCAGAGACATTACTTTGTCAATAAAGGTCTGTCTAGTCAAGGCTATGGTTTTTCCAATGGTCATGTATGGATGTGAGAGTTGGACTATAAAGAAAGCTGAGCACAGAAAAATTGATGTTTTTGAACTATGGTGTTAGAGAAGACTCTTGAGAGTTCCTTGGACTGCAAGGAGATCCAACCAGTCCATCCTAAAGGAGATCAATCTTGGGTGTTCATTGGAAGGACTGATGCTAAAGCTGAAACTTTGGCCACCTGATGTGAAGAGCTGACTCATTGGAAAAGACTCTGATGCTGGGAGGGATTGGGGGCAGGAGGAGAAGGGGACGGCAGAGGATGAGATGGCTGGATGGCATCACAGATTCGATGGACAGGAGTTTGGATGGACTCCGGGAGTTGGTGATGGACAGGGAGGCCTGGTGTGCTGAAGTTCATGGGGTCACAAAGAGTCGGAAACGGCTGAGCGAGTGAAGTGAACTGAAGGGTAAGAAGGTGCACACACCACACACACACACACACACACACACACACACACACACACACACAACTAATATGAGAGAGAGAGAGAAAGCCAGAGAGAAAGCTTGCTGTTCAAGAGCAGCTGTAATGCAGTTAAGCAAGTGTATTCACAATTGAGTTTCAGCACAGTCTATGTGAATGGCACCCTCTAGAGAAAAGTGAGGCACAGCCTGTACACCAACACTAAAAGGAGAGCTCATCTATTACAAAATCAAACTTGGATCCTCCTGCATGCATGCAGAATGGCCAGTATACTGACACCGGGTTGTGATGAAGGAAAGTGCAGCATTTATTTCAGGTACCAAGCAAGGAATTCAGGCAGCATGCACTTAAGTGGTCTGAACTCCCTTAAGGCTTTCAGGGAAAGATTTTTAAACACAGAGTGAGGGACAGAGGTTGTGGAGTGTGTGATTAGCTCATGGACATTCTGATACATTGGATGTGAGATAATCAGGAGTCAACACCATCAACCTTCTGGCTCCAACCAGTCTGAGGTCTGTGTGCTTGTAGGCAACATACAGTTCACTTCTTTCATCTGGTGGGGGTTTCAGAATCTGAAACACAGCTCTAAGGACATGGCTCAGAATATTATCTACATCCCTTGAGGAGGAACTAAAGGTTCTTGACTTTGTCAAGTAGCTAAGCTACTATTATTTTCTTTTCCTTGACTGTTTTCCCTTTTTTCCTGCATTTTCTCATTTCTGTGATTAAACGTACTCTTTGGAACTCAGGGAAGGTCTAGGAGACTAGGTTTTCTAAAGAAAAGAGACAGGCAGTAGACATGGGGAGTGTCTCTTCCAGGAAGGCCCTGTAGGGTCCTATTTGGTTACCCATCCTATGCTAACTTATCTCATAATGAAAAACACATGATTCATACACATGTCAAAATCACTATAAAATATATACAATGACCATGAAATGCTGATTTTCAGTTCTCTAGGAATTTGAGAAAACCCTTAATCGAGTGAAGTTATGTTAATTGCTTCTGCTTCTACCTAATAACTGCTTTCCTTCTTTTGTTGCTGAGCCCCACTGATTCTTGTACGTGTTTTCCATGTCTCTTCCCTCATACCAGCCTTTGCTTGAATACCATTTCCTTTTAGTAGAAAGCTTATTGAAGTCTCTCTAGAAAATGCCTGGTTTTGAATCCTGCAACTACACAAATTCATTTAAAGTACAGTGTTTACATACTGTATTGTCAGTGCTGCTTCCACTTTCTCCACTATGCTCTGTAAATACCTCTTGCCAGTCTTACAGGTGAGCTCTCTATTTGTGAGTGGCTCTGACTGAGTGGTTTTCTTTCTTCTTAGTGATTTTTGTTCTTTAGCCAGATGCCCCTGTTCTTTCTGTGCTGCCGTCATGATAAGACATTGCATTCTCCCTTCTGTATATCGAAGTTTGGCATAAAGAGTAATTTTTTGACTGGTTTGAATTGAAAGGGAATCTCCACTGGGAAAAATATTGAGGCAATAATACTTACAATGAAATATGGTTTATGTCATAAATTATATCTTCTCATGGGTTTTCCTGGGTAACCACTGAATGGCCATTGTATGACAAAATGTAAAGTAGAATGAACTAAAAATCAAAAGGTCTGGACTCCAGTCTATTGCTGACACTTATTAGCAAGTTACTAGATCTTAATTTTTATATCCTCTCTCTAAACAGGTAGGGGTCTAGTTTATAGTGTTATAAAGAACTCCAAAGAGAATGTAATCAAAACTGATTTGTACATCAGAAAAATGCTTTATAGACCTAAGGCATAATTATGCCTGTATCTTTTTCTGTTTACTTCTCTATACTATATTTCTTTTAAGATTATAATTAAGACAGATTATAAAATAGTACAAGTGCAATGGTATCTCTACATGAAGATAGCATTTTGGGATATTTAAATATAACAGTGTCAGGTTCCAGGAAAAAAGATTCTGCCCTGGGAAACTTACTGTCTGAGAGACAGGATTAAAGATAGTCACAGTAATTATAAATGTAAGTCAAGAATAATTGAACTTCCCTAACGTACTAATGGCTTAAAAGTCTATGAAGTGACCAACATAAACATTTGCACATGGGAAACAATATTATGGCCTTATAAAGTACTGAGGTCACATAGCTGTCTTGAAAAATACCAAACCAGAAGAAATCCTACTGTCCTTTTAAAAATATTTATTGGTAGCTACATGAACAAATTAATTGTAATACTAAAAAAAAAAAAAACCTACAGTGAAAAATTGAAGAGATTTAAAGTGTCATGGATAATACAAGTGTTCAAGAAAAATAAAGAAAAATAATTAATTTTAGAAGTGAAATACTCATTTAAATAAAATGAAACTCAGAACTTCCACCAGTTAGCAATGATTAGAGAATCTGTAGATTCTGAACCAAGTGGCACCAATTATATACTCTTGATTTTCACCTTTTCTCTTAGGTTCTCTTTGATTCCACTGCCATGAGTATGCTGATTTCCAGAGCTGCCCCTTAGCAAACAAGCAGCCTTGCCTTGATTCTCAGCCTAAATCTAAATCTGTGGTCTTTTTGTCTAAACTGACACCACAGTTAAATTTGAAGCCTCAGAAGTAGCTATTCCCACCATGAGTCATACTTTTAACATCTTTGATGACAACCCAAACACAAATTCCTAATACCTTCCTTGACTCATCTATTTTTTTTACCCTTTACTTCTATCATTTTTATTCTTTACTCACTTTACATCTTAGGCCTCTTCATGGAACACTTATTTTACTGTCTAGAAAATTTTCCTTTCCAAGAATTCCACTTGCCCTGTAATCATCTCAAGTGGAGGCTGGAACACTTATTTTACTGTCTAGAAAATTTTCCTTTCCAAGAATTCCACTTGCCCTGTAATCATCTCAAGTGGAGGCTGTTCATCCTTATAGATTCAATATACCAAATATACCCAAATACCAAAGAGTGATATTTTTAGCCTGAGTGGAATTAGAAGACAGAAGGTTTTGAACAGAGAGGTGATATAACTTGTTGAACATTTCGGAAAGACTCTGGATGTTGTAAGGGAGCAAGAGTGAAAGCAAAACAAAGCTATTACAGTAATTCGATTGGTTGATAATGGTGTCTTGGACTAGAATGTTAACAATAGAGGTAATGAAAAATGGTGAAGCACTGAAAAAATTTTCAAAGTAGAGCTATCAGCATTTGGTGTTGAATTGGATAAAGATGTAAGAGAAGAGGAGTCAAGTGTGTCTCCAAATGTGTGTGTGTGGGTGTGGGTGTGGGTGTGAGTTCACAATTAGCTGGATTAAAGAGAGTGCTATATATTGAGATGGGAGGACTGGTGTGAAGGGGGACTATTTGGTAGGAGTGTTGGATACAAATTAAAACTGTCACTTTGGATATCTAAGTTTGAAATGCCGACTAGACATTCATATATCAATAAAAATGTCAAAAAAGCAGTTGCTTTTTTAAGTCTGAAATTAAAGGGAGGGTTGGAGCTGAATACATAAATTCAGGACTTTTCTCCTCATAGATGTTGTAAATCCATGAGATTGCAGAGTACCCAGATAGTGTATAAATACATCTAGAGGGTATTAATAATGTAAGAACTGTACATACACATGTAGAGGGGATGTGACAAAATGACAAAGGAGGCTGAGACGGAGCTGTTGGTGAGGTAAGCAAACCAAGAGGGAAGGGGATTTTGAGGAAAAGAGAAAAAGTTTCAAGCCAGAGGAAATAAGTAATGCTGACAGCAGTATGAAGATAGAATGATAGATATTTCCAGGAAATATTTCTTCAGATTTGACGAGAGTTCAGTGCAGACAGCTCATTTCTTCCATTTAATTGAACATTTTTATAAAGTTCTGTTATTGAAGAAAGTTGTAGTTTCCTAGCTACCAAAATACCCATGTTAGTTGAGAATCTAAGAAAAAAATAAGAGCCAGAAACAACAAAAAAGATAACAATTGAAAATAAAATAATAAGATAGGACCTGAAGTAAAACAATGTAAAATCTTTGCTGAGATATGTTATTGTCGGCAGAATAAGGGCCCCCAAAGTTGTCTGTGTCCTATTCCTAAAAGCCATAATAAAATAATCCTACATGGCAAGAAGGACTTTTGCTTAGTAAGGAAGGCAGACAGCTTCTAGAAGCTGGCAAGAGGTCAGGACATGGTTTTCCCTCTAGGTTTACAGAAGGGACACAGCCTTACCAATCCATTTTAGACTGATGACCTTAAGGTTTGTAAAATAAATTTGTATTACTTTAATCTACCATGTCTTTGGTAAAATGTTTCAACAACAATAGAAAACAAATACAGATTTTAAAACACTTGAACCAATGGTAAGAAATCACTTACCATACATACAGATAAATTTGTATCAGCTAGAAAAGTTTTTTGAAAAACTCTTAATTGGGCAAGTATGACATGGAATAGGTTTAGAGAAAAATATTTTATAAATATCTCATCTTTTATTCTACTGTTCAATTGGAATCTCTTTTTAAAAATTATGCATGTATTACATATATATATACATATATGAAAATTCCACAGATCATGAAATTAAGCCAATTCATTCTCAGTCACTACAGAAGGCAATTTTTCTCACCATAGTCAGATCACCTCTGTCACTGGGATGGACAAGAAGACTTAAGCAAGAAATATGTGAATAGTTTATACTGATGCTCTTCAAGATAAGCAGTCATGCCTTACACCTTGGCATAGAAATCTATAGACTGTTTAATCACAGAGAAAAAAAAATAGTTAAGGTTTTCAAGCTTTTTATATATGCTGTGCAACCCAAATAATAAAGAATCATCAAATAATAGTGCTCCTTTACACTTAGAAATGATAATAACTTTGAAGAAAATTTCATATGCCTACTTGTTAGTGTTTATTTTATTCTAGGAAAAAAATTGAAATTGGGTTAAAAAGAGAATGGTATAAAGGATTGTAAATTGTAGCTGAATGGCCTTGATAGAATTGACACTTTGGTAGAGACTGCTATCATTAAGTGTATTGTATTTGCCTAAATGATATGTGGGTTATTTGGAAAAGGGCATAAATATGGTTGCTTAGCAAGTGGTATGTTTTGCTTAATGCAAATCACTAAAATATAAATCCTTTTGTAAATCTTCAACATGAACATTTTATTAAAAAATAGCACCACTGACAATGATCAAAGCAATAACTGTGTGTACAACTAAAAATAAAAGTTTCAATCAACAGAACTTTCCTATTTGGAGACAATAAAATCATTTACAAAACTAATATTTGCTTATTCTGATAGATATCTGTTTCTTGCTTTTCTCAGTCATAAACTATTCTGATTGCAGCTCATTGACTCTTGGGCTAAATATTACTGTTCTACACATGAAAAGATGCTCAACATCACTCATTATCAGAGAAATGCACATCAAGACCACTATGAGGTACCATTTCACACCAGTCAGAATGGCTGTGATCCAAAAGTCTACAAATAATAAATGTTGGAGAGGGTGTGGAGAAAAGGGAACCCTCTTACACTGTTGGTGGGAATGCAAACTAGTACAGCCACTCTGGAGAACAGTGTGGAGATTCCTTAAAAAACTGGAAATAGTACTGCCTTATGATCCAGCAATCCCACTGCTGGGCATACACACTGAGGAAACCAGAAGGGAAAGAGACACGTGTACCCCAATGTTCATCGCAGCACTGTTTATAATAGCCAGGACATGGAAGCAACCTAGATGTCCATCAGCAGATGAATGGTAAGAAAGCTGTGGTACATATACACAATGGAGTATTACTCAGCCATTAAAAAGAATTCATTTGAATCAGTTCTAATGAGGTGGATGAAACTGGAGCCTATTATACAGAGTGAAGTAAGCCAGAAGGAAAAACACCAATACAGTATACTAAAGCATATATATGGAATTTAGAAAGATGATAACAATAACCCTGTGTACGAGACAGCAAAAGAGACACTGATGTATGGAACAATCTTATAGACTCTGTGGGAGAGGGAGAGGGTGGGAAGATTTGGGAGAATGGCATTGAAACATGTAAAATATCATGTATTAAACGAGATGCCAGTCCAGGTTCGATGCACGATACTGGATGCTTGGGGCTAGTGCACGGGGACGACCCAGAGGGATGGTATGGGGAGGGAGGAGGGAGGAGGGTTCAGGATGGGGAACACATGTATACCTGTGATGGATTCATTTTGATATTTGGCAAAACTAATACAATTATGTAAAGTTTAAAAATAAAACAAAATTAAAAAAAAATAAATATTACTGTTCTTTCTCAGAAGTCCACACATAAATGACATATATCCACTGAAGAAACACAATCTAAGGGCTGTGAGTTGAGCTTTATTCAGTGTCTTACTGAGGACGATAGCCCAGGAGACAGCATTTCATGCAGCTCTGAGGAACTGCTCCCAAGAGGCAGGGGAAGTGGCCAGTATATCTATCTATCTATCTTTCTATCTATATGATTTTGGCTGGGGAATATGTGCAGTCAAACACACCTCAATAAAAGGTTTCTGCTAGTTACTAGGAACAAGTATCTCTGATAATAATGTTAGTGTATCTTTCTGTATATGGGAATATGCAAGAATCTGGGTTCATTAATTATTTTCTCTCAAGATACCTTTAACTCTCTTAAGAGCTATTTTTTTCCCAAAGCACAGAGTGTCTTATCTTGGATTTTGTCCTGAATTCCTTTCAGCGTGCACTGTTGGGGAGTAACTCCAAAGTCTAATGACTTTATCCTTGTAGAACTAGACGGTGACCAATATACTTTGCTTTACATTTTTTCCCTTTTGGTCACAAATTTGATAGAGGTTGTGAGGCATATCATGACCATTTTGTCTCACGGCACTCAGAAGGCTCATTCCTAGACCAGACAGGGATTTCATTGATTGATCACCCAAAGTGCTGTTAGTGAACATGGCTCTGTTAATGGCAGCACAAAAGCCTTTAGACCCTCTGTTTTATGAGTCTGTTCTAGTCTGGGAAAATATTCTCCCTGTTGCTTCTTCCCATATCTGAACTATTACAATCATTTTAATCTTATACAGAACTATGAATTTTGTCAACTGCTTCAAGTTGCTTAGTCATTATTTTTGTCAGAAGCTCAGTTACCTATTGGGCAATGCCAGAAACAACAATCAGGGACTTCCCTGGTAGTCCAGTGATTAAGACTTAGCCTTCCAGTGCAGAGGATGCAGGTTCAATCCCTGGTAGGAAAGTTAAGATCCCACACCCCACAGCCAAAAAACCAAAGCATAAGATAGAAGCAATATTGTAATAAATTAAAGACTCTAAAAATGGCTCCAAAATTTTTTTAGTTAAAAAAAAAAGAAACAGCAATAGGGAGAATATAAGTAATATAGCTAGTAGCACTAATAAAGTTATGAGTAAGAATTTAAGCCAAGAACTTCCATTAAGGGCAACCCAGGGTATCCCCGGTCATCTGACCCAGGCTGTTCCATACTAATCAGTGTATTTAAGGGTAATGATATATTTCCCTTGTTCATAAGGCATCCAGTCTAACTTTCTAGTGTTATTAGAACTAAACATGATATAGTTGTACCCAACATAAAGGGGCTTCTAAACTTAAATAACACTAACTTGGAGTTACTCATATAAATCAATCCCATAACTGAGGGATATTCTTTCCTGATAAGCAGGAGGTTATGATTTTTGACTGAAATTTAGATTGTTGCTCTTACTGAGCTTAAGCAACTTTTAAAGAAAATTTATATTTAAAATGGCTAGAGACAAGTGAAAGTTGTTTAGTCATGTCT
The DNA here is from genome assembly GCF_003369695.1 of Bos indicus x Bos taurus. NCBI lineage: Eukaryota > Metazoa > Chordata > Mammalia > Artiodactyla > Bovidae > Bos > Bos indicus x Bos taurus. The sequence continues at coordinate 2,392,601 of NC_040081.1, read as the reverse complement.
GACTCTTTGCGACCCCATGGACTATATAGTCCATGGAATTCTCCAGGCCAGAATACTGGAGTGGGTAGCCTGTTCCCTTCTCCAAGGGATCTTCCTGAGCCAGGAATCAAATTGGGGTCTCCTGCATTGCAGGCGGATTCTTTACCAGCTGAGATACCAGGGAAGCCCCAGAGACAAAGCAAGTATTACCTATTGGCCAGGTGAGGGAATTCTATCTAGTAATATTTACAGTGTCCCCAAAGGATTATAACTATTTTCCTAAGGACAATCCAATGAGAACCTTGTGTGTGCTGTGTGCTAAGTCACTTCAGTCATGTCCTACTCGGAGTGACCTTATAACCTACCAGGCACCTTTGTCCATGGAATTCTCCAGGCAAGAACACTGGAGTGGATTGCGTGTCCTCCTCCAGGAATCAAACCCACATCTCCTACATCTCCTACATTGGCAGGCAGGTTCTCTACCGCTAGTTCCACCTGGGAAGCCCAATGAGAGCCTTGGAGAAAATAAATTCACCAAAGTAAACCAAAGTACTGCACTTAGGCAATTGACCATAAACCCTAAAATTTGATTGATTTCTCAATTCTGCACAGAGTTGAGCCCATAATAGAAAAACATTAAATTCACATGCAAAAATCCAAGAAATCAAGAAAATACTGTAAATAATCATATGGGGCAGGTCCAGCATTTTAGAATAGCTATCTACTTTTGATGTTATCTTCTTCTCATCCTGGTGTTGGTATCATTTATTCTCTGTTTGACTGTTATTTTGAGGTGAACTTGAAGTCATCAGCCCTCTCTATAAACCAGTCCAGTTCAGGGCCCCTTTTAGAATGTAAAATACAAATCAAGAATCATTTCCCTTCAGTTTTGCTGCACATGAGCTAATTAAGTATACTTGACAAGGAACCTTCTATCTAGGTTGGAGAGAGTCCTTTAAATGACGCCTTTTTGTGTTTGTATAATCTCATGGTTGCATATCATAGGGCATCTGGTCTTCACCTAAAAATCGATTACTATGAAAATCTTCAGAACAAGCTTAGAATTCATTTTAACAATTCAATTAAACCTTATAATAATGAAATGTAGTAAATGGAACCATTTTTTGGAAGTAAGGCTCAGATAGTAAATAAAAAACATCAAAAACCATTAGCAACAATAGAATTTAATAGTCACTGAGACACAGTTTTCTCTAAAATACCCTCATTCTGACCAAATATAGCCATATTAAGACTAATTTGCTTGCAAAATAAGTCTAGTTCCAATAAACTTGGCCTGATTATTTACATATATAATTGATCACTTAAGCTTTTTCAAATTGTTTTGCTGGAACTTTTCATAAGGAATCTCAGTTTGAACTTCTAAAAGGTCTCTTAAGGCCAAAAGAAGTCACACCAACTACTTGCCACCAGATTTACCTATAATTCCTATAAATTTGGGTAAATTCCTCTTTTCTTGAGGTCCAAGATATCTTGAGTGACCTTCTTTGTTCACCTGATAATGTACTGGGAATTCTGTAAAAGGTATTGAGAGATTTTTTTCAATGAGCATGCTGGATCTTTAAAGTTCACCTTAGTTCTTCAAAGCTGTTTAGGAATACTGAGTTTTAAGCTAGCTTTTCATTTTCCTCTTTTGCCTTCATCAAGAGGCTTTTTAGTACCTCTTCACTTTCTGTCATTAGGATGATGCCATCTGCATATATGAAGTTATTGATATTTCTTCCAGCAATCCTAATTCCAACTTGAGCTTCATCCAGCCCTGCATTTCGCATGATGTACTCTGTGTATAAGTTAAATAGCAGGGTGACAATATACAGCCTATACATACTTCTTTCCCAATTTTGAACCAGTCCGTTGTTCCATGTCCAGTTCTAGCTGTTGTTTTTTGACCTACATACATGTTTCTCAGGAGGCATGTAAGTGGTCTGGTATTCCCATCTCTTTAAAAATTTTCCACAGTTTGTTGCGATCCACACAGTCAAATGTTTTAGGGCAGTCAATGATGTAGATATTTTTCTGGAATTCCCTTGCTTTTCCTAGGATCCAACAAATGCTGACATTTTGATCTCTCATTCCTTTGCCTTTTCTAAATCCAGCCTGTACATCTGGAATTTCTCAGTTCACGCACTATTGAAGTGTAACTTGAAGGGTTTTGAGGATTACCTTGCTAGCATGTGAAATGAGTGCAATTGTTCTTGGTTTGAACATTCTTTGGCATTGCCCTTAGAGAAATGCAAACTCTTCCCAAAGGGACTTTTGTTCCCTTAGGGTCAGAATTTTGAAGATATTTTGGCTTTCTCTAACTACATATGCAAAAACCATATGGAATGTCAAAACAGTCCCTTCTTAGACATATCAGGGCAAGATTTCCTTAGTGTCCAATTCAATAAGTACTTGCAAGTATAAGTTTATATGCACATAAATCCAGCAGGGGTATTAGCTGAAAGTTATGTGGTGCCTTTTTTCCCTTCTGTTTTGATGGCTGTTTCCCATTTCAGGGTCAACTTTTTGGGGGATAAAATTACTATTGAAAACTGTGTGGTGGGATCATGTGCTATTTGTGAATTTACTTCCTCTAGGTGTTACCCTAGAGTCATTTCAGCTCTTTGATGTATCTCAGTTTCTCCCTCTGGCAGTCTAAAACTGCTTTGGGTCTAGCAGTACTGGATAACCAATCCTTATGTATGTATCCCCAGCTGAGTGAGCTTTTTAATTAATGAGTGGTTTCCCTACACAACTTCTGCACAGTATAAGGACTTACCTCCATTACTCCTGTAAGTTGCCTGAGAAGTTTGAAGCTGGCTGAAAGGAGTTGTACCCCTTATCTTAAAAGAGGAAAACTCTCATATGATATCTTCATTTTTATTCTGACAAAACACTGTTAAAATAGCAAATTGGAGGAGAGAGATTAGGTCAGCCTTTAATTATTGAGTCCAAACCTCCTCAGTGTCTTTGGACTGAGCAAAATCTTTCCAGTGTCTTTCATCTGGGTGATTCAAGTGCCTCTCCTTGAACTTAAGTTCAAGGAAAACATACTCCTCATAGTGATAATTTTAACAACTACTGAAATAAAACTCAGGATCATCAACCAAGATAGGAGATCCAAGATCAGGAGAGAGTCACCCAATATCTTCTAGATTCACTGAGGAGATGGATGGGCACAAGGGCCCTTGCTGGATCCAGTTCTCTGGATCTTTGTAGAGATCAGGCCAAAGAGAACAAGATGTTCTTCATGTCACTAAGACTGTCAACTGAAAAAAAAAAAAACTGCACAATTTACAAATTGTGAGTTGAATTTCACTTAGACTCATTCAAGACCCTAGCCAGGGAGACAACATCTCAGACAGCCCCGAGGATCTGCTCTCCAAAGCAGCCAGAATATATATGGTTTTGGCTAGGGAATATGTGCAAACACATCTCAGTAAAGGTTATTGCTAATCACAAGGATCAGATATCTCAGCTAATTATGCTAGGCTTTTGTATATATGGGAAGATTCAATAATCTGGATTCATTCTTTTTTTTTTCCTCTGAGGTATTTCTAACTATCTAAAGGGTTGGTTTTTCCAAAACACAGAGTGCCTTATCATAGTATACATCTTGAATGCATTTCAGAGGGCACTGCTTATCATTGCCTGCAATGGCTCACAATTTAATCCTTGTAGAACCAGGTGGTGAGCAACATTCTTTGTTTTACACAGATTTGCTGTTGCAGCCCTATATTTTCCTCTGGTTATGTCCTTTTGGTTCCATAACAAATTATATAGGATGATGGAAGACCAGTTTTATTTGAGGATGTTATAGATTTAAGCAACTCATCAACCTGTATTCTCTAACCACCGTTTTTTAAAATTCCAAAGCCTAACAATATTTTTAATTAACAAAATCTTAGCATTTTACCATTAAATACTAACTTTTTATTCTTGACAAAGAAGTTTCATAATATTTTATAAAGTTGACCTAAAAGACTAGACATTATGGGGGTGAGAAGATGGAGGAGGAGTAAGATGGGAAGATCATCTTTCTCCCTACAAATACATCAAAAATTCACCTGAATATGGAACAACTCTTAGAGAATAACTTCTGAATACTAGCAGAAGACCCCAAACTTCAAAAAAAAAAAAAAAAAAAAAGCAAGCCAATTTCCTTAGAACAAGGTAATGAAAAGATAATGACCCAAAACAAAAACATACAAAGGATTTCAGAACAAGGACTTGCACCCTGCTGCAGAAAGTGTCATGAAGAAGAAAAGTGTCATTTCCACACACTAGGAAATCCCCAAACAGGCAGAGCTAGGAGGAGCTTCAGAACCACAGAGGAGTGTAATGGTTGGAACTCAGAAGGCAAAACAGAGACCATTTACCACAGATATCGCTGCTGAACTTCCCAGCCTAGAAGGGACTCACATGACTCTGCCCACAGCAGAGAGTAGGGCAGAGGTGATGAGGCTCAGGCTTGGGTATCAGATCCCACGGGGAGGACTTTGGTTGGCTGCTGTGAGGATACACTGAAGCAGCTACTTTGACACAGTTGAGGGAGTCGAGAGAAAAGACTGGTCATCCCAGAGTGGTAAGAAGTCATTGTCGGCAGGATACCTACTCCACATTTGGCTACCCAAACTGGCAAAACTGGTCAGAGTGCCAGCTGTGGAAGTAGATGCAACTGCCACTGACAAAGCCTGGGGAAATGCCTCAGGCAGCAAACAAAATGCTGCTGATGCATCCAAACCCCAGAGGTGGCAGCTACCACCAGGCTGTGAGCAGGCACTGGTTATTGCCAACACCTTGTTGGGAGCTTAAGCAGCTTGGCTTTTCCTAGGGTCCGACAACCTGAAGCCAATTACTCTGGGAGAGTGCACAACCTGCCTCCGGCTGTAACATATCTGGCAGGCCTCTATTGCCATGGGGACTCTCTGCTGCTACTGCTGCTAAGTCGCTTCAGTTGTGTCTGACTCTGTGTGACCCCATAGATATCAGCCCAACAGGCTCCCCCATCCCTGGGATTCTCCAGGCAAGAACACTGGAGTGGGTTGCCATTTCCTTCTCCAATGCATGAAAGTGAAAAGTGAAAGTGAAGTCTCTCAATCGTGTCCGACTCTTTCCTGACCCCATGGACTGCAGCCTACTAGGCTCCCCTGTCCATGGGATTTTCCAGGCAAGAGTACTGGAGTGGGGTGCCATTGCCTTCTCCGGCAGGGACTCTCTAGTACATCCCAATTGTGGCTTCTATATCCCCCCTCTCCCCAGCCTGAGTGAGCCAATGAGCCATAATAGGCCTTGGCCTTCACCCACTTGTGACTGGACAGCAAACAGACTGTGGACTTTAGGGGCAACTCTGAACTTCAGGAGCAAGTACAAGCTGGAGTAAAGCCAGATGTGAGACTGAGCTGGCCCCATACTGCTCACAAAAGACCCAGAGATCTCCCTAGAAATATTAGAGGATTTGGTGTGGGTGTTCTGGGCCATTGAGTGTTTCTTTCAACAAGAGTCTTAGGGTTTTGTCCTCTGTGCTGTGTGGCTTATGAGGCTTTGGTGCTACAACAGGGATCAGGCTTTAGCCCCTGCAGTGAGAGACCCAAGTCCAGGATTTTGAACAACCAGAAAGCTGCCAACCCCAGGGAGTACTAATAGGCCAGAGTCCTCCCAAAGGACTCCATATCAACACTTAGACCAAACCCCACCCAAAGGCTAGAAAGCTTCATTGCTAGATGCCCCATGCCAATCCTTCAGCATAATAGAAGCACAACTCTGCACACTGGCAGATAGGCTACCTGAAGCCATACCAAACTCATAGACACTGCAAAACACGCTACTGGACATGGCAGTGTCTTTCAGAGAGATTAAATTTAGCTTTATCCACCAGAATATAGGCACAAGTCCCGCAGCCAGGAAACTTTCACAAGGCACTAATCCAATCCTATCCACAGTGGGCAGACTCCAAAATTAAGCAGAACCTTCCAAGCTGCATAAAGAAGACTTCAAACACAGTAAATTAAATGAAATGAAAAGACAGAGAAACATGAAGCAGATGAAAAACACGGTAAAAACCCACGAGCCAAACAAATGAAGAAGAACTAGGTAGTCTACCTGAAGAAGAATACAGATTAATGATGACAAAGATGATCCAAAATCTTGAAAATAAAATGGAGGCATGGATAAATAGACTGAGGGCATGGATTAAGAAGATGTAAGAAATGTTTTTTATGTTGTTGGGTTTTTTTTTTTTTTTTTTTTCTCGCCACCACCAATCCTTCCTACCAGAAAGCTTACACAAGCTTATTAGCCTCCTCCATCAGAGGCTGGACAGCAGAAGTAAGAAGAAACACAGTCCCAGAGCAGCTAAAACAAAAACCACTTTACAGAAATTTAAGCAGGCTGAGAAAACAGAGTTATGTCTTAGATGAAGGGACAAGATATTACTCCAGAAAAACAACTAAATGAAATGGAGATAGGCAACCTTCCAGAAAAAGAATTCAGAATACTAATAGTCAAGATGATCCATGATCTTGGGAATACAATGGAGAAGATGCAGGAAATGTTTACCAAATACCTGGAAGAACTAAAGAACAAACAAACAGAGACGAATAATACATTACAAGGAATCAATAGCAGTATAACTGAGGCAGAAGAATGGATAAATGACCTGGAGGACAGAATGATGGAAATCTCTGGTGCCGAACAAAATATAGAAAAAAGAATGCAAAGAAATGAAGACAGCCTAAGAGACCTCTGGAACAACATTAAATGCAGCAACATTCCCATTATAGGGGTTCCAGAAGGAGAAGAGATGGAAAAAGGACCTGGGAAATTTTCTGAAGAGATAATAACTGAAAATTTTCCTAACATGGGAAAGGAAATAGTCAACCAAGTCCAGGAAGCACAGAGATTCCCAGGAAGGAAAAGTCCAAGGAGGAACACACTGAGACAATAGCAATCAAATTTTATGTAAAATTTTATGACATTTTGATTCTACTTGTTTGACTTGGGCTTCCCTCATAGCTCAGTTGGTAAAGAATCTGCCTTCAATGCAGGAGACTCCGGTTCAATTCCTGGATTAGGAAGATCTGGTGGAGAAGGGATAGGCTACCCACTCCAGTATTCTTGGGCTTCCTTTGTGTCTCAGTTGGCAAAGAATCCACGTGCAATGTAGGGGTCCTGGGTTCATCTCTGGGTTGGGAAGATCCCCTGGAGAAGGGAAAGGTAACCCACTCCATTGTTCTGGCCTGGAGAATTCCATGGACTTAGTATGAATAGAATGCTAGATCTCTAATTGAAAAATATATATGCAACAAAAATTAAAGACAAAGATAAAATATTAAAAGCAAAAAGGGAAAGACAACAAATAATATACAAGGGAACTCTCATAAGACTATCAGCTGATTTCTCAAGAGAAACTCTACAAACCAGAAGGGAATGGCACAATATATTTAAAATGATGAAAGGGAAGAACCTACAACCAAGAATACTCTACCCAGCAAGACTCTCACTCAAATTTGATAGAGAAATTAAAAGCTTTCAAGAAAAGCAAAAGTTAAGAGAATTCAGCATTACTAAACCAGCTTTACAACAAATGCTAAAGCAATGTTTCTAGGCAGGAAGCACAAGAGAAGAAAGAGACCTAAAGAAAATAAACCCCAAACAATTAAGAAAATGGTAACAGGATCATACATAGTGATAATTACCTTACATGTAAATGGATTAAATGCAAGAAGCAAAAGAGATAGACTGAGCACATGAAAACATTTGCTCGTATGCACTTCCACTTACCACATCACTCTGACTGAGTCCCCAAAATTGCATGTATTTATTTTATATTGTTAGGTTAATCATGTTCCCATTATGGCTTACAATTGCAATTAACTTTTATTTTTGTCCAGCTATTGATTGTAAAAACTGATATATATCTTTTACTATTGTGATTATGTAACTATTACTCACTTAAGACCATTGTGTCATGATTGGTCAACAAAAAAATAATTAAACTCTGTATCATCAAAACTCCAATTTAATAGAAAAACCTGTGATCACTTTATAAAATCCAGATACACATCAGGATTATCTTGGAACTTTTTTGAAAAATACAAATGTCAAGGTATAGCTTTTTTTTTTTTTTTTCTCCAGAGCTCCAGGTGCTTCTAATGAGCAGCCATGTTTAAAAACAACTGAACTATATGATGATCTTTTACTTTTACCTAGCTTGTCTCACTTTTCCTATATCATATTCAGTGCTCTCATTTCGTTTAGATAATGTTTTCCAATTTCACCCTCTTCATTTTTTGATGCTCTTTTTCAAGCCTTTATCAAGTGTAGCAGAAAAGCTTTTGTACAGTTCAGTTCAGTCACTCCGTCGTGTCCGACTCTTTGCGACCCCATGAATTGCAGGACACCAGGCCTCTTTGTCTATCACCAACTCCCAGAGTTCACTCATACTCATATCCATCGAGTCGGTGATGCCATCCAGCCATCTCATTCTCTATTGTCCCCTTCTCCTCCTGCCCCCAATCCCTCCCAGCATCACAGTCTTTTCCAATGAGTCAACTCTTCGCATGAGGTGGCCAAAGTATTGGAGTTTCAGCTTTAGCATCAGTCCTTCCAAAGAACACCCAGGACTGATCTCCTTTAGAATGGACTGGTTGGATCTCCTTGCAGTCCAAGGGACTCTCAAGATTCTTCTCCAACACCACAGTTTAAAAGCATCAATTCTTTGGCGCTCAGCTTTCTTCACAGTCCAACTCTCACATCCATACATGACCACTGGAAAAAACATAGCTTTGACTAGATGGACCTTTGTTGGCAAAGTAATGTCTCTGCTTTTGAATATGCTATCTAGGTTGGTCATAACTTTCCTTCCAAGGAGTAAGCATCTTTTAATTTCATGGCTGCAGTCACCATCTGCAGTGATTTTGGAGCCCCCAAAAATAAAGTCTGACTCTGTTTCCACTGTTTCCCCATCTATTTCCCACAAAGTGATGGGACCAGATGCCACGATCTTAGTTTTCTGAGTGTTGAGCTTTAAGCCAACTTTCTTATTCTCCTCTTTCACTTTCATCAAGAGGCTCTTCAGTTCCTCTTCACTTTCTGCCATATATAGAAATGATATGCATAATATATATATTTTAGAAAACATGAATTTTTGCCTAACTAAAAATTTTATGAAATTTTGATTCCATTTGTTTGACTTAGTATGAAAAACTGTTAGATTTCTAATTAAAAAAATAGATATGCAAGAAGCAATAAAGGTTTACCCTATAGCATGGGGATCCTGTAATAACCTAAAATGTAAAATAATTTCAAAAATAGTATAAGTGTGCATGTATAACCAAATCACCTTGCTGTGCATCTGAAACGTTGTAAGTCAACTACAACAAAATATATATATATTAAGAAAAAATTTTTAAATAAATACACAGGAGGGAACCAACAGCAGAGTAACTGAATAGAGGAACAGATAAGTGAGCTGTAAGATAAATGGTGGAAATAACTGAAACAGGACGCAATAAAGAAAAAATAATAAAAAGCAAAGAGGGCAGTCTCAGAGACCCCTGGGACAACTTTAAACATAACAACATTTCAATCAGAGATTCCAGAATAAGAAGACAAAATGAAAGAGTTTGAGAAAATATTTGAGGAAATTATAGTTGAAAACTCCCTTAAAATTACAAAGGAAATAGCCAAGCAAGTCCAGGAAGCCCAGAGAGTCCCATACAGGATAAATTCAAGGAGAAACAAGCCAAGACACATATTAAGCAAACTAACAAAAATTAAATGCAAAGAAAAAAATATGAAAAGCAGCAAGGGAAAAGCAACAAAAAACATACACGAGGATCCCCATAAGGGTAAGTTGACCTTTCAACAGAAACTCTGCAGACAAGAAGGGAATGGCAGGATATACTTAAAGTGATGAAATGGAAAAAAACCTACAACCAAGATTACTCCGCCTGGGCAAGGACCTCATTCAGATTCAAAGGAGAAATCAAAAGCTTCACAGATAAGCAAAATTAAAAGAATTCAGCACCATCAAACAAACTCTACAATAAATGCTAAAAGAATTTCTCTAGACAGAAAACATGAAAAGGAAAGGCAAACAAAACAAATCCCAAACAATAAAGCAAATGGTAACATGATTATATATATCAATATTTACCTTACATGTAAATGGGCTAAATGCTCCAACTAAAAGACAGATTGGCTGAATAGATAAAAAAAATAAGACTCTTATATATGCTATTTACAAGAGACCCACCTCAGACTTACAGAAACAGACTGAAAGTGAGGGACTGGTAAAAGATATTCCATGCAAATGTTCATCAAAAGAAAGTGGGAGTAGCAATACTTATACCAGATAAAATAGACTTTATAGTAAAGACCATTACAAGAGACCCAGAGGTCACTACATAATGATCAACAGCTCAACCAAAGAAGATATAACAATTATATATGCACTCAATATAGAAGCACCTCAATGTATAAGGCAAATGATAACAACTATTAAAAAGGAATAAGGAGTATGTCAAGGCTGCATATTGTCACCCTACTTAGGTAACTTATATGAAGAATACATCATGAGAAATGCTGGGCTGAATGAAACACGAGCTGGAATTAAGATTGCTGGGAGAAATATCAATAACCTCAGATATGCAGATGACACCACCCTTATGGCAGAAAGTGAAGAACTCAAGAGCATCTTGATGAAAGTGAAAGAGGAGAGTGAAAAAGTTGACTTAAAAGTAAACATTCAGAAAACTAAGGTCATGGCATCTTTTCCCATCACTTCATGGCAAATAGATGGGGAAACAATGGAAACAGTGAGAGACTTTATTTTCCTGGGCTCAAAAATCACTGCCCAGGTGACTTCAGCTACGAAATTAAAAGACACTTGCTCCTTGGAAGAAAAGTTATGACCAACCTAGATAGCATATTCAAAAGCAGAGACATTACTTTGCCAACAAAGGTGCATCTAGTCAAAGCTATGGTTTTTCCAGTAGTCATTTATGGATGTGAGAGTTGGACTATAAAGAAAGCTGAGTGCCAGAGAATTGACGCTTTTGAATTGTGGTGTTGGAGAAGACTCTTGAGAGTCCCTTTGATTGCAAGGAGATCCAGCCAGTCCATCCTAAAGGCAATCAGTCCTGAATATTCACTGGAAGGACAGATGCTGAAGCTGAAACTCCAGTACTTTGGCCACCTGATGTGAAGCACCGACTCATTTGAAAAGACCCTGATGCTGGGCAAGATTGAGGGTGGGAGGAAAAGGGGATGACGGAATATGTGATGGTTGGATGGCATCACCGACTGAATAGACATGATTTTGAGTAAGCTCTGGGAGTTGGTGATGGACAGAGAGGCCTGGCGTGCTGCAGTCCATGGGGTCACAAAGAATCGGACATGACTAAACAACTGAACTGAACTGAACTGACTGTAACACAATAATAGTGGGGGACTTTAACACTCCATTCACACCAATAGACAATTGGTGTGAAAATTAATCAGGAAACACAAGCTTTAAATGATACATTGAATCAACTGGACCTAATTGATATATATAGAACAATTCATCCAAAAATAATACAAATCATTCTTTTTCTCAAGGGCACATAGAATGTTTTCTAGGATGGATCGTATCTTGGGCCACATATCAAGCTTTTGTAAATTAAAAAAAAATAATAACTGATATCATTTCAAGCATCTTTTCTGACCACAGTGTTATAAGATTAGATATCAAGTATAAGAGAAAAAATATAAAAAGCACAAACACATTCAGGCTAAGCAATATGCTTCTGAATAACCAACAGACAACTGAAGAAATTAAAAATGAAATAAAAATATTCCTAGAAACAAATGAAGGACTTCCCTGGTGGCTCAGATGGTAAAGTGTCTGCCTACAATGTGGGAGACCCAGGTTCTATCCCTGGGTCAGGAAGATCCTTTGGAGAAAGAAAAAACATGACAATTAAACCTTTGGGATGCAGTAAAAGCTGTACTAAAAGGTAAGTTTATAGCAGTAGAAGCCTACCTTGAGAAACAAAAGAGACATCAAATAAATAACCTAACCTTACACCTAAAGCAACTAGAAAAACAAGAACAACAACAACAAAAAAACTAATTTAGTAGAAGGAAAGAATTTATGAAATTGAGAGTAGAAATAAATTAAAAATAAATGAAGGAACAGGTAGCAAAGATAAATAAAGCTAAAAGATAGTTCTTTGAGAAGGTAAAACCTGACAAATTGTTAGCCAAACTCATCAAGAAAAAAGGAAGATGACTCAGATCAATAAAATTAGAAATTAAAAAGAAGTTATGACAGAAAAACAAAAATATAAAGAATCATAAGACACTACTATGAGCAACTATATGCCAATAAAGTGGACAACCTGGAAGATATGAACTAATTCTTAGAAAACTATAACCTTCCAAGATTGAACCAGGAATAAATAAAAAATAAGAATAGACCAATCAAAACTTTAATTAAAAATTTTCCAACAAACAAAAGCCCAGGGCCAGATATCTCCATAGGCAAATTCTGTCAAAAATTTAGAGAAGAAATAACACTTATTCTGCTCAAACTCTTCCAGAAAATTACAGAGGGAGGAAAAGTCATCCCAAACTAAGTCTATGAAGTCAACATCACCCTGATACCAAAACCAGACAAAGATGTTATACAAAAAAGAAAATTACAGGCCAATATCACTGATGAACATAGATGCAAAATTCCTCAGCAGCATACTAGCAAATAGAATCGAACTACACAGTAAAAAAATCACACATCATGATCAAGTGGACCTTATCCCAGTGAGGCAAAGATTCTTCAGTGTATGCAAATCAATCAATGTGATACACCATATAACAAATTGAAAGATAAAAACCATATGACCATCTCAATAGAAACAGAGAAAGCCTTTGACAAAATTCAGCACTTGTTTATGATAAAGACTCTTCAGAAAGTAGGTACATGAGGAGTATACCTCCACATAATAAAGAGCATATATGATAAACCCACAGCAAATATTATCCTCAATGCTGAAAAACTGAAAGTATTTACTCTAAAATCAACCACAAGACAAGGGTGCCCATTCTCATACTATTATTCAACATAGCCATAGGATATAAAATTAATACACAGAAATCCTTTGCATTCTCATATATTATCAGTGAAAAATTTAAAAGAGAATGTAAGGAAACAATCCCATTTACCATTGCAACAGATAGATTAAATACTTAGGAATAAATTTATCTAAACAGACAAAAGATCTGTTTCAGAAAACTATAGTACACTGATGAAAGAAGTCAAAGACAATACTAATAGAAGGCGAGACACACCATGTTCTTGGATTGGAAAATCAATATAGTGAAAACTAGACTACCCAAAGCAATCTATAGGTGTTGGGGGCCGGCGTGAGGCACTCCACCCGTGGCAAAGGTCATGAGGAAGGAGGCTCGACATACACAAAGGCGGGATCGAACCTCAGGAGTTCCCCTGGAAATTCTTGAGCATCTACCCCCATAACCAGAGCCTGCCTACTTTACTACTTTGTGCTCTCACCTACACCTCTGACTTTACGGAGGGCTGTCCCCCACCACCTCTTTTGGAGAAGGAGTTAACTTAGAGCCCCAGTTAATAACAATTCCTGGGCATGATAGGAGTGTTTCAACCTACAAACTCCTCTGAAGGTTCTCTAGCCTGCCTGACAGGCTTGTCCGGCCACATGTGATTCCTCACAGCCTCCCAACCGTGAGAGGCACGAGATGCTTTAAACCTTCTAAAAACAGTTTCTCTAGAGAAGTTAGAAAATTATTAGTATAAGTATAGTGGGCTGATTAGAAATTGTATTGGTGAAGGGTTTTTCATTCATTGAGCCAATGTTTACTGCGAAGTCTCCACATCCCCTGCCCTTATACACATTAATGAATATATAGAAGAAATAAGTATTAACCTTTGATATTAATCACGTTAGACCTTAGGCTAAGCAAATTCTTTCCTTAACTAAAACCCACTACACCCTCACCCTATAGGAATGTAACTTTATTTGGGTGGCGTCTGTTTTAAGAATAATCACCCCTGGAGAAATAAGTGTTGACTGACCGCTGTCACAAGGAGAGGGTCATAAGTTGTCAGCAGGCCCCCCTGGCCAGAAGATGATGTAACACCCCTAAGACCTCTGTATACATTTGTGTGAAGCACCTGACTTTAATAAAAGTCAGGACTGTTGTCCTTGCGTGACTTTTGTATAACATCTCAGTGTATAAAAACAGACTCCGGAAAATAAAGAATTGGGATCAGTTCCTCGAAAGACTGGTCTCCCCATGTCGCTCTCTGTCTCAAACTCTGGCTGAATCTCCATCTGGAGCACAGAACCCACCATGCTTACTAATTATGCCTGGCCTTCTAAGATCCGACCGGGGAGGCCTCAGTGTCTCTTCTCCTTCAGGAGAATGGAAGGACGCCTGCGGCCTACGTAAGTGGTGCAAACTTCTTGTCTTGAAGTTTTGTTGGTCTCCCATGTAAACCAAGCTACTCAGCCTCTTTTCTCCACTGAATTTTCCTATTGAGCTATCTTCATTCTATTACTCTTTATATCTTTGATGAATATGTAAATAGTCGCCGACACCATCTCCCCTTCGAATACCCTGGATCAGCCGGAGCTGGACCCCGGCATATAGGTTCAGTGCAATTCTTATCAAACTACCAATGGCAAATGAAACAACTGAAAAAGAACTAATCTCCAAAATACACAAGCAGCTCATGCAACTCGATACCAGAAAAGCAAACAACCTAATCAAAAAATGGGCAGAAGACTTAAACAGAAATTTTTCCAGAGAAAACTTACAGATATTGAACAAACACATGAAAAATGTTTAATATCATTTATTCAGTTCAGTTCAGTTCAGTCACTCAGTCGTGTCCGACTCTTTGCGACCCCATGAATCGCAGCACGCCAGGCCTCCCTGTCCATCACCAACTCCCGGAATTCACTCAGACTCACGTCCATAGAGTCAGTGATGCCATCCAGCTATCTCATCCTCTGTTGTCCCCTTCTCCTCCTGCCCCCAATCCCTCCCAGCATCAGAGACTTTTCCAATGAGTCAACTCTTCGCATGAGGTGGCCAAAGTACTGGAGTTTCAGCTTTAGCATCATTCCTTCCAAAGAAATCCCAGGGCTGATCTCCTTCAGAATGGACTGGTTGGATCACTTATTATTAGTGAAATGCAAATCAAAACTACAATGAGGTATCATCTCACACTGGTCAGAATGGCCATAATCAAATAAATGCTGGGGAGATTGTGGAGAAAAGGGAACCCTCTTGCATTGTTGGTGGGAATGCAAATTGATACAGCCATATGGAGAATGGTATGGAGATTCCTTTAAAAAGCTAGGAATGATACCACCATATGACCCAGCAATCCCACTACTGGTCATATACCCTGAGGAAACTGTAATTGAAAAAGACACATATACACAATAGTTCATTGCATCACTATTTACAATAACTAGGACATGGAAGCAACATCAACAGATGGGCAGAATGGATAAAGAAGTTGTGGCACAGAAACACAATGGAATATTACTCCACTATTAAAAGGAATGCATTTGAACCAGTCCTGATAACCTAAAGCTTATTATGCAGAGTAAAGTAAATCAGAAAGAGAAAGACAAATACCATATATTAACACAAATACCATATATTAATGCTTATAATATAGATTATGTTAAAATCTAGAAAGTACAAGTGATACTGCTTGCAGGGAAACAAAGAAAACTCCAAATAAACCACAGACTTTTGGACACAGTGGGAAGAGGGTGGGATGATTTGAGAGAGTAGCATTGAAACATTTACATTGCTATATATAAAATGGGTGGCTGGTGAGAATTTGCTGTATGACGTAGGGAACCCAAAGCCAGTGTTTTGTGACAACCTAGAGAAGTCAGATGGGGAGGGAGGTTCAAGAGGGACAGAGCATATGTATACCTTTGTTGATATATGGCAGAAACCATCACAGTATTGTAATAATCTTCTAATTAAAAGTTAAAATTAAAAAAAAAAAAGACTAGACATTCATGCGTGTGTGCTTAGTCATGTCTGAGTCAGCTGTTCACAGCAGGTGACCAAAATAATAGTGCTTCAGCTTCAGCATCAGTCCTTCCAATGAGTATTCAGGGTTGATTTCCCTTAAGATTGACTAGTTTGATCTCTTTGCTCTCCAAGGGAATCTCAAGAGTTCTCCGAAATCACGTGGAATGTAGCCCATCATTCTGTCCAGTACTAGATTGGGTTGACATTTCCTCCTCCATGGGATCTTCCTGACCCAGGGATTGAACCTGCATCTCCTGAGGTTCCTGTGTTGGCAAGCAGAGTCTTTGGCATTGAGCCACCCTGGAAGCCCAAGACTAGACATGCTTGTTTTTTAAATATGGAGAGTTCACTCAAATCAAATGTACTCTGTACTTCACTATATTTTCACAGAATTTAAATATAAAAAGATACATTTTGGAAACATGGTATGTTTATTACAACCAAATAGCATCTTCTTTTTCACCTATTGATGTTGATCTTTCAGTTCAGTTCAGTTCAGTTGCTCAGTTGTGTCTGACTCTTTGCGACCCCATGAATTGCAGCACGCCAGGCCTCCCTGTCCATCACTAACTCCCAGAGTTCACCCAAACTCATGTCCATCAAGTTGGTGATGTCATCCAGCCTCTCATCCTTTGTTGTCCCCTTTTCCTTCTGCCCCCAATCCCTCCCAACATCAGAGTCTTTTCCAATGATCTTTATATTCCCCCAAATTTTCCCTGAAACATAGGATTTGAAAAGCTATGAAATAGCATTAAAGAATAATGGACCCTAGGAATGCAAATTCAGAAGATAAATATTGCTTGAAGATAGTGCCTTGGTCCTTAAAATAATGCATTTCCTTCTCTTTCTGCAGTACTATTCCAAAAAGAAATACATAATGAAACTGGTGCCATGCTCATTTCTCAGGGCTTTTTATATAATATTCATTTTTATTTATGAATTTGAGTTGGGCTCTAAAATTACAGTGGATGGGAACTGCAGCCACAAAATCAGAAGATGATTGCTTCTTGGCAGGAAAGCTACGACAAACCTAGACAATGTGTTGAAAAGTAGAGACATTACTCTACCAACACAGATCTATGGTCTTCCCAGTCGTGTGGTTATGAGAGCTGGACCATAAAGAAAGAGGATTGCCAAAGAATTGAAATCTTCAAACTGTGGTGCTGGAGAAGACTCCTGAGAGTCCCTTGGACAGCAAAGAGATCAAACCAGTCAATCTTAAGGGAAATCAACCCTGAATATTCATTGGAAGGACTGAAGCTGAAGCTCCAGTATTCTGGTCACCTGCTGTGAACAGCTAGCTGACTCACTGGAAAAGTCCCTGTTGCTGGGAAACATTGAGTGCAGAAAGAGAAGAGAGCATCAGAAGATGAGATGGCTGGATGGCATCACTGAGGCAATGGGCATGAATTGGAGCAAACTTTGGGAGATGGTTAGAAACAGGGAGGCCTGGCACGCTGCAGCCCATGGGTCACAAAGAGTCAGACAAGACTGGACGACTGAACAGCAACAACAAAAGATAGTGTCTTGGTCCTTAAAATAATGCATCTTCTCTTCTTTCTACTGTGCTTTTCCAAAAGGAATTACATAATAAAACTGATTCTATGCTCATTTGGCCGGAGGTTTAATATAATGTTCATTTTTCTTTATGAATTTGAGTTTTCAAAAACAAGCACTTAATACTTTGCCTGTAATTGTTGTGCTGCCACCAGGAGGAGTGAAGATGTGCCTTCAATATAGTCCACTGACAGCACCTCCGTAAGAGTGTTACATGCTTTCCACTCAAGAGTATCAGTAAGCAGGACCATAAAGCATTTAACAATAGCCAGCATGATTGTTTTTGATAAAATAATACTAAAATATGCAAGCTTCTAAACACACAAGATTTCAAATTTAGTATTTTCCTCTATATTATCAATCTTTACTAATGTAATATTAAATTTTTCCAGGCAGAAATAGATCTTACTAATGCAGCATTCTGCAAAGGGTGATATTATTTTGTTCTGCCCACTTTAAACAAAATACCATTGACTGCAACAGCCATTGGCACTTCTCCTTGTCTCTGTACTTATGAGATGGGAACCCCATGCTGTGTAGAGTATAATTCACTAAGCATAACTGAATATCAAAAAATACAGAGTAGGGCTGGCATTATTTAGAAGTCTCCACACTAAGCAAAAAACAAAAATTCTATAATGACTTTTATTCTAGCCTACCTTTATTTTCTGTTTTGTTCCCTAGTTTCTGTGTTCCCATGTTTCTAGTTTCTGTAGTTTTGACAGTTCTCAAAAGAGGTTGGGAATCTCCAATTTAAATATAGAGCAGGTGTTACAGTGGCCTGCTGCTGCTGCTAAGTTGCTTCAGTCGTGTCCGACTCCTAGTAACCCCATGGACTGCAGCCCACCCGGCCCCTCCGTCCATGGGATTTTCCAGGCAAGAGTACTGGAGTGGGGCGCCATTGCCTTCTCTGGCTACAGTGGCCTAGGCACATTCAATATGCTTTCTGGGACTGAGAGTTCTGTCTTTCTATGTGAAACGGAGAAAAAAGAGTCTTAACAAAAATCTCCAAATATTTGATCTCACATGCAGCATAACCATTTCTTTTCCTCAATCAAAGAGACACTTTGAAGCTACCTGATAATTATTTTAACTTTAGATTCTTGTCTCGAAGCTTTTATTAAAATGTTATTTCCAACCTACATCATTTTATTAAACGCAAAGTTTGCTGCTGCTAAGTCACTTCAGTCATGTCCGACTCTGTGTGACCCCATAGACAGCAGCCCACCAGGCTCCCGTACTTGGGATTCTCCAGGCAAGAATACTGGAGTGGGTTGCCATTTCCTTCTTCAGTGCATGAAAGTGAAAAGTGAAAGTGAAGTCGCTCAATTGTGTCCGACTCTTCGAGACCCCAAGGACTGTAGCTTATGTCTGTCTTTTTATAAACATTTTAGCCATATTATATTTATTAATAAATTCATTCATGCATTCTATCAACAGCAGGGGATCTTCGTTGCAGTGCCTAGAGGCCGTTTTCCACCACAAGAGAAGCCACTGCAATGAAAAACCCCTGCACTGCAATGAAGAGTAGCCCCACTCACCCCAAGTAGAGAAAGCCAACAGGCAGCAGTGAAGACTCAGTACAACCAGTAGAAAATAACCACTTCTGCTGTCTGAGAAGTTCTAGGTATGCAGCTAGTGGTACGATGAGGGTGAGCTTCCCAACATAAAGGAGGGAAATTTTTGTGAGTAAAAGTACTCATGAAAGTGATGCTAACAACAGAATTCACATGAAAGAAACTCTCAGAGATCTCTCATGACACTGAGAGCACTAAGGAAAAAATATTGAAGTGGAACCAAATTTAGAAAGAAGTGTGAAAACTAGCAAATTACAGAAAAGTGAATGCTTACTTTATGCCATTATAGAGTATGAAGTTATCAAATGAGTAGGAGACATCACTTTTCAAATGAGTAAGTTTTCCCAAAGAAATTAAATGTTAATTCTCAATGTTTCTAATGTTTTATATTTTGATATATCAAACAAGCAATAGTTTTACATTTCACTTTTATATGCTTTAATAATCAACAGTTAAAAAAATGTTTTTAATGTTTTAATAAAATTTTTATTTATTTACTTTACAATATTGTATTGGTTTTGCCATACATCAACATGCATCTGCCATGGGTGTACATGTGTTCCCCATCCTGAACTCCCCTCCTACCTCCCTCCCCATACCATCCCTCTGGGTCATCCCAGTGCACCAGCCCCAAGCTTCCTGTATCCTGCATTGAACCTGGGCTGGCAATTCGTTTCTTATATGATATTATACATGTTTTAATGCCATTCTCCCACATCACCCGCCCCCCCCCCACCAACCTCCCACAGAGTCCAAAAGGCTGTTCTATACATCTGTGTCTCTTTTGCTGTCTTGCATACAGGGTTGTCGTTATCATCTTTCTAAATTACATGTATATGCGTTAGTATACTGTATTGGTATTTTTCTTTCTGGCTTACTTCACTCTGTATAATCGGCTCCAGTTTCATCCACCCTATTAGAACTGATTCAAATGTATTCTTTTTAATGGCTGAGTAATACTCCATTGTGAATATGTACCACAGCTTTCTTATCCATTCATCTGCTGATGGACATCTAGGTTGCTTCCATGTCCTGGCTATTATAAACAGTGCTGTGATGAACATTGGGGTACACGTGTCTCTTTCAATTCTGGTTTCCTGGGTGTGTATGCCCAGCAGTGGGATTGCTGGGTCGTATGGAAGTTCTATTTCCAGTTTTTAAAGGAATCTCCACACTGTTCTCCATAGTGGCTGTACTAGTTTGCATTCCCACCAACAGTGTAAGAGGGTTCCCTTTTCTCCACACCCTCTCCAGCATTTATTGCTTGTAGACTTTTGGATCGCAGCCATTCTGACTGGCGTGAAATGGTACCTCATAGTGGTTTTGATTTGCATTTCTCTGATAATGAGTGATGTTGAGCATCTTTTCATGTGTTTGTTAGCCATCTGTATGTCTTCTTTGGAGAAATGTCTATTTAGTTCTTTGGCCCATTTTTTTATTGGGTCGTTTATTTTTCTGGAATTGAGCTACAGGAGTTGCTTGTATATTTTTGAGATGAGTTGTTTGTCAGTTGCTTCATTTGCTATTATTTTCTCCCATTCTGAAGGCTGTCTTTTGACCTTGCTTATAGTTTCTTTTGTTATGCAGAAGCTTTTAATTTTAATTAGATCCCATTTGTTTATTTTTGCTTTTATTTCCAATATTCTGGGAGGTGGGTCATAGAGGATCTTGCTGTGATGTATGTCGGAGACTGTTTTGCCTATGTTTTCCTCTAAGATTTTTATAGTTTCTGGTCTTATGTTTAGATCTTTAATCCATTTTGAGTTTATTTTTGTGTATGGTGTTAGAAAGTGTTCTAGTTTCATTCTTTTACAAGTGGTTGACCAGATTTCCTAGCACCACTTGTTAAAGAGATTGTCTTTTCTCCACTGTATATTCTTGCCTCCTTTGTCAAAGATAAGGTGTCCATAGGTGCGTGGGTTTACCTCTGGGCTTTCTAATTTTGTTCCATTGATCTATATTTCTGTCTTTGTGCCAGTACCATACTGTCTTGATGACTGTGCCTTTGTAGTAGAGCCTGAAGTCAGGCAGTTTGATTCCTCCAGTTCCATTCTTCTTTCTCAAGATTGCTTTGGCTATTCGAGGTTTTTTGTATTTCCATACAAATTGTGAAATTATTTGTTCTAGCTCTGTGAAAAATAAAGTTGGTAGCTTGATAGGGGTTGCATTGAATCTATAGATTGCTTTGGGTAGTATACTCATTTTGACTATATTGATTCTTCCAATCCAGGAACATTGTATATTTCTCCATCTATTAATGTCCTCTTTGATTTCTTTTATCAGTGTTTTATAGTTTTCTATATATAGGTCTTTAGTTTCTTTAGGTAGATATATTCCTAAGTATTTTATTCTTTCCATTGCAATGGTGAACGGAATTGTTTGCTTAATTTCTCTTTCTGTTTTCTCATTATTAGTGTATAGGAATGCAAGTGTTTTCTGTGTGTTGATTTTATATCCTGCAACTTTACTATATTCATTGATTAGCTCTAGTAATTTTCTGGTAGAGTCTTTAGGGTTTTCTATGTAGAGGATCATGTCATCCGCAAACAGTGAGAGTTTTACTTCTTCTTTTCCAAATTGGATTCCTTTTATTTCTTTTTCTCCTCTGATTGCTGTGTCCAAAACTCCCAAAACTATGTTGAATAGTAGTGGTGAGAGTGGGCACTCTTGTCTTGTTCCTGACTTTAGGGGAAATGTTTTCAGTTTTTCACCATTGAGGATAATGTTTGCTATGGGTTTGTCATATATAGCTTTTACTATGTTGAGGTATGTTCCTTCTATTCCTGCTTTCTGGAGAGTTTTTATCATAAATGGATGTTGAATTTTATCAAAGGCTTTCTCTGTATCTATTGAGATAATCATATGGCTTTTATTTTTCAATTTGTTAATGTGGTGTATTACATTGATTGATTTGCAGATATTGAAGAATCCTTGCATCCCTGGGATAAAGCCCATTTGGTCATGGTGTATGATCTTTTTAATGTGTTGTTGGATTCTGATTGCTAGAATTTTATTAAGGATTTTTGCATCTATGTTCATCAGGGATATTGGCCTGTAGTTTTCTTTTTTTGTGGGATCTTTGTCAGGTTTTGGTATTAGGGTGATGGTGGCCTCATAGAATGAGTTTGGAAGTTTACCTTCCTCTGCAATTTTCTGTAAGAGTTTGAGTAGGATAGGTGTCAGCTTTTCTCTAAATTTTTGGTAGAATTCAGCTGTGAAGCCATCTGGACCTGGGCTTTTGTTTGTTGGAAGATTTCTGATTACAGTTTCAATTTCTGTGCTTGTGGTAGGTTTGTTAAGATTTTATATTTCTTCCTGGTTCAGTTTTGGAAAGTTGTACTTTATTTTTCTTTTTTTTTTTAATTTTATTTTTTAACTTTACAATATTTATTGGTTTTGCCATATATCAACATGAATCCGCCACAGGTATACACGTGTTCTCCATCCTGAATCCTCCTCCCTCCTCCCTCCCCGTACCATCCCTCTGGGTCGTCCCAATGCATCAGCCCCAAGCATCCAGTATCGTGCATAGAACCTGGACTGGTGACTCGTTTCATATATGATATTATACATGTTTCAATGCCATTCTCTCAAATCATCCCACCCTCTTGTCCATTTCTTCCATGTTTCCATTTTATTGGCATATAAATGCTGATAGTAGTCTCTTATGATCCTTTGTATTTGTGTGTTGTCTGTTGTGATCTCTCCATTTTCATTTCTAATTTTATTGATTTGATTTTTCTCCCTTTGTTTCTTGATGAGTCTAGCTAATGGTTTCTCAATTTTATTTATCCTTTCAAAGATAGGATATCCTTTCAAAGCTTTTGGCTTTGTTGATTTTTGCTATGGTCTCCTTTGTTTCTTTTGCGTTTATTTCTGCCCTAATTTTTAAGATTTCTCTCCTTCTACTAACCCTCGGGTTCTTCATCTCTTCCTTTTCTCGTTGCTTTAGGTGTAGAGTTAGGTTATTTATTTGACTTTTTTCTTGTTTCTTGAGGTATGCCTGTATTGCTATGAACTTTCCCCTTAACACTGCTTTTACAGTCCCATAGGTTTTGGGTTGTTGTGTTTTCATTTTCATTCATTTCTATGCATGTTTTGATTTCTTTTTGGATTTCTTCTGTGATTTGTTGGTTATTCAGCAGCGTGTTGTTCAGCCTCCATATGTTGGACTTTTTAATAGTTTTTCTCCTGTAACTGAGATCTAATCTTACTGCATTGCGGTCAGAAAAGATGCTTGGAATTATGTCAATTTTATTGAATTTACCAAGGCTAGATTTATGGCCCAGGATGTGATCTATCCTGGAGAAGGTTCCATGTGAGCTTGAGAAAAAGGTGAAATTCATTGTTTTGGGGTGAAATGTCCTATAGATATCAATTAGGTCTAACTGGTCTATTGTATCATTTAAAGTTTGTGTTTCTTTGTTAATTTTCTGTTTAGTTGACCTATCCATAGGTGTGAGTGGGGTATTAAAGTCTCCCACTATTATTGTGTTATTGTTAATTTCCCCTTTCATACTTGTTAGCATTTGTCTTACATATCGTGGTGCTCCTATGTTGGGTGCATATATATTTATAATTGTTATATCTTCTTCTTGGATTGATCCTTTGATCATTATGTAGTGTCCTTCTTTGTCTCTTTTTACAGCCTTTGTTTTAAAGTCTATTTTATCTGATATGAGTATTGCTACTTCTGCTTTCTTTTGATCTCTATTTGCATGGAATATCTTTTTCCAGCCCTTCACTTTCAGTCTGTACGTGTCCCCTGTTTTGAGGTGGGTCTCTTGTAGACAACATATATAGGGGTCTTGTTTATGTATCCATTCAGCCAGTCTTTGTCTTTTGGTTGGGGCATTCAATCCATTTACATTTAAGGTAATTATTGATAAGTATGATCCCATTGTCATTTACTTTATTGTTTTGAGTTAGAGTTTATACACCCTTTTTGTGTCTCCTGTCTAGAGAATATCCTTTAGCATTTGTTGAAGACTTGGTTTGGTGGTGCTGAATTCTCTCAGCTTTTGCTTGTCTGTAAAGCTTTTGATTTCTCCTTCATATTTGAATGAGATCCTTGCTGGGTTCAGTAATCTGGGCTGTAGGTTATTTTCTTTCATCACTTTAAGTATGTCTTGCTATTCCCTCCTGACCTGAAGAGTTTCTATTGAAAGATCGGCTGTTATCCTTATGGGAATCCCCTTGTGTGTTATTTGTGTTTTTCCCTTGGTGCTTTTAATAATTGTTCTTTGAGTTTGATCTTTGTTAACTTGATTAATATATGTCTTGGGGTGTTTTGCCTTGGGTTTATCCTGTTTGGGACTCTCTGGGTTTCTTGGACTTGGGTGATTATTTCCTTCCCCATTTTAGGGAAGTTTTCAATGATTATCTCCTCAAGTATTTTCTCATGGTCTTTCTTTTTGTCTTCTTCTTCTGGGACTCCTATGATTCGAATGCTGTGGCATTTAATATTGTCCTGGAGGTCTCTGAGATTGTCCTCATTTCTTTTAATTTGTTTTTCTTTTTTCCTCTCTGAATCATTTATTTCTATGATTCTATATTCTATTTCACTAATCCTATCTTCTGCCTCCATTAGTCTACTATTTGTTGCCTCCAGAGTGTTTTTGATCTCATTTATTGCATTATTCATTATATATTGATTCTTTTTTATTTCTTCTAGGTCCTTGTTAAACCTTTCTTGCATTTTCTCAGTCCTTGCCTCCAGGCTATTTATCTGTGATTCCATTTTTATTTCAAGATTTTGGATCATTTTTACTATCATTATTTGGAATTCTTTATCAGGTAGATTCCCTATCTCTTCCTCTTTTATTTGGTTTGGTGGGCACTTCTCCTGTTCCTTTTTCTGCTGGATATTCCTCTGTCTCTTCATCTTGTTTATATCTCTGAGTTTGGGGTGGCCTTTCTGTATTCTGGCAGTTTGTGGAGTTCTCTTTATTGTGCAGTTTCCTCACTCTGGGTGGGGTTGTATCAGTGGCTTGTCAAGGTTTCTTGGTTAGGGAAGCTTGTGTTGGTGTTCTGGTGGGTGGAGCTGGATTTCTTCTCTCTGGAGTACAATGAAGTGTCTAGTAACGAGTTATGAGATGTCAGTGGTTTTGGAGTAACTTTGGGCAGCCTGTATATTGAAGCTCAGGGCTGTGTTCCTGTGTTGCTGGAGAATTTGGGTGGTATGTCTTGCTCTGGAACTTGTTGGCCCTTGGGTAGTGCTTGGTTTCAGTGTAGGTATGGAGGCATTTGATGAGCTCCTATTGCTTAATGTTCCCTGGAGTCAGGTGTTCTCTGATGTTCTCAGGATTTGGACTTAAGCCTCCTGCTTCTGGTTTTCAGTCTTATTTTTACAGCAGTCTCAAGGCTTCTCCTTCTATACAGCACCGTTGATAAAACATCTAGGTTAATGATGAAAAGTCTCTCCACAGTGAGGGACACCCATAGAGGTTTCACAGAGTTACATGGAGAAGAGAAGAGGGAGGAGGGAGCTAGAGGTGACCCAAATGAGATGAGGTGGAATCAAAAGAGGAGAGAGCAAGCTAGCCAGTAATCATTTCCTTACGTGCACTCCACAGTCTGGACTGCTCAGAGATGTTCATGTATTTATACAGAGAAGAGAAGAGAAGAGGGAGGAAGGAGACAGAGGTGGCCAGGAGGATAAAAGTGGGGAATCAAATGGAGAGAGACAGATCCAGCCAGTAATCAGTTCCCTAAGTGTCCTCCACCATCTGGAACACACAGAGATTCAGAGAGTTGTGTAGAGAAGAGAAGGGGGAGGGAGGAGACAGAGGCGACCTAGTGGAGAGAAAAGTGAGTCTAAAGGGGGAGAGAGCAGTCAAGCCAGTAATCTCGCTCCCAAGTAAAAATAGGTACTGAAGATTGGGTTCTTAAAGGTACAAAATTAATAACAAATACCAAAAAGCAAAGATTAAAATTCTAGAGTAGAGGTTAATTTTCAAATTAATTGAAATATTAAATATTAATATTTAATTTAAATATTAAAGAGAAGAAGAAGAAAAAAACAAAATCACAAAAGTTATTAAAATACATATATGAGGTTTGCTTTAACAAAGTTTTTTGAAAAGTAATAGTAGGTTATAAAAATGAAAATTAAAGGAGTAATACAGGACTTAAAAATTTTAAAAGTTTAAAAAAAGAAAATAAAAAAAATAAGAAGAAAAAAAGAAAAGAATGATCGTAAAAATAGTAAAAATATATCTAGGACTTTCTCTGGTGTTGTTGTACGCAGTGTGGGCTCAGTTCATTTTTGGATAGTTTCTTGGTCTGGCTTATATTTCTCAAGATCTATAGGCCCCTTCCTATGTAGTCGGTACTAACTATAGGGTTTTAATCTATTGCACCTGTCACTTCCAAGGCGGTTCCCTCGGTTTTAGCTTCTGTTTGCGGGTCTCTTCAGCGTCTGATTTCCGCCCTGACACAAGGGGGCGGTGGTGGACACTTTTTTAAGCTCACTTGTTCAGTTGCGCTGTGGGGAGGGAGGGACGCTGCAAACAAATAACACTGGCGTGTGCTCGTAGTGTCTCAGCCACACTGGGCCTGCCCCTACTCAGGGCATGTGCACCCTCCCTGCCCACACAGCTCAGGCTCTAGATTGCTCCGCCAGGAACCGTCTGAGGCCGGCCCTGGGCTGCATGCACCTCCCAGGTCTAAGGTGCTCAGGTTCAGGCACTCAGGTAGTCCTCAGAAGCGCAGACTCCGTTGGGCCTGCGTTTTGTGCCCTTCCCGGCTCCGAGCAGCTCGAGTGATGAGGTGTTTGGTGAGCACGGTCACTATGACTTATCGCCTCTCCTGTCCCTGCCGCTCGGTTTTCTGGGTGTACAACTGGCGCACCTTCTCAGGTGGATAACTGTCCAGAACCCCAAGAAGTCTTAGGAAGCAAAGAAGCCTGCTTGCAGTTTGGTAGATAATGTCTCTCTGGGGCTGCGATTGCCCCCTTCTGGCTCTGGCTGCCTGTCACAGGACAGGGAAGGTCTGCAGCCAGCTAGTTTTGTTTCACCCTTTGTTCTGCGCGCAGGCCTGGCGGTGTCTTAAGGCTTTTCACGTGATAGCTTTCCCTCAGTCTGGTTTGCTAGCCCAAATTAGTTTGCTCTGATTAGCCTCGGGGGCATTCAGGCCCGATCCTTAGTCTAAGCAATGCAGCCCACACCTCCCTGCCCAGCCCCCACTTGCTAGTGGCGGGTGCAGGCGTCTGTGCAGCTTCTCCACTGGGGGAGTTACTGCTGGGCTCATAATCTGTGGGTTTTAATTATTTACTTATTTTTCCTCCCTATTATGTTGCCCTCTGTGCTTCCAAGGCTCGGCACAGACTCGGCAGTAAGAGTGTTTCTTGGTGTTTGGAAACTTCTCTCTTTTTAAGATTTCCTTCCCAGGATGGAGCTCCATCCCTACCTCTTTTGTCTCATTTTTTTTGTCTTTTATATTTTTCCTACCTCCTTCTCGAAGACAATGGGCTGCTTTTCTGGGTGCCTGATGTCTTCTGCGGGCATTCAGAAGTTGTTTTGGGGATTTTACTCAGCGTTTGAATGTTCTTTTGATGAATTTGTGGGGAAGAAAATGATCTCCCTGTCCTATTCCTCCACCATCTTAGGACCGCCTCTTAATAAAATTTTTGAAGACTACAGAACAATTATTATTTTTATCATTAATTTTAAGTAATTCTTTAAAACTTCAGCTTTGGAATTTTCTCTTGGCCTGCACTACTATGCAAAGCAGAACCTGTCTGTATATATCTTATTCTCTTCAAAGAGTCAGACACGACTGAGCCACTGATCTGATCTGATCTGATCTGATTCTCTTCATAGGGCCCATAATGTAAGTGAGAATTGGCCCAAGAATGGTTTAAGTACTGACTATCAAACTCAAAACACATATTTCTTTCAATGACTAAGCACCAACAACATTTCTCAACCCTTCTGCAAAGATACTTCCATTGGACAATCTCACCATTTTGGTAGACATGACAAAACATGCCTGAAATGTGGAAAGAAACATAGTTGAAGTTATTTTTCTAGGAAACTCCTAAGCTCCTGTGTAGGTATAGCAATCAATTCTGATAGGCTTATCAGCAGGGCTTTACACATTTCCATTCATGAGTAAGTCCATTGGTGGATCCTGCCTAGCTGAGATCCTTATTCCATAAGCAAAATTAACATAAAATAAAATTATTGAAATACCATAAAAGTATGTTAGAGTCCCAGATATCACTCCAGAAAGTTTTATAGTATTTATTTTGAAACAGCAGAAATATACATTCATTTTAGGATGTAGGGCTAAATGATCTTGATTTTTATAATGCCATATAAAATTAAATACTGTCTCTTGGAAAGAGATGGTCTTTTCATAGTTTCTCATGATTTGAGTAAGTATTTTTATCAAACACAATATTTTTAATACTCTCAGTCACCACTTGAGTTAAGTTTATTTTCTCATTTCCTAATGCCAAACCACTGAAGAAAAGGGAAACTCTAATTTATTTTTATTTACTTTTGGGGGGTTTGCCGTTTATAAAATGGAGCAAAAACAATGTCTTCTTTTCTCTAGATAAAAATATATTTACAGAATTCGACTTTTGACGTTTCCAGAGATATACTACTAGTCACTACTTTATTGAGACAGTCATTATTTGCTTGATTTTGAATATGTATTTGGATATGAAGCCTTGAAAAAGATTACATACAAAACAATTTCCAATTGTTATTTGATGTTGGAGGTCACATTTTAAATTATGAGTTTTGGAGCTCACTGCTATAGTTTAAGTGGCTTGGAAATGAGTTGTGCCAATTGATGGTCATCTAAGTGGATAAGCAAGGCTGAATCAGTTCAACAGAGCACAAAATCATTAGGGAAAGGATGATAAAAGCAGCTTCAACCATTCAGCTCTTGTTTAGCAGCTAGAAAGAGCACAAGATCTCAGGTTCACTCTCATTTAATACAGGGTAAGTCCTTTTACATAGCAAATATCCTTTACCTTTCATCATAGTAAATCATAAATCCAAATATATGAGTTGCTTTTTAGATCATCTTTTTAATGCTAATACTCTTCAGAACTGAAGAGTAAAAAGCATTTTGGATTAAACAGTTAAATATCAGCTAAAGCATATACACATTAAAAGAAAACAATCTGTCAAAAATTTGGAGGCAATATGTAGATTAAATAAGCTTGTTATATATTTTAATCAAAATTAAGTTAAAATAAGTAAAAATCTTTGTTTAGCTAAATTCATAAAATTCTGCAACTCCCTTAATCAATAACAGTATATAGATTAAATTAAAAGAAGCACTTTGAGAGTAGGGAACAAGGAGAAGATATAAAATCTAGTCCCATCTTTTCCACTAATTAGAATTTTTGAAAATGAAACCCAGTACCCCATACCAAGTTCCCCTGCCAAGTTTATGACTAACTCTCAATTCAAAACTTTATTCCCTTTCTTGTCCCCTCTGATCTCAATCCTGTGCTAATTGATCATTATCAGCCATAGTTAGATGACTACAATTGTTGCCCATAGAATCATTAATGTACTAAAATTGCTGCTGTAAATATCACCATTAATGCACAAACTCAGGCTGTTTCACCAAGACAGGATAAGTACAAGTCCCTGGGTCATGGATCAACAGCCCAGAGGCTCATAAAGTGTAAGCATCTGATTCCTGACAGGAATTACAATCAAGAATTATAATTAAGGAATTACAATTAATTAAGAAATACAATTAAGGAATGTCACATAAATGTCATACAATGATGATTAATTCCAGTATCTTCATTGATTCCCTTTACACACGCAACTCAAAGAGCAAGTGGGAGTGGACCTGAGACTTGTCTCCCATTCTGTTGCTTAATGTCCTGCAATAAACACTTACTTTGCTGCAAATGCCCAGTGTCAGAGTTTTACTTTCTGTACTGCAGGCACATGAGCCCTTCTACTCAGTTACAAAAAGAAAACAAAAGGGGTGGGGGAGGGTTATCTTTCAGTAAGAATACTCCAGTACTCTTGCCTGGAAAATCCCATGGATGGAGGAGTCTTGTAGGCTGCAGTCCATGGGGTCGCTAAGAGTCAGACACGACTGAGCGACTTCACTTTCACTTTTTCACTTTCATGCATTGGAGAAGGAAATGGCAACCCACTCCAGTGTTCTTGCCTGGAGAATCCCAGGGGTGGGGGAGCCTGGTGGGCTGCTGTCTATGGGGTCGCATGGAGTCAGACACGACTGAAGTGACTTAGCAGCAGGCAGTCAGACCCTTGGTTCATGCATGTCATTGAGTTCTCTCAGACATCCCATGAGAAGGTTATCTTTATCTTCATGTTACAACTATTAAGCAGAAACATGGATGTCTCAAAGCAAGTCAGACGCTAGTAAGGGTCAAACCCAAAATTAAAACTCACATTTGTTACACTCTAAAATCTGTGCCCTTTCCAATAGATTCTCATTTCCTTTCAAATAATCTAGAATACAATGGGTTTCTTTCTGTCATTGAGAAATGGAATATTTCCTTCCATATCAGTAAGCAAAGATGTCACAGTCAACAGCAATTGCAACCCTTCAACGTGAGCCATTAAGCAAGCCTGAGGAAACTCAGGAAGGAAAAGAAGACCCGCCATCTAGCAGCTTATCAGACTTCAGGCGCTCATCACAGTGAGCCCTGAGAAAACTCCAGATGTGAAACAGGATACTGGCTGCAGATAGGTGAGGCGCATAGCAAAGGAATGATTTCAGTGAGCCCAGGCTCTTGCATCTTCCCATGCAAAGAAAAGCATTAAATCCCTTAACTTGACATATCTGGTTTTATTTAATTAACAATCATCATTTGATGTTCTGACTACCTGATCTTTGCTGCAAAACTTCTGTGTAGCCTGGTTCTTCCTCTTTCTCTCACCTCCTCAGAGTTGTTCTTTCAGGTTTACTTGATATGTTGTCTCCCAAGCTTGAAGTCCTAAAAATCCCACAAAATAAAACACAACTCTCAACTTTTAAGTTGAAAATATTTTTTAAGTTCACACCATCAAATTGATGTCAAATATAAATCCGACTTGAAATTTCTTTTGTGTTTGAGAGCTCCCAGATCCCACACATGCTCTTCCCACCATACTATGCTGTCAGCATTATTTATAATCTTTGTTATATTTAAATCGCTGCATTTTGTATTTTAATTTTTACCCTAAGTAAAAAAGGGCATCAATATCTGCCTCTGAGTAATAAAAATTCAATTGAAATAATCATTATAAAACTGTTTCAAGGATTTAAAGATAGGAAACAAACTAAGGTCATGATTATGTTTTCATTATAGAACAACAAAAAATTTGTTTTCCAAATTAAAAAAAAAGAAAAACTTTAGAAGTATATACAGCCATATCCTTTATTCAGTACCAAGAAATCCATTCAAAGGACCATATTTATATGGTAAGAAACTGAAGGGCATCTTCTGAGAATGTAAGGGAAAAGAAAAATTTAACATGAGACAAAAAAAAAAAAAAAAAGAAACAATTCTCCTGATGAAAATAATACAGGAACCCTTCCCTCCCAAAGTATTTAGTTTAGAAAATTTGTACTTGTGAGTTCTTTCTCTATCCTTTTGGAATGAATGTGAATTTTTTAAACCTAAATAAGCCCCTTGCCAGCTATATGACCCAGCAATATCTTTCTTAAGGGCTAGTAAACATCTCTTTGAAATGCAATCAGTCAAGAAGAGAGAGTCCTTACCTCTTGTTTCTGTGAGAGGGGAGGAGCCCCACTCTAGCACAAGCTTTTTTTGCTCCCAATTACAAAACTACCTCGTATCACAAATCTATGAAACATTTTTGGATAAAGCCAATTAGGTAACACAGATGGTCACCCCAACTACCAAATGAATTTAGGATGAACTATGTGAGACATGATACTGTCAAATCCCTTTCAGTTCAGTTCAGTTCAGTCACTCAGTCATGTCCGACTGTGCAATCCCATCAACCGGAGCATGCCAGGCCTCCTTGTCCAACACCAACTCCCAGAGTTCACCCAAACCCATGTCCATTGAGTCGGTGATGCCATCCAACCATCTCATACTCTGTCTTCCCCTTTTCCTCCTGCCCTCAATCTTTCCCAACAACAGGGTCTTGTCAAATGAGTCAGCTCTTCGCATCAGGTGGCCAAAGTATTGGAGTCTCAGCTTCAGCATCTGTCCTTCCAATGAATATTCAGGACTGATTTACTTTAGGATGGACTGGTTGGATCTCCTTGCAGTCCAAGGGACTCTCAAGAGTCTTCTCCAACGCCATAGTTCAAAAGTATCAATTCTTCGGCTCTCAACTTTCTTTATAGTCTAACTCTCATATCTATACGTGACTACTGGAAAAACCATCGCCTTGACTAGACGGACCTTTGTTGACAAAGTGATGTCTCTGCTTTTTAATATGCTGTCTAGATTTGTCATAACTTTCCTTCAAAGGAGTAAGCGTCTTTTAATTTCATGGCTGCAATCACTATTTGCAGTGATTTTGGAGCCCAGAAAAATAAAGTCTAACACTGTTTCCCCATCTATTTCCCATGAAGTGATGGGACCAGATGCCATGATCTTAGTTTTCTGAATGTTGAGCTTTAAGCCAACTTTTTCACTCTCCTCTTTCACCTTCATCAAGAGGCTCTTTAGTTCTTCTTCACTTTCTGCCATAAGGGAGGTGTCATGTGCATATCTGAGGTTATTGATATTTCTCCCAGCAATCTTGATTCCAGCCTGTGCTTCCTCCAGACCAGTGTTTCTCATGATGTACTCTGCATATAAGTTAAATTAGCATGGTGACAATATACAGCCTTGACGTAGTCCTTTTCCTATTTAGATTTATTTTGAGAACATGTATATAGTGAGTTGCATCTGTTTCACTATATAAAAAGTGAGATTTCTTTGTAATCTTTCAGATGGTTGCCTGTGATATTTCTTATATTCAAGTTTAATGTGTTTATTCAATAATAACATTATTGTCTTTCTTTTCTTTTATGGAGAGATTTTCTGAATTGGCAAGAGATTTTGTTATTAATTATATTGCTCAATGAGTGAAAATATGTCTTCAGAGTATCAGAAGTCCTTATAAAACCAGGGTCTTGAACACAGTTAGAAAATGAGAAATACTAGGGCAAAAGCAGTGATGATTTATTTCATCAAAGGTCATTTGAAAAGATGTATGCAACTGGCAGGTAAGAGGAACCCACATTGAATTTTTCTTTTCTTTTATATTATTATTTTCTTTTCTTTTTTGTATTGAAGAGGTATGTTTCATGCTCTCAGATGAACTCCAGTTGGTTCAATTTTCTATAAAAGGTTTAAGGAAATAAAATTCATATTTTATGATAAGACTGTTGTCCCAGAATCCTTCCTCTGCCCCTCCTTCAAATGGAAATCAATTATTCTTATCTAAGTTTCAAGAGGAAGTTGCAAAGAGAGAAAAACAAACAAAAAAACCCAAAACAAACAAACAAACAAAAAAAACCAAGAACTGGTTAGAACCAAATAAACCCAAGATGGCAGAAGATTTGACTTTAAATGGACCTAGAGCCTCATTACATGCTCATTGTAATATATTAGCTGCTAAATGACACACCCAGCAGTGCCATGACAATTAATGATTGTCATGAAGAAACTAAACAAGACTCAGTGAGGCTTCTGGGCACAAAAACCTATCTGTGTCTCCTGTTTCTTGTTTGTAAGAAATAGACTTTATTCAGCCTCCATGACCTTCTCTGTGTTCCAAGTGTTACTTGCTCAGTCCTGTCCAACTGTTTGTGACTCCATGGACTGTAGCCCACAAGGATCCTCTCTCCATGGGGTTCTCCAGGTAAAAATACTGGAGTGGGTAGCCACTCCCTTTTCTAGTGGCTCTTCATGACCCAGGGATTGAGCCCTGGTCTCCTGCATTGCAGGAGGATTCTTTACCAACTGAGCCACAAGGGAGTTACAAAGGGCAGATCAAATTCTTGCTAATTGGGGAAGGAAGGGGATGCAGAGACAAGGGAGGCGCAGTCAAGAAACAACAGTGCAACCTTGGAGCAGAGTCTTGGTTCTCCCTCAAGAGATATACATAACAATATTTTGAAGCTGTTTTGCTGATACTGAAACTCCCACCAGGTGGAAGAATTTAACTGTATGCTGCCCACAAGCAAGTAGACCCCAGACTGGGTGGAACCAGAAGGTTAAAGATGATGACTCCTAATTACTTCACCACCAATCAGTCAGAAGATTGTCCATGAGCTGATCATGTCTTCTTTGAGCCACTCACTACCTCTTTCAAGAAAGGACAGTTTTGAGGGAATTAGCCCACTGTGGCTTTGCCTGGCAAAGCAGGACATTTATTTTTTCTACTTTATCCAAAAATCTGTCTTCAAGATTCAATTCAGTAGCAGTGTACAGAGACTGAATTTCAGCTACAATGGCAACAACCAGAAAAGTTTATAGAAGTACTGAAAATGAGTATTGCATGAGTTCTATGAAAAAGAGTATTTCATGAGTTCTATGTCCAAACCAGAGTTCTGCTCTCAGATAACTCATGAATATTTCTATCACTCTTTCCAATTTCCTCTGTTTTACATCAACCTCCCTATATATTTGGTGTCTCCATCTGAATTGAATTGTTAAATAGGTTTCCATTTCCCCATTCTTTGGCTGTTGAATAAAGCTTGTGCTTTAGCATCACTTTCATTACTGGCTGTGTGTATCTGAGCAGAAAAAAAGAACTTCCCCATTTGAGACAAGGGATCTCTGTAAAGGCTAGTACCCCATTGGGGGTCCTGTCAACTAATTCAATGACAAGACAAGAAAAATTAAAAAATTTTTTTTTTCTTTGCTCTTTTGGGCCTCTTCTTTCCCCTTTAGGGTACATCGAGCACCTGTATTAACCAGATATCTTTGGCAATAACCTTCTATCCTAAGGAGGCCACAATGACCCATAATCCACTCATTTTGTAGATCTAAGTTGTGTAAACTGTCAATAATACACCATTTAATATACAGCCCTCTGTCTCAAAAAACTTACATAACTGTGCTTTGACTTCCAATGGGTGGAACAGTTCTCAGAGCTTTCTGGGAGGCTGTTCCCAGGTTACGATCCTCAGTTTGACTGGAATTTAAAATTTTCCATTTTTCCTCCTTAGATTGACTCATTGACTTTTATTGATAGATTTCAATTGCTTTAATTGATGTCTTGAGTATGGGAATATGAAGGATTACATATTAACTGAAAAATAGAAAAGCAAATTGAAGGTTAGAAGATGCATTAAATTAAGCCAGTGTTCAGTACTCATCCTCTAGTTGGAAATGAACAACATCTAACCTGCAGGATGTTCTGGTAAATGAGGGAAGGTATGGGGAAAAAGCTTTGGGGATGGCCATACCTTGTTTTATAGGTTCACAACTTTCACTAGGTTATTTAAAGGTCTGAGATCCTAATAACCTACAGTTAATAAATTTGTCTCACTTTACTTGATCTAATATTCTCTAAATTTATTTGACCTTTTGTCAAAGGATGGGCTAAGGAGTCCATAGAGAAAGATGGCCATGTATAGCTTTCTTGACATAAGAGAAGCCCATTTAGACTTAAGCCAATTTGTGATCTAAGCCTTGCCTCAATGCTGGCCCTTGAACAGGTCCCAGAGATTAACAGTCTTGAAGGAAAAAAAGAAAGCAGGAACAAATGACTCATCTGGCTAGAGAAGTGATAACAGCAAAGAAAATACCTCAGTTGTAAGACTCTCAGTTCTGTTTCAATGGAAAAGATGAACCCAAAGCACTTTCTTGAGCTGTTTTGCAAAATTCAAATCCCTTTGAGCACTCAACCACCAGATCAACTAGAACCTAACAGATGACGCTACTGATGTTTTCTGACCCTCATGTTAATCACTTAGTAGTGTCAGACTCTTTGCGACCCCGTGGACTGTAGCCCGCCAGGTTTCCCTGTCCATGGGATTCTCAAGGCAAGAATACTGGCATGGGGTGCCATTCCCTTCTCCAGGGGATTTTCCTGGCCCAGGGATCGAACCCAGGTCTCCCACTTTCTGACCCTCATGAATTCAATCAAGTAAAACTTTGACTCTGTGACCTTTGTCCAGTTCTATCTTGAATTCTCTTCTGCTCAAGCTCCTTCATGAATATGTATATACTCTGAGCTTAAAACTTCCCCAATACTACTGCTCAGGGCAACACTACTTTGGGAAAGATTCTCAGCATTCTTACCACAAGGAATAAAACTTTCCTTCTTTTTATCTTTAGCTTGGTTGTCTTTTGGCTCAACACACATCAAGAGGCAAACCCATTTGGGGGCAACACTTTGAGAACACTTTCTAAGTTAGTTGTTAAAATCTGCAGTGGTGCATATGTTCTACACAATAAAGCTCTAGACTGTAAGGAGTCACTGAGGATTTTTTTTTTTTTTAATATTGAAATTGACTACATCAGTAGAACATGTTCTGGGATGTGCTGATTGAAGGCCAGCACTGAAAATTCATATTTTCCAATCCCCATTAATTGGAAGAGAGAAAAGAAACACACATTTGATCAGTCATGAAATGATGGTATAAAGCCATTTGCTTCAGAGTTTAGCATATGGCAACAGCCACAGTTCAAGGTTTTTGGTTAATGGGAATTAACAAACACAGCTGGAAGCTTCTGTTAATCACTCAGAATGTCATCTATTGAAGCAGCTTTGAAAATGTTTTTCTTTTCTTGATTTGTGGATTGTGCCTACTCTAATGAAAATGGATTTCATGCTAATCCTTAGAGGGTAAATTTAACATAATCCTTTTCTATAATTGGAGGAATGATTTTAAATAAAATCTACCTACACAAGCATTTTCCCAAGTTAAATGGAAAAGAAAAAGAATTCCGTTTGTGCTGTGGTGGTTGTTCCCTTGAAAGTTTAGTCATCAGAGTGAGGACTGAAGGCATTTGCCCATGTTCCCTTTGACACTAAGGACTGAAACTGTCCCTGAATTAGGTCATGTGGATCCCCATTTGTGTCCCAGCCTGGCTAAGACCCCTGCCTTGACGACAAGAAAAGTTCTTTTTCCATTCAGGTTCATACGGTCACAAACAAAACTGAAGCTGAGTTTGAAACAGCACAAGCTTTATTCAAAGGCCAGAGGAGGGGAAAAAAAAGAGAGAGAGAAGTGAGAATATAAATCACATATCAACTTCTTGCCTTAATGGCAAGAAGGATTTGTGGAGTTGTTTTTTTGTTTGTTTGTTTTTATTTTTTTGGTTTTGTTTTTTGGAGTACAGTTGCTTTGCAAGTTGTGTTAGTTTCTGCTGTACAACAAAGTGAGTCAGCTATATATATCCCTTCTTTCTTTGAGTTTCCTTCCCATTTAGGTCACCACAAAGCATTGAGTAGAGTTTACTGTGCTATACAGTAGCTTCTCATCAGTTGTCTATTTTTTTTCTTTTTTCTTTTTTTTAGTTGTCTATTTTATACATTGTGTTGTTGTTGTTGTTTAGTCCCTAAGTTATGTTCAACATTTTTCCGACCCCACAGACTGTAGCCCACCAAGCCTCTCTGTCCATGGTATTTCCCAGGCAGGAACACTGGAGTGGGTTGCCATGTAACTCTCCAGGGGATAGTTCCAACCCAGGGATTAAATCCACGTCTCCTGCCTGACAGGTTGATTCTTTAAAACCACTGAGCCTCCTGGGAACTCCATTTTAGACAAAGTAGTGTATATATGTCAATCTCAATCTCCTAATTCATTCCACACTGCCTCTTACCCCTGGTGTCTATCTGTTTGCTCTCTATGTCTGTATCTCTGTTCATGCCCTGCAAATAGGTTCATCTATAGCATTGCCAGCAAATTTGGAAAACTCAGCAGTGGCCACAGGACTGGAAAAGGTCCATTTTCATTCCAATCCCAAAGAAAGGCAATGCCAAAGAATGCTCAAACTACCGCACAATTGCACTCATCTCACATGCTAGTCAAGTAATGCTCAAAATTTTCCAAGCCAGGCTTCAGCAATATGTGAACCATGAACTTCCTGATATACAAGCTGGTTTTAGAAAAGGCAGAGGAACCAGAGATCAAATTGCCAACATCTGCTGGATCATGGAAAAAGCAAGAGAGTTCCAGAAAAACATCTATTTCTGCTTTATTGACTATGCCAAAGCCTTTGACTCTATGGATCACAATAAACTGTGGAAAATTCTGAAAGAGATGGGAATACCAGACCACCTGATCTGCCTCTTGAGAAATCTGTATGCAGGTCAGCAAGCAGCAGTTAGATCTGGACATGGAACAACAGACTGGTTCCAAATAGGAAAAGGAGTACGTCAAGGCTGTATATTGTCACCCTGTTTATTTAACTTATATGCGGAGTACATCATGAGAAACACTGGACTGGAAGAAACACCAGTTGGAATCAAGATTGCCGGGAGAAATATCAATAACTTCAGATATGCAGATGACACCACCCTTATGGCAGAAAGTGAAGAGGAACTAAAAAGCCTCTTGATGAAAGTGAAAGTGGAGAGTGAAAATGTTGGCTTAAAGCTCAACATTCAGAAAACGAAGATCATGGTATCCGGTCCCATCACTTCATGGGAAATAAATGGGGAAACAGTGGAAACAGTGTCAGACTTTATTTTTCTGGGCTCCAAAATCACTACTGATAGTGACTGCAGCCAAGAAATTTAAAGACGCTTACTCCTTGGAAGGAAAGTTATGACCAACCTAGATAGCATATTCAAAAGCAGAGACATTACTTTGCCAACAAAGGTCCATCTAGTCAAGGCTGTGGTTTTCCCAGTGGTCATGTATGGATGTGAGAGTTGGACTGTGAAGAAGGCTGAGCGCTGATGAATTGATGCTTTTGAACTGTGGTGTTGGAGAAGACTCTGGAGAGTCCCTTGGACTGCAAGGAGATCCAACCAGTCCATTCTGAAGGAGATCAGCCCTGGGATTTCTTTGGAAGGAATGATGCTAAAGCTGAAACTCCAGTACTTTGGCCCCCTCATGTGAAGTGTTGACTCATTGGAAAAGACTCTGATGCTGGGAGGGACTGGGGGCAAGAGGAGAAGGGGATGACAGAGGATGAAATGGCTGGATGGTATCACTGACTCGATGGACATGAGTCTGAGTGAACTCTGCGAGTTGGTGATGGACAGGGAGGCCTGGCGTGCTGCAATTCATGGGATCGCAAAGAGTCGGACACGACTGAGCGACTGATCTGATCTGATAGCATTTTTCTGGATTCCACATATATGTGTTACTATACAATAGATGTTTTTCTACTTCTGACTTACGTCACTCTATGACAGTCTCTAGGTCCAGCCAAATCTCTATAAATGGTACAATTTCATTTGCTTTTATGGTCGAGTAATATTCCATTGTATATATGCGCAACAAATAACGTACAAAGGATTTGCTTTTAAGGAATAAGGACAACAGAGGGAGGAATGAGAGTAATAATGGGGAGGCGTATGCATTAGTTTTCTAGTTAAAACAGAGCTTTATTGGAAATGAGGGAGCTACTCCTTTTCTGTCCTTTTTTGGTCAGTGACTTCAAGTCACAGTCACCAGTATATGCATCATTTTGTACACTAATGTAGTGAAATCAACATAGAATGAGACTCCGGTCTATTGGAGGTCAAATTTGTCACCATCTTGCTTCTAGTTGGTTCTATCTAGTTTCTGTTTTTCTCTTCTTATAACTTTTTTTCTTTGTGTCCAAACTTAAAGATATGTGTTTGTTCCTGGTCAAGCAGACTTTCTTGGGTTTTGAACAAGAGTCTTAAGGAAACTGGTAATAACACTTCTGTCTCACAAACACCCACAATGCCATGACTTTGTTTCTCCACTGTCTTCATTAACATTAGTTTATCCTTCCCTGAGTCTCTTGCCCAACCAAAAGATTTGATTATTTACTAAATGAGAAGACTCAGCAACTCTTCAATGGAAAACATCAAAACACCTCAAATGGAAAACACCTCAAAATCATTTCCTTGACATTTCCTTCATACCTGGACTATTATAACATGACTTTACCTAATCCCAATCTACTCCCCCACATTGAAACACTCATCTTAATAATACTCAATAAATTTAGACTTTATCTTTTGTTATGGTTTGAACTGTGTCCCACCTAAGTTCTTACATAGATGTTCTAACCCCTAGCACTTATGAATTTAGCTGTATTTGGAGATAGGGTTTTTACTGAGGTAATCAAGTTAAAATGAAGTCATTAGAATGGGCTCTAGTCCAATATGATGGGTGTTCTTATAAAAAGAGAAAATTTAGAGATAGATACACACAGGGAGAATGCCATGTGAGCATGAATACAGATATTGAGGTGATAAATTTATAAGCTAAGGAAAGAGTGCCAGCAAACCACCAGAAACCAGGAGAAATGGAGCAGATACTTCCTCACAGCCTTTAGAAGCAAACCCACACTCTGAGTTCAGACTTTTTACCTCCATAACTATGAAGCAATGAATTTCTGTTATTGAACCCTCCTAGTTTGCACTGCTTTGTTACAGTAACCTAGTAAATTAATACATTTTCCCCATTTCAAGGCATTTCCAATGTTCCATAGCAAAGGTGTTCTTTCCTGTAGTAAGCAATAAATTCATCTTTGTCTTATCAGTAGGTTATCTACATATCTATCTAGTCATATTTGAGGTGCCAGCTTTCAACAATAGCCAATGCAGTTGCTACTCATTCTGGTTCTTTTGGCTTGAGGTTGCATCAGCCCAAGAAGAACTTGACTCAGATGTTATGTTACACATTATTAGTAATGAAAGGCATTTCTGTGATTATTGGGCATGCCCACAAATTACAGTAAAGGTGTAGCAGGAAATGGGGTGAGGAAGTTGTTGGCAGTTAAATATTAGATGGACTTGAGTCATAGTATGGAGTTTGGAATTTTTCCCAACAGCAATGAGAAACAATTGGGGAAAAATGAAGATCACACATCAGTCTTCAACGAATATCATTGAACCAAAGACTGAGAATAATTACAAACTTGACAAGCAGTGAAATAATGAAAATATGAACTCCAAGAAGAGGGACCCAGATCTAAAAATAAACCATATTTAATATTATTTTAAATTTCATAATAATACAAAATTTATTCTCAATAAATAAAAAAGATACTTTTGGTAAGTAGAATAATAGATATTAACAGAGTGAATCTTTTCATAAAGGAAAATTTAAGTTACTAAAATTTTAGTAAAGATTGTACTGTAAACTGTTAAAATGGCTATTTTCAAAAAGATAAGAGGTAGTAATTTGGGGGAGGGTGTGGAGAAAAGAAAACCCTCACAAATTGTTGGTGGGAATGTAAACTGGTAAAGCCACTATGGACAACAGAATGAAGGTTCCTCAAAAAAACTGAAACTAACATATGATCCAGCAATTCCACTTCTGTGTATCTATCCAAAAGAAATCAAATGACTATCTCAAAGAAGTTTCTGCATGCCCATGTTCCTTGCAGCATTATTTACAATAGTCAGGATATGGAAACAAGCTATGCATCCACTTACAAATAAATGGATTAAAATATATATATATATATTAATGCAAAGAAATAGAGGGAAACAATAGAATGGGAAAGACTAGAGATCTCTTCAAGAAAATGAGAGATACCAAGGGAACATTTCATGCAAAAATTAGCACAATAAAGGACATAAATGGTATGGACCTAACAGAAGAAAAAGGTATTAAGAACAGGCAGCAAGAATAAACAGAGGAACTATACAAAAAAATATATTCATGACCCAGATAACCACAATGGTGTGATCATTCTTGTAGAGCCAGATATCCTGGAATGAGAAGTCAAGTGGGCCTTAGGAAGCAACACTATGAACAAAGCTAATAGAGGTGATGGAATTTCTGTTGAGGTATTTCAGATCCTAAAAGCTGATGCTGTGAAAGTGCTGCACTCAATATGCCAGCAAATCTGGAAAACACAGCAGTGGCCACAGGACTAGAAAAGATCAGTTTTCAGTCCAATCCCAAAGAAAGGCAATGTGAAAGAGTGTTCAAACTACTGTACAATTGCACTCATCTCACGTGCTAGCAAAGTAATGCTCAAAATTCTCCAAGCCAGGTTTCAACAGTATGTGAACTGTGAACTTCCAGATGTTCAAGTTAGATTTAGAAAAGGCAGAGGAACCAGAGGTCAAATTGCCAACATCTGCTGTATTATCAAAAAAAACAAAAAACAATAAAGTTCCAGAAAAACATCTACTTTTCTTTATTGACTACATCAAAGCCTTTGATTGTGTGGGTCACAGCAAACTGTGGAAAATTCTTCAAATGATGAGAATACCAGACCACCTGACCTGCCTCCTGAGAAATCTGTATGCAAGTCAAGAAGAAACAGTTAGAACTGGACATGGAACAACATACTGGTTCCAAAGGTGTAGTAGGGAAAGGAGTACATTAAGGCTGTATATTGTCACCCTGCTTATTTAACTTATATGCAGAGTACATCATACGAAATGCCAGGCTGGATGAAGCACAAGCTGGAATCAAGATTGCTGGGAGAAATATCAAAAACCTCAGATATGTGGATGACACCACCCTTATGGCAGAAAGTGAAGAACTAAAGAGCCTCTTGATGAAAGTGAAAGAGGAGAGTGAAAATGTTGGCTTAAAGCTCAACATTCAGAAAACTAAGATCATGGCATCTGGTCCCATCACTTCATGGCAAATAGATGCGGAAACAATGGAAACAGTGAGAGACTTTATTTTTTTGGTCTCCAAAATCACTGAAGATGGTGGCTTCAGCCATGAAATTAAAGGACACTTGCTGCTTAGAAGAAGGAGCAACCTAGACAGCATATTAAAAATCAGAGACACT
The DNA here is from genome assembly GCF_003369695.1 of Bos indicus x Bos taurus. Taxonomy (NCBI): domain Eukaryota; kingdom Metazoa; phylum Chordata; class Mammalia; order Artiodactyla; family Bovidae; genus Bos; species Bos indicus x Bos taurus. The sequence continues at coordinate 2,349,575 of NC_040081.1, read as the reverse complement.
ACTTTACCAACAAAGGTCCGTCTAGTCAAAGATATGGTTTTTTCAGTAGTCAGGTTTGGATGTGAGAGTTGGACCATAAAGAAAACTGAGCACCGAAGAATTGATGCTTGTGAACTATGGCATTGGAGAAGACTCTTAAGAGTCCCTTGGACTGCAAGGAGATCCAATCAGTCCATCCCAAAGGAAATCAGTTCTGAATATTCATTGGAAGGACTGATGCTGAAGCTGAAACTTCAATAGTTTGGCCACCTGATGTTAAGAACCAACTCACTGGAAAAGACTCTGATGCTGGGAAAGATTGAGTGCAGGAGGAGAAGGGAACAACAGAGGATGAGATGGTTGGATGGCATCACCGACACAATGGACATGAGTTTGAGTAGGCTCCAGGAGTTGGTGATGGACAAGGAAGCCTGGTATGCTGTGATCCATGGGGTCACAAAGAGTTGGACACAACTGAGAGATTGAACTGAACTGAATATATATATTTTATATATATATGTACATATATTATATACTTATACAGTTTTTTTCAGCCATAAAAATATACAGAAATCCTGTCATTTGTGACAACATGGATGAATCTTGAGGACGTGATACTAAGTGAAATGAATCAGACAGAAAAGACTGTGACCTCACCTCTATTTGAATGTAAAGAGTTGAACTCCTAGAAACAGACAGTAGAGTGGTGGTTGCCAGAAGCTGGAGGTAGGGCAAATGGCAAGAGGTTGGTAAGGGGTTCAAACTTTCAATTATAAGATGAGTAAATCCTGGGGATCTAATGTGCAACACAGTGAATATAGTTTACTGTATGGTCTACATGAAATTTCCTGAGGATAGATCTTAAACATTCCTACCATTAGCACAGTTTTCCTTCTAATCCCAAAGAAAGGCAATGCCAAAGAATGCTCAAACTATGCACAATTGCACTCATCTCATACGCTAGTCAAGTAATGCTCAAAATTCTCCAAGCCAGGCTTCAAAAGTACATGAACTGTGAACTTCCAGATGTTCAAGCTGGTTTTAGAAAAGGCAGAGAAACCAGAGATCAAATTGCCAACATCCGCTGGTAATGGAAAAAGGAAAAGAGTTCCAGAAAAACATCTATTTCTACTTCTACTTGATTGACTATGCCAAAGCCTTTGACTGTGTGGATCACAATAAACTGTGGAAAATTCTGAAAGAGATGGGAATACCAGACCACCTGACCTGCCTCTTGAGAAATCTGTATGCAGGTCAGGAAGCAACAATTAGAACTGGACATGGAACAACAGACTGGTTCCAAAAAAGAAAAGGAGTACATCAAGGCTGAATATTGTCACCCTGCTTATTTAACTGTGAGTAGATCATGAGAAATGCTGGGCTGGAAGAAACACAAGCTAGAATCAAAATTGCCGGAAGAAATATCAATAACCTCAGATATGCAGATGACACCACCCTTATGACAGAAAGTGAAGAGGAACTAAAAAGCCTCTTGATGAAAGTGAAAGAGGAGGGTGAAAATGTTGGCTTAAAGCTCAACATTCAGAAAACGAAGATCATGGCATCGGGTCCCATCACTTCATGGGAAATAGATGGGGAAACAGTGGAAACAGTGTCAGACTGTATTTTGGGGGGCTCCAAAATCACTGCAGATGGTGGTTGCAGCCATGAAATTAAAAGCCGCTTACTCCTTGGAAGGAAAGTTATGACCAACCTTGATAGCATATTCAAAAGCAGAGATGTTACTTTGCCAACAAAGGTTCGTCTAGTCAAGGCTATGGTTTTTCCAGTGGTCATGTATGGATGTGAGAGTTGAACTGTTAAGAAAGCTGAGCACCGAAGAATTGATGCTTTTGAACTGTAGTGTTGGAGAAGACTCTTGAGAGTCCCTTGGACTGCAAGGAGATTCAACTAGTCCATTCTAAAGGAGATCAGTCCTGAATGTTCTTTGGAAGGAATGATGCTAAAGCTGAAACTCCAGTACTTTGGCCACCTCATGTGAAGAGTTGACTCATTGGAAAAGACCCTAACTCTGGGAGGGATTGGGGGCAGGAGGAGAAGGGGACGACAGAGGATGAGATGGCTGGATGGTATCACTGACTCGATGGACGTGAGTCTGACTGAACTCCAGTGGTTGCTGATGGACAGGGAGGCCTGGCATGCCACAATTCATGGGTTCGCAAAGAGTCAGACACGACTGAGCGACTGAACTGAACTGAACTGAAGCACATACACTATAGTGACTATGTGAGGCAATAGATGTAATTAATGTTATTGTGATAAACATTTCACAATATATATCAAATATCAGAGTGTACAGCCTAAACTTATATGAAGGTATTTGTCACTTTTATCTTGGTAAAGTTGGAAAATAAGAATCAGGAGTTGTATCATAACCCAGACCCCACAGCTGAAGCCACAGGTTACAGAGCAAAGCACAGGTTTGGCCAACCTTGGAAGTCCTCCCTGGGACTTTGGGCAAGTGAGTCTGGGGCAGCTAGGCCTGCTGACAGGCAGCAGCATTGTAAAAAAAGTAGTTAGCTTCCCTGAAATGTGATGTTGCATGTTCCATAAAATTACTTCCAAAATACTGCTAACTTGCCACTTCCCACCCTGCAATACAAGTGACTCTAATAGTTTGCTTAATGTACAGTTTAGTCACTAAGAGATTTACTAAAGCATGTTTGACCAGAAGGGCAACATTTTGACCAGTGGTGATTCTTCATCAGCTGAACCAGGGATGGTTATTTAAGACTTCTTTTTGTATACTTTAAGAGCCAGAGTCTGTGGTTTCATTTAAAAGAGTAAACTTACATGCAAATAAAAGATTCTGATAAGATATTATGTAAACCAGTGTCTCTACAGTGTGTTTAAAGGGATGTGATAAGGGTTCTCCAGAGGGTTAAGGAGAATGTTTTCATATTCTATGCCTAATTCTTCTAGAATTGGAGTTTATGTAGGACTATCTGAAGTAGATACCTTTCTTAAATAATCAGCTTTGATTTCTATATGTTTCTGTTATTTCAGCACATGAAATACTATTAAATTTAGATTGCAAGACACTTTCAAAATTATTTTAAAAGCATGTTAACAGTTTTTAATGTGACTGGATTTCATTTCCTGATGATATAAAATTTCCTGATGATCTTGTGTTGTGAAAGCACATAGTTAGGTTCCGAATCAGATTGACTCCCTTTAAACTGAGTCTTCCCTCAATTTGAGCCCCTCTTAAAAGCAGACTTCACATACTTTAAGAGAATCAATTAAAAAGGGGTCAGTCTCTTAAAATAGATGGGAGTTTGCTTTTAAAAGGGGCCAAGATTGAGGGATAAAATTTTGCAGATGAGTTTCAACATCACTCTACCTGGTCTATATACAGTTTATCCAACTTAAGCTTCTTCAAAACATGGTCTTTTCACACTCCCCCCATGTTTTTGTCTCACTTTTAAATAAGTTAGGAATAGAGTAAGGAGAAGGAGAATTCTCAGGTTAATGTAACTAGAAAGATGAAAGTGTATCAAAATGGTAACACTGAAATTACTTTTACTCAGTAAATTTTTCTTACATTCTGATATTTCAGAACCTAAAATTAAAAAGTGAATGCTTGGAATGAAAAACACACTTCATAACCAAACATTTGGATACATAATAAACCTTTCATAGAAAATTAATATCTGGCACACATGGCATTGAATAAAAGAACACATCATCAATATAGGTTTATCCTAACTTGTGGAAAATATGTAATAATGAATTCTACCCTTTACTGGCATGTATGTACCTCTGAATATGATCTTTTAAAAAATATAATGGGACTCACACTCTAATTTTTAAAACTGATCAATTTTAAGTGGATATCTCCTCTAAATCTAGCACAATTGTGACATTCAATGATAAAGAGCTCTTTTCTTAGCTATTATTTCTAGACAATAAAATAATCATCTGGTGAGGACAGAATTACTGATCTTTAACAAGAAAGACAAATCAGATTTGGCAATTTTCAATCTAAGCTTGTTAAAAATTTTGACGGATATGTCATGGGAGTGTTTAATTTACTCCATTCTGTCTCACCACAGCAAAGATTTGAAATGGTAGACCAGTATTATAGCTCAGGTACAGCTCAGAGTTTTATTCAGAAAAGGATAGTACACCCTCGAGATGTGAGGGCGGGCCTTATTCTGTCTTCAGTTTAGTTCAGTCACTCAGTTCGTGTCCGACTCTTTGCGACCCCATGGACCACAGCATGCCAGGCTTCCCTGTCCATCATCAATTCCCGGAGCTTGCTCACACTCATGTCCATCAAGTCGGTAATGTCATCCAAACATCTTATCCTCTGTCATCCCATTCTCCTTTTGCCTTCAATCTTTTCCAGCATCAGAGTCTTTTCCAATGACTTGGTTCTTCGCATCAGGTGGCCAAAGTATTGGAGTTTAAGCTTCAGCAACAGTCCTTCCAATCAGTCCTTCAGGACTGATTTCCTTTAGGATGGACTGGTTGGATCTCCTTGCAGTCCAAGAGACTCTCAAGAGTCTTCTCCAACACCAAAGTTCAAAAGCATCAATTCTTCGGTGCTCAGCTTTCTTTATGACAACATAAAGAAATGTTGTCCAAATGTACAAGTCTCATATCTGTACATGACTACTGGGAAAACCACAACTTTGACTAGACAGACCTTTATTGGTAAAGGAATGTCTCTGCTTTTTAATAAGCTGTCTAGGTTGGTCATAACTTTTCTTCCAAGGAGCAAATGTCCCTTAATTTCATGGGTGCAGTCACCATCTGCAGTGATTTTGGAGCCCCCCAAAATAAAGTCCCTCACTGTTTCCATTGTTTCCCCATCTATTTGCCATGATGTGATGGGACAGGATGCTATGATCTCAGTTTTCTGAATGTTGAGTTTTAAGCCAACTTTTTCACTCTCCTCTTTCATTTTCATCAAGAGGCTTTCATCAGTCCATCTTGACTTTTTCCTTTTATATGTTTGTCTCCTCCCCACCTTGAGACTGCTGTATGTAAATTGGGGTCATGAAGGGGGCGTGTTTGTTTAATTTGAAGTTCACACTCCAGTCCATGGAATTTCTTTTGTTCCATTTTCTCGGGCTTTTCTCTATTTTTTCTTTTAGCTACTGTCATTTTGGACTTTTTTCTCCCCTATTCTAACTACCTAACACTCCACCCTCAAGAGATGGGAGGCCCAATTCTTTGGGAATAGGGGCGGCGAGGTCTTTCTGGCTACTTCCTGCTGAGCTGGGATGCCGAGGGGCATTGAGCCTCCCCCTCTTGCTAGTTTCAAGCCTCAGAGTCCTTATAGCAGTTTTCATCTAAGGGTGAGTGATATATACCATGGTCGGGTGTAGTTTTAGATACCCTTGTTGAACTGGCACTGCATGTTGTAGCTTGTTGACCTGGGCAGAGACAATATGGGTTAGACAACTGATAATATATGGAGCAATCATTGGCAGCACCAATATGGTGACAACGGGCATTAGTAGGGGCATTCAGTTCAGTTCATTTCAGTCACTCAGTCATGTCTGACTCTTTGAAATCCCATGAATTGCAGCACATCAGGCCTCCCTGTCCACCAACAACTCCCGGAGTTCACTCAAACTCATGTCCATTGAGTTGGTGATGCCATTCAGCCATCTCATCCTTTGTTGTCCCCTTCTCTTCCTGCCACCAATCCCTCCCAGCATTAGGGTCTTTTCCAATGAGTCAACTCTTCGCATGAAATGGCCAAAGTATTGGAGTTTCAGCTAAAACATCAGTCCTTCCAATGAACACTCAGGACTGATCTCCTTTAAGATGGACTGGTTGGACCTCCTTGCAGTCCAAGGGACTCTCAAGAGTCTTCTCCAACACTACAGTTCAAAAGCATCGATTATTCAGCACTCAGCTTTCTTCACAGTCCAACTCTCACATCCATACATGACCACTGGAAAAACCATAGCCTTGTCTAGATGGACCTTTGTTGGCAAAGTAATGTCTCTGCTTTTGAATATGCTATCTAGGTTGGTCATAACTTTCCTTCCAAGGAGTAAGCGGCTTTTAATTTCACGGCTGCAACCACCATCTGCAGTGATTTTGGAGCCCAAAAAAATAAAGTCTGACACTGTTTCCACTGTTTTCCCATCTATTTCCCAGGAAGTGATGGGACCAGATGCCATGATCTTCATTTTCTGAATGTTAAGCTTTAAGCCAACTTTTTCACTCTCCTCTTTCACTTTCATCAAGAGGCTTTTTAGTTCTTCTTCACTTTCTGCCATAAGGGTAGTGTCATCTGCATATCTGAGGTTATTGATATTTCTCCCAGCAATCTTTATTCCAGCTTGTGCTTCTTCCAGCTCAGTATTTCTCATGATGTACTCTGTGTATAAGTTAAATAAGCAAGGTGATGATACACAGCCTTGATATACTCCTTTTCCTATTTGGAACCAGTCGGTTGTTCCATGTCCAGTTCTAACTATTGCTTCCTGACCTGCATACAGGTTTCTCAAGAGGCAGGTCAGGTGGTCTGGTATTCCCATCTCTTTCAGAATTTTCCACAGTTTATTGTGATCCACATGGTCAAAGGCTTTGGCATAGTCAATAAAGCAGAAATAGATGTTTTTCTTGAACTCTTTTCCTTTTTCCATGATCCAGCGGATGTTGGCAATTTGATCTCTGGTTCCTCTGCCTTTTCTAAAACCAGCTTGAACATCTGGAAGTTCATGGTTCACATATTGCTGAAGCCTGGCTTGGAGAATTTTGAGCATTACTTGACTAGCATGTGAGATGAGTGCAATTGTGCTGTAGTTTGAGCATTCTTTAGCATTGCCTTTGTTTGGGATTGGAATGAAAACCAATCTTTTCTCGTCCTGTGGCTACTGCTGAGTTTTCCCAATTTGCTGGCATATTGAGTGTAGCACTTTCACAGCATCATCTTTCAGGATTTGAAATACCTCAACTGGAATTCCATCACCTCCACTAGCTTTGCTCATATTGATGCTTTCTAAGGCCCACTTGACTTCACATTCCAGGATGTCTGCCTCTAGGTGAGTGATCACACCATCATGATTATCTGGGCCGTGAAGCTCTTTTTTGTACAGTTCTCCTGTGTATTCTTGCCAGCTCTTCTTAATATTATGCTTCTGTTAGGTCAATACCATTTCTGTCCTTTATCGAGCCCATCTTTGCATGAAATGTTCCCTTGGTATCTCTAATTTTCTTGAAGAGATTCCTAGTCTTTCCCATTCTGTTATTTTCCTCTATTTCTTTGCATTGATCACTGAGGAAGGCTTTCTTATCTCTTCTTGTTATTCTTTGGAACTGTGCATTCAGATGCACTGGAAAGATATCTTTCCTTTTCTCCTTTGCTTTTCGTTTCTCTTCTTTTCACAGCTGTTTGTAAGTCCTCCTCAGACAGCCATTTTGCTTTTTTGCATTTCTTTTCCATGGGAATGGTCTTGATCCCTGACTCCTGTACAATATCACGAACCTCCATCCATAGTTCATAAGGCACTCTGACTATCAGATCTAGTCCCTTAAATCTATTTCTCACTTCCACTGTATAATCATAAGGGATTTAGGTCATACCTGAATGGTCTAGTGGTTTTCCCTACTTACTTCAATTTAAGTCTGAATTTGGCAATAAGGAGTTCATGATCTGAGCCACAGTCAGCTCCTGGTAGGGGCATTAGCCAACTCCAAATTCCCTCTCACCAGGAGAAGGATCCCCCAAAAGAGACTGTAGCCACCCCAAGAACACTCCAGCTCATTTCGAGATCCTATAGGATCTGAATGCTTTTCTTGAGGGCCATGAGACTTTCTCTAACTTGGTTGGAGGTATTTCCCCAGAAACAACACGTCTCATTCAAAATGGTTCAAGTTCCTCGAGATCTATCTCCTGTCTGTTTTGGAGTATAACTCCTGCCAAGCTGTGTTGGCTCTTTAGAGCTGTCCTGGGAAATCTTATCCCCAGAAACTTAATTTTGGGAGTATTCGTTAGGATGGCACTCATTTGTAGTCCTGAATAGGTATTTGACATCTACCAGGGGCTCACAGGTGTATTGAGTGTCTTCTTCTGTTTCCTTCCATGGCCTGATTAGTGAGTAGTGAATCCAGGAGTTGTGCCCTGGTACCTTGACTGCTATGGGGGTGGAAAATATTATAGAGTAGGGGACCTTTGATATGTGCTGGAGTTGAGTCTTTGGGGACCCATCTTTCCAGACTTTAGTTAGGACTGGAGTCCCTGGAGCATATAGTGGTGGCTCTTTAGAATCTTTTGGGTCCTGGTTGACACCACACAAGCGTATTTCTTGTTGGAATTGCCCAATGGCTATTATATAAAACTGAGGGGCCTGAGCCTCTGGATCTAGGAAGAGGTCATTGACATAAACAAAAGATCTCCCATATAGCATCTCATAAGGACTAAGACCAGCCTGTTCCTTAGGGGCAATACGGGTGTGGAGGAGAGCTATTGGTGAAGCTTCCTTCCATCACAGGGAGGTCTCTTGGATTATCTTTTTTATCACTGATTTTAAGAATTGATTGGCTCTTTCTACTTTTCCTGAAGACTGAGGCCTCCAGGTGCAATGGAGGTAATAAGTACTGCCCAATGCTTTAGAGACCCCTTGGGTGGCCTTAGAAGTAAATGATGTCCCATTGTCACTTTGTAATGACCTGGGCAGACCAAATCTTGCAATGATTTCATGGAGCAGTTTTTTTTTTTACTACCTCCCCAGCCTTCTCAGTCCAGGTGGGAAAGCCTTCAATCCACCCTGTGAATGTATCTATCATGACTACTACTACTACTACTACTACTACTACTACTACTACTACTAAGTCGCTTCAGTTGTGTCCGACTCTGTGTGACCCCAGAGACAGCAGCCCACCAGGCTCCCCCGTCCCTGGGATTCTTCAGGCAAGAACACTGGAGTAGGTTGCCATTTCCTTCTCCAATGCATGAAAGTGAAAAGTGAAAGGGAAGTAGTATCCGACTTTTCACGACCCCATGGACTGCAGCCTACCAGGCTCCTCCACCTATGGGATTCTCCAGGCAAGAGCACTGGAGTAGGGTGCCACTGCCTTCTCCATCTATCATGACTAGCAGGTATTTATACCCTTGAGAAACTGGCATCAGGGTGAAGTCCATCTGCCAGTCCTCTCCTGGGTAGACCCCACATCATTGGACAGGCTGGGCCAGCCAAGTTCTTCGAGCTCCTTGGGGGTTTTTAATTGGCAATGGGGACAAGAGGAGACCACATGCCTTATAGTCGTTTAGAGGCCTGTTCCTCTAAAGGACCTTTCTAGTAATCTTTGGAGGGCTTTTTCCCCTAAATGAGTGGTGGCATGTAAGGAGTTAACCAACTTCCATTGGAGGTTCCCAGGCAGCAAAAGGAGTCCCTCCTTGTGGAACCACCCCATATGATCTTCTTGAAAGTCCTCACTCTTAGCTTTGAGTCTCACCTTCAATATATGAAGGAGTTGCTGGCAAATTAATCTGTGGAACTAAGGTGGCAACCCCTATTAAGTCACTGTTCTGTAATGCTGCTGTCTTAGCTGCCTGATCATCTGCTTGGTTCCATCGTGCCATTTCTATGCTCCCTTTTTGGTGTCCTTTACAGTGAGAGACTGAAACCTCAATGGGCAGATAGACTGCCTCCAAGAACCTAAGGATTTTGTCACCATATTTGATTGGGGACCCTCAGGTGGTCAAGTGGCCTCTTTCTTTCCAAATAGCAGCATGTGCATGTAGCACCAGAAAGGCATACTTGGAGTCAGTGTAAATGGTTACTGTTTTTCCTTTTCCCAGCTCTAAAGCTCAAGTCAGGGCTATGAGCTCAGCTAATTGGGCTGAAGTACCTGATGGCAAAGGTTTAGCCTCTATGGTCTCAAAATTGAAGACTTGCATATCCGGCTCTTCTTTTTCCATCTTAGACAAAGCTGCTTCCATCAGTGTACCAGATTTCCTCAGGACAGGTCAGAGGATCTTCTGACAATCCCCCTCCAGGTTTTGTTCAATGATCCAAAGTTTCCAGGCAAGAGTGAAAGGGGAGAGAGCCATCGGGGAGTAGGCAGGAGGGTAGTTGGGTTAAGAACCTCGCAAGGAGGTATAGTCAGGCCTGGATTTTCCATCAGCACTACTTGATATCTGAGGATCCTTTGATCAGACATCCATAAATGGCCTCTCTCATTCAAGAGTTGTTTCACTTGTTGGCTGGTAAAATAGTTAGTTTGCCCCAGAGAGAGTTTTAAAGCATCTTCTATCATGATTGCAATAGCTGCAAGATTTTGAAGGCGGGGAAAGATCTCTTCCTAATAAGGGGGTAGGCCATTCAGGGATTACCAAAAACTGCTGGGGAAATATGTGTCCACCCTAGCAACAAAGAAGTGCTTGGGTGAATCTTTTTGTAATTGTTTTTCCTATTGCACCCAAAATGGTACAGGTTTGGGAGAAGACTCTGAAGTAGAAAGTCAGGACAGAGTATGTAGCCCTGTGTCAACCAAGAAATTCTCAGACTTACCTGACATATCCAGTTGCAGCATTGGCTCCAGCTCTGTGATGGTTATCCATGACAGGCAGGCTGGCTGGAGCAGGCCTGTTGAATCATCGTGAGGGAAGGCTTGACACTTGACCTTGAGGCTCTTGGGTCCTGAGGGCAGCGTGCCACCCAGTGTCCCAATTGATGGAATTTGTAGCAAGCCATTTTAGGAGACTTTACATGATTTGGACATTCTTTGGCTCAATGTCCTGCCTCCCTACAGACTAAGCATTTGCCTCGTGCCTTGTCCTTCAGGGACTTAGGGTTTACCATAGGGCTTCCCTGGAGGGTGGCCAGCATCTGGGCATGCCTTATCTCTTTCCTTTTCTCCCTTTCATGGGTCTTGGAGTCCCTTTCCTGTTCTGTTATAAAAGGTATTGGTGGCTATCTGGACCATCTCATCTAAAGAGGCAAAAGGGTCCTGCTACCGTAGCTGTTGTAACTTTATCCTGATGTCTGATGCACATTGGAACAGGAACTTGTCCTTTAAAATCACTTGTCCTGAATAGATAAGAAAGCTATTGTACATACACACAATGGAATATGACTCAGCTATTACAAAGAATGTGTTTGAATCAGTTCTAATGAGGTGGGTGAAACTGGAGCCTATTATACAGAGTGAAGTAAGTCAGAAAGAAAAACACCAATACAGTATATTGACGCATATATATGGAATTTAGAAAGATGCTGACAATGACCCTATATGTGAGACAGCACAAGAGACACAGATGTTAAGAACAGACTTTTGGACTCTGGGAGAAGGTGAGGGTCAGATGATTTGAGAGAATAGCATTGAAACATGTATATTACTATATGTGAAATAGATTGTCAGTCCAGGTTCCATGCATGAGACAGGGTGCTCAGGGCCAGTGCACTGGGATGACACTGAGGGATGGGGAGGGAGGTGGGAGGGGGGTTCAGGATGGGGAACAGATGTACACCCATGGCTGATTCATGTCAATGTATGACAAAAACCACTACAATGTTGTAAAGTAATTAGCCTCCTATTAAAATAAATAAATTTTAAAAGAGAGATAAATAAAATCACCTATCCCTCATAAGAGTATAGGTCCAGACTGGTAAACTTTTGGAGAGCCCCTTTTAGCCTTTCTAGAAAGGCAATGGGGTTCTTGTTGGGCTCCTGAATTGTTGCTGAAACTGGGCACAGTTCCACAACTAATAGGCCTCCTTCTAGTTCCATAGGTGGATTTCTTTAGAGGTGAGTCTTTCTGAAGCTTATCCTACCCAGTACTGTTGCAACCTGAGAGCTGGGAATCCCCTAGTCAGGGTGCAGATCCCCAGGCAAGTTGAGGTGTGACAACGTCCTAGAGATCGAATCCCTGGGCAGGTCGAGGCATGTTGGCCTCTTGAGAATTGGGTCCCTAGGCAGGTCAAAGCACGTTGACCTCCTGGGACCCCCAGACTGGAGGATCCCCAAGTAGTTTGAGGCATGATAACCTCCCAGGGACAAGATCCCCAGACAGATCAAGGCAGAATGACATCCTGGGATCCCCAGGCTGGAGTTAGGTGTCCCCAAGGTCTCCAGCAGGACCAGTGCTGGGTAGGATTAAGGGGTTGTAATCTTAACTCATTGGTGATTTGTTCACTGAGGATGGGAATAGTTACCATGATGTAAAGCAATCTCCTAGCCCAGGCCCAGAGACTAGGAACCTGATGAAATAGCCATAAGGCTTATCCTCTTGAGGTAATATAAGTCACTGATTTACTCCCTTAGTCTTCCATAAGAGTAGTTATGGGTATTCCCAATGGTAAACTTTTCATTGTCATAGACACACTCTAGGTAATAACAGAAGTAATTACAAAACAGTGGGTTATCTGGTCCTGTTAGGGATGTTAAGAGTATTTTATTAATAAGCTAGGTGGAGTGATGTTGCCTACAGCTGGGGCAGGATTATGGTTGTAGGAGTTAGTAAGTGGCTTAAGAACAAATTGATAAGAGGCAACAGACCAGATGTTCCATAAAAATGGAGTGGAGATTTGATCTGGGGGTACGTTTGTAACTTTAGGAGAAGGGTGGTCAGGGTTTGGGCCCAAACAGCCTGAAGGGTTAACTCCCAAAATGGCAAACATTGTCCCTGGAAGCCCAATTGCCCTTGAAGGGATGCCACCAACAGATGGACTCCTAGCAGATGGACATCTGTGTGCCTGTCACCCACCCTAGCATGTTCACTAAGAGATGATGTTGTTGCACATGTTGTAGGAAACATGGAAGATGAAGGCCTGGATATCTAGAGGAATTGGAAGTTATACAGTATTTCCCTTCCAAGGATCATCTGTCTCCTGGTTGTCTCACCACAAGATTGTAGAGGCAACATTGTGGGCCCAGATGGGGCTCAGGAAGAGAGAATGAAACAGGACAGAAGGAGGTAGGGCACAACTTTTGAAAGAATGGCATAACCCAAGGGCACAACATAAACTGATTAAAAACAAATGGGTCCAAGATGGTAGACAAGTCAAATCCAACTAAACCTTGATCCTTAATCTGCAAGCCAAATGACACACCCAGAGGCATCATGAGGGGTTCCAAGGCACTATCAAAAGACCAAGGACTGGGTGGTTTCCAAATTGTTGCAATGATCCTCCCACTCCTTAGCATATGAAATTACCCAGCCCATAAAAAACTAACCACACCACATTCCATGGCTATGGCACTTGCCCTCTGTGATGGCCCACACTCTTGGAGTGTGCTTCTCTCTGAAAACCCACTTCTTAACTATCACTTTGTCTCTCACTGAATTCTTTCTGCAATGAGACATCAAGAACCTGAGCTTCATTAGGTCCTGAAACCAGGCACTGTGGGTTTTGGCCAGGCTCAAGTCCTGGCAGTACATGATTGAGTGATTAAGTATAGCAGAGTCCCTGCCATGTGGGTTTGAGTCCCAGTCTTAGGTACACAGTTTCAAACACAACTTTCAGAAATGAAAGATGACGATCTGCCCAATACTTTGTAAACTGTGGCATAGATGGAGAGAGGAGCTGAAGGACAGGAGGAAAAAGCATTGGGAAAAACGTGCCAAGGATCCCCTTTCAATAACGTGCCAGAAAAACTGCTAAATGCCTGACCTGTGCCCACAATTTTCATTGGCCTGATCCTTGGCACAAAGAAAGTTGAGGACAGAAGAACCCTCACTCACTTGGGCAACAGCTATTAAGCCACAGCAGATAGTGGAGCCTTCAGGACACACTGGGAAGAAGTCCCTGCCAGAGTTCCTCAACTGAACCCACTGATGCTCACCTGTTCACAGGGAGTTCAAAGAAACAAAAAATGAGAGACTGTAAAGAAATTAAGATTTTGTTAGCCATACGTCCTTCCAGCCATAGGGGTGAGGACCTCCTACCTTAACCGGAGGTCTTCTGGAATCTGATACTGAGTCATGTGAGCTTTCTGCCAAGTTTGTTTTGTTGTCCCTGTTACCAGCACGCTGGGCTTCTTGTCACTTCCACTGTGCTAGGTTTCCTTCGTGTTCAGTTTCTACCATGTGCACTTCTGCCAAGTTGGGCTTCTGCTGTGTTTGGTCTCTGCCTCACTGGGCCTGAGCTGAGGTTGTTTCAGCCACGTTACATCTGAGACATGGCACCAGACATGTAAGGGGAATGTGTTTTTCTCAGTTCTGTCTCACTGCAGCAAAGATTTGAAACAGTGGACCAGTGTTACAGCTCGGTTACAGCTCAGGGTTTTATTCGGCAGGCAAAGGATAGTACACCCTCGAGGTGTGAGGGCAGGCATACCCAAAGGAGAAGCCTCAATCTGTCTTGGCTTCCTTCTTTTACATGTTTGTCTCCTCTCCACCTTGAGCCTGCCCCATGCAAACTGGACTAGCCAAGAAGGGGGTATGTTCGTTTCACCAGAAGTTCTCACTCTGGTCCATGGATTTTCTTTCTTTCTGTTGTCACAGGCCTTTCTCTATCTTTGTCTTTTAGCCACTGCCATTTTGGACACTTTTCCCTATTCGAACTACCTAACAGAAATATTAACTTGGTAAAAGCTAGAAATTCACAGTCAGTTTTCAGGCAGCTTATTCTATGTCTTCATTCAGTGAAAACAATAAAGCCAGCAAATTAAATATTAAATTTACTTATTGAGTCCAAAATTACTATACAGTAAGTAAGTGGAGACTACAGCAATGCTTCTAGACTCCCACTGCTCTTACATCAAATTTCATTGAAGACAGATTTATCCTAATTCAAGAGAGTATTGAATTAGCCTGACTACATGCCTTATTCAGGTCACTGTTGAGACAATTTATCTGCTTAGTGGAAAGGTCAAATGGAAGTTAATTAATTAAGGAGTGTTGGAAATGAGTTACATTGTGGCTGCTATTTAAAGTATTGTAGAAAAGAAGTATCCATAAGCAGATGTGAATAAGTAAGAGAAAGAATGTTTCAGGTTTCATTCAGAAAGAAACACATTTTTTGAGATATAAATATATAGTAGAGTAGATGAGAAGCTTTTTGGGACCTAGCTTCTAGGAGCAAAATAGATCAACATGTGGTGTCCAAAAGAACAGCAGCTGTGAATTTGACCTTTGGCTCTTGTATTTTTCCATTCACAATAGCCAGGTGATGGCAGTTCTCCATGTCCACATAAGAGGACAAAAGGATAAAGAAGTAAATTAAAACATTAATGGACCTTGATTAATCAAAAGGAAGAGAGACTCTAGTCTGATATTTAACTCCATCAGAGTCTTGGAAACTGCCTAAATGAATGAAACTTTGCAAAAAGTTTTCCATTTCCTGTGGTTGATAAATTGGCTGTTGTAAATTTTGACAAATTTGATTTGAGACTACTGTTTTAGAATTATTCTTTATATAATTTTCTATTTCTAATATCAGTTAATAGTTATTTAATATCAACCTAATCATCACTCAATATCAATTAATAGTCAACCTAAAAACTATTAATAAATGAACATCACAAACTAAAAGAGATATTTGTCATAAGAGCCTCATTGCAAATTAATTTATTTAAAGAAGCCAGAGCAACAAGGCTGGGGAAATGAATATAACACTAATAGTCAGTTGTTAAAATGTTGACATTTAATTGTTTTGTTGCCATATATTTTCTGCTAAATACAATATTCTTTTCCCTTTGAATAAAAAAAAATAGCAAAAAAGAATGGGCTTAGAGATGAAACAAGTTTACCAAAAACTTGAATATTTGAAGCAGTTTGGGATTTAATTTCATATTCAGAAAGGAAATTTTAAATTTCTCTTAAAATTGAAAACACATTATAGTGTATGCTTTAGAATTAAACATTAATAGAAATAGGTTTGAATCCTTTTTCTACTACTTAACCAATAGCAAAATTTGTAAGATTTATTTATTTTCATTGAGTCTCATTTGTAAACTGGGTGAGAATTTATTGAGTTGCTGGGTGGATTAATGTTGAGAAAAAGTATTTGACATAATTATTATAAAGCTAACCCCTATCATATGTGGCAACCATTATGTTTCTATATTTTAATGGAGATAAAGTTTTAGTTATTTTTAAAATAATTAACCTCAGAGAACTTGAAAAAAGAGCCAAAATGGAGGGATATTGTATACCTAACATTAGAAAATTATTCAGAGCCCTTTTGTGCAAATTGAACAGTAACAGACTTTACTTTTGGGGGCTCTAAAATCACTGCAGATGGTGACTGCAACCATGAAATTAAAAGACTCTTGCTCCATTGGAAGAAAAGCTATTTAGAAAAGCTAAAGACAAACCTGGACAGCACATTAAAAAGCAGAGACATTACTTTACCAACAAAGGTCCATATATGGACCTAAGGTCAAAGCTATGGTTTTTCCAGTAGTCAGGTTTGTTTATGTGAGAGTTGGACCATAAAGAAAGCTGAGCACTGAAGAATTAATGCTTTTGAACTGTGGTTTTGGAGAAGACTCTTGAAGTCCCTTGGACTGCAAGGAGATCCAACCAGTCAATCCCAAAGGAAATAAACCCTGAATATTTATTGGAAGGACTGATGCTGAAGCTGAAGTCCAGTACTATGGGCACCTGATGTGAAGAACTGACTCATTGGATAAGACCCTGATGCTGGGAAAGATAGAAGGCAGGAGGAGAAGGGGGCGACAGAGGATAAGATGGGTGGATGGCATTACCGACTCAATGGACACGAGTTGGAGCAAGCTCCAGGAGTTGGTGATGGACAGGAAAGCTGTGCTGCAGTCCATGTGGTCACAAAGAATTGGACACAACTTAGTGACTGAACAACGAGCTGACTGATGTCACTATTTCTAATTCTATGTGAATGCAGAGAATCGGTCCTCCAAACTTCTGCTGGTTCTTTGCTCAGCAACAGACAGCTTCCTCACATGAATGCACTGATTAGTACCAAGCTGAATACTCAAGTATGGGGGTGGAGGAGTTCACTCTATGTGCTCTGTAGTTCACTCTATGTGCAGCTCTCTCTGCCATATGCTATCCTGAAAGCTCTAGTCTCCTTCATGTCACTGGATTCTCAACTTGTCTCCTCAACTCAGAGGGTCTCCCAGAAGGCATCTGGCTTCACTCTCATAGGAATTCATCCTAGAGATCGTCAGGACAGGAAGCTGGCACAATATTGGGCCCACCTCATTTATTTCCTTCCTCTAGGGTCAGGGTCCTTATTTAACTGTAGTTCATGCCCATGAAAACCATCATTGTGTATAATTTGTATAATGCTGTGTGTGTTGTGCTTAGTAACTCAGTCATGTCTAACTCTTTGAGACCCACCAGGCTCCTCTCTACTGGATTGGGTAGCTTTGTCCTCCTTTAGGGGATCTTCCAAACCCAGGGATCAAGCCCAGCTCTGCCATAGTGCAGGTGGATTCTTTACCATCTGAGCCACCAGGGAAACTCAATTTGTATTATATTTTTAGTCATTTCAGCTGGTAGGGTAAATCCAAAAACTGTTATTCATTATGGTCAGAAGTTGAAGTCTCTGACAGATTTTTTTAAAACTATGATTTTGTTATTTACCTGGTGTTTTCCATTGCTACATTGGGAGTGTTTGAGCCTTGTACCCTCTTCATTTCAGTTGAGAGAGGAATTAGGGCATCTTTGTTCTTTGTTTATTATTTTCTGTTCTTCATTTCCATAAATTCAACTTTTTACCCCATTCTTTTTCTTCTCTTTCCCATTCATGTGGTGATAAGATGAAAAAGAAGCACAAAATTCAATGGCATTTAAAGTTGATAGCAACAAATGGCATTATGTGAGTAGTTAATTATTAGCATAAATTATAAAAGAGCAAGAACGGATACTTTAGCATTGCATTGCTTTATAATAAAAATAATCCATGACAGTTTTCTGCTGAATATCACACACACCAAATATATTGTGCTACACAGTAATAACCCTAAAACAAAAAGACACTTAGATAACTTCAATTATTACTTTTATTTGGTTAAACATAGTTTTTCTAGTTTGCTATATTTTTTTCTTTAGTATTTCTTAATAGGGCTATTGTGAATATTTTCTTCTAATGCCAGTCAATATAGTCCCCATGGCAGAAATTTTGTATACATACTTGATTCTTGCTCCATCAGAAGAGTTAGCCCCAGCCATTCTTTTGAAACATGGTCTGAAGCACATCTTTCCCTGATATGTATGGACCAGATCTGATTATCTTCAACCATGCATGAAACAAAGCAAATTATGTAACCTATTTTTTAATATCATGTACATCTTGGAAAATAACCTAAGTATTTATTATTACATTCAGTTCAGTTCAGTTCAGTCGCTCACTCATGTCCAACTCTTTGCAACCCCATGAAGTTCAGGATGCCAGGCCTCCCTGTCTATCACTAACTCCTGGAGTTTACTCAAACTCATGTCCATCAAATCTGTGATGCCATCCAACCATCTCATCCTCTGTCGTCCCCTTCTCCTCCAACCTTCAATCTTTCCCAGCATCAGAGTATTTTCAAATGAGTCAGTTCTTTGCATCAGGTGGCCAAAGTACCTGATGTATCAGCTTCAGAATCAGTCCTCCCAATGAATATTCAGAACTGACATCATTTAGGATGGACTGGTTAATCTTCTTGCAGTCCAAGGGACTTCAAGAGTCTTCTTTAAAACTACAGTTCAGCATCAATTCTTCAGTGCTCAGCTATCTTTATACCAACTCTCACATATATACTTGACTACTGGAAGAACGATGGCCTTGACTAGATTGACTTTTGTTGGCAAAATAATGTCTCTGATTTGAATAAGCTGTCTAGGTTGGTCATAACTTTTCTTCCAAGGAGCAAGTGCTTTTAATTTCAGGGCTGAAGTCATCATCTTCACTGATTTTGGAACCCAAAGAAATAAAGTCTCTCACTGTTTCCACTCTGTCTCCATCTATTTGCCATGAAGTGCTGGGACCAGATGTCATGATCTTAGTTTTCTGAATGTTGAGTTTTAAATGAACTCTTTCACTCTCCTCTTTCACTTTCATCAAGAGGCTCTCTAGTTCTTCTTCACTTTCTGCCAGAAGGGTGTTGTCATCTGCATATCTGAGGTTATCGGTATTTTCCCCAAAATTTTTGATTCCAGCTTATGCTTCATCCAACCCAGCATTTCACATGATGTATTCTGTATATAAGTTAAATAAGCAGAGAGACAATATACAGCCTTCACATACTCCTTTTCCTATTTGGAACCAGTCTGTTTTTCCATGTCCAGTTCTAACTGTTGCTTCTTGACCTGCATACAGGTTTCTTAGGAGGCAGGTCAAGTGGTCTGGTATTCCCATCTCTTTCAGAATTTTCCAGTTTATTGCAATTCACGCAGTCAAAGGCTTTGGCATAGTCAATAAAGCAGAAATAGATGTTTTTCTGGAACTCTTTTGCTTTTTTGATGATCCAATGGATGTTGGCAATTTGATGGTTCCTCGGCCTTTTCTAAATTCAACTTGAACATCTGGAAGTTCACAGTTCACATACTGTTGAAGCCTGGCTTGGAGAATTTTGAGCATTACTTTGCTAGCATATGAGATAAGAGCAATTGTGCAGTAGTTTGAGCATTCTTTGGTATTGCCTTTCTTTGGGACTGGAATGAAAATTGACATTTTCCAGTCTTGTGGCCACTGCTGATTTTTCCAAATTTGCTGTCATATTGAGTGCAACATTTTCACAACATCATCTTTTAAGATTTTGAATAGCTCAACTGGAATTCCATCACCACCACGAACTTTGTTCATAGTGATGCTTCCTAAAGCCCACTTGACTTCCCATTCCAGGATGTTTGGCTCTAAGTGAATAATCACACCATTGTGATTATCTAGGTCGTGAAGATATTTTTTGTATAGTTCTTCTGTTTATTCTTACCACCTCTTCTTAATATCTTCTGCTTCTGTTAGGTCCACACCATTTCTGTCCTTTATCGAGCCCATCTTTGCATGAAATGTTCCCTTGGTATCTGTAATTTTCTTGAAGAGAACTCTAGTCTTCCCATTCTATTCTTTTCTTCTATTTCTTTGCATTGATCACTGAGGAAGGCTTTCTTATCTCTCCTTGCTATTCTTTGGAACTCTGCATTCAAGTCCTCCTCAGATAACCATTTTTCCTTTTTGAATTTCTTTTTCTTGGGATTGGTCTTGATCACTGCCTCCTGTACAATGTCATGAACCTCTGTCCATAGTTCTTCAGGTACTCTATCAGATCTAATCCCTTGAATGTATTTGTCACTTCCACTGTATAATATAAGGGATTTGATTTAGGTCACACCTGAATGGCCTAGTGGCTTTCCCTACTTTCTTCAATTTAAGCATGAATTTGACAATTAGGAGTTCATGGTCTGAGCCACAGTCAGCCCCTGCTCTTGTTTTTGCTGACTGTAGTGCTTCTCCATCTTTGGCTGCAAAGAACATAATCAGTCTGAGTTTGGTATTGACCATCTGGTGATGTCCGTGTGTAGAGTCTTCTCTTGTGTTCTTGGAAGAGGGTGTTTCCTATGACCAGTGCATTCTCCTGACAAAACTGTTAGCCTTTGCTCGCTTCATTCTGTACTCCAAGGCCAAATTTGCCTATTACTCCAGGTATTTCTTGACTTCCTATTTTTTCATTCCAGTCTCCTATAAAGAAATGGACATCTTTTTTGGGTGTTTGTTCTAGAAGGTCTTGTAGGTCTTCATAGAACCATTCAACTTCAGCTTCTTCAGCATTATTGGGTGGGGCATAGACTTGGATTACTGTGATATTGATTTGCCTTGGAAACGAACAGAGATGGTTCTGTCGTTTTTGACACTGCGCCCAAGTACTGCATTTTGGACTCTTTTGTTGACTATGATAGCTATTTCGTTTCTTCTAAGGGATTCTTGCCCACAGTAGTAGATATAATGGTCATCTGAGTTAAATTCACTCATTCTAGTCCATTTTAGTTTGCTGATTCCTAAAATGCCGATATTCACTCTTGCCATCTCCTGTTTGACCACTTCCAACTTACCTTGATTCATGGACCTAACATTGCAGGTTCCTGTGCGATATTGTTCTTTATAGCATCAGACTTTACTTCCATCACCAGTCACATCCATAATTGCGTTTGTTTTTGCTTTGGCTCTGTCTCTTCATTCTTCTGGAATTAGTTCTCCACTGATCTGCAGTAGCATATTGGGCACCTACCGACCTGGGAGTTCATCTTTCAATGTCCTATCATTTTGCCTTTTCATACTGTTCATGGGGTTCTCAAGGCAAGAATACTGAAGCAGTTTTCCATTCCATTCTCCAGTGGACTACGTTTTGTCAGAACTCTTCACCATGACCCTTCCATCTTGGGTCGCCTTACATGGCATGGCTCACAGTTTCATTGAGTTAGACAAGGGTGTGGTCCATGTGATCAGATTGGTTAATTTTCTGTGACTGTGGTTTTCACAAATTATTACATTTTGATAAATATTTATGTTCTGTATTTTTAAATAAATAGGAGCTAACTATTCAATATTTTGGAGAAGGAAATGGCAACCCACTCCACTATTCTTGCCTGGAGAATTCCAGGGACAGACGAGCCTGGTGGGCTGCTGTCTATGGGGTCACACAGAGTTGGATACGACTGATGCGACTTAGCAGCAGCAGCAGCATTCAATATTTATCTTTGAAAAAATTGAGTCAACATTAATGACATCTTTTACATACAGCCAAATCCTTGGTTCACTAATTTCATAGATTTTAATCATTGAAAGAAAAAAAAGTTTTTTTCTATTTTATGTAAGAAAGTAAATCTCTTTCAGATCATATTGTATAGAGAAAGAATGACTCATCTTTAACTTGACACTGTCATGTGACTTCCTACAGTTATAAATACTGCTTTGTAAGGTTCATATCTTGAGTAAGCTCTGATATTTCCTTTCCTTTTCTTTTTTAAATTTTTCAAGCTTATAATTTTATTGACCCTCTCTCTGTGTATCTGTTCATTTACCGTTTTCATTGTTATATTGTTTTCGTTAACAAGTCCAATAAGGTATTCTGTGCCACTTGCTAAATACTACAATATGCCGGAATCATCATTTTATAACAAAAAAATTAAAGCTTCAAGGGATGCTTAGCTTATACACTTTATCAAATCTTACATATGCTTGTGCAACACCCTTCTCTCACCACGAAATAGTATGATACTATGATATCTCTTACCACAAAATATTGTGATACTCTGAAAGTAACTTTGACCTAAATATGAAAAAGGTCTTGCCAGCACACACTTGATTGGTCTCCACTGGGCATAATGAGCTCCTAGCAGGGAACTGAGGCAAGTTTCATAGAATCAAAGCACATTTCCTCACAGTCATTCAAATTTGATTCTACTGATAGAAACCCTTCCAGTTAGTTTTTCAGTTATATTTTTATTGCTAGTTAAGTCAGTAACCTGGAGTCAAGAGGATTTCAGTCTTACAATTTACAGGAAGCTGGAGGGCTTGTATTGAGGAGGGAACAATCAGATCAGTTCATAATGCTCTGAAAATCAGGTTCTCATTGTGAAATTTCCTTCAAGTTAAGGCAGTCTGGAGTTGAGGAAAAGTGCCTGGGTGGGGGAGGATGGTGACCATCAGTGTGTACATCTCAATTACTATTTCAGAGAAAGAACTGCCCTTTCAAAAGAAGGTATTCTATTTTGTAGCAACCAAAGTAGTAGATTTGGTAATTATTGGGATTTACATTTAAGGTAATTCTAAAGTACATTTTTAAGATTTAAGCTAAGTGTTTTACCTAAGCTTCAAGATTTATTAATTTCAACTCTAAGAAATCAATAATTATTTACAGTTAGTGGTTTGTTTGTAAATCTGAGAACACTATTCTTTTGACAATATTTCACTGTTTACAATTGCCTTCATCAGGAACTTTGGGAAATAATTATTTTTAAAAATGTATATTACTAGGTTCCAACCCAAGGTGGGGGCTATGGGGGTAGGGATGGAAGACTAAGAAATTCATATTTTTAAAAAGTATCACAAGTTCAATCATTAGCAGTGTATGTGTTCATTGATTGAGATTTGTTTCTTCAACCTCTCCTTAATTAAACTGGACTAACTCAGTCATTCTTTAAATTTTTTTATCTCATTCATTTATTCCTTCTAGAAATCAATTGTCAGTCTGCGAGTAACCTTCATCATACTCATTCATGTTGAGTGATAAAGCTGCTGCTGCTGAGTCACTTCAGTCATGTCTGACTCTGTGCGACCCCATAGACGGCAGCCCACCAGGATGCCCCGTCCCTGGGATTCTCCAGGCAAGAACACTGGAGTGGTTTGCCATTTCCTTCTCCAGTGCATGAAAGTGAAAAGTGAAAGTGAAGTTGCTCAGTCGTGTCCGACCCTCAGCGACCCCATGGACTGCAGTCTTCCAGGCTCCTCCATCCATGGGATTTTCCAGGCAAGAGTACTGGAGTGGGGTGCCATAGCCTTCTCTGGAGTAATAAAGCAGGCTTAAATAAAGATTGTCTTGAAAGGCTACGAGCACACATTTTTCCTATTAAATATGCAGCTTAATAATTCTCAGTAGCACAGATTTTCATTTGAAAAACAAAACAACTTGGTTCTGTCAAGCATAAATCACTGTCTTAGAAGCAAAGGATGATTTTTTAAAAGTTACCATGATGAATTTTCATTACACTAATTTGAAAGCCTCTCAAATTTTGGTGAGTTCCTTTTTAACAAAGCTTTCAAAAAATGAGCTCTTCTTTCATCTCCATCACAAGCAAGAATGTCTCTAGGAAACATGCTCAAGTTATGTGGCTCACTTCGTTCACAGTCATATTGGGGACAAAAGATTTCTGCACTGTAGAAGACATGATTATATACCCTCCCCTAAATAGCCCCTCTTCAGGTCCAAGGCACTCATTTCTCAATCAATGGAGTTGTTGAATGCTGAGTCCCTCTTCAGGAATTGCTCTTGCTTTACCCAGGTTGATACTGTCTTCCAAGGACAACACTTATTCCACAATGGGGAAAGTGGGGTCAAAGTCCCTATCCTCTTTCCTCAACTTGGTACAAAATCTGAAGGACCATTGCTATCTACAGGATTTATTAATACCTTTATAGTGACTGCCTTGCAATTCAAATTCTTTGTCTTTGGTCTCACCCACTGTCATCACTTACACACAGGTATTTTCCTGAAAGCACCTCCCAAGAACTCTCCTACACACACTAATCATCATCTGTTTCCTGGGAAACCTGGTGTAAGACAGATAGCTTGCAATGTCTGTAATAACTTCCAAAATAACTGTATCTTTTGCTGACTGAATTTTAAACATTAAAGTGTCATATTTGTAAGTAAAAATGGACTGAAGATATAAATTTAAATCCCAAAGTTCTAAAACTTTTAGAAGAAAATCTCTTGATCATGAAGAAAGCAAATAGTTCTTAGCCACAAAACTAAAACTGGTACAATCCATAAAAGAATAAATTAATAAATACAATTTCATCAGATTTTAAAACCTGCTCTTCAAAAGATACTGTTAAGAAAATGAAATGGTAAGACCCATACTGGAAAACAATTTTCTTCCAAAGTATATATCTGAGTATATACACTGAGAGTACACAAAGAACTCAGAAACTCAATATTAAGAAAACAAAGGACTTGATTTTAAAATAAGCAGATGATTCGAGCAAATATTTTATCAAAAAGATATGTAAATGTAAATAAGCAAATCAAAAATGTAAAACATAATTTAGGGAAATGAACATGAAAACTTTAATGAGATAACACTGCACACATTCAAATGACTAAAATTAAAAACATTGAACATACCAAGTGTAAGTGAGAACATGGGGAAACAGGAATCCTCATACACTACTGACGAAAATGTAAGATCATGCAAACACATAGCATTGTGCAAAAGTATAATATTATCAGCAATATTAATTTTTCCAATCCAAGAAGTCTGATATCTTTCCGTTTCTTTGTATCATCATCTCCAAATTTTTTCACCACTGTTTTATAGTTTTTGGAGTATAGGTCTTTCACATCCTTGCTTAAGTTTATTTCTAGGTATTTTATTATTTTGAATGTGGTTGTATTTGGGATTGTTTCATTAATTTCTCTTTTTGATAATTCATCATTTCTGTACAGATAAGCAACAGATTTCTGTATATTAACTGTATCCTGCATATGGAAGAAATAATATTGTTGAAAGGTCCAGAGTACCCAAAGCAATCTACAGACTTCACACAAAAAATTATTAGAACTAATAAATAAATGTAGCTTACTTCCATTGCATTTCTTTATACTAATAATGAGATATCAGAAAAAGAAAGTTTAAAAAATTGCTGTTCAAAATCACATAAAAAATACCTGGGGACAAGCCTAATCAAGGAGGTGAAAGACCTCTTATAATGCTCCTACAATGCTGAGAATATAAAATATTAATAAAGGAAACTGAAGGTGGTTCTAAAAAATGGAAACATATACATTATTCTTGGATAGGAAGAATTAATTTTGTTAAAATGGCCAAACTACCTAAACCAGTCTATAGATTTAATGTGATCCCTATGAAATTACACATGACATTTTTCAAAGAACTAGAACAAATAATCCTAAAATTTAAATGGAATCACACACACACACAAAAATTGTCAGAAAATTCTAGGAAAAACTACAAAGCTGAAACTACAACTCTCACAGACTTCAAACAATACTACAAAGTGACAATAATAAAAACAACGTACTATTGGGACAAAAACTGACATATGCTTCAACAGAACAAATTTAAAGAGCCTGGAGAAAAACCCATACACCTATAGTCAATTAGTCTTTAACAAAAGAGGCAAAAAATATGGAGAAAAAAATAGTCTCTTTCACAAATGGTGTTGGGAAAGCTGGACTGCTGCTGCTAAGTCGCTTCAGTCGTGTCCAACTCTGTGCGACCCCATGGACATCAGCCCACCAGGCTCCCCCATCCCTGGGATTCTCCAGGCAAGAACACTGGAGTGGGTTGCCATTTCCTGCAAATCAATGAAATTAAAGCACTTCCTCACACAATACACAAAAATAAATTCAAAAAAGATCAAAGACCTAAAGATGAGTCATGACACCATACAAATCCCAGAAGACCAAAACATTCTCTGACAAAAGTCCTACCTATCTTTTCTTATATCACTCTCTCAAGGCAAAAGAAATAAAAGCAAAATAAGCAAATGGGACCTCAGTTAGGTTCAGTTCAGACACTCAGTCGTGTCCAACTCTTTGTGACCCCATGAATCACAGCATACCAGGCCTCCCTGTCCAATACCAACTCCTGGAGTTCACATAAACTCATGTACACCGAGTCGGTGATGCCATCCAACCATCTCATCCTCTGTCATCCCCTTCTCCTCCTGCCCCCAGTCCCTCCCAGCATCAGGGTCTTTTCCAGTGAGTCAACTCTTCACATGAGGTGGCCAAAGTACTGGAGTTTCAGCCTCATCATCAGTCCTTCCAATGAACACCCAGGACTGGTCTCCTTTAGGATGGACTGGCTGGATCTCCTTGCAGTCCAAGGGACTCGCAAGACCCTTCTCCAACACCACAGTTCAAAAGCATCAATGCTTTGGCGCTCAACTTTCTTTACAGTCCAACTCTCACATCCATACATGACCACTGGAAAAACCATAGCCTTGACTAGACGGACCTTTGTTGGCAAAGTAATGTCTCTACTTTTTAATATGCTGTCTAGGTTGATCATAACTTTCCTTTCAAGGAGTAAGTGTCTTTTAATTTCATGGCTGCAGTCACCATGTGCAGTGATTTTGGAGCCCAGAAAAATAAAGTCTGACACTGTTTCCAGTTTCCCCATCTATTTCCCATGAAGTGATGGGACCAGATGCCATGAACTTCGTTTTCTGAATGTTGAGCTTTAAGCCAACTTTTTCACTCTCCTCTTTCACTTTCATCAAAGGCCTTTTAGTTCCTCTTCACTTTTTGCCATAAGGGTGGTGTCATCTGCATATCTGAGGTTATTGATATTATTCCTGGCAATCTTGATTCCAGCTTGTGTTTCTTCCAGCCCAGCGTTTCTCATGATGTACTCTGCATAGAAGTTAAATAAGCAGCTTGACAATATACAGCCTTGTTGAACTCCTTTTCCTATTTGGAACCAGTCTGTTGTTCCATGTCCAGTTCTAACTATTGCTTCCTGGCCTGCATACAGGTTTCTCAAGAGGCAGGTCAGGTGGTCTGGTATTCCCATCTCTTTCAGAATTTTCCACAGTTTATTGTGATCCACACAGTCAAAGGCTTTGGCATAGTCAATAAAGCAGAAATAGATGTTTTTCTGGAACTCTTTTCCTTTTTCCATGATCCAGCGGATGTTGGCAATTTGATCTCTTTTCCCTCTGCCTTTCCTAAAACCAGCTTGAACATCTGGAAGTTCACAGTTCACGTATTGCTGAAGCCTGGCTTGGAGAATTTTGAGCAGTACTTTACTAGTGTGTGAGATGAGTGAAATTGTGCGGTAGTTTGAGCATTCTTTGGCATTGCCTTTCTTTGGAATTGGAATGAAAACGGACCTTTTCCAGTCCTGTGGCCACTGCTGAGTTTTCCTAATTTGCTGGCATATTGAGTGCAGCACTTTCACAGCATCATCTTTCAGGATTTGAAATAGCTCAACTGGAATGCCATCACATCTACTAGCTTTGTTCGTAGTGGTGCTTTCTAAGGCCCACTTCACATTCCAGGATGTGTGGCTCTAGGTGAGTGATCACACCATTGTGATTACCTGCGTCATGAAAATCTTTTTTGTACAGTTCTTCTGTGTATTCTTGCCACCTCTTCTTAATATCTTCTGCTTCTTTTAGGTCAGAGGAGCTACCCCACATCCAAGGTCAGGGGTGGGGCCGAGAGGAGCAACCTCACACCTGAGGTCAGGGGCAGCTGCTGACATGAGGTACCCCATGCCCAACGTCAGGGCCAGCGGCTGAGATGAGCTACCCAACACCCGGGGTCAGGTGGCGGCTGAGAGGAGCAACCACATGTCCAAGGAGCAGCGGCTATGTGGGCCCAGGAGGGCCAAGAGCAGCTACTCCACCTTCAGCGTCAGGAGGGGTAACCTCATCCAAGGTAAGGAGCAGGGGCTGTGTTTTGCTGGAGCAACTGTGAAGAGATACCCTACGTTCAAGGTAAGAGAACCCAAGTGAGATGGTAGGTGTTATGAGAGGGAATCAGAGGGCAGACACACTGAAACCATACTCACAGAAAACTAGCCAATCTGATCACACGGACCACAGCCCTGTCTAACTCAATGAAATGAAGCCATGCCGTGTGGCGCCACCCAAGACGACGGGTCATGGTGGAGAGGTCTGACAGAATGTGGTCCACTGGAGAAGGGAATGGCAAACCACTTCAGTATTCTTGCCTTGAGAACCCCATGAACAGTATGAAAAGGCAAAATGATAGGATACTGAAAGAGAAACTCCCCAGGTCAGTAGGTGCCCAATATGCTACTGGAGATCAGTGGAGAAATAACTACAGAAAGAATAAAGGGAGGGAGCCAAAGCAAAAACAATACCCAGTTGTGAATGTGCCGGTGATAGAAGCAAGGTCCGATGCTGTAAAGAGTAATATTGCATAGGAACCTGGAATGTTTGGTCCATGAATCAAGGCAAATTGGAAGTGGTCAAACAGGAGATGGCAAGAGTGAATGTTGACATTCTAGAAATCAGTGAGCTAAAATGGACTGGAATGGGTGAATTTAACTCAGATGACCATTATATCTACTACTACTGCGGGCAGGAATCCCTTAGAAGAAATGGAGTAGTCATCATGGTCAACAAAAGAGTCCGAAATGCAGTACTTGGATGCAATCTCAATAACGACAGAATTATCTCTGTTCGTTCCCAAGGCAAACAATTCAATATCATGGTGATCCAAGCCTGTGCCCCAACCAGTAACGCTGAAGAAGCTGAAGTTGAATGGTTCTATGAAGACCTACAAAAAGATGTCCTTTTCATTATAGGGGACTGGAATGCAAAAGTAGGAAGTCAAGAAACACCTGGAGTAACAGGCAAATTCGGCCTTGGAATACAGAATGAAGCAAGACAAAGGCTAATAGAGTTTTGCCAAGAGAATGCACTGGTCATAGCAAACACCCTCTTCCAACAACACAAGAGAAGACTCTACACATGGACATCACTAGATAGTCAACACCAAAATCAGATTGATTATAATCTTTGCAGCCAAAGATGGAGAAGCTCTATACAGTCAGCAAAAACAGACTGGGAGCTGACTGTGGCTCAGATCATGAACTCCTTATTGCCAAATTCAGACTTAAATTGAAGAAAGTGGGGAAAACCACTAGACCATTCAGGTATGACCTAAATCAAATCCCTTATGATTATACAGTGAAAGTGGGAAATAGATCTAAGGAACTAGATCTGATAGACAGGGTACCTTGTGAATTATGGACGAAGGTTTGTGACATTGTACAGGAGACAGGGATCAAGACAATCCCCATGGAAAAGAAATGCAAAAAAGCAAAATGGCTGGCTGGGGAAGTATTACAAATAGCTATGAAAAGAAGAGAAGCAAAAAGCAAAGGAGAAAAGGAAAGATATTGCCATATGAATGCAGAGTTCCAAAGAATAGCAAGGAGAGATAAGAAAGCCTTCCTCAGCGATCAATGCAAAGACATAGAAGAAAACAACAGAATGGGAAAGACTAGAGATCTTTTCAAGAAAATTAGAGATACCAAGGTAACATTTCATGCAAACATGGGCTCGATAAATGAGACTTAATCAAGCTTAAAAACTTTTGCATAGCAAAGGAAATAATTGACAAATTAAAGAAACAACCTATTGAATGGAAGAAGATTGTTGGCCAATGATGTGACCAACAAGGGATTAATTTCCAAAATATACAAACAGCTTATATATCTCAACATCAAAAAAAAAAAAACAAAACAGCCCAATTGGAAAACAGGCAGAAGACCTAAATAGATATTTCTCCTAAGAAAACATACAGATGACCAACAGACATATGAAAAGATGCTCAACATCAAATTATTATTAGAGAAATGCAAGTCAAAGCCACAGTGAGCTATTATCTCCTCACACCAGTTAGAATGGCCATCATCAAAATTCTATCAATAACAAATGCTGCACACGGTGTGAGGAAAGGGGAACTCTCCTACACTGTTGATAGAAATGTAAATTGGTGTAGCCACTATGGAAAGCAATATGGAGATTCCTTTTAAAAAACTAAAAATTGAGCTACCTTATGATCCAGCAATCTCACTCTTGAGCATATATTTGGAAAAGATGAAAACCCTAATTCAACAAGATAAATGCACCCCAAATGTTCTTGGTAGTATTATTTATAATAGCCAAGACACAGAAACAACCTAACAGTCCATCAACAGATGAACATATAGAGAAGATGTGATAAATATACACAATGGTATACTACAAAGGTCATAAAAAGAATAAAATCTTGTAATTTGTAGCAACATGAATGGACTTGGAGGGTATAATGCTTAGTAAAATGTCAGACAGAGAAAAGAAAATGTTGTATGATATCACTTATATGTGGAATCCGAAAAACAAAATAAATAAATATAAGAAAGAAAGGCAGACTCAAGTATAGAGAACAAACTAGTGGTTACTAGTTAATAAATAGTTGGGAGAAATATCAACAACCTCACATATGCAGATGATACCACTTTAATGTCAGAAAGCAAAGAACTAAAGAGCCTCTTGATGAAGATAAAAGAAGAGAGTGAAAAAGCTGGCTTAAAACTGAACATGCAAAAACCAAAGATCATGGCATCTGGTTCCATCACTTAATGGCAAATAGACAGGAAAAAAAGTGGAAAGAGTGACAGACTTTTTTTTCTTGGCCTCCAGAATCACTGCAGATGGTGACCTCAGCCATGAAATTAAAAGATGCCTGCTCCTTGAAAGAAAATCTATGACAAACCTAGACAATATATACAAAATCAGAGACATCATTTCACCAAGATCTGTATAGTCAAAGCTATGGTTTTGCCAGTAGTCATGTACGGATGTGAAAGTTGTACCATAAAGAAGGCTGAGCACCAAAGAACTGATGCCTTCAAACTGTGGTGCTGGAGAAGACTTTTAAATTCCCTTGGACAGCAAGGCCAAATCAGCCAATCCTAAAGGAAATAAACCTGAATATTCATTGAAAGGACTGATGTTGAAGCTGAAGCTGAAGCTTAAATGTCTTGGCCACCCTATGTGAAGACCCGACTCATTGGATAAAATCTTGATGCTGGGAAAGATTGAGGGCAAGAGGAGACATGGGTGACAGAGGATGAGATGTTTGGATGACATCACTGACTCAATGGACATGAGTTTGAGCATGCTCCAGGAGCTGGCGATGGACAGGGAAGCCTAGAGTACTGTAGGCTTCCCTACAGTGATCCCAGTGTCACAAAGAATCAGACTGAACAATAACAACAATAAGGTAATAGTTAATGAAAAGGGAAGTGAAGAAGGATGAGATGGGGTAGGGGATTAAGAGATACAAACTACAGTGTATAAAATAAATATGCAATAAGGATATAAGGTACAGCCTAAGAAAATATAGCCACTATTTTTGTAATAATTTTAAATGAAGAATCATCTATAAATGTTGAATGATTAAGTTGTACACCTGAAACTAACATAATATGATGTTGTAAACCAACTGTACTTCAATAAAAGTAAATACATTAAAAAATAAAAGAAAGCTGGTTGTCAGCTTCTTAGAAAATCATATACACATTTCCATATAATCTTGCCAACTTCACTTTATGTGTCTATTTAAGAGAAAAGGTAAAATCTGTCTACATAAACATTTATATTTGTACATGTATATCCAGGATATTTTTATTTCAAATAGTCCAGAGCTTGAAACAATCCAAATATCCATCAACAATTAAAAGGTTAAACAAAGTATATTATATTATATCCATAAAACAGAACACTCCTCAGCTATAAAACAATTTGATACACATAACAACACATATGTGCTATTGATAAACAACAACATGGAAGAATGTCAAGTTAAGTATGTTAAATGAAAGAAAAAAGGCAGAAAGATAGTTACTGTATAATTTCATTTACATGAACATCTAGAAAATGAAAATAAATTTATAGTAATTGGAAATAGACCAGTTTTTGATTGACTTTTGGGAAGCAAGTTGGGAGAGGAATTCTGAGACACAAAGAATTTTTTCAAATAATGGATTTATCTGTTCTTTTTTCTTGTTTGCTTTTATTGAGACATAATTGAGAAATAATATTGTATATATTTAAGGTGTACAGCTTGATGTTTTGATATACATATACATTGTGAAGTAATTGCCACAATCAAGATGATTAACATATCCATCACCTCATGAAGTCACCATTTTCTTTCAAAAAATTTTTTGTGTATTGAGAATACTTAAGATTTACCCTCCTAGCCAATTTCAAGTGCACCATACAGTATTGTTAACTACAATCATATTGTTATATATTAGATCTCCATAACTTAGTCATTTTATAACTGAAATTTTCTACTGTTGCATCACCGTGTCCCATGTTCCTCTCCCATGATATACTCATTCTCCTCGTTGTGGTGATGGTTTATATATATTTGTTGTTGTATAGTCACTAAGTCATGCCCAACTCTCTGATTCTCTGTGACCCCATGGAATGTAGCCCACCAATCTCCTCTGTATATGTCAAAACTTATCAAATCTTTCACTTTAAATATGTACAGTTTATTATATGTCAAGTTGGCCTCATTGAAGCTGTTTTCTTAAATTTTATATTTCACCCTCCTGACTGCTTCAATGATATGTCCAGTAAGTGGTGAGAAACCATGAAAGTAAAAGTAAAGCCACCAGCTCTGTGTTAGATGCCGTTATGCTGGAAATTGTGATGTGCAATTTGGGTAGACAGGTTCACAAAATGTTAGAATAGCATGAAATGAAAAATTGTGGTAGGCAAAAAATAAATTGAATAAGTACTACATGAAGAATGGTGGAAATTCTTAAGCCTGGGAAAATATTGGCAGGTAAAATGAGCTATGAAATAAAAATATTCCTCTAAAAGCTGATCTGAATTCTTAAATACACAGAATTATCAAAACTAGTGATTCATTTTCCAGTAGTCTTGCCTGGAAAATCCCATGGATGCAGGAGCCTAGTGGGTTGCAGTCCATCGGGTCGCTGAGAGTCGAACACGACTGAACGACTTCACTTTCAATTTTCACTTTCATGCATTGGAGAAGGAAATGGCAACCCACTCCAATGTTCTTGCCTGGGGAATCCCAGGGACAGCAGAGCCTGGTGGGCTGCCATCTATGGGGTCGCATGGAGTCAGACACGACTGAAGTGACTTAGCAGCAGCAGCAGCAGTGATTCATTAATTCGGAGTTTCTTAATGCTGAAGAAATAGAATTTCCAAGTCACCTGCCTAAAAAACTTTGGAAGTGGTAAAGGATAGATATAATGATTCCTTTTATTATAAAATGACACTTACCTGCTGTAAGTGAAGACAGTGGACTTAGCTTCAGTGTTTGACTCTGGCCCTTTTGAGCTGCATAAACAAGAACCAGTTAGCACCTCTACAAGCCAGATTTCTCATCTATAAAAAACAGTGATTAGTAATACCTAACTTAAAGTCTGTTGTCTTTATGTATATGGAAGTTACACTTCATAGTAATCACAGAACAAACACTGTTGAAATAATCCTGGTACAACTTTTTACCCTGGGAAGTCAATATGTAATATTAATTTTATATCATGCTTATTTTTACTATCTATATGTATAGGAAGGCTGAGCACTGAAGAATTAATGCTTTCAAATTGTGGTGGTGGAAAAGACTCTTGAGATTCCCTTGGAGATCCTAAAGGAAATCAACTCTGAATATTCATTGGAAGGACTAATGCTGAAGCTGAAGCTCCAATACCTTCGTCACCTGATGCACAAAACCAGCTCATTAGAAAAGACCTGATGCTGGGAAAGGTTGACAGCAGGAGGAGAAGGGGACAACAGAGGATGAGATGGTGGGATGGCATCACTGACCTGATGGACATGAGTTTGAGCAAGCTTTGGGAGTCGGTGAAGGACAGGGAAACCTGGCATGCTGCAGTCCATGGGGTCACAAAGAGTCAGACATAACTTTGCAATTGAAACAACAACAAATATGTATTAGTCAAGATAATTAATGAATGACTATGCTACAGTAGCCAACAAATCTAAATCTCAATAGTTCAAAACAATTAATATTTATTTTATACTCTTATTATGCAGACTTTGAGAGATCCTATCATTTCTATCTTGTAACTCTGACATCTTAACATTTGCCACCAAAAGTCTTTCCTGTAGAGGAAGAGAGAAGGCAGAAGATTACACTTAGATGTTCAGCTTGAGAGTAATTCATCTTGTTTCTCTCACATTTTACTGACCTGCATTAGTCACATGCCATGACCAATGGCAGAGACTGAGAAGTGGTTCCCTCCCATGTGCTCAAGAAGGAGAGAACTGGGCATAGCTAAGCACTAATGGTATACATCACAATGAACCACTGAGTTTATTTTTAGATGCCTGGAATGCCATTTTAATTACTTAGAACCATGACTCTTGAAATTAATAAAAATATGCATGGCTTGTATTCTTTAGCACTTAAGAAATCATAGGACAATTGTTAGTTGATTAAAATATGAATTTAAAATAACCTCCTCCTTGTAGAAAGAGATACTGTTTTACTTTACCGCCATTTGCCTGAATATTTCTGATAATCTTTCAGGAGACACCTGGATTCATCTGCTTCATCCTGTCTCTGTGGGTAGTATCCAAGTCCATGGCATCTCCATCATGTCTCATCAGGAATTCTGTAAGAGTATCCTG
This sequence comes from Bos indicus x Bos taurus, assembly GCF_003369695.1. NCBI lineage: Eukaryota > Metazoa > Chordata > Mammalia > Artiodactyla > Bovidae > Bos > Bos indicus x Bos taurus. Next base: position 2,314,785 of record NC_040081.1, on the reverse strand, counting down.
AATGACTGCCTTACTCCCACTTTTGTTCTCTAACATACACTCTCTGCTGCACTCTGAATAGAACCCAAAGTATACTTCAATTACTTTGTATTCTCCTGTCCAGTCTTCTCTCAATTCTATACATGTGCTCACACACACACACACTCACAAATATATTTCTCAAAATTAGCTCTTTAACCACCACTCAAGGTACACAAATTAGAAAATTAAATAAAGGAGTTGTATCTCTAAAACAGGTAGCGATATTGTCTTAGAATCTTTATTCTCACTCAAGTACAGTAAAAAACCATTTAGCACTGTGCCACTAAAAGAAAATGACAATTCTACAGAATCCAAACTTAGTCATGGAATATTGCTGTCTAACTGATAGAGAATACAAAATAGCTTTCTTTTTTCATGAAGAAACTAAATGAGACAAGAAAATTCAGAAAGGCGGTTTAATAAGCTCAGAAATAAAAATAATGAACAGAGACATATGTACACCTATGGCTGATTCATGTTGTTTGATAGAAAGCAACAACATTCTGTGAAGCAATTATCCTTCAATCAAAAATAAATTAATTAAAAATAATGAATAGAAGGCATACCTTACAAAGGGATTTAATTTGTAAAAAGGAAATTCTAAGAGAAGTATCTGACTCTTTTATGAAGGGCAACATTGGAGTAATGTGTACCCCAATGGAAAAGAGAGGGAGAAAGGGACAGAGAGCTTATAAAGAAATAATAGCTGAGAATTTCCCAAACTTGGGGAAGGAGCCAGATATACAAATCGATGAAGCTAAGAAAACACCTTTTTACCTCAATGCAAAAAAGACCTTCTCTAAGGCACACTATATTAAAATTGTCCCACCTCAAAACTAATATCATAATCAATGGTTAAAAATATTGAAAATTATCCCTCTAAGATCAAGAACAAGACAAGAATGCCCAATCTTATTCAACATAGTACTGGAAGTCATGGCCACAGAAATTAGGCAAGACAAAGAAATAAAAGATATTCAAATTGGAAAGGAAGAAGTAAAACTATTACTACTCATAGGCCATATTTTATTTATAGGAAACCCCAAAGATTCCACAAAAAAAATGTAAGAAATAATAAACAAATACAATAAAGTTTCAGTAAATAAAATCAATATATGAAACTTTGTTGCTTTTCTATATGCTAACAATAAGTTAGTAGAAAGAGAAATTATGAATACAACCCCATTTATGATCACAAAAGAAAGACTAGAATACCTAGTAATAAAGTTTACCAAGGATTTGAAAGACCTACAGGTTAATTAGAGTTAGAGTTAACCCCCCAACACGGACGGGTCATGGTGAAGAGGTCTGACAGAATGTGGTCCACTGGAGAAGGGAATGGCAAACCACTTCAGTATTTTGCCTTGAGAATCCCATGAACAGTATGAAAAGGCAAAATGATAGGACACTGAAAGATGAACTCCCCGGGTCCGTAGGTGCTTAATATGCTACTGGAGATCAGTGGAGAAATTACCCCAGAAAGAATGAAGGGATGGAGCCAAAGCAAAAACGACACCCAGTTGTGGATGGAACTGGCGATAGAAGCAAGATTAGATGCTGTAAAGATAAATATTGCATAGGAACCTGGAATATTACATCCATGAAACAAGGCAAAATGGAAGTGGTCAAACAGGAGGTGACAAAAGTGAGCATCGACATTCTAGGAATCAGCGAACTAAGATGGAGTGGAATGGGTGAATTGAACTCAGATGACCATTGTATCTACTACTGTGGGCAGGAATTCCTTAGAAGAAATGGAGTAGCCATCATAGTCACAGAAGAGTCCCAAATGCAGACTTGGATGCAGTCTCAAAAATGACAGAATGATATCTGTTCGTTTCCAAGGCAAACAATTCAATATCATAGTAATCCAAGTCTATGCCCTGACCAGTAACACTGAAGAAGCTGATGTTGAACAGTTCTAAGAATACCTACAAGACCTTCTAGAACTAACACTCAAAAAAGATGTCCTCTTCATTATAGGGGACTGGAATGTAAAAGTAGGAAGTCAAGAAATACCTGGAGCAACAGGCAAATTTGGCCTTGGAGTACAGAATGAAGCAGGGCAAAGGCTAATACAGTTCTGCCAAGAGAACGCACTGGTCATAGCAAACACCCTCTTCCAACAACACAAGAGAAGACTCTACACAAGATGGTCATCACCAGATGGTCGACACCAAAATCACATTGATTATATTCTTTGCAGCCAAAGATAGAGAAGCTCTGTACAGTCAGCAAAAACAAGACTGGGAACTGACTGTGGCTCAGACTGACTTATTGCCAAATCCAGACTGAAACTGAAGAAAGTGGAGAAAACCACTAGACCATTCAGGTATGACCTAAATCAAATCCCTTATGACTATACAGTGGAAGTGAGAAATAGATTTAAGGGACTAGATCTGATAGACAGAGTGCCTGATGAACTATGCACAGAGGTTCGTGACATTGTAGAGGAGACAGGAATCAAGACCATCCCCAAGAAAAAGAAATGCAAAAAAGCAAAATGGTTGTCTGAGGCCTTACAAATAGCTGTGAAAAGAAGGGAAGTGAAAGGCAAAGGAGAAAAGGAATGATATACCCATTTGAATGCAGAGTTCCAAAGAATAGCAAGGAGAGATAAGAAAGCCTTCCTCAGTGATCAATGCATAGAGGAAAACACTAGAATGGGAAAGACTAGAGATCTTTTCAAGAAAAGTAGACATACCAAGGGAACATTTCATGCAAAGATGGGCCCAATAAAAGACAGAAATGGTAGCGACCTAACAGAAACAGAAGATATTAAGAAGAGTTGGCAAGAATACACAGAAGAACTGTACAAAAACGATCTTCATGACCCAGATAATCACGACGGTGTGACACTCACCTAGAGTCAGACATCCTGGAATGTGAAGTCAAGTGGGCCTTAGAAAGCATCACTATGAACAAAGCTAGTGGAGGTGATGGAATTCCAGTTGAGCTATTTCAAATCCTGAAAGACGATGCTGTGAAAGTGATGCACTCAATATGCCAGCAAATTTGGAAAACTCAGCAGTGGCCACAGGATTGGAAAAGCCAGTTTTTATTCCAGTCCCAAAGAAAGGCAATGCCAAAGAATGCTCAAACTACCACACAATTGCACTCCTCTCACAAACTAGTAAAGTAACGCTTAAAATTCTCCAAGCCAGGCTTCAGCAATATGTGAACAGTGAACTTTCAGATGTTCAAGCTGGTTTTAAAAAAGGCAGAGGAACCAGAGATCAAATTGCCAACATCTGCTGGATCATGGAAAAAGCAAGAGAGTTCCAGAAAAACATCTATTTCTGCTTTATTGACTATGCCAAAGCCTTGGACTGTATGGATCACAATGAACTGTGGAAAATTCTGAAAGAGATGGGAATACCAGACCACCTGGCCTGCCTCTTGAGAAACCTATATGCCGGTCAAGAAGCAACAGTTAGAACTGGACATGGAACAACAGACTGGTTCCAAATAGGAAAGGGAGTACATCAAGGCTGTATATTGTCACCCTGCTTATTTAACTTCTATGCAAAATACATCATGAGAAACCCTGGGCTGGAGGAAGCACAAGCTGGAAGAAATATCAATAACCTTAGATATGCAGATGACACTACCCTTATGGCAGAAAGTGAAGAAGAACTAAAGAGCCTTTTGATGAAAGTGAAAGTGGAGAGTGAAAAAGTTGGCTAAAGCTCAACATTCAGAAAACGAAGATCATGGCATCCGGTCGCATCACTTTATGGGAAATAGATGGGGAAACTGCAAACAGTGGCTGACTTTATTTTTCTGGGCTCCAAACCACTGTGGATGGTGATTGCATCAATGAAATTAAAAAGCGCTTACTTCTTGGAAGGAAAGTTATGACCAACTAGACAGCTTATTAAAAAGCAGAGACATTACTTTGTCAACAAAAGTCCGTCTAGTCAAAGCTATGGTTTTTCCAGTGGTCATGTATGGATGTGAGAGTTGGACTATAAAGAAAGCTGAGCACTGAAGAACTGATGCTTTTGAACTGTGGTGTTGGAGAAGATTTCTTGGACTGCAAGAAGATCCAACTAGTCCATACTAAAGGAGTTCAGTCCTGGGTGTTCATTGGAAGGACTGATATTGAAGCTGAAACTCCAACACTTTGGCCACCTGATGCGAAGAGCTGACTCATTTGAAAAGACCCTGATGCTGGGAAATATTGAGGGCAGGAGGATTATGACACATCCAATAAGAGGATGAGATGGTTGGATGACATCACCAACTCAATGGGCATGGGTTTGGTTAAATATCAGGAGATGTTGATGGACAGGGAAGGCTGGCATGTTGCAGTCGATGGGGTCGCAAAGAGTTGGACATGACTGAGTGACTGAACTGAACACGTTAATTAAGATAGAAGAGCAAGGAACACACAATGTAGAAAATATAAGTGGTGTTGAAAAAATTGGATAACCCCAGGGAAAGAAAGTGAGAGAAAGAGTGGAGGGAGGGAGGTAGAGAGGGGGAAAGAAAGAAACTAGACCACTTATCTCTTACACAAAAATTAACTCAAAATGGATTAAAGACTCAAATATAAGACTTAAAACTATAACACTCCTAGAAAAAAACATAGGCAATACACTCTTGGCCATTGGCCTTAGCAATATCTTTTAGATATGTCTCTTAAGGGAGGGGAAATAAAAGAAAAAATAAACAAATGGAACCACATCAAACCAAAAAGCTTCTACACAGCAAAGAAAACCATCAATGAAATGAAAAGAAAATCTACTGAATGGGAGAAGCTACTTGTAAATGACATATCCAATAAAGGATTAATATCCAGAATATATAAAGAACTCATATGACTCAACAACATAAAAACAAAGAACCTGATTAAAACTGAGAAAAGGAGTTGAATAGGTATTTTTCCAAAGGAAACATACACATGGCCAATAGGCACATGAAAAGAGGCTTAACATCATGTACTTAATTTTTAGGTAAATGCAAATTAAAACCACATTGACATATTACCTCACACCTGTCAAAATGTCTATTATCAAAAAGAAAAGAAAAAAAAAAAACAAATGTTGTCAAGGCTGTGAAGAGAAAGAAACCCTTATACATTGTTGGTGGGAAAGTATGTTTGTGCAGTAATTATTGAATATAGCATAGATAGTCCTTTAAAAATTAAGAATAGAACTACCATATGACCCAGTTATCCCACTTCTGTGTATTTAATCCAAAGAAAATACACACAATTCTGAAAAGATATATGCATCCCTATATTCTTTACAGGGCTTCCCTGGAGGCTCAGTGGTAAAGAAGTGGCCTGCTAATTCAGGAGATGTTCAGGAAACACAGGTTCAACCCCTGGGGTGGGAACATCCTTTGGAGAAGGAAATGGCAAGCCACTCCAGTATTCTTGCTTGGGAAATCCCATTGACAGCAGAGCTTGGTGGGATACAGTCCATGGGGTCACAAAAGAGTCAGACACTACTTAGTGACTCAATAACAATAGCAACATAATCATTACAGTATGATTTTTGGTAGCCAAGATATGAAAACAACCTAAGTGCCCATCAATCAATGAATGAATAAAATATTCCATTGTATATTTCATTATATATATTCCATTATATTCTGTATGTTCCATATATATATATATATATATATATATACACACACACACACATATATACATATGTATGTATGTATGTATACACAGTGGAATACTTGTCATCTAAAAAAGACAAAACGTTGCCATTTGTGACCACATGCAAGGAACTTGAAAGTATTGTGCTAAGTGAAACCTCAGATGGAGAAAGACAAATATCACATGATTTCACTAATATGTGGGATATCAAAAAACTAACATCCAAACCCCTTTCATGGGTCGCTGCCTTGTCTTGGTGAAGGGTTTGCACAATTCAATGAAGCTATGAGGCATGCCAAGCAGGGCCACTCAGGATGGACGGGTCACAGTGGAGAGTTCTGACAAAGTGTGGTCCACTGGAGGATAAAATGGCAACCCATTCCAGCTTCTTGCCATGAAAACCCCATAAACAGTTTTAAAAATCCAAACAAAAAATAAAATGAGCAAACTAAACCATACAGAAACAAACACATAGATACAGAGCACAGAGTAGAGTTACAAAGCAGGGCAGGGTGGGAGGGAGGAGGAAATGGATGGATTCAGGGGGTCATTTATATGGTGACTGATGGAAACTAAATTTTGGATCGTGAGCATGTTGTAGGGTGTTCAGAAGTAGAAATACAATGTTGTACCCACGAAACTTATATAACATTATTGTATTGCTGATAACTGTTTGTAACACCAGTTGTTTCACTGTTCACACTGTCTGTGCTGTTTGCTGAATCCGGGGTAGGCAAGGTGCGAGCTGAAGATGGAAGAAGACATAAGGAGCCATAGGAACTGCAGACACGTTTATTCTCTTCTCGCTGACACAGCAGCCATAGCAGCAGACATAACAACACAGCGTAGCCACACACAACCTATCTCCTGGCTGACGCCGTGGCCTTAGCAGTAGACACGCTGTATTCTTCCTCTTGGGGTTGACCCAGTGGACACAGGCATCACACAGCAGTAAAATACCCCTGCTTTCTGGGCGGAGCTCACATACATGCCTACCGCACACAACCCATGACCAAGCAGGCACCTTGTGACGTGCGTGCACAGCTCTTTAAATGATCTCAGCTGTTACAGAGTCATTATTTACAAAAGATGGGGCAAGAGCAAGAGGCTGTTGGGGGAGAAAGCCTGACCATGACATCTTGACTAATTCTCTCTTTCCCTACAATTATAAATGAACACTACCTCAATTTTAAAAACTAATTAATTTTTAAAAAGTGAACAAGACAAATAAAATTTTAAAAGTGTGATGTCACAGTGGAGTTATTATGGGCAAGTTATTGCTACATACCTCCCTTTATCCTCTCTAGATGCTTTATCACTGTCAATAGTTTTGTTTGCTCCTCCTTATATTGTTTTATAAAGTAATATATTATTGATAAAATAATAAGGCAAATTCTAAAGAGTTTCTTAGCACTAACTTCTTGTGTAAAACTTCTGGTTAAAAACACAAATCTTTCTTTCTGGCTTACTTCACTCTGTATAATAGGCTCCAGTTTCATCCACCTCAATAGAACTGATTCAAATGTATTCTTTTTAATGGCTGAGTAATACTCCACTGTGTATATGTACCACAGCTTTCCTATCCATTCATCTGCTGATGGACATCTAGGTTGTTTCCATGTCCTGGCTATTATAAACAGTGCTGCGATGAACATTGGGGTACACGTGTCTCTTTCAATTCTGGTTTCCTCAGTGTGTATGCCCAGCAGTGGGATTGCTGGATCATAAGGCAGTTCTATTTCCAGTTTTTTAAGGAATCTCCACACTGTTCTCCATAGTGGCTGTACTAGTTTGCATTCCCACCAACAGTGTAAGAGGGTTCCCTTTTCTCCACACCCTCTCCAGCATTTATTATTTGTAGACTTTTGGATCGCAGCCATTCTGACTGGTGTGAAATGGTACCTCATAGTGGTTTTGATTTGCATTTCTCTGATAATGAGTGATGTTGAGCATCTTTTCATGTGTTTGTTAGCCATCTGTATGTCTTCTTTGGAGAAATGTCTATTTAGTTCTTTGGCCCATTTTTTGATTGGGTCATTTATTTTTCTGGAGTTGAGCTGTAGGAGTTGCTTGTATATTTTTGAGATTAGTTGTTTGTCAGTTGCTTCATTTGCTATTATTTTCTCCCATTCTGAAGGCTGCCTTTTCACCTTGCTAATAGTTTCCTTTGATGTGCAGAAGCTTTTAAGCTTAATTAGGTCCCATTTGTTTATTTTTGCTTTTATTTCCAATATCTGGGAGGTGGGTCATAGAGGATCCTGCTGTGATGTATGTCAGAGAGTGTTTTGCCTATGTTCTTTTTTTTTTTTTTTATAGTAATATAACTGCTTTACAAAGTTGTGCTAGTTTATGCTATACAATGAAGCAAATCAGCCACATATATATATACACACACATATATTTCCTCCCTCTTGAACCTCCCTCCCATTCTGCCCCTTGACACCCCTCTAGGTCACCACAGAGCACTGAACTGAGTTGCCACTAGCTATGTATTTTACACATAGTACTGTATATATGGGGCTTGCCTGGTGGCTCAGATGGTAAAGAATCTGTCTGCAATGCTGGAGATCTGAGTTGATCCCTGGGATGGGAAGATCCCCTGAAGGAGTACATGGGAACCCACTCCAGTGTTCTTGCCTGGAGAAGCCCCATGTAGCCTGGTGGGCTACAGCCCATAGGATCGCAGAGTCAGACACAACTAAATGACTAAGCACATAGCACAGCACAGTGTATTATATGTCAGTCCGACTCTCCCAGTTCATCTCACTCTCCATTTAGTAGAAATGAACATGAAAACCAAAGAAAATTATTCCCAAGACAAATTGCACTTTTGAAGTACAGATTTTGGTCCCATGAAGAGCTTATTCATTTCCATTACCATGGTGACCTAAGAGAACATGAAATTGCCATGGGTTAATCATTTCACTCAGGGGTCAATTTTCAGACTAACAAATGCCTGTTCTTTTTTGTCCCTTCTCTTGTTAACATTTATGCATGGTCTTAACATCAAGTTTTAGTGTATATTGTCTCATTTTTTATCAGGAGGTAACATGCCTAGTTCCAAATAGGAAAATGAGTATGTCAAGGCTGTATATTGTGACCCTGAATATTTAACTTCTGTGCAGAATACATCATGAGAAATGCCGGGCTGGATGAAGCACAACCTGGAATTAAGATTGCTGGGAAAATATCAATAACCTCAGATATGCAGATGACACCACCCTTATGGCAGAAAGCAAAGAAGAACTCAAGAACCTCTTGATGAAGGTGAACGAGGAGAGTGAAAAAGTTGGCTTAAAATTCAACATTCAGAAAACTAACATCATGGCATCTGGTCCCATCACTTCATGGGAAATAGATGGGAAAACAGTGGAAACAGTGTCACACTTTAGTTTTTTGGGCTCCAAAATCACTGCAGATGGTGATTGCAGCCATGAAATTAAAAGACGCTTGCTCCTTGAAAGAAAAGTTATGACCAACCTAGATAGCATATTAAAAAGCAGAGATGTTACTTTTCCAAAAAGGATCTATCTAGTCAAGGTTATGGTTTTTCCAGTGGTCATGTGTGGATGTGAGAGTTGAACTGTGAAGAAAGCTGAGCGCCAAAGAACTGATGCTTTTGAACTGTGGTGTTGGAGAAGACTCTTGAGAGTCCCTTGGACTGCAAGGAGATCCAACCAGTCCATCCGAAAGGAAATAAGTCCTGAATATTCAATAGGAAGAACGGATTCTGAAGCTGAAACTCCAATACTTTGGCCACCCTAATGTGAAGAGCTGACTCATTTGAAAAGACTCTTATGCTGGGAAAGATTGAAGGCGTGAGGAGAAGGCGACAACAGAAGATGAGGTGGCTGGATGGCATCACCAACTCAATGCACATGGGTCTAAGTAAAATCCAGGAGTTGGTGATGGACAGAGAGGCCTGGCATGCTGTAGTCCATGGGGTCGCAAAGAGTCGGACATGACTGAGCGACTGAACTAAACTGAACATGCCTACAAAACTGAAGCAGAGAAAATTGTATGACTGTCAAATCTCCCAAAAGTAGCAAATGAAAACAGAAACAATTTTCACTAAGTGTATTTGCCTTGACATTGAAAAATGTGGCAGAGGCTGCTGGAGGTCCATTAAAATCACTGTCCTCTCCTCTTGGCAAGAACAAGACTGCATTTCCCTGCAGTCAGCTTTGGCTATGTGAGCTGGGTTCTACCCCATGGGATATGATTAGAGGTTGCAAATTTCTTTTTCAGAGAGGGCTCATAGATTCTCCCACATATGGTGGGCCATGTCTCTTTCCCCCATGACTGATAGGATGGCAGTGCCCTGTGTGACCTTGGTTGCAACATTTCAAAAATGGCAGAGAGGCTCTCAGGTGGTCAGTGAATAATCACATAAAAGAAAAAGCATTCTGATGACCTTGATACCAACATTTACTGTTAGAGAGGAAAGTAATTGGTCTTCTTATTCTCTAAACCACTGAATTTAGGGGACTATATGTTATTTGCAGCCAAGTCTATCCTAACCAATCTTGACCTCAGACTTGATGTGAAATAAATATGTCTATGAGGTTCTCATGCAGTCCTAATCACAAATTGGGAAGAAATCTAATGATTATAATGATTCAGTTCAGTTCAGTCACTCAATCATGCCCAGCTTTTTGTGACCCCATGAATTGCAGCACACCAGGCTTCCCTATCCATCACCAACTCCTGGAGTCTACTCAAACTTATATCCATCACATCGGTAATGCCATCCAACCATCTCATCCTCTTTCATCCCCTTCTCCTCCCACCTTCAATCTTTCCCAGAATAAGAATCTTTTGCAATGAGTCAGTTCTTGGCATCAGGTAGTCAAAGCATTGGGTTTTCAGCTTCAGCATCAGTCCTTCCAATGAATACTCACGACTCTTATTTTAGGATGGACTGGTTGGATCTCCTTGCAGTCCAAGGGACTCTCAAGGGTCTTCTCCAACACCACAGTTCAAAGGCATCATTCTTCAGCACTCAGCTTTCTTTATAGTCCAACACTCACATCCATACATGATTACTGGAAAAACTACAGTTTGACGGACCTTTGTTGGTAAAGTAAAGTCTCTGCTTTTTAACATGCTGTCTAAGTTGGTTATAGCTTTTTTTCCAAGGAGCAAGTGTCTTTTAATTTCATGGCTGCAATCACCATCTGCAGTGATTTTAGAGCCCCCCCCCCAAATAAATTCTCTCACTCTTTCCATTTTTCCCCCATCTATTTGCCATGAAGTGATGGGTCTAGATGCCATGATATTAGTTTTCACTTCATCAAGAGGCTCTTTAGTTCTTCTTCATTTTCTGCCATAAGGGAGGTGTCAACTGTTTGTTTAAGGTTATTGATATTTCTCCCAGAAATCTTGATTCCAGTTTGTGCTTCCTCCAGCCCGGCATTTTGCATGATGCACCCTTCATATAAGTTAAATAAGCAGGGTGACAATATACAGCCTTGATGTACTCCTTTCCCTATTTGGAAACAGTCTGTTGTTCCATGTCCAGTTCTAACTGTTTCTTCTTGACCTGCATACAGATTTCTCAGGAGGCAGTTCAGGTGGTCTGGTATTCTCATCTCTTGAAGAATTTTCCACAGTCTGTTGCGACCCACACAGTGAAAGGCTTTGGTATAGTCAACAACGTAAAACTAGATGTTTTCTGGAGCTCTCTAGCTTTTTTGATGCTCATGAACATCTGGAAGTTCATAGTTCACATACTGTTGAAGCTTGGCTTGGAGAATTTTGAGCATTACTTTACTAGTGTGTGAGATGAGGGCAATTGTGCAGTAGTTTGATCATTCGATGGCATTGCCTTTCTTTGGGATTGGAATGAAAACTGACCTTTTCCAGTCCTGTGGCCACTGCTGAGTTTTCCAGATTTGCTGGCATATTGAGTGCAGCACTTTCACAGCATCGTCTTTTTGGATTTGAAATAGCTCAACTGGAATTCTATCACATCCACTAGCTCTGTTCATAGTGATGCTTCCTTAAGACCCACTTGACTTCGCATTCTAGGATATCTGGCTCTAGATGAGTGATCACACCATCACGGTTATCTGGGTCATGAAGATATTTTTTGTATAATTTTTTGTGTATTCTTGTCACCTCTTCTTAATATCTTCTGCTTCTGTTAGGTCCATACCACTTCTGTCCTTTATTATGTCCTTTACAAAAATGTGCTCATTTTTTCATGAAAATTCACTTGATATCTCTAATTTTCTTGAAGAGATCTCTAGTCTTTCCCATTCTATTCTTTTCCTCTATTTGCTTTGATTATTTAGGAAGACTTTCTTATCTCTCCTTGCTATTCTTTGGAACTCTGCATTCAAATGGGTATATATTTCCTTTTCTCCTTTGTCTTTAGCTTCTCTTCTTTTCTCAGCTATTTGTAAGGCCTCGTCAGACAATCACTTTTCCTTTTTGCATTTATTTTTCTTGGGGATGCTCTTGATCACTGCCTCCTGTACAATGTCACAAACCTCCATCCATAGTTCTTCAGGCACTCTGTCAATCAGATCTAATCCCTTGAATCCATTTGTCACTTCCACTGTATAATCGTAAGGGATTTGATTTAGGTCAAACCTGAGTCATTTAGTTGTTTTCCCTACTTTATTCAACTTAAGTCTGAATTTGGCAATAAGGAGTTCATGATCTGAGCCACAGTCAGCTCCCAGTCTTGTTTTTGCTGACTGTATAGAGCTTCTCCATCTTTGGCTGCAAAAAAAAATAATCAATCTGATTTCAGTTGACCATCTGGTGATGTCCATGTATAGAGTTTTCTCTTGTGTTGTTGGAAGACGGTGTTTGCTATGACCAGTGCATTCTCTTGGCAAAATCCTATTAGCCTTTGCCCTGCTTCATTCTGTACTCCAAGGCCAAATTTGGCTGTTACTCCAGTAGGCTCTTGACTTCCTACTTTTGCATTACAGTCCCCTATAATGAAGAGGACATCTTTTTTGGGTGTTAGTTCTAGAAGGTCTTGTAGGTCTTCATAGAACTGTTCAACTTGAGCTTCTTCAGCATTACTGGTCAGGGCATAGACTTGGATTACTGTGATATTGAATTGTTTGCCTTGGAAATGAACAGAGACCATTTTGTCATTTTTAAGATTGCATCCAAGTACTGCATTTTGGACTCTTTTGTCGACTATTGAAAGGTTGTTGTTGACCCACGAAAAGACGTCGGGACTCTTGGCCTCTGGAGGAGAAGAATTCAATCCAGGGCCAAAGACAAGGCTTGATTGCTCAGAGCTTTTGTGTAATAAAGTTTTATTAAAGTATAAATGAGATAGAGAAAGCTTCTGACATGGGCATCAGAAGGGGGCAGAAAGAGTACCCCCCCTGCTAGTCTTCAGATGGATGTTATATAGTCACTAGCAGTTTGTTAATGAAAGAAAAAAATGTCTTAAAACTCAGAATGGCACAGGCCCCTCATCCATAAGATGTATTTTGGGATAATCTTGGCACCAGATGATTCATCCCGGGCCATAAAACAATTGACTTGAATCTTGTAGAAGGGCAGATTACCATACAAATAGTTTTGTTTACATATATTAGGGGAACAATATCTGTGTATAACATAATGTTTTGTCAAGTAGGTTCCGAGCCATTAGGCAGAACCGACTTGAAGACAGAGTCTGGGGTAAATGCATAGTACATTAATATAGCTTAAGACAAACATTTCCCTAAGAAAAATGCAATGGTTAACTCAAGGTTTGAGAATAGTAAACTTTAGGTGCAACCAGGTGTCATTATGGCAACACAGTATTTTAAGAGAAACCTTCTTTTAAATTTGTATAGAGAAGGAAAAAAAAATATTGCTAGTTTGTTTCCTCCTGCTGCTTAAGAGAGATAAAAATGTCTGACACTTGCAGACTATTTCCTCCATTTGGAGACCCCTGGCCTTCCTGCCTGTTACCTTCTCAGTATGAGGGCCACTCCATTTCTTCTAAGGGATTCTTGCCCAGTGTAGTAGATTTAATGGTTATCTGAGTTAAATTCACCCTTTCCAGTCCATTTTAGTTCACTGATTCCTAAAATGTCAATATTCACTCTTGCCATCTCCTGTTTGATCACTTCCAATTTGCCTTTATTCATGGACCTAACATTGCAGGTTCCTACGCAATATTTCTCTTTACAGCATCAGACTTTACTTCCATCACCCATCACATCCAAAATTGGGTGTTGTTTTTGCTTTGGCTCCATCTCATCATTCTTTCTACAGTTACTTCCCCACTCTTCTCCAGTAGCATAGTGGGCACCTACCAACCTGGGAAGTTCATCTTTCGGTATTATAATAATAGGAACTTAAAATGTAAGATCCAAAAAAAAGGAAATGATATACTTTCACAAATTATTTAGTCTTGCATAAAAATTAGAAATAACAAAATGTGTGGCTTATAATTGTATGTTTTGCTTAGGATAAACTAATCTAACAAAGGTATAAATGAAAGGTTTTAGGAATTAATCACACATTCTCTAAGCTGTACCTATACATTTCTAAGAAATTTCTGGTTTTTATCATTATTTGGAGTTTTCTGTTTTCTTCCTAATATGGATCCATTAAATGTGTCAACAGGCCAATATTTGATTACCATGACTATATCTCACACAGGCTCAAATAAGAACGTTTTAATATACTACAAATTCCAAATGAGTACATTTGCCATTAGGTAATAACGACAGTGATAATGATAATGTTAAGAACAACAGTTGGAACTTCTTTGGTGGTCTAGTGATTAAGACACTGCACTTTCAATGCAAGGGTGCAAGTTCAATCCCTGATTGTGGAACTAAGATTCCACAAGGTACAGCCAAAAAAATAAATAATAAATAATAATACAATAAAATTAGACTGTTAAAAAGAGCAACTGTCATTGTTCTCATTATTTACTGTAATATAAATTTAATCTTCAATCAGATTTGCAGTTGGTATTATTATCTACATGTTATGGATGAAAAGCTGAGACTCAAAAAGAGTTAAATAACTTTCCCAAAGCACTGAAAAATACAAGCTGCTGGAAGCCAGATCGGACACAGTTTTTTTATGCTAGTGTTTGTGCTTTTTGTTCTCCACTGTACCATCTTAAAAACAAAAAAAGCAGAGTACTCAGTTCAATCACTTTCTGATTTTCCTTGGGTGTTACTGTTTTACAGAGAAGTTCATATACTAGCAAGACACAGAGACAATTCTGTATTGTAGCCCAGATCCGAGTCCTTAAATCCTAGTTTTGTATATAGAACAGCTCTTTTGAATCAAGCACTGAATCACATAATTTAAAAACAATGGAAAAAGTTGTCTTCAGAACTAAAATAATTACATCTCTCAAAATGTTAGCATTGTATAGTAACATCTTTAGGCCTTCTATGTCTACAGCAGATACCACATCTGATACCATACCCATTTTCATTCATACAAAAACAGTCTGAAATGCAATCTTAACTTCTTATTCTAACTTGGGTTTCATAGCATAATTCCAAATATTTAAAAGACAATTCTCCTTGGACTTTATATTGAAATGTTTAACTCAACAGATCATTAAACATAGCACACAATTCCCTGCAGAACTTGACTGACCTTCAGTTCAGTTCAGTTCAGTCACTCAGTCGTGTCCGATTCTTCGCGACCCCATGAATCGCAGCATGCCAGGCCTCCTTGTCCATCACCAACTCCCGGAGTTCACTCAGACTCACGTCCATCGAGTCACTGATGCCATCCAGCCATCTCATTCTCTGTCGTCCCCTTCTCCTCCTGCCCCCAATCCCTCCCAGCATCACAGTCTTTTCCAATGAGTCAACGCTTCGCATGAGGTGGCCAAAGTACTGGAATTTCAGCTTTAGCATCATTCCTTCCAAAGAAATCCCAGGGCTGATCTCCTTCAGAATGGGCTGGTTGGATCTTCTTTCAGTCCAAGGGACTCTCAAGAGTCTTCTCCAACACCACAGTTCAAAAGCATCAATTCTTCGGTGCTCAGCCTTCTTCACAGTCCAACTCTCACATCCATACATGACTACTGGAAAAACCATAGCCTTGACTAGACGAACCTTTGTTGGCAAAGTAACATCTCTGCTTTTGAATATGCTATCTAGGTTGGTCATAAATTTCCTTCCAAAGAGTAAGCGTTTTTTAATTTTATGGCTGCAGTCACCATCTGCAGTGATTTTGGAGCCCCAAAAATAAAGTTTGACACTGTTTCCACTGTTGCCCCATCTATTTCCCATGAAGTGATAGGACCAGATGCCATGATCTTCGTTTTCTGAATGTTGAGCTTTAAGCCAATTTTTTCACTCTCCTCTTTCACTTTCATCAAGAGGCTTTTTAGTTCCTCTTCACTATCTGCCATAAGGGTGGTGTCATCTGCATATGTGAGGTTATTGATATTTCTCCCGGCAATCTTGATTCCAACTTGTGTTTCTTCCAGCCCAGCGTTTCTAATGATGCACTCTGCATATAAGTTAAATAAGCAGGGTGATAATATACAGCCTTGACGTACTCTTTTTCCTATTTGGAACCAGTCTGTTGTTCCATGTCCATTTCTAAATGTTGCTTCCTGACCTGCACACAGATTTCTCAAGAGGCAGGTCAGGTGGTCTGGTATTCCCATCTCTTTCAGAATTTTCCACAGTTTATTGTGATCCACACAGTCAAAGGCTTTGGCATAGTCAATAAAGCAGAAATAGATGTTTTTCTGGAACTCTCTTGCTTTTTCCATGATCCAGTGTATATTGGCAATTTGATCTCTGGTTCCTCTGCCTTTTCTAAAACCAGCTTGAACATCAGGAAGTTCATGGTTCACATATTGCTGAAGCCTGGCTTGGAGAATTTTGAGCATTACTTTACTAGTGTGTGAGATGAGTGCAATTGTGCGGTACTTTAAGCATTCTTTGGCATTGCCTTTCTTTTGGATTGGAATGAAAACTGACCTTTTCCAGTCCTGTGGCCACAGCTGAGTTTTCCAAATTTGCTGGCATATTGAGTGAAGCACTTTCACAGCATCATATTTCAGGGTTTGAAATAGCTCAACTGGAATTCTATCACCTCCACTAGCTTTGTTCGTAGTGATGCTTTCTAAGGCCCACTTGACTTCGCATTCCAGGATGTCTGGCTCTAGGTCAGTGATCACACCATCGTGATTATCTGGGTCGTGAAGATCTTTTTTGTATAGTTCTTCTGTGTATTCTTGCCACCTCTTCTTAATATCTTCTGCTTCTGTTAGGTCCATACCATTTCTGTCCTTTATTGAGCCCATCTTTGCATGAGATGTTCCCTTGGTATCTCTGATTTTCTTGAAGAGATCCCTAGTCTTTCCCATTCTGTTGTTTTCCTCTATTTCTTTGCATTGATCACTGAGGAAGGCTTTCTTATCTCTTCTTGCTATTCTTTGGAACATTGCATTCAGATGCTTATATCTTTCCTTTTCTCCTTTTCTTTTTGCTTCTCTTCTTTTCACGGCTATTTGTAAGGCCTCCCCAGACAGCCATTTTGCTTTTTTGCATTTCCTTTCCATGGGGGAAAGAAATTTTCTATTTTCTTTTTTCTTTTAGACAAAACATTCCTATTTTGTCTCCAGTGAAGGAATTACTTTCTCACTACTTTGTGCATCTATATTACTTAGCTTGTACTGTATGTCACCATTTATCAAAATATTGAATTATAACTATTTTTATACAGGATCTACCTGCCCTAACTGCTTGTAATACAAGTTATTTTTCAGAGAAATCATCTGTTTAGAAGAAACTGACTCAAAGTTCAGTGCTTTATTAATTCAACCACGCATTTAAGAGATAGTGTCCTTTGAACTAAGTGAGAACCATAAATTTATAGCCATCTTTGTGCTTCCAAAAGATCTGCTATACTGCCCTTTTTTTGACTGTTCATGACAAATATGTGAGTAATGGATCACACATAAATACATTAATATAGAACTTTAGTTCTAACAAATAAAATAAATTCTGAAACATGAAAGGGCAATTATCTGAGACTACAGAAATGCCCAGTGGACAGGGGGTAAATAAAATCCAACTTACATCATGATTCCAAGAAATCTCTACTTATGTTATTGAGGTGATGAAGAACCATCTACCAAAAACATAGCTAATGTACACAAGAACTTCTGTGGTGGCTCAGACAGTAAAAAATCCGTCTCTGATGTGGGAAACCTGGGTTTGATCCCTGGACCAGGAAGATCCCTTGGAGAAGGGAATGGCAACCCACTCCAGTATTCTTGCTGGAGAATTCCATGGACAGAGGAGCCTTGGAGGGCTACAATCCAGTGGCTGCAAAGAGTCGAACATGACTGAGTAACTATCACATCACAATGTACACAAAGATGCAGTCTTGGGAGCCGTAACATTCTACAATCACGATATTTTATAATGACAAAAGTTTGGGGAAATTAATAAGGAATAGTGAAAATGCTGCTGCTGCTAAGTCGCTTCAGTCATTTCTGATTCTGTGTGACCCCCCATAGACGGCAGCCCACCAGGCTCCTCTGTCCCTGGGATTCTCCAGGCAAGAATACTGGAGTGGTTTGCCATTTCCTTGTCCCATAGTGAAAATGAGAACAATCAAATAAGTGTTTGTCAATGTTTATCCAGAAGTAGGAACAACAGATGCTCTGACTTATTTGACAGACATGAGTACTCAACTCATTTTTAGAAAATATTCTCTAAAGAAGAATAAGACCAATTGTCCAGACTCAAACAGTTGAGATTACTCACATCCTTTAGCCCAACTCTCTCATCCTATCTTATTTAATTTATCAGGTACATTAATGTTGAGAATTAGGTATTGTAGTCAGTGAATTTGAATATTAGGATCACTGGAAGCATAACAGTTATCACCTTTTATTTTCATTTTTTGAAGGAGCACAATAAACTTTTTATTGTGAAGATGCGCTCTGGAATCACAATTTATGTGAAATCCTGATTTTATCACTAAGAAACCTAGAGACTGTCATAGAGTGAAGTAAGTCATAAAGAGAAAAATAAATATCACATGTTAACACAAATATGTGGAATCTAGAAAAATGATATAGCTGATCTTATTTGTAAAACAGAAATAGAGACACGGACTTAGAGAACAAGCATATGGACACCAATGGGGAAAAGGGAGTGGAATGAATTGAGAGATTTGGATTAACATATACACATTAATACTATGTACAAAATAGAAGAACTAATGAGAACTGTGCAGTACATGGAACTCTACTCAGTGCTCTATGGTGACCTAAATGAGAAGGAAATCCAAAAAAGAGGAGATTATATGTATATGTATGGCTAATTCACCTTGCTGTACAGCAGAAACTAACACAACACTATAAACCAATCATACTACAATAAAATTAATTTTTTAAAAAAGAGAAAAGCTAAAAAAAAACCTAAAGTGACAAAATTTAAGAGGTTTACTTTAAGGCTTTACAGTATAGTTAAACAGAGAATTAAGGATAGGAAAAGGTATCCATCTGGGAGATCTTTTCAAGTTAAAATCTGGGAGATCTTTTCAAATTAAGAATTAGGAGATCTTCCATGTCCAACCAAAATATCTGCTCTGAGTAAACTCAAGAAAATTGAAAAAAAAATTAAATAATAAGTTTTCAGTAAACTACAGAAAAGAATACTTAAAACTATATAATCTTAAGCAAGTTCCTTAACCTCTCTGGTTTCCACTTTTTCAAACACCCACGAAGTGAAGACATGGAACTA
This sequence comes from Bos indicus x Bos taurus, assembly GCF_003369695.1. Lineage (NCBI taxonomy): Eukaryota > Metazoa > Chordata > Mammalia > Artiodactyla > Bovidae > Bos > Bos indicus x Bos taurus. The sequence goes on along the minus strand of NC_040081.1, from coordinate 2,295,432 downwards.
ATACTGTTCTTCATTGGTTTAAAAAAAATCTGTGATTAGAAAAGACTGTGCCATTAAGCACTACTATTAACCCCATCAGTCTAGATCTCCTCTGGAAAATCACATCTTTATTGTGATGAGGAAATTCCATGGGAAAACTGAACATCTCTTAAGAGGAACTTTTCCTTAAAAAAATTTGAACCACTTGTCTCTTATTTACATGGATTTAATTTGATGCTTACAGTCAGGGAACATATTTCATCAAATTAAATTTTCATTCAAAATATTAGTCTATCCTTTTAAATTTTCATTCAAAATATTAGTCTATCCTGATACTACTTCTAATAACATAGCAAATGTCCATCAGATTTTAAACATGAATGGTGGTTATAAGGAATTGTTAACAGCTGCCAAAGCTGTGGTTTTGTCTTTTTTCCACATACTTCTCTTGAAGAAAAATCAGGAAGATCCCATTCATTTTTAATGGAGTCAAGAAATCTGGTTCTGAATCTGACTTAGTGAAAAGTCTAGGTCTATTCTAGTATTTCCCTTGAATTTAGGATAATCCAGAGTCTGTTTTAGGACTTTTGGATGTATCATACTTTAAAATAAACCTGAATTTCCAGGAATTCCCAAACTAAGAACCAGATAATGGCAAAAAACCATCACAATATTGTAAAGTAACTATCTTTCAATTAAAATAAGTAAATTAATTAAAAAAAAAAAAAACAAATAAAAAGAAAAAAAGAACCAGATGAAATTGAGTTACACGATATGAATTTCCCTATTTTTCAGACCACTTCTTAACTAAGTTTGTTGCTACAGATTTCATACCTGAGTAGCTCTTTTCTTGGGTTATTCCACCAATTATACGGGGAAAATAAGGAACAGTGAATTTAAATATGGAAAAAGTAGAACTTCAAGGCAATTATAAACAACCTAAAAAGTTCCCTAAAGAGGAGACTTCCTAATCATTGTTTCTTTTTGATGAGCAAAGGCAATTTATATTTATAACTATTAAAACTGGCAAGCAGATGCTTCTGTATCTTCCTCTATTTTTAGCTGAGACCAACATTATCTTTCACACCAGTTTACCCCAAAATATAACAACATCACTATAAATCCAGCAAAATTTAGTCCCTACATTATGAGCCAAATATGTCTCAACACAAATGAAAGCTCCCAAATGTGTTACCTACACATAGCTAGTTTCTCATAAAGATGTGTAGTTGAAAATGGCAAATGTGAGTAACTTAAGAAAGCTATTCATCAAAGAAAGGTAAAAATTAGCACCAATAAATTACTCCTTTGTCAGTGAAGAATCTTTTAGGGGGTATTTAAATTAGAATTTCCTGTAGTGAATCATAAGGAGTGTTTGAACAAAACTGCCTGTGCTTTAATATCCATTCATCACAATTTTTAAAACATTTTTATGATATATATTATGTAACTACCCTGTATCTGTATGATCTAAACCAGTAATACTAAATGCTTCTAGATAATATTTCATTGAAATCAATTTAGAATCATTCCTTCTCTTCCTACAGTCATAAAATTATACACTTTGAGGGCTTTGCTTTCCACTTTCTGTATAAAGGGACAATATATAAATATATATATGAATTTTCCTTTAGAGTCAGACAATTTTCCAAGTCACAGACAAGATAAACATACTCAAAACTCCACTCTTAGTTACTCAGGTCTTTAGTGTGGATCTCAGCTCTGGTTTGAATTCCTTGCAATCCAGGAGATCAGATCAATCAATCCTAAGGGAAACAATCCTGAATATTCATTGGAAGGACTGATGCTGAAACTGAAGCTTCACAAGTTTGTCTACCTGATGTGAAGAGCTAGCTTATTGGAAAAGACCCTGATGCTGGGAAAGATTGAAGGCAAAAGGAAAAGGGGGCAGCAGAGGATGAGATGATTAGATAGGATCACTGCTATCTAATGACTCAATGGACATGAATTTGAGCAAACTCCAGGACATAGTCATACCAAAGATACACCAAAGAAGTTCTCACACTTTTGCAAAAGATCCCCACAAGATTTCCCAACCTGGGGGTCTGGCAAAGGGACTGAGAAGCCCCAGGGAATTTGACTTTGAAGGCCAGCGGGATTTCATCACAGAACTTGCACAGGACTTGGAAACAGACTCTTGGAGGGATCAAACAAAACCTTGTGTGCACCAGGACCCAGGAGAAATGAGCAGTGACTCCACAAAAGACTGGGCCAGACTTGCCTGTGAGTGTTGAGGCATCTCTGGCAGAGGCCTAGGTTGACAGTGAGGGACACTGAATACAACAGTCCTGGGAGATGCAGCTTGCTGGCATAAGTCCTTTTGAAGGAATTATCATTATCACCATTATACCACTACCACAGTTTGACCTCAGGCCCAACAAAAGGGAGAGAACACAGCCACAAGTATAAGCAGAAAAATGGATTAAAGATGAACTGAACATGGCCACACCCACCAGAGCAAGACCCAGTTTACCCCACAGGCAGTCCCTCCCATCAGGAAGCTTCCACAAGACTCATATCCTCATCCATCAGAGGGCAGTTCAGTTCAGTTCAGTTCAGTTGCTCAGTCGTGTCCAAGTCTTTGCAATCCCATGGGTTAGAATACGCCAGGCTTCCCTGTCCATCACCAACTCCCAGAGTTTACTCAAACTCATGTCCATCATGCCGGTGATGCCATCCAACCATCTCATCCTCTGTCGTCCCCCTCTCCTCCTGCCTTCAATCTTTCCCAGCATCAGGGTCTTTTCAAATGAGTCAGTTTTCCACACCAGGAGATCAAAGTATTGGAGTTTCAGCTTCAGCATTAGTCCTTCCAATGAATATTCAGGACTGATTTCTTTTAGGATGGACTGGTTGGATCTCCTTGTAGTCCAAGGGACTCTCAAGAGTCTTCTCCAAAACCACTGTTCAAAAGTGCCAATTCTTTAGCACTCAGCTTTCTTTCTTTTTTTAAATGCAAAGGATGATAAAGTTGTTTATATAGAAATTCAATAAAAATCTGTACATTTGGGTTATTAAGAGAGTTTACAAAACTGGATGACTACAGAATGAAAAAGCAAAAATCAACTGCATTTCAATATACCAACAGATTCATTTCTTTATAGCCCAACTCTCACATTCATACATGACTACTGGAAAATCCATAGCTTTGACTAGACTGACCTTTGTTGCAAAGTAATGTCTCTGCTTTTTTTTTTTTTTTTTTTCTTTTTTTTTAATTTTATTTTTTTAACTTTACAATGTATTGGTTTTGCCATATATCAACATGAATCCGCCACAGGTATACATGTGTTCCCCATCCTGAACCCTCCTCCCTCCTCCCTCCCTGTACCATCCCTCTGGGTCATCCCAGTGCACCAGCCCCAAGCATCCAGTGTCTCTGCTTTTTAATATGCTGTCTAGGTTGGTCATAACTTCACTTCCAAGGAGCAGGCATCTTTTAATTTCATGGCTGTAGTCACCAACTGCAGTGATTTTGGAGCCCCAAAAAATAAAGTCTGTCACTGTTTCCACCGTTTCCTCATCTATTTGCCATTAAGTGATAGGACCAGATGCCATGATCTTAGTTTTCTGAATGTTTAATTTTAAACCAACTTTTTCACTTTCTTCTTTTACTTTCATCAGGAGGCTTTTTAGTTCTTCTTCACTTTCTGCCATAAGGGTGGTGTCATCTGCATATCTGAAGTTATTGATATTTCTCCTGGGAATCTTCATTCCAACTTCTGATTCATTCAGTCCAGCATTTCTCATGATGTACTCTGCATATAAGTTAAATAAGCAGAGAGCAGACAGAATGAAAACCACAATCACAGAAAACTAATCAAACTGACCACATGGATCACAGCCTTGTCGAACTCAATGGAAATATGAGTCATACCATGTAGGGCACCCCAAGATGGGCAGGTCATGGTGAGAATTTTGACAAAACATGGTCCACTGGAGAAGAGAATTCTTGCCTTGAGAACCCCATGAAGAGTTTGAAAACATTAAAAGATATGACACTGAAAGATGAACTCCCCAGGTCGGTTGGTGCCCAAAAAGAAATAGCTTTAAGAGAAATAGCTCCAGAAGGAATGAAGAGGCTGAGTTAAAACAGAAACAATGCCCAGGTGTGAATGCGTCTGGTGGTGAAAGCAAAGTCCAATGCTGTAAATAACAATATTGCATAGGAACCTGGAATGTTAGGTCTATGAATTAAGGTAAATTGGAAGTGGTCAAACAGAAGATGGCAAGACTGAACATCAGTATTTTAGGAATCAGTGAACTAAAATTGACCAGAATGGGTGAATTTAATTCAGATGTTGCTACTACTGTGAGCAAGAATCCCATAGACGAAATGGAGTAGCCTTCATAGTCAATGGAAGAGTCCAAGATGCAGCACTTGAGTGGAATCTCAAGAACAACAGAATGATCTCTGTTAATTTCCAAGGCAACCATTCACTATCATAGTAATCCAAGTCTACACCCTAACAACAAATGCCAAAGAAGCTGAAGTTGGACAGTTCTATGAAGACCTACATGACCTTCTAGAACCAACACTGAAAAAGAATGTCCTTTTCATCATAGGGGACTGGAGTGCAAGAGTATGGGGTCAAGAGACACCTGGAGAAATAGGCAAGCTTGACCTTGGAGTACAAAATGAAGCAAAGCAAAGGGTAACAGAGTTTTGCCAAGAGAACACACTGGTCATAGCAAACACCCTCTCCCAAAAACACAAGAGAAGTCTCTACACATGGACATTACTAGATGGTCAATGCCTAAATCAGATTGATTATATTCTTTGCAGCCAAAGATGGAGAAGCTCTATACAGTCAGCAAAAACAAGACTGGGAGCTGACTGTGGCTCAGATCATGAACTCCTTATTGCCAAATTCAGACTTAAGTTGAATAAAGTAGGGAAAACCACTAAATGACTCAGGTTTGACCTAAATCAAATCCCTTACGATTATACAGTGGAAGTGAGAAATAGATTTAAGGGATGAGACCTGATAGACAGAGTATCTGAAAAATATGAATGGAGATTTGTAACACAGTATAGGAGGCAGTGATCAAAACCATCCCTGAGAAAAAGAAATGCAAAAAGTCAAAATGGTTGTCTGAGGAGGCCTTACAAAAAGCTGAGAAAAGAAGAGAAGCAAAAGGCAAAGGAGAAAAGGTCAGATATATCCATCTGAATGCAGAATTTCAAAGAGTAGCAAGGAGAGATAAGAAAGCCTTCCTAAGTGATCAGTGCAAAGAAATAGAGGAAAACAATAGAATGGGAATGACTAGAGATCTCTTCAAGGAAATCAGAGATACCAAGGGAACGTTTCATTCAAAGATGGACACAATAAAGGACAGAAATGATATGGACCTAATAAAAGCAGAAGATATTAAGAAGAGGTAGCAAGAGTACACAGAAGAACCATACAAATAAAGTCTTAATGACCCAGATAACCATGATGATGTGATCACTTACCTAGAGCCAAAAATTTTGCAGTGCAAAATCAAGTGGGCCTTAGGAAATATCACTATGAACTAGTGGAGCTAGTGGAGCTGATAGAATTACAGTTGAGTTATTTCAAATCCTAAAAGATGATGCTGTGGAAGTGCTGCACTCAATATGCCAGCAAATCTGGAAAAGTCAGCAGTGGCCACAGGACTGGAAAAGGTCAGTTTTCATTCTAATCTCAAAGAAAGGCAATGCCAAAAAATGTTCAAACTACCACACAATTGCTCAAAATTCTCCAAGCTAAGCTTTAATAGTACTTGAACTGAGAACTTCCAGATGTTCAAACTGGATTTAGAAAAGGAAGAGGAATGAGAGATCAAATTGCCCAAACCTGCTGGATCATAGAAAAAGGAAGAGAGTTTCAGAAAAACATTTACTTTGATTCATTAACTATGCCAAAGCCTTTGACTGTGTGGATCACAACAAATAGTGGAAAATTCTTAAAGAGATGGGAATACCAGAACACCTTACCTGCCTCCTGAGAAATTTGGATGCAGGTCAAGAAGCAATAGTTAGAACCAGACATGGAATAATGGACTGGTTCCAAATTGGGAAAGGATTACGGTAAGACTGTATATTGTCACCCTGCTTATTTAACTTATATGCAGAGTACATCAAGGGAAATGTCAGGCTGGATGAAGCACAGCTGAAATCAAGATTGCTGGGAGAAAAATCAATAATCTCACACATGCAGATGACACCACCTTTATGGAAGAAAGCAAAAAGTAACTAAAAAGCCTTTTGCTGATGGTGAAAGAGGAGAGTGAAAAAAACTGGCTTAAAACTCAACATTCAAAAAACCCTAAGATCACAGCATCTGGCCCAATCATTTCATGGCAAATAGATGGGAAACAATGGAAACAGTGACAGATTTTACTTTCTTGGGCTTTAAGATCACTGCAGATGGTGACTTCAGCCATGAAATTAAAAGATGCTTGCTCCTTGGAAGAAAAGCTATGACAGGCCTGGACAGTATATTAAAAAGCAGACATTAGTTTGCCAACAAAGTTCCATGTAGCCAAAGCTATGGTTTTTCCAGTAGTCATGTATTGATGTGAGAGTTTGATGATAAAGAAGGCTGAGCACCAAAGAATTGATGCTTTTGAACTGTGATGTTGGAGAAGACTCTTAAGAGTCCCTTGGACTGCAAGGAGAATAAACCATTCAATCATAAAAGAAATCAATTCTGAATATTCATTGGATGTTTGATGCCAAAGCTCCAATACTTGGCCACCTGATGCAAAGAGCTGCATCTTTAGAAAAGACCCTGATGCTGGGAAAGATTGAAGGCAGGAGGAGCAGGGGATGACAGAGAATGAGATGATTGAATGGCATACTGATTCAACAGATGTGCGTTTAAGCAAACTCCAGGAGATGGTGAAGGAAAGGAAAGCCTGGCATGCTGCAGTCCATGGGGTTGCAAAGAGTCAGATACAACTGAGCAACTGAACAAAAACAACAACCAGGAGATAGTGGAGGAGAGAGGAACCTGGCATACTGCTGTCCATAGGGTTGCTAAGAGTTGGACATGACTTAGAGACTGAACAACAATAGCTCTGGTGGAAGGGTGAGATAGGACCCATGTCAAGCAGGTCTTGTCCCTGCACTTTCTGTCTAAAGTCAATTTTAAGTGCTTGCTCCAAGATTCTGAATCATATTACTGTGTGCAGATCCTCTGACCACAACATGATTTATATACCGAATTCCAATTTACTTATTTCAAATGGAGGGAAAGCTAATATTATCCTGACCTCATAATCAGAGACAATTTTCTGAAGAGGTCAGTCCTTTCCTGATGATTCTGGAAAGTAGATGTTATATAAAAATGTTTACTGAGTTTATTATTATAACCCACAGATGTTCCAAAGGCACTTTCTCCAAGCTTTGGTTCTCTCCTAAATTGATTTTCTATATTTTAGAGATTTTCTGTATTTTGGTTATATCCAACCAACCAGGGCTAAATGTCTAAGATCACAGCCCCTTTCTCTTGTCCAATTTCCACTCTCTTCATTGCATTTCTGAGCTTCCTTATCAGTTACTAACATTTTTGTCATTTTAACATTCTTTCATGATCAGGTTAGCCTTTCTAAGATTAAACTTTATCTTCAGTTTTCAGGATTCATGTCTCCCTGGCTTGTTGATTTAATCAATGAATTATCTCACAAGCATGACCCAGGATAAATTATTTCTGGGAAGTTTCCTAAAAATAATTAAATCTATCTGTAGCTTGTTGGCTCTGGTACTTTTTATGGAGAGTACATATTTTCTTGACTTTTTTATCTGTTGACTTCAACTTCTATCTGGATTGTTAACCAATATTTTTAATGTTACAAAATACAAAATAAGCTAGATTCATAAATATGTATGTACAGTATGAAATAATCATCTGTCATCTAATATTTGAGAAATTTTGGCATTAGTATCTGTTTTTAAAAAAATGACAAGATTTTTATATTGCGTTAGATGAAAGAACTATTATTATAAGAATACAATAATTTGGGCATGCTAATATTATTTCAATGAATGACAGACATGATTTTCTTTCAAAGTGCCTGTGTTATGTTCTTTCCTATCTAGCTCATTTTCCCACTGATTTTAAACATCATCAAAATGTATAATAGAAATAATATAGACAGTACAGCAAAAGAAGCAAAATACTGAACCTCAACTACTGACTTCTTCTATGCTATATCAGAAAAAAAAAAAACCCTGTTGATTGTTTAATATATATTTGTACATATTAAATGTATATGTCAGTATATGATTATATAATATAGTTTTAAATTCCATGAAATAAAGATGAAGAAAGTATGGTATGGAGAAAATTTCAGAGTCTTTGAAATCACACCCCACTAGCTTACAATAGTAACTTTTGTCTCCACTGGGGCAGCTTTTGACAAATCCTTCAGAGCCTTAATATTTGGCTTCCATATAAATAGTGGCTGTCTTGATAAGTCATTTGGGGATTGGAGATGATGTATACAAATAAATTAACCCCAATTTATTTTATGAGATTAAATTGTAATAATGTTTAGCATATTATAGGTGCTTAATGGGTAGCATCAGTCATTATTCTTGAGAGAAGCTGACCTCTCTCAAGAATAAAGAAAGCAGATAGACAGGCAGACTATCAACAATAATGACTATAGTTTTGGACAGATAACTGTAAGTGAACAAATTATTGCATAAAATTGTACTGGATAAAAATAAATGAAGGCCAAAATTTGGAAATTATATTAATATATGCTGGTGTCATGTTTCTGTTTGAATAATCTGCAGATCAACTGTAAAAAGAAACTTAGTCAGTCGAAACTAAGCTTTCAATTCGTGTCCAGCATCAAATAATGATAGAGTGTGATAAAAAGACATATATGATATAATTCTTGCCTTTTTAATTACTTGCAGATGTGCTAGGAAACATTTTTCTGAATGGAGACATTTTAAACTCTAAGGAGAAAACATAATAAAGAACAAAAATAATCATAAAAGTAGTAGATGTGAAAGGAATTTAGGAAAGCAACACATCATGAAGTAGTCAGAGAAAGAAGTGGGCAGAGATGACCATGAAGGTAGGTGAGATGTGACTGTGGATAAAGTGGTGTGGTAGGGAATCCTGAGTACAACCACTGTGGCAGGAAGGAGCATTGTAGGTGTAGGGAAGGTGAGAAGATTAAACGTGGGAGGGGAGGAATGGAGATAATCAGGGTCAGAACTAACATCACACAAAACCAAACTGTGGAGCTTCAGTGCTCATAAGACACACCTTGTTTAGATGTGATAAGCAATAAAAACAAACAAAAGCAACACTTAAAAGTTAGCATATCTGAGTTCAGATGCTTGCTCTAATATTTCTGGACTGTATGACTTGAAATGTAGAGAGACCTCTCTGACCTTCTTTTTCTTCATTCATCACATGTGGAAAAAATTCTTAAGTCAGAAGATTGCTATGCTAGTATAAATCCCAGAAAACTATGGTTCACAAAAAAAGTTCTTAAAAGGAAGCCAGGGACCAAAAATTTTAAATCATAAGCCTTATTTCACAAAGCAGACTTGAAAATCAAGAAAGCAAATTGAAATGGAGCAGGACTTCATGGTCCTTCGCTTGACACCCTTACTCCATGTTTTCTGCCTGCCTTTTGTCTATTAAAAAAAAAAAAAAATAGCCAAAAAAATAAGTTTAATCAGAGAAGTGAGAAAATACAGAAACAAAGGAAAATAATCTACCAAGATTAAATAATAATAGCTTAGTCAATAAGCATGCTGCTGCTGCTGCTAAATCACTTCAGTCGTGTCCGACTCTGTGCGACCCCATAGACGGCAGCCCACCAGGCTCCCCAGTCCCTGGGATTCTCCAGGCAAGAACACTGGAGTGGGGTGCCATTTCCTTCTCCAATGCATGAAAGTGAAAAGTGAAAGTGAAGTCGCTCAGTCATGTCCAACTCCTAGCAACCCCATGGACTGCAGCCTAACAGGCTCCTCCGTCCATGGAATTTTCCAGGCAAGGGTACTGGAGTGGGGTGCCATTGCCTTCTCTGAGTCAATAAGCATAGTTAAGGACTTTTATTTCCTTCTCTAGGGTTACAGATAATATTCTCAGCCATATCCTGCGGACTGTCTTATAGGTACTGAAACCTCTACCAGGTGAAGGGAGTTAACTATATGTGACCAGACTGCAGCCATGACATAAGATGCTGCAATTCTGAGAACTGGCCTCAAGGAAATGGGAATAGACTTACCCTAGAACTGAAGATAATTGTACTTAACACAATCAAGATGATGCTGGTTAGCCCAACATATGACAAATTTCAAGGTGACTGTCAGAGGACTGTCAGAGGTTTCTACATGCGGCTTCCTCCCTCTGTCTATAAAAGTTCTTGTCCAGTGGTTGTCAGCTAGGGGGTCGGGTGTTGGGGGAGTCAGCCTTTGGACTGGAGTCCACCCTCCCCTCATCTTGGTTGCTGGCATCCAAAATAAAGCAAACTTTCCTTTCCATCAACCTTCCCTCTTTACTGGCTTTAAGTGGAAAACACCCAGACTGAACATTCAGTCGCAAAATAACTGAAGAAATTCTGAAAGTTGAGTGATTGCCACTGGTTCTTGCGGCTCTCAGCCCTGTGTCCCATCCATTAAACTACATTTATTTTCCAATTTGTAAAGTCCCAAATATACATGAAGCAATTTAGAAATCACTGAGGTAGTAGGAGATTACACTAAAAATAATGAAAACTTTTATTATCCATTATTTTGTATACTATAATTATATGATATGTTATTAATAACATGAATAAAGACTCACAAACCAAGATAAGAATTTGAACATATGAACAATAAATTAGGTAAGAGTATTATGTCAATGATACATTTACTGAAGCTGGAAACTGTCCTATGGTTGTACAAAAAAGTAATATCTATTCTTAGGGAATCACACTGAAATATGTAGAGATAAAGGAAGATAATGATATCTGCAACTTACTCCTCTACAACATATGTGTATATATGTAAATATGTACATAAATATAAGTATATATAAGCATATAGGGGTTCTTTGCACTATTCTTACAAGTTTTACATAATTTAAAATTTAAGCAAAAAAGCTGGAGAATGAGAAACACAAAATCTAGCCAATAGGAACAAGGTAGAGAAATGGGGAGAAGGGCTTGGAGATCTGTAAAGTGTGCATGTTCTCATGGCTGTTCCTCTAATCACCACACTTTTGAATTACATATATGTTACACACACACTTGTGTGCATAAAATAGTATATGAGAAAGGAGATTAAAGGAAAAATAAGTCTCTCTAAAAAATACGGACTTCAGCAAGAGAAAACACAGAATAATTCTGCCCATAATCTTGGACAAATGATGTAATGACATAGGGAATATACTTAGAAAAGGCAAGACAATTTATGTGAGATGATTGAATATTTGAGAGAGAATTTTCAAGCCACCTGAGCTGTAAACAGATTTTCAAGGTTAAGGGTGGTATTTATCACGTCAGAGGTCTGGCAAAGTCAAAGAGAAATGGGGAACTCATTTGCTTCACAATGATGAATTCCAAGATCTTGAAAGATAACGTTGTACTCAGCTGAGATTTGCTCTGTTCTGAGAAAAAAAGAAAAAAATCTTTTAGGAGTTAAAGGCTTTCATATTCATCTGATTCTCAAAAAAAAAAAAAAAAAAGTAGATTGACCAGCATTCAGAGAATGATTACTTTATGAGAAGAACTGTACTAGGAGATATGGGAAATAAATAAAGACAAAGCCAGCATGATTTCTATCTTAAGGAACTTGCATTATAAACAGAAATAATTGCGTCATGAGGGAGAACATGAGATGTCGTAAAAGAATAAAGCTTCAAAAAGATTTCTTAGGAGGGAAAAGTATTTGAGGGTCCTAAAAATCAGTGGTTCAAGAAAGGATGATGAAAGTTGCTTATGAGTAGAGATTGAAGGTGGGGCAGATATGATTTACTGCAAAAAGTTCATAGCAAGCAGCAGGGTCAGCATTAAAAAGATGAAGTTAAACCACAGATGGATGAGAAATTGTCCAACTGATTTAGTAAAGCCACATGCTTAGAGTTCATTGCTGGTGGGTTTAGTGAGGAGTATTTCCCAAATGTGGTTGGCATAGACTTCAGCAGGACAGGCAGACAACTCAAGGGTGAGATGTGAAGTGCTCTCCTGCATGACATAAACCACCCCTGCTCTACACTGAGGAAATAGGGGTGAAGCAGAGTTTCTCCATTGCCAAGCAACACCCACACCCACTACCCAGATAGCTTCCAGTATGCCTCTCAATCAGCTCTTTCTGAACTTCCTCATTTCCAGCTGGTTACTCTGGACTCAGAATTAGAGATCTACGTCATATCTCAAAGCTGTATTCCAGTTTGGTCCTTATTATTTTGTATAATAACAATTATAATTCTATAAGTATTAATAATTATTATTTATATAATAGAGGCAGACTTTTTTTTTAAAGATGTACATATGAAATTGCAGTTGTTCATTAATTTCAGTGTAGAAAAGGTTTATTTTCCAGTTGTCTTTTCTTTTCTTTTTCTTCTTCTTTTTTTTTTTTTTGGTTTTGTTTACTTTTGTTCAGTTTTTGTTTTACTTTATTTACATGTGGGATTTTTTAATTTGCATTTAAAGTTCAGGTAAAGGAGTTGAACAAACATGCATGCACTATTTTCCCAGCTTATATGGAAGTCACCTATCTTCTTCTTTGATTAAACATCATAAGAGACTGAGAAACTTTTTTAGTAAACCTCTGGCTAAAATTTAATTCTAAGAGAATTTCCTTCTTAGTGTGTTACTGGGTGTGGGATGAAGCATTCCCAGAGTTTCTAAGTTAAATCAAGCATTCCTTTCTCCCCCTGCATTAAGTTAAGAGTGTTTAATAGATTGCCTGGTTGATCCAGACAGGAACTATTACAACCTTTAGTTAACCAAATCCTATCTTCACAATTTAGAATACCCTAATTCCAACCAAAAGTACAGGACTTAATAGAACATCTCAATTTAAGGTAGGACTCTACTTTAAAGAAAAGGAAGCAGTATTTCATTAGACCTCATAGCATTTTGCAAGGTTTTTGTGATTGCCCCAGTGTGAAAATCTCTTGGTAGCAACTCCAGCAACTGGGTCAAAAGAAAATACTCAGACTTTTTTTAAATTTCCATCTGAAGCAGGCCCCAAGCACAATTACTAAAACTGTTGCTGAGTTATAATCATAAAATGGTATGTAAGAGGGGCCACACAGATAATCATCTGGTTTAACTTTTGTTTAGCTTAACTCAAGAGAAATTAAATAAACAGACCAAGGTCAACCAGCACTAAAGTAAAGAAGTAAGACTCAGAATCAAGCTGCCTAACTTCCTAACCATTTTATTTCACCATCACAACTTCTGAAAGGAAAAGAATGTACCCACTGTTTGAATCTCCTGTTCACTGGTGAATTCCTAAAAAAGACTATAAATCAATTTTTTTTAAAAGTCAAGCATTTTTTAATTGAAGTGTAGTTGATTTACAATGTTGTGTTAGTTTCAGGTTTATAACAAAGTGATTCAGATATAAATAATCTAAATTCATAGATATATGTATATATTCTTTTTCAGATTATTTTCCCTTACAGCTTATTACAAAATATTGAATATAGCTCCTTGTACTATACAGTAGGGCCACACTGTGTATCTATTTTGTATGTAGTAGTGTGTGTCTGTTAATCCCAAACTCCTCATTTATCCCTCTCCTACTTCTCCTTTGGTAACCATAAATTCACTCTCTAAGTCTGTGAGTCTGTTTCTGTGTTGTGAATAAGTTCATTTGTATCACTGTCCACACATAAGTGATATCTTATTATATCTGAGATTCAAAAAATCAAACGTCTTTCATGAACTCAGTAAGTGATAGAGTCAGAATTCCAATCTTGCTATATGCTTCAATGAAATGTAATTCTATCTTGAAAGGTTTTGTAAATACTTTAAAATTAAAATTGTGCTTCACTCTCTGCTTCCAAAACACTTTATATGTGTATCTATTTTGCCCCTTCATGGTTTTGGTTGGTTGATATCATGGTTTTGGTTGGTTCATTTGCAACCTTCTTTACCAAACTATGATTTTGGAGAAGAATTGTGGAGCATTCATCTTTTCCTTACCTAGGCCCACCATAATGAATATTTGGAAAATGAACACTAAATGCAGCAAATAATAAATATACTGTCAGGTCTGTAATTTTTTTAGGTCTGTAACTTTCATATTGTGTGTGTGTGCTTAGTTGCTCAGTTGTGTCCAACTCACGCAACCCCATAGACTCCCAGGCTCCTTTGTCCATGGGATTCTCCAGGCAAGAATACTGGAGTGAGTTGCCACTTCCTTCACAAAATCATATTACCCAAATTTTATATTTTATTATATGCAATCACATTTGATATCTTTGGCAGATCACTGCCAAAGTTTTTAATATTTAGTGGCAAATAATAATAATAAAAAGACATTTCTCAAGTTGTGCTCACTTCCTTGATTCTAACCATAACATTCCACTTAGCAAATGTCACTTATGACTGTAGGAACTCAGATTTATCTCATTCTCTGATCAAAGGAACATATTATCTCCTGTTTCATAAGGACTTTCACAGCAGCTGGGATCCTGAATGCCTCAGCTATTCTACAATAATTTAAAGCTGTAACTCATCAAAAATAAATAAAAAGAAAAATGTATAGAAAAAGATTTCAGTCAAGAAAAAGTAAAACATTGATATAGCTGATCTTATTAGAATTTTTCAAATGTTCTCAAACTTGTCCATCATGACAATTTTCTGTTTTATGTAAATTGTACAGGCACACACATACACAACACAACACAAACAGATACACTCAAAATTATAGAACTTGAAATCATGAAAAATGAAAGTGCTGACTCCCTGATAATTGGAGGAATGAAGTGGGGACCATGTAAGTATGGACTTACACATTAATATGAAATGTTTCAGGGCTGCAACTTCTTATTCTTATTACTACTGCAGAACATTTCTTTTTCTCAAATCATTTGCCATGTACACAAAAGCTATACTAATGTCTAGAGGGATTTGACACTGCAAAATTCATCCCTGTGTGACCTCTTCTGCCTGTGAATCTGCTTTCTTGGTTAAACAGCTGCACTTGGCCTACAGTTTCCTACTAACCTGAAAGATGTGCTCATTAGATAGTCAAAATATAAGCATGATTATTATAAAATAATTCATGATTAGAAATTGCAAGCAGGCTCCACAACTAAGTGGATCATGCTGATTATTTTAAAGTGAGGCTATAAAGAACTTTTAAAAGCATTACAAATTCAATTCTCAAATGTCCACATATTAAGATAAGGCTTAACATTTTGGCTTAAATTTCTGAGACAGCAAATGCTGGAAATATTAACCATAATGCAAAGGAATATGAGAAAAGAATATATATATATATATGTGTGTGTGTGTGTATGTGTATAATATTGTGCATAATACATATACATATATATAACTGAATCACATTGCTATACAACAGAAATTAATAAAACATTGTAAATCAGCTGGACAGCAATAAAATAAAATTTTAAAATGACATTTCAATTTTTCCTAGTTAGTCAGATATACATATTTCAGTTCAGTTCAGTTCAGTCGCACATTCATGTCCTACTGTTTGCAATGCCATGAATCGCAGCATGCCAGGCCTCCTTGTCCATCACCAACTCCCGCAGTTCACTGAAACTCATGTCCATTGAGTCGGTGATGCCATCCAGCCATCTCATCCTCTGTCATCCCCTTTTCCTCCTGCCCCCAATCCCTCCCAGCATCAGAGTCTTTTGCAATGAGTCAACTCTTCGCATGAGGTGGCCAAAGTACTGGAATTTCAGCTTTAGCATCATTCCTTCCAAAGAATACCTAGGACTGATCTCCTTTAGGATGGACTGGTTGGATCTCCTTGCAGTCCAAGGGACTCTCAAGAGTCTTCTCCAACACCACAGTTCAAAAGCATCAATTCTTTGATGCTCAGCTTTCTTCACAGTCCAACTCTCACATCCATACTTGACCACTGGAAAAACCATAGCCTTGACTAGATGGACCTTTGTGTATAGGGGTTCTTAACTTGCAGTCCCCCCCAAGATCATGGGTAGAAATAAAAATTACATTTTTTGCCTTAACTTCCAATTGAAGCTTTATATTTCCTACAATTATTAGTGTACAGGGAAAAAATAATAACCACACTATTAGTAGTATAATAGAAGTCAGATATTTTCATATTACACAACAGTGGTTGCAAATATTATGTCCATTATTACTTTGAAATTATTAGTTATTATTAGACATTAAAATAATGATGCAATAACTTAAAAGGAACACATATTACTATAGAACACAGTTATTTTTTAAATATTTTGATTATTGCATTTTAGTACAATTTTTTCCATTGTGTAGTTACAAATTTTACCTTATGCCCTTAAAATATGTTATCCTGGGAAGGAAACCATAGATTTTATCAGACAGAATACAAAGAACTCTGTGTCAAAAAAAAAAGAAAGAAATAAAAGAAAAGTGCACCTCAATGATCTCATGTCTTATCCCCAGAATCCTTGCATTGAGTACTTCTCATGGTAAAAGGGACTTTGAAAATGTGGTTAAGGACACTGAGGTGGGGAGATTATGCTGGAGAATTATCTAAATGGCCAAATATAACCATAGGGTTCTTATAAGAGAAAAGTAAGTGTGAAAATCAGAGAAAGGAGGAGGGATGCTGATGGCAGAGGCTGGATTGATGTGCTCTGAAGACAGAGCCCAGGAATGCGGCAAGCCCTGGGAGGTGGAGAAGGCAAATGAAACCAATTCTCTGGAGCCTTCAAAAGGAGTGCAGATCTTTAATCCACTTTGAGTTTATTTTTGTGTGTGGTGTTAGAAAATGTTCCAGTTTCATTCTTTTACAAGTAGTTGACCAGTTTTCCCAGCACCACTTGTTAAAGAGTTTATCTTTTCTCCATTGTATATTCTTGCCTCCTTTGTCAAAGATAAGGTGTCCATAGGTGTGTGGGTTTATCTCTGGGCTTTCTATTTTGTTCCATTGATCTATATTTCTGTCTTTGTGCCAGTACCATACTGTCTTGATGACCGTGGCTTTGTAGTAGAGCCTGAAGTCAGGCAATCCAGTCCAGGTTTGATGCAGGATACAGGATGCTGAAGGAGATCAGCCCTGAGATTTCTTTGGAAGGAATGATGCTAAAGCTGAAACTCCAGTACTTTGGCCACCTCATGCAAAGAGTTGACTCATTGGAAAAGACTGTGATGCTGGGAGGGATTGGGGGCAGGAGGAGAAGCAGACGACAGAGGATGAGATGGCTGGATGGCGTCGCTGACTCGATGAATGTGAGTATGAGTGAACTCCGGGAGTTGGTGATGGACAGGGAGGCCTGGCGTGCTGTGATTCATGGGGTCGCAAAGAGTCGGACACAACTGAGCAACTGAACTGAACTGAACAGGATTCTTGGGGCTGGAGCACTGGGATGACCCAGAGGAATGGTACGGGGAGGGAGGTGGGAGGGAGGTTTAGGATTGGGAACACGTGTACACCCGTGGTGGATTCATGTTGATGTATGGCAAAACCAATACAATATTGTAAAGTAATTAGCCTCTAATTAAAATAAATAAATTAAAAAAAAATAAAAATAAAAAGGAGTGCAGCCAGATGACAGCCTGACTGTTGCTCAGCCAGACTCATCTTGGGCTTCTGACTTCCACAACTGCAAGAATAGAATTTGTGTTGTTTAAGGCACTGCATTTTGGGAAACCTGTTACAGCAGCAGTGGGACACTAACGCATTACGGCATCAGAGTCAAGAATACCTGAGGTGATGTTGACCACTTGATGCTGTATTCTACTAGTAATACAAATGTTCCTGTAACTAAGGGGAAGTGCTTTCCATGTTTCATACAGGAACATGGTCTTGGTAAACAGACTATCACTAAGAATGAGTCCTCTGCTTTCCTGGAAATATCTCAGTACTAAAATATTTTTAAGGTTTTGGCAGTTGTATTGGCCTTACACCAAAAATAAGAGTGGACATGTTTTCTGTTATATGGAGAATAATAATCACTTTTCAAATCTCAAACTGAGTATATCTGAGACCTAGTATTGACACAAATAACATTCTTCACTCAAAGGCAATTTATTTTTTTTTAACAGAAAGTAATTTTAAAAACCTTGATAGTCATTTGAATGTAGTTATAGCAATTTTTTTCAGCTGGGAAAATTCCACAATGTTTTGATTCTTTATACATGTTCACACAGAATTGCAATAATAACTTACCGGAGATCATGACCTGAACTGCCCTTGTCAGTCTTCAGAGCACATTAACCAATACAATGACCATGATCTAAGACTATATAATCAACATAACTCAGCATACACCCCCTTGGAATGACATATTCCTTGCCCTCACCACCGTGATGTACAAGAGATAAATCCACACTGGTTGATAACACTAAATATTATTTGTATTTATAGATTATTTTGCACTAAATTATACTATCCACCTACTAGCATCAAAAACTCAGCTATCTTTTACAAAAACAGCTGGAGAAAATAGCATAATTTTGATAATGAGTCTTCATATTATGAGTTAATGTAGCTATTTGTGGAAACAGTTCAAAGGCAATTCAATAATTTGTAAACATCATCTTCATAATGCTAGAACTACTGTATTGCTTATGTAGCAATACATACTGAATTGCTTATGTAATTCATCTGAAATCATATTGTTTTGATAACTGGTTCCTGGCAGTCAGTTTTTTTATACAATATGTGGGAAGGAGAGTATTCTTTAATGGCATGGTTTAATTGTATGTGTATAAGCTTTTAAATCATTCCAGTTAATCACAAGTTCCAAACTGCCCTAACAATGCAATGACTCCAAGCTCATTGCATGAATTCTATATAGATAAAAGCTTTATAAATTACACTGCTGTTTATTTTTAGGTCAGTGTGAGAGATCTGATACCTTTGGGAAGTGTTCAAGTGTTCAAGGCCAGATATCCTAGTTAGCTCTTAGTGCTTGAGCAAAAGCCTTATTTCCAGTGATCACATTAACTTTCTGTGGCTAGGAATGCTCACTGCTCTTCATAAACTGATGAAAACTCAGTTAAAAAGGTCAAGCATAAGGAATATCAATCTGAATCACTGTAGTGATGTTGAAAGTGATGTTAGAGATTCAACCAATACCTTTAGTTTACACTTTAGGAAATGAAAAGGTACAGAGGTTAAGAATATAGTGTATTAATTTGTATAAATAAATGTAGTCAGCACAGGTGGATCTGGAAGCTGGGGTTTCTACCTTCAGATGCCATATTCACTCTATTATATCACATTAGTTTACTTTCAAATCAACTCAGTATTTGATTCAGTATAATTAAATACCTTTATGTGTTAGGAATTGTGCTATGTGATAGAGACAAAAGAATAAAAGATATTATGTAGGCTTAAAAAGAAAGAAATAGGTTAACAAATAAATGGTATTAATTTGAGAGTGGTGCTGTAATAAAAATAGTAGGAGTTGAAAAGAGAAGTCAGTTTGAGGTAAGAGATAGATAGGTTCCCGGTTGAACAGCTGTAATTGATTTCCTGCTGCCCTTTGAGACAGACTAAGCATAGGCACAAGTGAAAGGATTGGCCGGAGACAACCTGGAAAATTGCCCCCATATAAGGAACTTAAGCCACCTCTCCTGCACACAACTCACCCTGAGTTCACCCATGTGATCTTCCACACACACTTTGCTTCTAATAAATGCTGTCTCTATTTCATAGTCTTGGTCTCTTTGCTGAATTCTTTCTTCAAAGCAGGCAAGGACAGAGGTCCTTCTTACACCATTACACCACTGGAATCAAGTTCAATTCAGGAGTCAGTGAAGCCTTCACCAAAGAGTTAATTTCTGAATTGTGTTTGAAAGGAGGTCAGTTACTTATCAACCAGGTAGGAGAATATTCCTAGGAGAAAGAAAGAGAAAGAGTATATGTAGTGAAAGCAGGAAAGAACACATCCTTTTCTATGAGCTTCCCCCAGCCACAACACTACCAGCAGAAGAAATTGTACAAAGAAAAGAGGAACTTCCTGTACTCCAGGTGAGACAGCCCCTTCCTGGCCTCTATGACTCAGTTGGCAAGAATTGAGTGGGCACCACAGAGTGTTTCCTGTTGCAGAGTTAGGAGAGAGACCCACAGGTAGGAGATCTAGGGAAGACTGCCCCCTGCCTGGCATCCACCTTGCTGTTAGATGGAGTGAACTGGGCACCATTGCTCTGCATGCCTCTGGCAGGAGGTGCCCCAGCCTCAAATCTCAAAGTCTTATTGCTACATTCTACTTGAGACAGGGTTGATCATGTCACAAATCTCATGTACTTTATCCCTGATTAGCTCACTTACTATATGAAGCCCAAGATGTCCAGATACACTCTCATCCCCCAGATTCTCATCCTCATAGAATTCTGTACATTCTCCCTCTGGAACTCATGCTGTGTCTACAGCAAACTCTTACATGACCTCAAGAAAGTCATAGCCAAGTCACATTATGCAGCCATGCACTTTTTTAAAGGTACTCCTCCCAGCCAGCCTGAGAGCACACAGTTTGGCTAGAGGAGCCCAGTCTGGATTTTAGACTCCCCTGCACGCTATGCATAATCCCTTTGACAGAATACAATCAACACAGCTGTAAGCAGTGGCTTGGATCCTCAGCTGTTTTTCCAAATGTTCCCTTTGCTTTCTCCCCCTCAGCCCTTTTTAAGATACTGGACACAAACTTCAATAATTATTTTCAACATGCTCTAAAAGATTAATATATATATATATATATATATATATATATACATATACATATATATATATGTATGAGAAAAAATTGAGAATTACAAATATCAAGTGGAAATTCTAGAACTGAGAAAAATCAATGGAAAAAAAATTGAACATTCATGGGGATATTTAACAGTAGGTGTGTTTTTTTTTAATAAGTTGAAGTATAGTTGATTTACAATCTTATGTTAGTTTTAGGTGTACAGCAAAATGAGTCAGTTATACATATCTAGAGAAAATCATAATTCAAAAAGATACATGCACCCCAATGTTCATTGCAGCACTATTTACAATAGCCAAGACATGGAAGCAACCTGAATGTCCGTCAAAAGAGGAATGGATAAAGATGTGGTTCATATATACAACCTTCTCCCTTTAAGTGAAACCTAGATCTGCCTTGAGGATATTGCTTCTCCTTTTAAGAGAATCTGTTTTTCTCTCCATTTTTTAATAATTGCCATAAAGGAGTATAGGTGCTTACCAGTCAAAGACCAAAAGAAATAGCAGAATCAGATTTTGGCTTACTTGTTGCAAGGGAGATGGAATGCCATAGAAAACACTGAGGTGTCTCAGCAAGAGATTATTATGATGGAATTGTTAAAGGATTGAGGCTTCTATCACATCATTTTGAAGAGGAATAGACAAGTGCATTTTGCTCTGGATTCTATGATTTTGTACCTTCATCTTTATCTAGAATGTAGTTGGGATGGAAGGAGTTAAAGCTCTAAATGACCATAGAAATAGCAGAGGGAGATACTTGCCTGTTTTTGAGATCTGCACAGTGTTCTTCTATTTTCCTAAGCTCAGAAATGATTAGGTAATAGTCTTGGTTTTGCCCTCTCTACTACAGTCATTCACAGAGTGACCTTGGCAGATGTGGATGTTCTATGAAGTTGTTTGTATTAAGGAATAAAAAGAGTAGCCTTGTCATGAGCATCAGGTCAGTACACAGCTGGTAGCTGTCAGAATTTCTTCTTTGCTTTCTCAGTAGGCATCCTTGTCAGATATTTGCTCCTCCCTTAATGGAAATACTTTGATGCTTCATCATTAAGTATAATATTTGCTGTATTTTTTCAGATACTTTTAAGAAGGTTAAAAATTGATTTCTATTCTTATTAAGAATTTTTATCTTAGATTGGTATCAAGCTAACTCATTACAAAGCAATGGTTGATGAGACTACCATGAAGACCTAGTGACTATCTCTAACTTGTCCTACTCCCTAGGCCTCCCTATCTTCAGACTTCACCTTCTAGACCATCTTCCATTTAACATTTGAATCATATTTCTAAAATATAAATCATTACTTTAAAGCTCATTCAATAATTCCCTGCTACTTACACATGAATTCCAAAATCCTCTCCATAAAAATGCCTTCAATTTGTAAAGATATAAATCCCTTATTTATATCTTTAACTGCACCCCTTGCAATCCCTTCATAGACCTTTCAATTTACATATAAATATTAATTAATATAACAAATATTTGTTCAAGTGCCAAGTAGGAGACTAAGTATAATCAATACAGCAATGAATAAAATAAAATTCTCTGCCTTCACAGGCCTTACAATGCCCAGAAAAGGGGAGATGATAAAAGATAACTCCTATCATATCTCCCTTTAATGTTTCTTTTAGCCAATGTGAAAAACTTATGAGTACCAGAGAATGACAGTGGATGTAATGAGCTTAATCAGACAGTCACACTCCAACTGCTGATGTCTTTATGGGAGTACAGAATCAGAGCTTTCACACCTTTTACAAATGATTTTCTTTTAACTAAGAAGTGGAGAACTCTAGAAGCAATTTGCTCTTACCTGGAAGGAACAGCAGGATGTTGCAGCATTTTACGTCAAAACTGTATCAATTCTGAATCCTTGCTACCATTTAATAAATAAGAACGTGAATCATCTCACAATTCCAGGGACATCACACTATACTAGTGACATCATATTAATTGGACCTGGAAAGAAGGCAGTGTAAACATTCTAGATGCTTTAGTGAGATATAGAGAATGAAGGATAAATTCCTGGAAAATACAGAGGTCTGTCACCTCATTGAAGTGTTTGGGGCAGGAGGTTGTGAAAGGGTCTACAATATATCAAATGAAATACAAGTTTCTACTTTATTGAAGACCACAAAGCTTGGTATCATATTTACTAAATAAGCTAAAGATTTGTCAGCTTTTACTGGAGTCTAGAAGAGAAGACTTTCCACATGATACAGGCTGAAATTTAAGCAATTAAAAAAATATTTTTTAATTGGTGGAAAATTGCTTTACTCTTTTGTGTTGGTTTCTGCCATACAACAACACTAATCAGACATATATATATATATATATATATATATATATATATATATATATATATATGTGTGTGTGTGTGTTTCCCAGATAGCTCAGATGGCAAAGAATCTGCCTGCAATGCAGGAGACCCAGGTTCGATCCCTGGGTTGGGAAGAATCCCTGGAGAAGGGAATGGAAACCCACTCTTGCCTGGAGAATTCCATGGACAGAGAAGCCAGGCAGGCTACAGTCTTTGGGACTGCAAAGAGTTGCACACAACTGAGCAACTAACACATACATACGTATATAGATAGATATTCCTTCCCTCTTGAGCCTTCCTCCCTTCCCTCCATCACATTCCCTCTAGCATTCTCCCTAGGTCATCACAGAGTGCCAGGTTGGGGTCCCTGTGTTATTCAGCCACTTCCCCCTAACTCCCTATTTTACACATGATGGTGTATATATGTCAGTGCTACTTTCTCAGTTCAGTTTCCCCCACTGTGTCCACAAGTCTGTTCTTTACTAGGTTCATGCATATCATTTTTCTAGATAGATGGCAGAGGAGTAAGCAATTCATTTTTGCCTCTATGATCCAACAGATCCAATGACAATCCAATGCTCTATGGAGACTGTGACTGGTTATGTTAGGAAAAGTCACAACAAAGTCTCAGAATTCTGTAGGAAAGTCAAGCCATTTTGGGAACGTAATTCTCCTTCTGAGACACAGTTCTTGGCTTCAACATCTGATTACTGGGAAACATTCAGAACTGAGAACTCATTATTAGCTGAGTTTTATGAGAGTAATTCAAACCATAGATTATACACAGTAGCATTCAATGTTCACCTGGAATATATACCTATTCAGAGCATCTCCTGAACTCAAGGAAACTGCATAAACAGAATATTCACACTTCAGTTGATCCTGTTTTTTCCTTATATCCAAGCCTTCTGGAAGTTCTTATGACCAATTTTTATGGGAGAGAAAATAATTGGAGTCTGGCTTAAATGATATTGCATGATATGCTGGCATTAATTAGAAGCCAACAAGTGTAACAGTGAAGATATTGATGATATGAATAACAATATCAATGAGTGTGAATAACAAACATTTCTATTCTACACCCAATAGAAAATACATTCTTTTCAGTTGCACCTGAAGGATTCATCTGATTAGACCATAGAAAAGGTTATTCAAAAATCTCAAAAAATACAATAAAAACAAAGTATTAAAGTCAAATGTATATTTTTTGACAAATATGGTATTAAATTAAAAACAACAGGGCATATCTATACTTTTTTTAATATTTGGAATTTTCAAATACATGATATCAAAATTTGTATGAAGTAACTGAAGCAATGCTCAAGGGGGAAAAAAAAAAAGCTCATATTACATAAGTACTTATTACAAAAGGATTATAAAACATTTAATATAAAGATGCAAAGTCAGCAATCTAAGCTGATACCTTAAACTATAAAATAAGAGCAAGTTAAAAGTAGAGTATACAAAAAAATTATATATATATATAAGCAGGAAAACAATGAAGAACACAAAGAAGAGAAAAATCAATAAAATTAAAGCTTGACTGTGGTACATATACACAATGGAATATTACTCAGCTAATAAAAAGAATGCATTTGAATCAGTTCTAATGAGGTGGATGAAACTGGAACCTATTATACAGAGAAGTAAGTCATAAAGAAAAATAACAATACAGTATATTAACTTATATATATTGAATTTAGAAAGATAGTAACGATGATCCTATATGCAAGACAGCCAAAGAGACACAGATGTAAAGAACAGACTTTGGGACTCTGTGGGAGAAGGTGACGGTGGGATGATTTGAGAGAATAACACTGAAACATGTATATTACCATATATGAAATAGATCACCAGTGCAGGTTCAATGCATGAGACAGGGTGCTCAGGGCTGGTGCACTGGGACGACCCTGAGGGATGGGATGGGGAGGGAGGTGGGAGGGGGGTTAAGGATGGGAGACACATGTACACTTATGGCTGATTCATGTCAATGTATGGTAAAAACCACTACAAGATTAAAGTAATTAGCTTCCAAATAAAATAAATTAATTAATTTAAAAATTAAAAAAAAGCTTGATTCTTTGAAAAGATTAATAAAATTGATGTATGTTAATAGCAAGGTTGAATAAGAAAAATATATATTATCTCTTTATTTGTATAAATACAAATAATAAATTTTAAGCAGTCTAATTATATATTCTATATGTGTTAAAAGGATGTTAAGGGTATATTGTATGCCAAGGCTGTATATTGTCACCCTGCTTATTTAACTTCTATACAGAGTACATCATGCAAAATGCTGAGTTGACAGAATCACAAGCTGGAATCAAGATTGCTAGGAGAAATATCAACAACCTTAGATATGCAGATGACACCCTAATGACAGAAGAAGTGAAGTGAAGTCACTCATTCGTGTCCGACTCTTTGCGACCCCATGGACTGTACCCTACCGGGCTCCTCCATCCATGGGATTTTCCAGGCAAGAAGACTGGAGTGGGTTGCTATTTCCTTCTCCAGGGGAACTTCCCGACCCAGGGATTGAACCCGGGTCTCCTGCATTGTAGGCAGACACTTTACCGTCTAAGCCACAAGGGAAGCCCTGACAGAAAGTGAAGAGGAAATAAACAGCCTCTTGATGAAGGTGAAGGAATAGAGTGAAAAGGGTGGCTTGAAACTCAACATTCAAAAAATGAAGATCTTCTCTAAATTTTTGGTAGAATTTAGAGAAGATCCAGTATACTAACGCATATATATGGAATTTAGAAAGATGGAAACAATAACCCTGTGTACGAGACAGCAAAAGAGACACCAATGTATAGATCAGTCTTATGGACTCTGTGGGAGAGGGAGAGGGTGGGGAGATTTGGGAAAATAGCATTGAAACATGTATAATATCATGTATGAAACGAGTCGCCAGTCCAGGTTCGATGCATGGTACTGGATGCTTGGGGCTGGTGCACTGGGACGACCCAGAGGGAGGGGAGAGGTGGGAGGAGGGTGGAGGGTTCAGGATGGGGAACGCGGGTATACCTGTAGCGGATTCGTTTCGATATTTGGCAAAACTAATACAATATTGTAAAGTTTAAAAATAAAATAAAATTTAAAAAAAAAATGAAGATCATGGTATCTGCTCCCATCACTTCATGGCAAATAGACGGGGGGGGAAATGGGAACAATGGCAGATTTTATTTTCTTGAGTTCCAAAATCACTGAGGACTGTTACAGCCATGAAATTAAAAGACACTTGCTCCTTGGAAGCAAAGTTATGACAAACATAGTGTATTAAGAAACAAAGACATCACTTTGCTGATGAAGGTCTGTATAGTCAAAGCCATGGTTTTTCCAGTAGTCATGTACAGATGTGAGGGTTGGACCATAAAGAAGGCTGCAAAGTGAAAGTGAAAGTTGCTCAGTCATGTTCGACTATTTGTAACCCGATGAACATACAGTCCATGGAATTCTCCAGGCCAGAATACTGAAATGGGTAGCCTTTGCCTTCTCCAGGGGATCTTCCCAACTTAGGGATCAAACCCTAGTCTCCTGCATTGCAGGTGGATTCTTTACCAGTTGAGCCACAAGGGAAGCCCAAGAATACTGGAGTGGGTATCCTATCTCTCCTCCAGATGATCATCCTGACCCAGGAATCCAACTGGTGTCCTCTGCTTTGTAGGAGGATTCTTTACCAACTGAGCTATCAGAGAAGGCTGAGTGCTGAAGAATTGATGCTTTCAAACCGTGGTGCTGGAGAAAACTCTTTGAGAGTCCCCTGGACAGTAAAGAGATCAAACCATTCAATCCTAAAGGAAGTCAACCCTGAATATTGATTGAAAGGACTGATGCTGAAGCTGAAGCTCCAATACTTTGGCCCCTTGATGAGAAGACTCAACTCACTGGAAAAGACCCTAATGCTAGGAAATATTGAGGGCAGGAAGAGAAGGGGATGACAGAGGATGAGATGGTTGGATGGCTTCACTGACTCAATGGACTTGAGTTTGAGCAAACTCTGGGAGATAATGAAGGACAGGAAACCTGGCATGCTGCAGTCCATGGGGTCACACAGAGTTGGACAAAACTTAGCAACTGAACAACAACAAGGATGTATTAAATTAAGGGTATATTAAGTCAGATATAATGTGATATATGATTTTATATACAAAAGAATATTAATGGTATATTATAGGAATGGAAAATTTTAATGCCAATAAATTTAGCAAGTATATAAAATGGACAGATTCCTTGGGGAAAAAACTACACCCAAAAAAGTAGAAAATCTGGAAAATAATTGTTTATAAGTTGTAGGAAATAGTCTTAATTAAAGAAATTGAATTCATAATGAAAAACTTTCCTATGAAGAAAATTTCAGGCCCAGACTACTTCACTGATGACATTCAGGCATTTAAGGAATAAATATAAACCTTATATAAACCATTTCTGTAAAGAGAGAATGAGGAAATATTTCCCAACTTGTTTTCTGTAGCCACCATAACTATAACATAAATATCTGACATATATACTACAAATAATAGAGACCAATATTCCTAATGAAGGCAAATGCAAAACTCCTTTAAAAATATTAGCAAACAGGATCCAGCAATATATAAAAAGTATAGAACATAATAACCTAGCTGGGTCTATCTCAAGAATAGGAGGTTGGTTTAACCTTAGAAAATCAGTCCCAGAAATTCTTCACATTAATAAAGTAAAAGATAAAAATGATAATCTCTATAGAGTCAGAAAATATTTTTTTGGCAAAATCAAATATCCACTCATAATAAAAACTCTCATCAGATTAGGAACTAAAAATAATTTATTTAACATGATAAAGGCTATCTATTAGATAGGTGCAAACTTAATTGTGGTTTCAGACTATGAATTTTAAATCATTATAATAGACTCAAACACATCTTTATCAATCAAAATATGAACAATTACAATCAACACATTTTTGCCAATGAGAAATAAGTTTGTTCATTCCTGTAACATAAATATCCATGCTTTGGGAATCAACAAACTCTTGGAAAGCATTTTCTGCATCCTGCTGGTTGTAGAAGTTTTTTCCCTGCAAAAAGTTGTCGAGATGCTTGGTGAAAGTTCAGGTGAATATGGTGGATGAGGCACAACCCTGTAACCCACTTTGTTCAACTTTTGCAGTGTTGGTTGTGTGACATGGGGTTAGGCATTGTCTTTTGCACCAACCTAAGACTTTGTTTTTTGGGGCTCCAAAATCACTGCAGATGGTGATTGCAGCCATGAAATTAAAAGACGCTTGCTCCTTGGAAGAAAGTTATGACCAATATAGATAGCATATTGAAAAGCAGAGACATTACTTTGCCAACAAAGGTCCATCTAGTCAAGGCTATGGTTTTTCCAGTGGTTATGTATGGATGTGAGAGTTGGACTGTGAAGAAAGCTGAGAGCCAAAGAATTGATGCTTTTAAACTGTGGTGTTGGAGAAGAATCTTGAGAGTCCCTTGGACTGCAAGGAGATCCAACCAGTCCATTCTGAAGGAGATCAGCCCTGGGATTTCTTTGGAAGGAATGATGCTAAAGCTGAAACTCCAGTACTTTGGCCACCTCATGCGAAGTGTTGACTCATTGGAAAAGACTCTGATGCTGGGAGGGATTGGGGGCAGGAGGAAAAGGGGATGACAGAGGATGAGATGGCTGGATGGCATCACTGACTCGATGGACGTGAGTCTGGGTGAACTCCGGGAGTTGGTGATGGACAGGGAGGCCTGGCGTGCTGCGATTCATGGGGTTGCAAAGAGTTGGACATGACTGAGCTACTGAACTGAACTGAACTAAACTGAATACAAATTACTTTTGCCCCAACCAAATACAAAAACCCTGCAGCTAACACTGTGCCTGATGTTAAGTTATTAAATATTTCTTCCCCTAAAGTTAAGGACAAGGCTAATATGTTTATTCTTACCACTTCTATCCAACATTGTGGTTGAGTTCATAGCTCCTGCCATAAGGTTAGAAAAACAAGTAAAATACATACATGTTAGAAAAAGAAAAATAATGATAGTGTACATAAAAGCCCTTTGGAATTGACTAAAAAAAAAATCTTATACATTGTTAGAATATTTAGCAAGACCTCGGGATACAAGGAAAACATACTGGCAATAAATATGGACATAAAACTAAAAAAAAGATCTACATCATTTACAACAGTACCAAAAATATATCAAGTATCTGAAACTAAATCAAGTGTACTTCTCAACTGGGAGCAATTTGCCCTTCAGGGACTTTTAACAAAGTCTGAAAATATTTTTGGCTGTCACAGTTTATGTGGTACTTCTGGTATCTAGTGTGTAGAGGCCAAGAAGCTGCTAAACTTTCTACAATGCAAGACAGCACCCCACAACAAAGAATCCTCAGGTCAAAATGTCCATAATATGAGGTTAGGGAACTCTGATCTAGCATAAGATAAGAAAGACCTCTGCACAAGAAAACCTGTTAAGACTCAACTAAGAGAAAGTTTAAACGAGCTAAATAAGTTGAAAACTATAATAGTTCATGCATTGTTATGATGAGTATTCACCCTAAATTAATTTCTAAATTCAACATGAAAGTGAAAGTGAAAAGTGAAAGTTGCTCAGTTGTGTTTGACTCTTTGGGACCCCATGGACTGTAGCATGCCAGGCTTCCTTCCTTGTCCTTCATTATCTCCCAGAGTCTGCTCAAATTCATATCCATTGAATCAGTGATGCTATTTAACCACCTCATCCTTTGCCACCCTCTTCTCTTTTTGCCTTCAGTCTTTCCCAGCATCAGGGTCCTTTCAAAATATAAAATAAGAAGTTAAAAAAAAAAAAAACAAAAAACCACAAAGGAAAACCCTCTCCTCAACTGTAACTGTAACTGGCATTAGCTCAGTTTTAACATATTGTTGTTGTTCACTGGCCAAGTCATATCGGACTTTTCTCAATCCCCCGGACTGCAGCATGCCAGGCTTCCTTGTTCCTCATCGTCTCCTGGAGTTTGCTCAAATTCATGTCCATTGACTTGGACAGTCAGTTGTTTGATACATGGTTCTAACTGTTGCTTCTTGACCTGCATACAGGTTTCTCAGGAGACAGGTAAGATGGCCTGGTACTCCCATCTCTTTAAGAGTTTTCCAGTTTGTTATGATCCATACAAAGGCTTTAGCATAGTCAATGAAACAGAGGTAGATGTTTTTCTGAAATTCCTTTTCTTTCTCTATGATCTGGTGGATATTGGTAATTTGATCTCTGGTTCCTCTGTCTTTTCTAAACCCAGTTTGAACATCTGGAATTTCTTGGTTCACATAATGCTGAAGCTTAGCTTGAAGGATTTTGAGCATAACCTTACTAGCATGGGAGATGAGTGCAGTTGTATGGTGGTTTAAATCTTCTTTAGTACTGCCCTTATTAGGAATTGGATGAAGAATTGAACTTTTCCAGTCCTGTGACCACATTTATCAAGATATCTCTTTTGATAAATGTCATGTGTACACATAAAATCTTTTAAAAAATCATGTTGATATTTTTTGCAACTCCTTTGGAAGAAATAAAGCTCAACCCCCATTTTAAATAATATTTTTAAAAATCCAGGGAGAGATCAAGATGACAGAGGATATGGAGCTCACCTTCCTCCATGAACACGTCAAAAATATATCTACATGTGGGACAATTACCACTGACAATTAACTGGAAACTGGGAGAGGACTCCTATACTACCAAGGCTGCAAGAAAGATCCAGCTACAATCAGGTAGAAAGGAAAGAAAAGTAATCAAGTAGAGACCTGTGTCCCTGAGGGAGGACTCAGAAGAGGAGGGGCATTAGGTAAGGAGAGATATTCTCTGGGGAGTGAGCAGTTCAACCCACATATTGGGTGCTCCAGCTCTGGGTTCTGACACCAGGAAGGTGAGTCCACTTAACTGGTTACAGAGCCAGTGACTGGGTCCTCTAGAGATCCGGGGACTGACAGTATGTCTGTAAGAAACCTAGACTCCACTTGAGAATTGTACACATGCTTGCTTACTCCTGAACATGGTTGAGGAAGCAGACTGAAACAGCCTGGGATGCAGACTAGCTTCCTGAAACCACCCCAGCATGAGACCCAGCTTGAGCTGAGCACCTGCTCTGGCCACATTTGCTTTCTGGAAGAGAAAATTTTTCATCTGAAATTTTACAGGCCAGAGGGGAGTGGTATGATATATTTGAATTGCTGAAAGGAAAAAACTTACAACCCAGGATACTATGCCCTATCCCTCAGAACTGAAAGATAAGTAAAAACTAAAAGGTTTCATTACTAAATTACCTTAAAATAAATATTAGAGGGACTTCTCTACATGGAAAAGAAGTATCAATAGGCAAGGAAAAATCCCACTAGTAAAGGAAAATATATAGTAATGGATGTTCAGTTCAGTTCAGTCCAGTCACTCAGTTATGTCCGACTCTGCGACCCCATGAATTGCAGCATGCCAGGCTTCCCTGTCTATCACCAACTCCCAGAGTTCACTCAAACTCATGTCCATCGAGTTGGTGATGCCATCCAACCATCTCATCCTCTGTCATCTCCTTCTCCTCCTACCCTCAATCCCTCCCAGCATCAGAGTCTTTTCCAATGAGTCAATTCTTCACATGAGGTGGCCAAAGTACTGGATTTCAGCTTTAGCATCATTCCTTACAAAGAACACCCAGGACTGATCTCCTTTAGAATGGACTGGTTGGATCTCCTTGCAGTCCAAGGGACTCTCAAGAGTCTTCTCCAACACCACAGTTCAAAAGCATCAATTCTTCGGCACTCAGCTTTCTTCACAGTCCAACTCTCACATCCATACATGACCACAGGAAAAGCCATAGCCTTGACTAGATGGACCTTTGTTGGCAAAGTAATGTCTCTGCTTTTGAATATGCTCACTAGGTTGGTCATAACTTTCCTTCCAAGGAGTAAGCGTCTTTTAATTTCATGGCTACAACCACCATCTGCAGTGATTTTGGAGGTTGAGTACCATGTAAATAAGCTGATATTAAGAGTAAGTTCAGCTCAGTCACTCAGTCATGTCTGACTCTTTGTGACCCCATGGACTGCAGCATGCCATGCTTCCCTGTCCATCACCAATGCCCAAGACTTGTTCAAACTCATGTCCATCAAGTCAATGATGTCATTCAATCATCTCATCCTCTGTTGTTCACTTCTCCTCCTGCCTTCAATCTTTCCCAGCATCAGGGTCTTTTCCAATGAGTCAGTTCTTCGCCTCAGGTGGCCAAAGTACTGGAGCTTCAGCTTCAGCATCAGTCCTTCCAATGAATATTCAGGACTGATTTCCTTTAGGATTGACTGGGTTGATCTTCTGCTGTCCAAGAGACATTCAAGAGTCTTCTCCTTAGAAGAATGGAACGGTAGGATCAACAGCCTGACTTCAGACTATACTGCAAAGCTACAGTCATCAAGCCAGTATGGTACTAGGCAAAGACAGAAATATAGATCAATGGAACAAAATAGAAAGCCCAGAGATAAATCCACGCACCTATGGACACCTTATCTTTGACAAAGGAGGCAAGAATATACAATGGAGAAAAGACAATCTCTGTAACAAATGGTGCTGGGAAAACTGGTCAATCACTTGTAAAAGAATGAAACTCAAACACTTTCCAACACCATACACAAAAATAAACTCAAAATGGATTAAAGATCTAAACGTAAGACCAGAAACTATAAAACTCCTAGAGGAAAATATAGGCAAAACATTCTCTGACATAAACCACAGAAGGATCCTCTACGACCCACCTCCCAGAGTAATAGAAATAAAAGCAAAAATAAACAAATGGGACCTAATTAAACTTAAAAGCTTTTGCACAAAGAGGGAAACTATAAGCAAGGTAAAAAGACAGCCTTCAGATGGGAGAAAATAATAGCAAATGAAGCAACTGACAAAGAATTAATCTCAAAAATACATAAGCAACTCCTACAGATCAATTTCAGAAAAATAAACAACCCAATCAAAAAATGGGCCAAAGAACTAAACAGACAGTTCTCCAAAGAAGACCTACAGATGGGTAACAAACACATGAAAAGATGCTCAACATCACTCATTATCAGAGAAATGCAAATCAAAACCACAATGAGGTACCACCTCATGCTGGTCAGAATGGCTGCTATCAAAAAGCCTACAAATAATAAATGCTGGAGAGGGTGTAGAGAAAAGGGAACCCTCTTACACTGTTGGTGGGAATGCAAACTAGTACAGCCACTATGCAGAACAGTGTGGAGATTCCTTAAAAAACTGGAAATAGAACTGCCATATGACCCCGCAATCCCACTGCTGAGCATACCCACTGAGGAAACCAGAATTGAAAGAGACACATGTATCCCAGTGTTCACTGCAGCACTGTTTACAATAGCTAGGACATGGAAGCAACCTAGATGTCCATTGGCGGACAAATGGATAAGAAAGCTGTGGTACATATACACAATGGAATATTACCCAGCTATTAAACAGAATACATTTAAATCAGTTCTAATGAGGTGGATGAAACTGGGGCCTATTATACAGAGTGAAGTAAGTCAGAAAGAAAAACACCAATACTGTATATTACTGCATATATATGGAATTTAGAAAGATGGTAACAATGACCCTATATGTGAGACAGCAGAAGAGACACAGATATAAAGAACAGACTTTGGGACTCTGTGGGAGAATGCAAGGGTAGTATGACTTGAGAGAATAGCACAGAAATACGTATATTACCACATGTGAATAGATTGCCAGTCCAGGTTCAATGCATGAGATGGGGTGCTCAGGGCTGGTGCACTGGGATGACCCTGAGGGATGGGATGGGGAGGAAGGTGGGAGGGGGGTTCAGGATGGGGGACACATGTACACCCATGGCTGATTCATGCCAATGTATGGTAAAAACCACTAAAATATTGTAAAGTAATTAACCTCCAATTCAAATAAATTAATTAATTAAAAAAAAAAAAAGAATCTCCTACACCACAGTTCAAAAGCATCAATTCTTCAGTGCTCAGCTTTCTTTATGGTCCAGCTCTCACATCCATACATGACTACTGGAAAAGACATAGCTTTAATTAGACAGACCTTTGTTGGCAAAGTAATGTCTCTGCTTTTTTAATATGATGTCTAGACTTATCATAGATTTTCTTCCAAGAAGCAAGCATCTTTTAATTACATGGCTGCAGTCACAATCTGCAGTGACTTTGGAGCCCAAGAAAATAAAGTCTCTCATTGTTTCCATTGTTTCCCCATCTATTTGTCATGAAGTGATGGGACCAGATGCCATGATCTTAGTTTTTATTTTGTTAGTTTTTTTAATTTATTTGTTTATTGAAGGAAATTGCTTTATAGAATTTTGTTTTCTGTCAAACCTCAACATGAATCAGCCATAGGTATACATATATCCCCTCCCTTTTGAAACTCCCTCCCATCTCCCACTCCCTCCCACCCCTCTAGGATGATACACAGCCACTGTTTGAGATTCCTGAGCCATACAGCAAATTCCTGTTGGCTATCTATTTGAATGTTGAGTTTTAAACCAGCTTTTTCACTCTCCTCTTTCACTTTCATCAAGAGGCTCTTCAGTTCCTCTTCTCTTTCTGCCATAAGGGTGGTGTCATCTGCATATCTGAGGTTATTGATATTTCTCCCAGCAATTTTGATTCCAGCTTGTGCTTCATCCAGCCCAGCGTTTCTCATGATGTATTCTGCAGATAAGTTAAATAGGCAAGGTGACAATATACAGCCTTGACATACTCCTTTCCCTATTTGGAAGCAGTCTGTTGTTCCATGTCCAGTTCTTCTTGACCTGCATACAGATTTCTCAGGAGGCAGGTAAGGTGTTCTAATTTCCATATCTTTAAGGGTTTTCCACAGTTTGTTGTGATCCCCACAGTCAAAAGCTTTGGCATAGTCAATAAAGCAGAAGTAAATTTTATCTGGAACTCTCTTGCTCTTTTGATGAAGAGTAAAAGATAAATATAAAATAAGCTATATAATAAACAGTGATGGGATAAACATGAGATATAAAATATGGCATTAAAAACACAAGTATAAAAAGGTAGATCTTTTAGAATGTGTTTGTAGTTATATAACTGCCAGTTTAAAACAAGTGGGTATATTTATAGGTCACTATATATGAAAGTGAAAAAAAGTGAAAATGTTAGTCATTCAGTCATGTCTAACTTTTTAAACCCCATGGACAGTAGCCTGCCAGGTGCCTTTGTCAAGGGGATTCTCCAGGCAAGAATAACAGAGTGGCTTGTCATTTCCTTCTCCAGGTGATCTTTCTGACCCAGGGATTTAACCTGGGTCTCCTGAATTTCTGCTGGGAGATTCTTTACCATCTGAGCCACTGGGGAATGTGCTTGTATTTAAATGACTGCCAGTTTAAAACAAGCAGATATAGTTATAGGTCAGTATATATGAACCCCATAGAAAGGACAAATCAAAAGCCTACAATAGATATACAAAGCCTAGAGAGAAAGGAACATAAGCATACCAGTAAAGAAAATCATCAAACCACAAGGGAAGAAACTAAAAGAAGAAAAAAAAAGAGAAAAACTACAAAAACAAGCAGAAAACAAGCAGCAAAATGGCAGTAAGTATACACCTGTCTATTATCACTATGTGCTAATTTACTTAGTGCTCCAATCAAAAGACATAGTGTAGTTAACTGGGTTAAAAAAATATATCCATATGTATGCTGCTTATAAGAGACTCACTTCAGAGTCTCTCAGTGTATACACATTGAAAGTGAGGAAATGAAAAAAATATTTTATGCAAACAGAAATGACAATAAAGCAGGGATAACAATACTTATATTAGACAAAGTAGACTTTAAAATGAACTATACAACAAAAGACAAAGAAGGGCATTGTATATTATAAAGGGATTATTGCCAAAAGAGGTTATAACACTCATTAACATATGTGTACTTAATATAGGACCACTTAAATATGTAAAGCAACTATTAAGAGACATAAAGGGAGAATTAACAAGAAAATACCCCCAATTAAAATTTAATCAAAAAGAATATCTAGGTATAAACTTACAAAGTATTTAAAGACTTATACTTTAAAAACTATAAAACATTGATGAAATTGAAGATGGTACAAAAAAATATAAACATAGCCAATGTTCTTGGATTACAAGAACTAATATGGTTAAAATGTCCATGGGCTTCCTTGGTGGCTCAGATGATAGAGAATCTGCCTGAAACTCAGGAGACCCAGGTTCAATCCCTGGGTCGGGAAGATCCCTTGGAGAAGGAAATGGCTACCCACTCCAGTATTCTTGCCTGGAGAATCTCAAGGGAGCCTGGTAGGCTACAGTCCATAGGGTTGCAAAGATTCAGGCACATCGTTCATACTACCTACCCAAATCAATCTACAGATTTAATGCAAGCTCTATCAAAATACACAAGATATGTTTCACAGAATTAGAACAAATACTTGTAAAATTTATATGAAATCACAAAAGACTCTGAATTGCCAAAGGAATCTTGAGAAAAAAAGAACAAAGCTGGAGGTATCATGATTCCTGACTTAAAACTACACTACAAAGCTATAGTAATCAAAACAATACAGTAATGGCACAAAAACAGACACATAACTCAATGGAAAAAAATGGAGAGTCCCAAAATAAACCCACACATTTATGGTCAATTAATCTACAACAAAGAAGGAAGACATAAACAATGGAAAAAAGACAGTATCTTCAACAAGTGGTGTTGGAAAATCTGGAAAGCTGCATATAAAGAATGAAATTACAATACCCCCTCATGCTACATATAAAAATATACTCAAATGGATTAAAGACATAAATGTAAAACCAGAAATCATAAAATTCCTAGAAGAAAACAAAGGCAGAACACTCTTCAACATCAACATAGCAATATTTTTGGATATATTTTCTAAGGCAAGAGAAACAAAAGCAAAAATAAACAAATGGGGCCTGATTAAATTTAAAAGCTTTTATTTATGAAAGAAAACCATCAACACAGTGAAAAGACAACCTACTTCATGTGAAATATATTTTCAAACGGTATGACCAATAAAGGATTAATATCCAAAATATATTAACAGCTCATACAAACAATAAAAAAAAAATCAATCCAACTTAAAAATGGGCAGACCTGAATAGACATATTTCCAATAAGCACATGCTGATGGCCAATAGGCACATGAAAAGATACCCAACATCACTAATTATAAGAGAAATTCAAGTCAAAACCACAACAACACTTCACTTCAGACCTGTCAGAATGGCTAAGATAAAAAATACCACAAAAAACAAATATTGGAGAGGATGTAGAGAAAATGAAACCCTTGTACACGATTGGTGGGAATTTAAATTGGTGAAGCCTCTGTGGAAAACTGTATGGAAGTTCCTTGAAAAGCTAAAAAAAAAAGAAAGAACTGCCATATGATTCAACAATTCCACTCCTGGATATATATTGAAATAAAATAAATAGACATACACCCCAATGTTCATAGCAGCAACATTTACAATAATCAAAATATGGATGTGACCTAAGTGTCCATCAACAGATTAATGGATAAAGAATATGTGGTGTATATATATTATGGAATATTACTCAGCTGTAAAATAGAATGAAATTCTGCTGTTTGCAGCAACGTGCATAGACCTGGAAAGTACCATGCTTAGTGAAATAAGTCAGATTAAGAAAGACTTTAAATACTCTATATTATCACTTATATGTGGAATCTAAAAAGTAAGACAAATAAATGAGTATACCAAAACAGAAACAGACTCACAAACACAAACTAGTGATTACCAGTGGGGACAGGGCTGTGAGGATACGGGATTGAGAGACACAAAGTACTATCTATAAAATAAATAGGCAACAAGAGTATATTATGTAGCACAAAGAGATATAGCCAATATTTTGTAATAACTTTAA
Organism: Bos indicus x Bos taurus; assembly: GCF_003369695.1. Lineage (NCBI taxonomy): Eukaryota > Metazoa > Chordata > Mammalia > Artiodactyla > Bovidae > Bos > Bos indicus x Bos taurus. The sequence goes on along the minus strand of NC_040081.1, from coordinate 2,257,350 downwards.
ATGGAGTATAATCTACAAAAATATTGATGTTTATGTTGTACACATGAAACTGATATAAATAAATTACAGATCAATTTTAAAAATCTAAATTAATTAAGGTCTGGTATAGCAATAAAATGATCAAATTATTGGAGATAATCTTGAGGAGTATTGTATAGTCTTAGATTTGACAATAGACGTGGGGAAAGTGGTGTTTCTTAGTAAGACAGCACACCCAGAAGCTATAAACATATTTGATGGCATTATTACACTCAACAACACATTGTTTTCTATACACCCAGTGGTGCTAATGTAACCAAATATGCACTGTAAATATATTCTGACTCTACTGTTCATTTTTTATTTTATTTTAATATTTAGTATTTCTAATATACAATGAGCTTTTTGTTGTTGTCCAGGGAGTTGTGTCCAACTCTTAGCTCTTTCCAATTAATAAAAATACAAATAATTGGAGAAAAGAAGCAAACTAGATATTCACAGAAGATAAATTTTAAGCACTGACAAGCATATGAAATGTTCAATGTTTCTAAGTAGTAAGGGAAATGCAAAATATAACCATACAAGGTATTTTTAACTCATCAGACTGGCAATAATTAAGAGTGAAAACATCTCCTGCTGCTGCTGCTGTTTCTGATAAACAAGAGGGAGACTGACTAAAATCATTATTGGAAAGTACTCTGTCAATAACTGTTAATTTAAAAAGACTCACAACCTGTGACTCAGCAGCCCCATTTTTAAAGATCTCACCTTCTGAAGTTTAAAAAAAAAAAAAAACTTACTTTAAAAAAATGGATACAAAAGCTATTTTTTTATAGTATGGAAGCACCAGTTGGGGAATGTTGAATAAAAAATTATGATTACACCCATGGCTTGAAGCATCTATGTTAGATCTATTTCCACTGGCCTGAAGAGATGTTTATAGAACACTGTTAGTCAAAACAGAAATTTTGAGAATTTGGGTAGCAAATGCTTCCATTTTAGTTAATAAAGAACAAAATTTTTAAATTTACATGTGTTAAATATCCAAATGAGAGTATCCTAGGACAACACCATTTGTCTGAGTGTGGAGAAGGGCCAAAGGAACAAGAGGATGTACATGGGGCTCTTAATACTGGTTCCCATGATGAGTGAGATAAGAGATGGGTTGACAAGCAAATATGAGATCATTCATTTTTACCAAATGCTATTATCTTTCCCATTAAAATACGTATCCATTTTTTAAATAATTTAAGAGATAAAGACTTTAAAAAACTGAAGCTGTAGTAACAATATAAGGTTAAGGTCATGTGGAAAAATCCTGATGTGAAGCCATTTCACTTATGAGTGAGAGAAATGTTGTGACTTCAGAGTGAGTCACAGCACACTCTGTGGGCTTCACTCTGTTGTGACTTCAGAGTGGCTTCCAGCCCTTCAATGCTGCCCTGTGGGTGGGCCCTTGGCAAATGCACAGCATTCAGATTTGACAACCTTGGAGTGGAGCTCTCTGTCCACTCACCTTCAGCTGGGGTCAGTACGAGACCTCCTCAGTGAAGAAGAGAGTGTTGGTTTCCTTAGCAAGATGCAGAGCACTTGAAAGAGACAAAATTGATGGAGCCAAGTTTTGGAGAGTTACATCAAGAGATGATGAGATCAGGTATTTCTGAAATCAAGTAGGACCCTATGGGCCTTCCCTCTTATGTCCTCACCCTGCCTTTTGTCTGTGGAAAAACTTTAGCCAAAGAGGAAGTTTAATCAGAGACATGAGAAAATGCAGAAGCAAAGAAAAGCAGTTGGGCAGGATAAAACAATAGTTTAGTCATTAAGCATAGTTAAGGACATTCAGTTCCTTCTCTGGGCCTTGAGATAATATTCTGAACCATACCTATGATCTGTCTTGTAGATACTGAAACCCCAGCAGGTGGAGGAAGTTAAACACATGATGACCAGACAGTAGCCGTGACATAAGCTGCCACAATTCTGAGAATTGGCCTCAAGGAAATGGAAACAAACCGGCCCTGGAACTGAAGACTAATTGTACTTAAAACAATCACCACATGACCAACTTTAAGAAGACTGGCGGAGCTGACTGTGTCTGCATGAAGCCCCCTCTGTCTATAAAAGCTCTTGCCCACTGCTTGTCAGTGGGGGGTGTCAGCCTTTGGACTAGAGTCTGCCCTTTCCCCCACCTCAGTTGCCAGCATCTGAAATAAAGTAAACTTACCTTTCCACAAAACTTGTCTTGCTATTGGCTTTTGAGGGGTGAGTAGCCAGACCTCCACTTTTGGTTACACTTCCTACAGGGGCAGCCTTGGAAAGGAGGCAGGACAGAGGTTCAGGAAGGCAAATGAAGGAGAGAAGGGCTCTTCAATCTTCGTCCTTCAACAGTAACAACTGACATGGACAGAGGACTGTCTTTTGCCAGACACCATCCTGAGAGCCTTAACATGTAACCATTTAACTCTCCAAAAACTGGATGAAGCTGGTCCTATTATCACTTTTATTCTGCAAATGAAGTAATTGGAAGACAGAAAAATTAATAGCTTATGGCCTTATGGCAAGTCAGTGGTGGAGTGAAATTTAAACCAAAACAGTTTGGATACTTATCTCTCAACAACTGTCTTCATATGCTTCCTGGAATATGCCAAGTTCCTTGATACTTTCAAGTCTCAAGATTTCAAGTCTCAAGTATTTTTATCTAAATAAAAAATACTTTTTTCCTCATCCAATAATAGCATCTCCTTTCCTGATGTCTTTACTGCCTGACACCTGACACCTGTCATTTTTCACAGTATCTTATGTGATACTTTCAAAATCTGTATCAGTACATTACAGTATTGTCTAAAGGTTGACCAATTTGGCCCTACAAAAAATGACAATTTCATATGTTTTGATGTAGTATCTACCTGTGTTTTATGAATATTATTTATAGATGTTTCTTTCCCACTAAGAAGGAACCCATCTCAGAGTCCAAACATTTTAATCACTGTTTCTTTAACAACTATCAGAATATATGCCAATACTATACATTTACTTAATGATTACAGAACATAAAAGTTAATGATGATGCAGAGAAATTCTGAAGTAAAAAAGGTAGATGAGGTGATAAATAATAGATGACAAAGCAAAAAACTTTGAGGACGTTAAATAGATGGTGCAGGAGTCATAATTTAGCCACTTCTTAAGTATAGTTATCCATGCTGTTCATGAAATGTATCTTTCTATTGCACTATTAGTTAAGGCACGTTCACATCTGTTGATTAATTGATAGATTTCCTATTTCACTTCTATAATATATAATCATATTGAAGGATACAAGTCCAGCAGAAGCAGAAATTCTAAGTGGTTTGGAAATATGTTACCATATGATTCAAGTAATTCTTTAAAAATGGAATATAATATGAGTCACTATTATGACTGATTGGAAAGTGCACTTAAGATCAAAGAGACAATAACTAATGGAAGCTTTCATCAGAAGGCTTTCAGGATGAAGCCCGTACCCTAGAGCACTGTTCTTTCTCCACTGAATACACATGGGTTAGGAAAACAGACTTTAAAAATATGGGATGTGGCTAACTAATTAAAAGTTTTAAAGACAAATATAAATATAAGCCAATAACTATAATCTCTTTTATGAGGAATGAAATGAATTTTTAAGATATACTGAATACTAAGTGCAAAGCTATTGAATAGATAGAATCTAAGGGAAGAAATGAATCTTTAAGATATATACTAAGTACAAAGCTGTAAAGGGTATAAAATAAAGATGATTGATATCATGGGCATAGGTGACAAATTGAGTTCTTGAGGCTGTAATTTGCAGATTCTATAGTTCATGAACAAATCGATGTGATCTACCACAGACTCTGGAAAAACCTGGCTTGTTATACATCTGAGATCAATACTATCTTCTGCTGCTTTCTTTTTTTAAATTCAAATACCATGATCACTTTTCTCCTTGCTACCTCAAAGTTTCTGTGAAGTTCATCCTTCATTTCTTCTTAATTCAAAGCCACTTCTTCCTTCAGTGCTCTGGACTTACTAAATTTCTGCCTTCATCTTTAAAATTTTAAAGCATTCTTTCTCCATTGATTTCTAAGCTGATGCATATGTCTGTTTCACTAATCTTAAAGTCCATGAACCTGTTAGTGGCAGAAATTCTCAAAAGACTTGTCTTATGTCATTGGCTTAACTTTCTCACTACTTATTTGATCCTTTCTGTTTTCATCTGGCTTCTACCATCCTCCTTGTACTGCACCTTTTTTCTGCAAAGTTTCAGAAAAAAAAAGAACAGATAGTTGATGCAGAGGTCCCAGAGACCATAAGAAAGGGGAGCAAAACAAAAAAAGATAGAAGCAAGCCTTAGAAATGGGAAACATTGTCAAGATTATGGGAAATTGCCTAGAAAACAGCATGGAAAGAAGGGTTTAGTCAAGCCCTGTCCACCAAGGAGGGTTACAGTCAATCTGTGGTGACATCACATGGGGAAACAGTGCCTGGAAGAATCTGATCTTCATAGACTCAGCAGAGGAAACACTGAAGAGTCAATGACTTGACTGAAAATTCACAAGCCACTTTCATGACCAACAAAGAGACATCATTGCTATAGTAACTGAAAGCATGGTATTTCCTACAATAATGTCTGTGTGTGGCAGGGAGCTGTCTTTACTGTACAATTACAGATACCGTGGTTGTGGTGAGTGAAAGGAGAGTAGCAAAGAGAAGCATGAGGTCCATGAGCAATGTAGGTGAGAGACTGTGTGTTTAAGAAGCCTCCGTGGGATTTCCCTGGTGGACCAGTGGTTAAGAGTCCGCTTGCCAATGCTGAGGACACAGGTTCAATCCCTGGTGTGAGAAGATCCCACACACCATGGAACAACTAAGCCCATGCCCATAACTACTGAGCCCACACTCTATAGCCTGTGCTCCACAAGAGAAGCCGCCACAGCGAGATGGTAGAGAGCAGCCCCCACACACCACAATGAGAGAGAGCCCATATGCAGCAAGAAGGACCCAGTGCAGCCAAAGATAGACAAATCATTGTTTAACTGATGGAGAAGGCCCATATGCCACGAGAAGGACCCAGTGCAGCCAAAAGTAAATAGACAATTGTTTAACTGATGGAGAAAAACTAACAATGCAGGTTAAATGTTGACATGTTTGTGAGTAGAACACACGTGCACACACACACACAGGGAAAGATTAAAAAAAAGAAGAAGAAAGCCTCTATGGTTTGCTATTCTGAGGCTAAGAATTCAAATCCAAAAAAACTCTGTCTGCTAGTTTGCACCATAGTATCTAAAACCTTGTATGGCTTTTCTCTAGGATGCTGGATTTAACTGCCTTTCCACTCATTCCAGGCCAGGGTCCTGAGAGGTCTTTGTGGCCATTGGTCCCACAGAGCATCAGAGTTAATTCCTTGAAATGTCTTGTCACACCCTGGTTATTGACCACCACCCTCAAGACTCTCCAGGCAAAGGCTTGGTTGCACAATATAAGCAGCCATAACTTGGTAAGAAGGAGGACAGCTTCTTAGAGAAATCCAGCTTCTTAGGACAGCAGGTCTTCTTAGAGTTACCCCAAGATAACTGCCACAAAACATAGGCAGATCTTATAAGCTTTTCAATTCTGGGGAGAAGGGGATCCTGAGAGTCAGACATTAAAATTTTTTCATGTTATGTTACAAAAGCAGAATTTATGAAATCATTTTTGGTTAAGAAGTAGCTGTCTTACATATTCAGAAAAATAGAACATAAAGAGACAAAATCATAAATATTTCAAACAGGTAACCACCATAAATTTCCCCTCATCAGTTAATTCAGTGATTAATTTCTGTCCTTCTGGATCTTGGGTTGCTAGTCACAACTGAAACTGAGTTCTGGATATGCTGATTCAGTCCAGTGCTATGGTCTAAGAGTTGTCTAAATGATGTCTACCAGAAGTCTGAACTCACAGTCTATTATCTGAATTGTCAACATCAGTTCAAGGTTTTAGGTTACCTAAAAATCTTGGAAATTATCCTCAAGCTGACTTAGATTATCCTCAAGTTATCCTCAAGATGATCCTGACTTGAGAAAAGCTAATCAGAATAATGATTCAATTAAAGTGAATAAAATCTAATTTTTTTTTATAATCATAAACATGTAAGAGTAAAGTTAGCCTAGTTAATCAGTAAATCTACTTAAGTTTGGAAAAAGCAAACTCAAATAAAATAAAATATAAGCTTGTTTTATTCTTAACAGTGATGAGTCAGAAGACATAGCTTTGTTTTTTTTTAACTAAACTAAAATGATTAAACTGATCTTGTTTGCTACAGAGTTATCTTGATTATGTCAGCCTGGAATCTTGAAACATTTTTAGTTTTTGTAAGAAAACACATTTTAGATTTATTTCAACCTTGGTCTGGAATAGGATGACCTTTGTGGGCTGGATTCATCCCTCAGGTCAACAATTTGTCATGTCTGTCTGGTATAAATGAGTCCTCATTAATTAAAACCAGTGGTCTTGAAATTTCTTCCTCATCTACTACCAGAAAATTTAAAGTTACACCTAATTTTTTGTTATTATATTAAGGATGTAACTTCTGTCATATTAATATTACCTTTTAAATAAAATTATTATTGTAATACATTCAATGGAATTAAAATGATATATCAAACCTGAAAGGGATAAATTAATCCTGACTAAATAAAGCAAGTTCTCTAAAGTTCAGGGCACCATGCCCTAGGTTGTCCTAGATTGCAACAGGGGTACATTTAGTTCTGCAGCTGCTTTTAATATGTACTATAAAGAGTGAAGTTTTTCATTTGTGGAAATTAGCATCAAAAATAAAAGAAAGTATTGGACCAAAAGTAAACATAAGCTTTGCGACCGGTAATTAATGGCTGTCTTTTAAATGAACTCTTCGTGAAGTAGAATCCATGATATCCTGAATTTTAGGTTAATTTAAATTTAGTAAATACATGGTAGCAATGGGCACTCAGAGATAAACAAGAATATCAAAGATGAAAAAGCAGAGAAATGGTCTATTGGTGACAACAAGCACAAGTTTTACATCTAAAGAAAACAATGCACATGCATTATCCAGGAATCTTGTACCCCCCACACACAAAAAATCTCTTCTGTGATTCTAAACAAATAACACACACAAAAAAATTAAACAGTAATTTGGCCCATCAGAAGTAAACATGGAACATCTCACTTCCTCTGCTTTGAAATCATTGTTGTTGTTGTTCAGTTGCCAAGTCGTGTCTGACTTTTCATGACCCCATGGACTGCAGCATGCCCAGCTTCCCAGGCGTTCACCATCTCCTGGAATTTGCTCAAGTTAATGTTCATTGCATCGGTGATGCCATCCAACCACCTCATCCTCTGTCACCCTCTTCTCCTTCTGCCTTCAATCTTTCCCAGCATGAGGGTCTTTTCCAATGAGTCAGCTCTTCTCATCAGATGGCCAAAGTATTGGAACTTCAGCTTCAGCATCAGTCTTTGCAATGAGTATTCAGGGTTGATTTCCTTTAGGATTGACTGGTTTGATCTCCTTGCTGTCCAACGGACTCTCAAGAGTCTTCTCCAGCACCACAGTTGGAAAGCATAAATTCTTTGGCACTCTGCCTTCTTTATGGTCCAGCTCTCACAATCAGACATGACTACTGGAAAGACCATAGCCTTGAGTATATGGACCTTTGTGAGAAAAGTGATGTCTTTGCTTTTTATCACATGGTCTAGGTTGGTCATAGCTTTCCTGCCAAGAAGCAATCGTCTTCTAATTTCATGGCTACAGTCAATCATGCAGAGTATCATTTCATACTATAGACATAAGTGAATGAGAGACTTTACTTTCTTCTTAATGAGGAGACTTAAAATGCTTTTAGTAAATCTTTAATAGTCCATTTCTAAAATTCATAGATAAGGCATAACAACTTGTCAGGATGTTTGGGCTGGATAAAATGAAGTGCTGCCATCTTCAGTATTTTTTACTGTTGTTTAGTTTTGCTTTCCTGAGACTCTAAGCATCAATGCTTTGACAGTTACTGAGAGAGGAGGAAAGGACTTGTCCATAAAATGTCATCACTGCCACCACTCTAACCTATAATGTATCTTGAATTGAGGGTATACACACATAGGTTAAAATAACTTTCTAATTCCAGACTTTAACTTTACCAAAGTTAACCATAAGGCAAGAAAAGGCACAATGACTTATGGCTGGCTCATAGGAACTTCAGTAAAGGTGGCTTTGCCAGAATCAATATTTTGAAATGTTTCTTTGGCACTTTGAAAATTTCACAACCAGAAGGAAAGTTATGACCAACCTAGATAGCATATTGAAAAGCAGAGACATTACTTTGTCAACAAAGGTCTGTCTAGTCAAGGCTATGTTTTTTCCAGTAGTCATGTATGGATGTGAAAGTTGGACTGTGAAGAAAGCTGAGTGCCGAAGAATTGATGCTTTTGAACTGTGGTGTTGGAGAAGACTCTTGAGAGTCCCTTGGACTGCAAGGAGATCCAACCAGTCCATTCTGAAGGAGATCAGTCCTGGGTGTCCTTTGGAAGGAATGATGCTAAAGCTGAAATTCCAGTACTTTGGCCACCTCATGAGAAGAGTTGACTCATTGCAAAAGACTCTGATGCTGCGAGGGATTGGGGGCAGGAGGAGAAGGGGATGACAGAGGATGAGATGGCTGGAATCCATCACCAACTCGATGGACGTGAGTTTGAATGAACTCCGGGAGTTGGTGATGGAAAAGGAGGCCTGGCATGCTACAATTCATGGGGTCGCAAAGAGTTGGACACGACTGAGTGACTGAACTGAACTGAACTGAACTGAACTGAACCACATGAATTGTAGATCTCTGGTTGCATGGCATCACTGACTCAAAGGACATGAGGTTGAGCAAACTCTGGGAGATGGTGAAGGACAGGGAAGCCTGGCATGCTGTAGTTCATGGGATCGCAAACAGTCAGACACAGACATGACTGACTGACTGAACAACAAGTGAAAGATAAAAATATAAAATTTGCAGAAGAAAACATAAGAAAACATCTTTAATAACCTTGGGGAAACTAAAGACTTTTAAACACAATACCTAGAAAGGAAATATGATGGTAAGTAGGACTACATTAAAACGAATGTTTCTGTTTATTAGAAGAATTCTTAAGGGAGTAAAATGGCAGTTCACAGAGTGAGAGCAGATATTTGAAATACATGTATCCAACAAATGTGTGTATGCACAATACACAAAGCACCCCTAAAATCAAAATATAAAGGCAAAGAACCTCCATGCAAAACAATTGAATAGACACTTTTGCATGACCAATGAACATACTAAGATGCCCAACTGTATTAGCCATAAGGGGATACAAATTAAAACCAGGATGCAATGCCATTTAAACAACAAACTTCAATACTAAAATTAAAAAAAAAATAGAATTACATAACAGACTGTTGATTACCACAGAGGGGGGCTGTTGGGGGAGGGATGGAGTGGGAGGCTGGGATTAAGAGATGTAAACTATTATATATAAAATGGAAAAGCAACAAGGTCCTACTGTATAGCACAGGGAATGACACTCAATATCTTGTGATAAACCATAATGGAAAAGAATATAAAAATGTCTATATATGTATTACTGAATCACTTTGCTGCACAGCAGTAATTAACACAAAGTTGTAAATAAACTATACTTCAATAAAAAATATAGATTAAAGCAGATGTTGACAAGAATGGGATGCAACCTGAACTTTCATATTCTAAGTGTGTAAATTAGTATGATCACTGTGGAGTGGGTTGAAAGACTTAGCAAATAAAAATTCCCCTTGTAGAGAAATACTTGGAAGTTTCTACTAAAGGTGGACATAGTATAACAAAGTCACAAAGCAATGACTCCTGATTTCTATAACCAATAAAAATAAACCTTTGTGTTCATCATGATAGTGTATAATAATATTCATAGCAGCACTATTTGTTATAGCTCCAAACTGAAAACAATTTTCATTAATCATTTAAATGGACATGCACATTGTGGTATATTCATGATCTGAAATACTATACAGGGGAGAAATTTAATGAACATTAAGGAAATGGCAACCTACTCCAGTACTCTTGCTTGGAAAATCCCATGGACAGAGGAGCCTGGTAGGCTACAGTCCATGGGGTTGCAAAGAGTCGGACACAACTGAATGACTTCACTTTCACTTTAATACAGGTAATCACATGGAAAATTTTGTAAACCCAATGTTGAGTAAATGAAGCCAGATACAAAATAGTACACACCGTATCATTCTACGTATATAAAGTTTAAAAACAGGTAAAGGTAATCAATGGAGTTAGACATTAGAATAGTTACTTGGAGGATAAAAGAGGAAATAATCAATCCACGGGAAGGGGACAGAAAGCAGCTTTGGGACAACTATTATAATTGTTGATTCAATATGAGTTAGAAGAGTGTTTCTACTTTGTGAAAACTCACTGAACTGTGCACTTCATGTTTGGATGATATACATCAAAATTATTTGTTAGCTTTTAAACTAAAACTATGTATGGAAGGACTTAAAATACAAGAAAATAATAGCATTTATGTGAGGGTGGGTTGGTATAAACAGGTAAAATAGTCTAACATTCTTGTATTCCCCAGAAACAGTAAACTGCCAATTAACCAAACCAACCTATTTCTAACAAATAAACTTGACTTGTACAGCTGATTGCGGTAGGTGACTTTTTGTGGTAATTAATATATATTACATAGTCAGCATGAGTCTGTCACCTAGAGAGTAAAAGCTATTTGTGTAAACAGTTCAGGGAAAGATGTTTAGGTGAAAAGAGAAAATAAAAATATGCCTTTTAAGGTTCCAGAAATAAATTACTATATATCACTGTAATTTTAGGACTACATTAAGAAGACAGCTAACTTGAGCCAAAGTGAATTTTCCCATCCCTGCTTTCAAGCCTTCTGTGTATAAACAAAACTTTAGAACTCCGGTGATGCCCCAGGAACAGAGTAGTAGCAGACTTGATTCTAAAGAGGCAAATCTATAAGGCCAAGGACAGAGAGACAAGAGATGAGTTTAGCAGCATCTGGGTGCTGTGGGAAGTTCTCATTAATATTTCTCAGACATGTGCGTTCTAAGTCGCTTCAGTTGTGTCCAACTCTTTGTGACCCTATGGACTGTAGGGAAAGATTGAGGGCAGGAGGACAGGGGGAGAGAGGATGAGATGGTTGGATGGCATTGTTTGCTCAATGAACATGAGTTTGAGCAAACTGCGGGAGATAGTGAAGGACTGGGAAGCCTGGCATGCTGCAGTCCATGGGGTCTCAAAGGAGTTAGACATGAATTAGTGACTGAACCATACTATTATTCATCTAGTAATGTTCTTTTAAACACGTGGCATAAATCATGTGATGCACACATGTGTATGAACATACAGGTCTGTATATGTGTGTGTCAGTTAATCTTCATCTACACGTGTGGGATACTTAGTCCACTTTTGAAATATACTAATCTATTAACCCCCTTGGAGGAGGACATGGCAACCCACCCCAGTATTCTTGCCTGGAGGATCCCATGGACAGAGGGGCCTGCAATCTATTAATCAGCATATTACTGGTAAAATAATTTTTCATTGGGAAATGATACTGTGTTCAAGAAATTTTATGCATGTTGTTCTCCTTTTGAAGGTATGAGATGTAAGAATCTGGAAAACTTGGCAGTCTGCCTTTTGGAGGAAAACACTCCAACTCCAGAGCTGTATGTGGTCCTGTGTCTTCCACTTCACAGAGCCCCTGGACCCAACTAAATGGTTGGCCACCTCTCCCTTGGGGATGTCAGTGGGTTCTTTACTTTATTGTTCAGTTCTCCTGGCAGCATACCTTCTTTTTTTTTTAATTTAATTTTATTTTTAAACTTTACAATATTGTATTAGTTTTGCCAAATATCGAAATGAATCTGCCACAGGTATACCCGCGTTCCCCATCCTGAACCCTCCTCCCTCCTCCCTCCCCTCCCCTCCCTCTGGGTCGTCCCAGTGCACCAGCCCCAAGCATCTAGTACTGTGCATTGAACCTGGTCTGGCGACTTGTTTCATACATGATATTATACATGTTTCAATGCTATTCTCCCATATCTCCCCACCCTCTCCCTCTCCCACAGAGTCCATAAGACTGATCTATACATCGATGTCTCTTTTGCTGTCTCGTACACAGGGTTATTGTCACCATCTTTCTAAATTCCATATATATGCGTTAGTATACTGTATTGGTGTTTTTCTTTCTGGCTTACTTCACTCTGTATAATAGGTTCCAGTTTCATCCATCTCATTAGAACTGATTCAAATGTATTCTTTTTAATGGCTGACCTTCTGATAAGTCAGCATTCATTCTTGGTAGGAGGCGCCCCTGCCATGCTGAATGTTGATTTTGAGCTTTACCTCCACAATGCCCAACTTAGAGGAGACATCCTTTCACAGTGCTTGCGAAAGTGCCTGAGAGTGCAATGGAAACTCGGCTAGCCTGGCAGCACCCTGCATAACTGCCTTTCTGGCTTCATCAAATTAACATGTGTGCATGTGTGCTAAGTCTCTTCAGTTGTATAAGACTCTGTGACCTTATGGACTGTAGCCCGCCAGGCTCCTCTGTCCATGGGATTCTCCAGTCAAGAATACAGGGATGCGTTGCCACGCCCTCCTCCAGGGGATCTTCCTCACCCAGGGATGGAAGCTGCTGCGGCTCCTGCAACTCCTGCATTACAGGCGAATTCTTTACTGCTGAGCCGCTGAGGAAGCCCAAATTAACACGTATTAGGTGTATTTTGGGCTTCCCTAGTGATTCAGCAGTAAAGAATTCACCTGCCAATGCAGGAGACTTGGTTTGATCCCTGCTTGGGAAGATCCCTAGAGAAGGAAATGGTAACATTTTCTCCCCAGTTCCTTCAGTGAGAGTTGAAAGAAAGGGAAGTATGTTTTCTTATACTTTTCTTTCATCCAAATTTCCAAAGGTTTCTCCAAACACATCATCATCTCCTCTGCTGAAAATCACTACCAACCATATCTTTCCACATAAATTCAGCAACATTGGGACCAATAGATGGGGGATTTAATAGCAAGTAGGGACTCTAATCATTCCAGAAACACAGCTATTTCTGCTTTATTAACTATGCCAAAGCCTTTGACGGTGTGGGTCACAATAAACTGGAAAATTCTGAAAGAGATGGGAATACCAGAACACCTGACCTGCCTCTTGAGAAACCTATATGCAGGTCAGGAAGCAACAGTTAGAACTGAACATGGAACAACAGACTGGTTCCAAATAGGAAAAGGAGTATGTCAAGGCTGTATATTGTCACCTTGCTTATTTAACTTCTATGCAGAGTACATCATGAGAAACGCTGGGCTGGAAGAAGCACAAGCTGGAATCAAGATTGCTGGGAGAAATATCAATAACCTCAGATATGCACATGACACCACCCTTATGGCAGAAAGTGAAGAAGAACTAAAAAGCCTCTTGATGAAAGTGCAAGAGGAGAGTTAAAAAGTTGGCTTAAAACTCAACATTCAGAAAACTCAGATCATGGCATCTGGTCCCATCACTTCATGGGAAATAGGTGGGGAAACAGTGGAAACAGTGTCAAACTTTATTTTGGGGGGCTCCAAAATCACTGCAGATGGTGATTGCAGCCATGAATTAAAAGACGCTTACTCCTTGGAAGAAAAGTTATGACCAACCTAGATAGTATATTGAAAAGCAGAGACGTTACTTTGCCAACAAAGGTCCATCTAGTCAAGGTTATGGTTTTTCCAGTGGTCATGTATGGATGTGAGAGTTGGACTGTGAAGAAGGCTGAGCACTGAAGAATTGATGCTTTTGAACTGTGTTGTTGGAGAAGACTCTTGAGAGTCCCTTGGACTGCAAGGAGATCCAACCAGCCCATTCTGAAGGAGATCAGCCCTGGGATTTCTTTGGAAGGAATGATGCTAAAGCTGAAACTCCAGTATTTTGGCCACCTCATGTGAAGAATTCACTCATTGGAAAAGAGTCTGATGCTGGGAGGGATTGGGGGCAGGAGGAGAAGAGGATGACAGAGGATGAGATGGCTGGATGGCATCACTGACTCAATGGACGTGAGTCTGAGTGAACTCCGGGAATTGGTGATGGACAGGGAGGCCTGGCGTGCTGCGATTCATGGGGTCACAAAGAGTCGGACACGACTGAGCGACTGAACTGAACTGAACTAAACTGAGGGACTCTAATCACTGGTGGTCCCTTTCTTAGTGATATTACACCTTCCTATGTTCCCAAATTCCCTTCCTATATTCCCAGACTGTCACGCATCACACAGAACCTCTCTGATGCATGTGTCTTTACTCCTCAACGTGGTGGCCTGTGGTAAGCCAGAAACCTCCAATCTTACCAACACTTTGTAGCCAAAGATAGAGGTAGCCACGAAGCCTAACCTCCACAGGTTATCCTTATTACTTCCACCTGGATATTGTCAACCTCACCTCGCTTCAATGTTCTACCTCAGAATTTGCAAACTTCTACTGTAAAAATCCAGAGAGTACATATTTTAGGCTTTGTAGACCATAAAGTGTGTGTCACAATTATGACAAATGTCAACAACTGATGTCAATTCTGCTGTGGTAGTTCCAAGGCAGCCACAGATAATATATAAATGAAGGAATGTGGCTGTGTTACCACCAAATTTCATCCATGGACATTTGAATTTCATAGTTTTCACAAAATGCTACTTTTAACATTTTTTTAACCATCTAAAGTATAAAGGCATACATAACTTTTTGCTGTTTATTTAGTTGCTAAGTCACATCCTACTCTCTTGTGACCCTGTGGATTGTAGCTTGACAGATTTCTCTGTCCACAGGATTTTTCTGAGTTTGGAGTTGCACAAAAATGGAAGGCAAATAGATTTTGCCTGCTGGTGTTTGCCACCTCCTGCCTTTTCCCATCTTTGGTCTTTGTTATCTGAACCATAAGCCAGGGAGCAGATGTAGTCACAGCTGTCCCTGGAATGTCATCAAGCTTTTTTAATTGAGATGACATTCTTCTAGGCAAAACAATGAATAGAAGACCTGAGTTAAACCAGTGACCAGGTGTTCATCCAAGTCAAAACTGCATATACACAAACTTTAGGGGTTAAGATTAGTATCAGTCAGAATGATTCTCTGGTTTCCATGGGCAGTTACACGATCTCAAGACATATTCAAAGCTGGAGAATATTTGATATAACACAATTGGATTTGATTTCATCTTACATGACAAACTGTAGACACGAGATAGAAGTCTCATCTCCCATTTCTTCCTTCTGGATTTGCCAGCCACTGATTGATGCCCTGTGGGACAGAATCTTTACAGGAGAGATTAATGCCTTCTCCACCCTCCTACAAAAATATTTTTGATCATTTCTGAGATTCCACCCTGAACTTCTCTAATTATTACAGCTGTGTTTATGTATATTTGATTGGAAGCAAAGCATTTTGCAGCCCACATTCAAGTTGCAAGTCATAAAAACTGAAGCTCTTTCCTGGTATACACACTCAAATTAGGACAAGTAATTTTGTGCTGGTATCTTATCTGTTTTAATCTGTGTGTAAATCAATAGTAGAGAGGTTGTAACAGGCAGGAAGGCCAGGGTCTCCAAACAGAGGAAATAGGCTGCGAGTGTCAGACATTTTTTCTCTCTTATGCGGCAGGAAGAAACAAACTAGTGTTACATTTTTTTCCCCCTTCTCTATATTTATGGCCCAGGATAACTCACCTGGTGCCAAGATGATCTCAAAATGCATCTTGTGGGTGAGGTCTGGTGCCATTCTCTGAGTTTTGAGACATTTTCTTTCTTTAATTAGCAGACTGCTAGTAGCTATATAACATCCGGCTAAAGACTAGCAGGGGGATGGGTACTCTTTCTGCCCCCTTCTGATGTCTATGTCAGAAGCGTTCTCTCTCTTTTATACTTTAATAAAACTTTATTACACAAAAGCTCTGAGCCATCAAGCCTCGTCTCTGGCCCGGATTGAATTCTTCTCCTCCAGAGGCCAAGAATCCTGGCGTCTTTCGTGGTTCAGCAACAACCTTTCAGTAAGGTTTAAAAACTTTAAGGATAAAGACTTTTATTCAATAGCACCCCATTCATGGATACATCTGATTGATGTTACTACATGGGAATGACCATATTTTAAGAGCTACAGTTATATATGCATACTACAAGTGGATTTTTCTATAGTGAGACAAATGAGCTAAATTTGTTGTGTATCTGTATTTTCTAAATTCCTACAATAATCCTATAGCAACTGTTTTTAATTTTACAAAGTGATTTTTGAATCTTAGGAAATAGAACAATTATCATCAATTTTCAAAAGAAGAAACCAGAACCAGCTCAGAGAAAAAGTGCAGACAATATTACTACTGTTCTGAGCAGGACCCCATTTCTCTGATTCCCAGTTTAGTGATTTTTGGTTTCTATGATACCTTCCAGAACAAATTGGGTTATGTGTCCAATGAACTTAATGATGACACTTAATGAAGGTAATAAAACTAAGGAATTACCTGACAAAAAGTCATTTTAAATTTACTTTTGAACTTTGGGTCTGGCTTTGATTTACCTGACTAGTACTTCATTCTTACATTCCAGCCATATAATCTATGTACTCACAGCAAAAAGTGAGAGGTGTGCTTCAGTCCACACATTGTTTTCCAGTGATTTGTCTCCAGCTGGGACATTTTCCTCTATTAAGGGAATATGCCTCTTTCTGTTTCTGGTTTAGATAGAAGTTTTTTGTTTTGTTTTATCAGAGAGAAACCAAGTCACACATACATGACACAAACTGAATAAAGTTATTGGTTTTTAAATACTTTATTACATTAATTCTAGTTTCCTGAGTAGATGAATACAATCAAGTTAGCAAATTGGTTTGGTCACTGAGAAAATGAAACGTTTCTGAAACCTCACAAAACATTATAGTGTGCAAACCAGAAGTAGTCAGGCTTTCATCTCTTCACAGAACAGTCACTGAAGCAATGAGGTACATCATAAGATCTTTCACTGCTGCCCTCGTCTCTAAACTGCAGAGGAGAGAAGACACACTTTGAAGGGAATTTCCAGGCAACTGTAGTCAAAAATTATCCAGGAAGCTGCAGGAGGGATGACATTACATGAAACCTTATACTTGCCTCAAAACCTAGGCTACTGAAGTCTACAATGAAATTCACATTTTCTTCACAAATAAATTACATTTAGGAAACTTACCTCCACATTAATTCCCAAATTAGTCAATTATTTGCAGTCTTATCAGCAAACTTCATATTAGGTTGTTGTATTCTGTTAAACTACTTATGATTCAACACTGAGTGACATTTGTAAATACAGTCACAGTTCAAAAGAAAAGTAGTTGACTTGAATTTCTGAATTAGGAATGAAACAAGCTCTTAAATGGCTTTGTTTAAATAATAAACAAAAACGCCCAACAGGGTTTTAAAACCAACACAAAGAGACTGACATTTTAAAAAATCGGCTATTTTAGTTCATTAAAGTATATTTCACAGCTGCTATGATGTGTCTTGCACTGACACCAAATATACTCAGTAATTCACTAGGTTTCCTGTTTCTTTCAGACACTCCTGACACCGATAGCTGATGAACATGGATGGCAGGCTCCCCAGACACTGCTGCACACACGGCTTCGCCAATGCCACCTTCCTGGTAATGATCTTCCACTGTGACAACCCGGCCATCAGTAGCTTTTGCACAGGAGATGATGGTGGCAGCATCCAGGGGTTTAATGGTAAATGGGTCAATAACACAGATAGAAATATCTTGCTGAGAAAGAGCATCAGCAGCTGCTAAGGCTTCATGCAGAGTAACTCCAGCTCCAATTACTGTGACTTTGTCATTATTACTGTGGCGGATGACCTTGGCCCTTCCAATCTCAAAATGTTCTTGTGGGGTATAAATAACTGCAGTTTCTGATCGGTTGGTCCGAATGAAGCACATTCCTTCGCTATTGGCAGCCAGATAAACAGCATGCTCTGTCGAGACAGCATCACTTGGGAGGAAAACAGTGCAATTGGGAATGCTCCGGAACATGGCTAGATCTTCCAAAGCCATCTGGGAAGGGCCATCTTCACCAACAGACACCCCACAGTGAGAACCAATAAGATTTATATTACTTTGAGATATGGCTCCCATCCGGATCTGATCAAATGCTCTAGTCAAAAAGGCACCTAAAGTAGTAACAAAAGTAATGGTTCGACCACGTGTGGCACAGCCCAGTGCCACACTCACCATGTTTTGTTCCGCAGCAAAACACTCAATAAAACGCTCAGGATGTTCTTTCTTGAATATTTCAAAAAAGGTGGAGTTCTTTGGGTCACCATCCAGGACAACAACTCTTTCATTTGCAAGGCCGAGTTTAGCCAGAGCCAAACCATATGCTTTCTGAGTAGCTACCTTGTCACCAACTTTATAATCAGGCAAACAGGTCATTTTTATATTTGTGATGCTGACTGGAGGTGAGCCTTCAACAGGAGGTTTTGGTAGGAGATTCCTGTTGGTCTTTATCTGACTTTTAATTAGTCTAATGATTTCATCTGCTCTTTCTTTTGGCAGTGGCTTTCCATGCCAATTTTCTGCATCCTCAACATTTGGAATACCCCGGCCCTTGTAGGTCTTTGCAATTATGGCAGTGGGCTTGTTCTTCCCTTGAGCAGCTTGAGAAAAAGCCTGGCACAACGCCTCCACATCATGGCCATCTACTAAGTAAGTATTCCACCCAAAGGCCTCGCAGCGATTCCGATAGATGTCTGTGCAGTGCTTCAGGGGCGCAACGCCACTTTGCCCCAAGCGGTTCACGTCGAACACTGCTACGAGATTGTCCAAACCGTAGTGGGAAGCAAAAGCCAAAGCTTCCCAGACGGAGCCTTCTGAGGACTCACCGTCGCCCAGGAGGCAGAATACCCGGTAGCTGGCTTTGTCCAAGTACTTGCCAGTATAAGCCATTCCACATGCAGCCCCCAAACCTTGCCCGAGCGATCCTGTCGCCACATCCACAAACGACAGCCTGGGGGTGGGGTGTCCCTCAAGGTCGCAATGAATTGTCCTCAAGTTCAGCAGGTCAGGTTCACTGATGCTGCCTGCCTCCACCCAGGCAGCATAGAGCAGTGGAGCGGCATGACCCTTGGAAAGGACGAATCTGTCGTTGTCGGGGTGCGCGGGCTCAGTCTGTCTGTACCTCATCGTGTGGAAGAAAAGCACCGACACGATCTCTGCCGCACTGCAGCACGACGTGGGGTGGCCGGAGCCAGAGGCACATGTAGCCCTGATGGAATGGACGCGCAGGCGGTTGGCCAGGTCCTGCAGCACTTGCACTGTGGTCGCGTCCAGTGTCGCGCTGTCCGCCATGTCGGCGCCTTCCCAGGTTCCTGTGCGGGGCAGACGGGGCGGTGCCACGGCGGTTCCGTCAACTGACGGCATGCCTGGCCTTGCCTCGGGGAAATGAGCTCTGGAGGTTCCGTCAGTTAATCGTGACCCCAGCGTCCGCAGCTGCTGCCCCTGGCAATGTCAGTGCAGCTTCATCTTGTGATAGGGAGTCCTGGCCCCACCTCCGGAAGGAACCTGCTTACCACCCGGGCCTAGGTCCTCGACCTGCTCCGAAGGCTCCTTCCAGTGAATGGGTTTTAATACTTAGTCATTTACATGCTTTAACATTATTAAAAATAATTAAACTTCTTTATACTTTCCCTCATTATAAATTCAAAAGTGCTTTCTTTTATCCCTGCATTATGGGATGCTGTTTGTTGAGGTCCTGCTGCTTCTTCCTGCCTTGAGGCTGCCTGAGACATCAGCACTGTTCTGTGCCTGGGTGCTCGGTTGCGAAGTCTGGTCAGACTCCGCATTCCTGAGGACTGTAGTCCTCCAGGCTCCTCTGTTGATAGCATTTTCCAGGCAAGAATACTGGAGTGCGTTGCCATTTCCTCCTTCAAGGGCTTCTTCCCTGACCCAGGTATAGAACCCAAGTGTCCTACATCTCCTGCACGGGGAAATGAATTCTTTACCACTGAGCCACCTGGGAAGCCTATACACTGTTCTGTAGCCCAGCATTAATGGAAATGATCCAGAGATACTGTCAGTCTAATGGATAAGGCAACACTGTGTCAATGAGACTTTCCAGAGCAGCTGGAAATTCTTTTTATTTATTTTTAATTGGACGATAATTGCTCTTCAGCTTTGTGTTGGTGAAAATTCTGACTGACTCGTAGATAGAAATACAATAATTGGACCAAAATTTTCACGAGGATCAAATTTAGAACCGCTGAATGGTCGGGTACATAGAACTGCAATTCCCCCCACGTATCCTAAAATACAGTTACTAATAATACTTTTTAAATATAATTAACTTACTTGCTTTAGTTATATAACTAAACTTGTGCCACTGAGTGCTTCTACCAGGCCAAGGTTGTATATAGCATGTTATCTAAAAACACAAAAACACAATAACAGTACTATCTCTCTCCCATGCTGTGGTATTAAACAGCTTAATTTTTGAGTAATAATACTTAGTTTTAACTTCACATTAAAATCATCACACTGGAAACAAAATAGATTTATCTCCTGGACTCCACCTCAAGAGAAGCTAAATTCTAATCTATGGGACTAGAGTTTCATACCCTATAGTTTTAATGCACCTGTTAATTCTCTGGGAGGAAAATATAACAAATTTAGTGTTGCCAAGAGAGATCTCCGAAATGGAGCTGGGAGGCTACTGAGGAAGTGATTCTTGATGGACTCTGAACTTCTTATCACTTACTGTCTTAACTCAGGCATCCAGAACTCTGCCCTATGCTTCAGAAATTTAAGGTGCTTGTTGGACCCTTACCCTAAATAACTCTGACAGCATATCCCTTAAGAACAAATATCTCCTTCCTGCACAAGGATCAGTGATAATTCTTTCCAGAGAGCTTTAACAAACTTGTGACTTCTGTCTTTATAAATCCCTGGCTCTTTCTCTTCCTTGAAAACTCTTTAACTTCACCCCAATTTGTGCTTCCAGAATGGCAATTCCTAAGACCCCAAATAAAGCTCTTTGTTCCTGGCAGCATTGATACGGATTATTGTTTGACTAATTGCCTACTGTTTAGTCGAAGTTAAGAACCAATAATCTGCAGATTGGCTTAGTTCAGTGGTTTTCAACATTGGTTGTACTTTAGAGTTATCTGAGGAGTTAAACAAACAAATCTTGTGTCCAGGCTGCATTCCAAAACAGCCAAATCAGAAATTCTGGGTAAAGGATCTAAGCACCAGTAATTTTTAAAGCTCCCATGATAATTTCAATGTTCAGTTGGGTTGTAAACAACTAAGGGGGTCTTACTGTTCTTTATATGTCTCTTACATTATATCTCAGATAAATTTTACATATTACTTGTAACTTACAATTTTTATTTTTAAGAATATATGTTAGAATAAACCATAATGGTATGATACAGACAACATTTTAAGACTTGCTGGAGAAATGCTGGGATCAGAAAAATCCTTAGAAGTCCATCTTGTATTACTCTGCATTCCTTTTACAAATTAATACTGACTTATCTTTTACACTACTAAAGGAAGACAAAATAAAAACATACCAAACTAGATGGGAGTAAGATGGAAGTTAGGAAAAAAAAAAAATGCTATATCAAAACAGCAAACTACTAGGGGCTGACAGGAAAGCAGTTAACATAAACGTAGGCAATTCACTATTATTTTGACTAAAGAGAGCTCTGCTACTGCTGCTAAGTCACTTCAGTCGTGTCCGACTCTGTGTGACCCCATAGACGGCAGCCCACCCAATTAACCCTAAAAATTGGAAGCTAAACGTGACAGTGTAAAAATGTTCTATGAGGCAGTGCTTACTTGAAAAAAAAAATGGGAGAAATAAGAACTACTTAACATTTCTTTTAAATTTCCCAAATTCTTCCATTTGTTTAAAGTATTGCACAATTATCTCCCAAATTATTAAACAGAAAGTTCTTACCCTTAATGTTAGTAAGGGTCAATTTTGTTAAGAAAAGAATGTAGTCTTGGCGATTTAATGCTTTAGATAATGAGTGTGAATTTCCCTCTGTTGCTTCGTGAGACAGTGTGGAATTTTTTTGACTACATAGAAAAGAATGCTTTGTAAATTATCTGTAAAATATTTTTAAGTGTTCTGAGATTTTTAAAATCTCCCTTAAAAATCTTCCCTTAAAAAGGGAAGAAATGGAAATTTAAATATTATAAAAATTATGAATACTCCTTGTAGGCATTTTAGTCTTTAAAAATATATTTTCAAATATGCAATTGAAAGTAACCATATTAGTGAGCTTCCCTGGTGGTCCAGTCATTAAGAATCTGCCTAGCAATGCAGGAAATATGGGTTCGATCCCTGGTCCGGGAAAGAAGACCCCACATGCTGCCTGAAAACTAAGCCGGTGCGTCACAACTACTGAGCTTGCGCCATAGAGCCTGAGAGCCACAACTAATGAAAGCCCTGTGTACATCAACAGAGATCTAGCACAGCCAAAAATACATACATAAATAAAATTATAAAAGAAAGAATAAAGCTTCCTTTTAAAAAAATAGAAAGAAAAAAACCATATAAATATAACGTATATGTAACTTGATAATACAAGTCATCCAATGTGGCTGTGAACACAACTTACTCAAATAAATCAAAGACGTGTTACCACATTCTATTTTCTCCACTTAGAAGAGACTATTACTGACAAAAGGCCAGCCCCCAAGCTTTAAGCCAAATGCCAAAAGTCCGTTACTTGTTTTAGAAGTCATTTTGGAAGACAGTTAAAAGTTTTCTGCAAGTGGGAAGAAATTATTCATTTATTAATCTTGGTTTATACACTTAAAGTAGGGATTGGAAGATTCAAGTACATACTGGATTAGGGAGTTAAATGAGTAAACGTATGTAGAATATGATGTAAGAGGGTTGGAGGGACCTCTGACAGATTGGAGAATACAAGCCCACCTAAAGTCATGCAAAATTGGAAGATTTGTGAACATTTTGTTGGGGGAACAAAGCATTTCTTCAGGCTGCCAGTTTTTGCCCATGATTTATTTGTTTTTACCCCTGATTTTACCCCAGTTTTTGCCCCGACTTGTTTAAAAATAAACAAATATTTATTTTTACTTGTTTAAATTTTTCACTTTTTTTCCTCATAGTAAGAAAAAATATTATTCTAATATGTACTTGAAATGAAGTTAAAACCCAGCAGGAACACTAATACATATAGTTATGGAAGGAAAAATGTAAAAAGCAGGAATTAGTAAGTGCAATTTCTGAGGAAACAAAAGACACCTACTGATTACTCAGGAGGTCTACATCAATTTGTGAAAATATACACTTCCACTATGTGAGAGTGAGTTACCTTTAGACTGAGAAAACGGAAGTTTCACTGATATTTTATCTCAACTGTTGAATTTTGTTAAAATGGAATTTTGTCAAAGAAAGACACAGATGATGAATTCATCCTTTTTCTTACTTTGTTTAAATTTGGCTAGTTTAGTGGGCTGAGTATGGAGCTAGTGAGAGTAAGATTCTTGTGTAGGGCAATAAGTTTCTTGCAGGGGGATAAAGGTATTCTACTTTCTTGAATTGTTGCTTTGAAATTTACGGCACATGCTATTACTGACAGTCCTACTTTTTCCATAAAGTTTTAATTTTGGTGAGGGGAGGGTTAGAGGGTTGGAGAGTAACATACTAAGAAAGTTAGGCCTACTTCTTAAAGTGCTTCTCAGATGAATAAGTCCTGGAAATGTAATTTACAGCCTAGTGACTACAGTTCAAAACACTGTGTTAAATATTTGAAAGTTGTTAGGAGAGTAGATTTTAAAAGGTCTCACCACACATACATACAAATTATAATTATGTGAAGTATGGATATGTTAACTAACCTTATTGTGGTAATTATTTTTTTCAATATAAATAGGTATCAAATCAGCACATTTTATGCCTTAAAATTACACAATATGTTAATTATATCTCAATAAGCTGGGAAAAAAATAAACTGCTTCTATTTCAGTCCATTATTTCTAAGTTTGCCTCTATTGTCTGTTTCTCATTGAACAAGGAGTTACACAGTTTTTTGAAATAGTAATTAAAAATATTAAATGATGGACATTGTTTAGGGGTGCTATATTTTGTTAACTTCTTGTAAAGAGTACTGGACTTCATTCAAGCAGACAGCTTGGTGCTTTAAAATTGTTTAAGTTTGTGAAGACGGGTATAAAGTATGCTTCACTCTGGTATTACTGCAAAAGCATATTTTCCCTGGGGTTTCCACTGAAGCTCCCAAGTGTTCAACAAGGACCCTCCCCTCTGGTTGAATCCCCAAGATTAAGTTGTGCCAGTGAGCTCTATGTGAACTCGGGACTGTTTCATATGCTGCCCCCAAGTTGTTCTTTGCCTGGCCTAGTAGAGGCCCTCACAATTCTGCAGTGCTCTGTGTAAGACAGCCTCCTCCTGTTTGCAAAGTCCCTCCAGGAAGGAAACCATGAAGATGATGTGGCTTACCTTGTTTATTTTTCTTCTTTAAGGATTATAGTTCCATGCTGCTTTTTTCCCAACATTTGAACACTGTTTCTTTGTATAGTTCTCTAATTTTGTTATTCTTTATGGCTAGTGGGTAAATCTCATTCTAGTTACTCTATCATAGCCTTAGAAACAGACCCCACAAGACTCTGGAGTTCAGAATTTCTAACTACATCAATTATTGCTAACCTTTTTGGTGTCATTTAAAATATATGTCCCCTAAAGTACAGTCTGTATGCTAAGTTACTTTAGTCAAGTCTGACTCTTTGGGACCCTGTGAACTGTAGCCCACCAGGCTGCTCTGTCCATGGGACTGATTCTCCAGACTAGAATGCTGGAGTGGGTTGCCATTTCCTTCTCCAGGGAATCTTCCCAATCCAGGGATCAAACCCACATCTCTTACATCTCCTGCACTGGCAGGCAGGTTCTTTATCACTAGTGCCACTGAATCATTTTGCTGTACAGCAGAAATTAACATCACATTGTAAATCAACTATATTTCAGTGAAAAATAATAAAAAAAAAAAAAAAACAATTTAATTGGAGATTTTTTTTTTTTGCATAAGATATAGGTGCTTTTATTTTTTTTTCTAATTTTATTTTATTTTTAAACTTTACATAATTGTATTAGTTTTGCCAAATATCAAAATGAATCCGCCACAGGTATACATGTGTTCCCCATCCTGAACCCTCCTCCCTCTTCCCTCCCCATACCATCCCTCTGGGTCGTCCCAGTGCACTAGCCCCAAGCATCCAGTATCGTGCATCGAACCTGGACTGGCAACTTGTTTCTTACATGATATTTTACATGTTTCAATGCCATTCTCCCAAATCTTCCCACCCTCTCCCTCTCCCACAGAGTCCATAAGACTGTACATATCTTTGTAGAGAACTTAAAAATAAATCTGCTTTATGTATTTTTAAAAATCTTATTGTTATGGTTAGTTGAATTTTCTAGAGAGATTTAATACTGTTCTGTAAAATGCAAAAACCTTTTGCTTGTGAATGATCTTAAATTAACCCCTCTGAAACATACCAAATATCTACCTTTCTTTTTAGAAAGGGGACGTGAACTCATAATCCTTTATTTTTGATGAATAGTGATCATCATTATAAACACTGGCTATTACATCCTATTGAAATTCAATAAGAAAATCCAAATAATTATCTAAAATGATGCCTAAGGGAGGTTATTCCAATATCTTCAGAATAATGTTAGGATAAATATTCAAAATTTTTTATTGCTGTACTATAGTATAACTTTCAGGTTCTATGTCTGTGGTGACAAAATGACCCCCTAGAAGAAAAAAATTGGAAGTGGCCCAAGCAAGGTTTAAGTTCATTTCTCCTTCATGTAAAAATTCAGAAGATGGTGGAAAGTCCAGACTTGTCAGACAGTTCTGTTCAACAGGGTCTCTCCAGGGTGAAAGTTCTTTCTGTCTTGTTGCCCATTCGTTCCTCAAGTGTTGCCTCATCTGCAAAGCTGAAGCTGAAAATTATCTTATCATTTTTTTACTCCCACATGAAGGAACAAAAAGGATGGAAGGGAAGTAGGAAATTCATTTTTTCAGGAAGTATCCCAGAAATTATACACCTTATGTCTCATATTCCATTGGTAAGAACTTACTTGCCTAATCACATTCAATATTATGGGAGATCGGGAAATGTAAGAGTATGTTAAATTATCATGTAGGGGCTTATGCTTATAATTATCTGGTTGGTGCAAAACTAATTGCAGTTTCAGACCATGAAATTTAAATCATTGTAACTAGGCTCAAACACATCTTTATTCATCAAAATAGGAACCATTATGATAAACAAAGTTTTGCCAATGAGAAATAAGTTTGTTTATTCCTGTAGCATAAAAATCATGCTTCAGGATCTGATGAACTGTGGAAAGCATTTTGTGCATGCTGCTGGTTGTGGAAGTGTTTTCCCTGCAAAAAATTGTTGAGATGCTTGAAGAAGTAGTACTCAGTTGGAGAGAGGACAGGTGAATATGGCAGATGAGGTAAAACTTCACAATCCAATTTGTTCAACTTTTGAAGTGTTGGTTATGCAATGCGTGGTCAAGCATTGTCATAGCAAAGAACTGGGTCCCTTCTGTTGACCAATGACAGCGGCACACATAGCAGTTTTTGGTGCATCTCACTGATTTGCTGAACATTCTCAGATGTAATGGCTTCGCCTGGACTCAGAAAGTTGTAGTGGATCAGACACCAGCAAACACTGATCATGACTTCTTTTTGGGGGAAGTTTGGCTTTGGAAAGTGCTTTGTAGCTTCTTCTGGGTCCAACCACTGAGCTGGTTATCACCAGTTGTCATAAAAAATCCAGTCTTTGTCACAGGTCACAATCAGATCGAGAATGGTTTGCTGTTGTTGCATAAGGTAAGAGAAGATGACACTTCAGAATGATGATGTTTTTGATTTCCAGTTAGCTCATGAAGCATCCACTTATTGAGCTTTTCCACCTTTCCAATTTACTTCAAATGCCAAACGACCATAGGATGGTTGATATTGAGTTCTGCAGCAACTTCCTGTGTAGTTGTAAGAAGATCAGTTTTGATGATTGCTCTCAGTTGGTTGTCAACTTCATATGGACAGTCACTACATTCCTCATCTCAAGGAGCTCATCTTTGAAAACTTGAACCACCACTGCACTGTATGTTCATTAGCAGTTTCTGGACCAAAAGAGTTTTTGATGTTGTGAGTTGTCTTTGCTGCTTTATGACTCATTTTGAACTCAAATAAGAAAACGGCTTGAATTTGCTTTCTGTCTAACATTATTTCTATAGTCCAAACATTAAAATATAAAATAATCAGCAAGTAATGTCATTAGCAAAAAAAGAAACAAACATAAAGTGAGAAATGTGCATTATAATTTATTAAAACTGTATTACAATATCAAATGGCAAATTTCAGCAATATGAAAACCACAATTATGTTTGCACCAACCTAATACTAAAACAAAAGTAAAAATCAATACTGGTATATAATTCATAATCTCCACCACACATTAATATTTAACTTTTGGTAATGTACATAGTCTTGCAACACCTTTTACATATCTTGTTGTCAAGTTCCAAACACTTAACCTTCAGAGCAATGTTTTCTATGCTTAAGAATCAAAGCAGATTTTTTTCATTAAACAATAATAATTGATTCATTTATTTATTGCATGCTTGATAGATTCAAAGCTAATATAGATGCTAATACTAAGCTAATGCTCTACTGATGAATCAAAGTTAGTTCTTGCCCTCCAGATACTGGACTTCAATCTAGTAGGGAAAACATACATGATTACGGTAAATGCCCCTTAGCGCCGAGTGTGGTACCAGGGCAGAGAAACAAATACTCTTAGCTATTTAACAGTAACTATGGAATGTAATCCAAGTCTATGCCCCAACCAGTAATGCTGAAGAAGCTCAAGTTGAACGGTTCTATGAAGACCTACAAGATCTTTTAGAACTAACACCCAAAAAAGATGTCCTTTTCATTATAGGGGACTGGAATGCAAAAATAGGAAGTCAAGAAACACCTGCAGTAACAGGGAAATTTGGCCTTGGAATATGGAATGAAGCAGGGCAAAGACTAACAGAGTTTTGCCAAGAAAATGCACTGGTCATAACAAACACCCTCTTCCAACAACACAAGACTCTATACATGGACATCACCAGATGGTCAACACCGAAATCAGATTGATTATATTCTTTGCAGCCAAAGATGGAGAAGCTCTATACAGTCAGCAAAAACAAGATCAGGAGCTGACTGTGGCTCAGACCATGAACTCCTTATTGCCAAATTCAGACTTAAAATGAAGAAAGTAGGGAAAATCACTAGACCTTTCAGATATGACCTAAATCAAATCCCTTATGATTATACAGTGGAAGTGAGAAATAGATTTAAGGGCCTAGATCTGATAGATAGAGTGCCTGATGAACTATGGAATGAGGTTCGTGACATTGTACAGGAGACAGGGATCAAGACCATTCCCATAGAAAAGAAATGCAAAAAAAGCAAAATGGCTGTCTGTGGAGGCCTCACAAATAGCTGTGAAGAGAAGAGAAGTGAAAAGCAAAGGAGAAAAGGAAAGATATAAACATCTGAATGTAGAGTTCCAAAGAATAGCAAGAAGAGATAAGAAAGCCTTCTTCAGTGATCAATGCAAAGAAATAGAGGAAAACAACAGAATGGGAAAGACTAGGAATTTCTTCAAGAAAATCAGAGATACCAAAGGAACATTTCATGCAAAGATGAGCTCGATAAAGGACAGAAATGGTATGCACCTAACAGAAGCAGAAGATATTAAGGAGAGATGGCAAGAATACACAGAAGAACTGTACAAAAAAGAGCTTCACGGCCCAGATAATCACGATGGTGTGATCACTGACCTAGAGCCAGACATCCGGAAATGTGAAGTCAGGTGGGCCTTAGAAAGCATCACTATGAACAAAGCTAGTGGAGGTGATGGAATTCCAGTTGAGCTATTCCAAATCCTGAAAGATGCTGCTGTGAAAATGCGGCACTCAATATGCCAGCAAATTTGGAAAACTCAGCAGTGGCCACAGGACTGGAAAAGGGCAGTTTTCATTCCAATCCCAAAGAAAGGCAATGCCAAAGAATGCTCAAACTACTGCACAATTGCACTCATCTCACACGCTAGTAAAGTAATACTCAAAATTCTCCAAGCCAGGCTTCAGCAATATGTGAACCGTGAACTTCCTGAGGTTCAAGCTGGTTTTAGAAAAGGCAGAGGAACCAGAGATCAAATTGCCAACATCTGCTGGATCATAGAAAAAGCAAGAGAGTTCC
Organism: Bos indicus x Bos taurus; assembly: GCF_003369695.1. Classification (NCBI taxonomy): domain Eukaryota; kingdom Metazoa; phylum Chordata; class Mammalia; order Artiodactyla; family Bovidae; genus Bos; species Bos indicus x Bos taurus. The sequence continues at coordinate 2,227,995 of NC_040081.1, read as the reverse complement.
AGAAAAACATCTATTTCTGCTTTATTGACTATGCCAAAGCCTTTGACTGCGTGGATCACAATAAACTGGAAATTCTGAAAGAGATGGGAATACCAGATCGCCTGATCTGCCTCTTGAGAAATCTGTATGCAGGTCAGGAAGCAACGGTTAGAAATGGACATGGAACAATAGACTGGTTCCAAATAAGAAAAGGAGTTCGTCAAGGCTGTATATTGTCACCCTGTTTATTTAACTTATATGCAGAGTACATCATGAGAAACGCTGGACTGGAAGAAACATAAGCTGGAATCAAGATTGCCTGGAAAAATATCAATAACCTCAGACATGCAGATGACACCACCCTTATGGCAGAAAGTGAAGAGAAACTCAAAAGCCTCTTGATGAAAGTGAAAGTGGAGAGTGAAAAAGTTGGCTTAAAGCTCAACATTCAGAAAACGAAGATCATGGCATCCGGTCCCACCACTTCATGGGAAATAGATGGGGAAACAGTATCAGACTTTATTTTTCTGGGCTCCAAAATCACTACAGATGGTGACTGCAGCCATGAAATTAAAAGACGCTTACTCCTTGGAAGGAAAGTTATGAACAACCTAGATAGCATATTCAAAAGCAGAGACATTACTTTGCCAACAAAGGTTCGTCTAGTCAAGGCTATGGTTTTTCCTGTGGTCATGTATGGATGTGAGAGTTGGACTGTGAAGAAGGCTGAGCGCCAAAGAATTGATGCTTTTGAACTGTGGTGTTGGAGAAGACTCTTGAGAGTCCCTTGGACTTCAAGGAGATCCAACCAGTCCATTCTGAAGGAGATCAGCCCTGGGATTTCTTTGGAAGGAATGATGCTAAAGCTGGAACTCCAGTACTTTGGCCACCTCATGCGAAGAGTTGATTCATTGGAAAGGACCCTGATGCTGGGAGGGATTGGGGGCAGGAGGAGAAGGGGACGACAGAGGATGAGATGGCTGGATGGCATCACTGACTCGATGGACGTGAGTCTCAGTGAACTCCGGGGGTTGGTGATGGACAGGGAGGCCTGGCGTGCTGTGATTCATGGGGTCGAAAAGAGTCAGACACGACTGAGCGACTGATCTGATCTGATCTGATCTGATGGAATGTAAGAGGTCATCTTTGACCTAGGTTTTGTAGAATGGGTATGATTTTCATTAGTGTAAATATGACAAGAAGTCAAGAACAAAGTTCCAAAAGTAGAAAAAGAGAATTTCTAATCTGACAGGAAAAAAAAAGATTCATGCTGAGAACAGTGAGGGAAAGAACGAAGTCAGATTTTGAAAAGGCCTTGAAATAAAGCCAAATGGGTTATTTTTTAGTTTTGCTTTATTCTCTTGCTTTGGGGTTGGGGGTGAAGTGCAACACAAGGATTTTAATCATCTGAACATCTTGATTATGGCAGTGTTTGGTAAAAATTGTTTTGATAATATCCAGTTCAGTCACTCAGTCATGTCCAACTCTTTATGACCACATGGAATGCAGCATGGCAGGCTTATCACCAACACCCGGAGCTTGCTCAAACTCATGTCCATCGAGTCAGTGATGTCATCCAACCATCTTATCCTCTGTTGTCCCCTTCTCCTCCTGTCTTCAAAATTTCCCAGCATCAAGGTCTTTACCAGTGAGTTCTTCGCATTAGGTGGCCAAAGTATTGGAGCTTCAGCTTCAGCATCAGTCCTTCCAATGAATATTCAGGACTGATTTCCTTTAGGACTGACTGATTTGATCTCCTTCCATTCCAAAAGACTCTCAAGAGTCTTCTCCAACACCACAATTCAAAAGCATCAATTCTTTGCTACTCAGCATTCTTTATGGTCCAACTCTCACATCCATACATGACTACTGGAAAAACTATAGCTTTGACTAGACAGACTTTTGGTGGCAATGTAATGTCTCTGCTTTTTAATATGCTATCTAAGTTGGTCATAGCTTTCCTTCCAAGGAGCAAGCATCTTTTAATTACATGGCTGCAGTCACCATCTGCAGCGATTTTGGAACCCAAGAAAATAAACTTTATCACTGTTTCCATTGTTTCCTCATCTATTTGCCATGAAGTGATGGGACCAGATGCCATGATCTTCATTTTTTGAACACTGAGTTTTTAAGCCAGCTTTTTCACTCTTCTCTTTCACCTTCATCAAGAGTCTCTTTAATTTGCTTTCTGCTATAAGAGTGGTGTTATCTGCATTTCTGAGGCTATTGATATTTCTCCCTGAAGTCTTGATTCCAGCTTGTGCTTCATCCAGTCCAGCATTTCACATGATGTACTCTGCATAGAAGTTAAATAAGCAGGGTGACAATATACAGCATTGACGTACTCCTTTCCCACTTTGGAACCAGTTGTTGTTCCATGTCTGGTTCTAACTGTTGCTTCCTGTCCTACATACAGATTTCTCAGGAGGCAGATAAGGTGTTCTGGTATTCCCATCTCTTTAAGAATTTTCCACAGTTTGCTGTGATCCACACAGTCAAAGGCTTTAGTGTAGTCAATGAAGCCGAAGTAGATTTTTTTTTTTAATTTTCTTGATTTTTCTATGATACAATCATGTAGGCAATTTGATCTCTGGTTCCTCTGCCTTTTATAAATCCAGCTTGAACATCTGATAGTTCTTGCTTCGTGTACTGTTCAAGTATAGCTTGGAGAATTCTGAGCATTACTTTGCTAGTGTGTGAGATGAGTGCAATTGTGCAGTAGTTTGAACATTCTTTGACATTGCCTTTCTTTGGGATTGGAATGAAAGCTGACCTTTTCCAGTCCTGTGGCCACTGCTGAGTTTTCCAAATTTGCTGGCATATTGAGTGCAGCACTTTCAAAGCATCTTCCAGGATTTGAAATAGCTCCACTGGAATTTCATCACCTCTACTATCTTTGTTCGTAGTGATGCTTCCTAAGGCCCACTTGACTTTGCATTCCAGGATGTGTGACTCTGGGTGAGTGATCACATCATCATGGTTATCTGGGTCACGAAGATCTTTTTTGTATAGTTCTTATGCTTATTCTTGCCACCTCTTCTTAATATCTTCATCTTCTGTTAGGCCCATACCATTTCTGCCCTTAATTGTGTCCATCTTTGCATGAAATGTTCCCTTGGTATCTCTGATTTTCTTGAAGAGATCTCTAGTCTTTCACACTCTACTGTTTTCCTCTATTTTCTGCATTGATCACTTAGGGGGGCTTTCTTATATTTCATGCTATGCTTTAGAAGAGATAAAATAAATGTGGGGAAGGTGAGGCTTTGTGGTCAGATAATACAGGCTTAACTAAGGGAGCTCTTCATTTTGTTACCGTCACAAAAAATATAGTTCTGAGAGTTTGTCCGTGGGTGTATCTAGACACTCCCAGTTCCCAGTCCTCTGATGAATCCTGAGCAAGGCAAATTATACTCTGACTATAAAAACGCTGGAAGAAAATTTCTCTGCACACATAGGAGCTTTTCTATTTGCTACACATATGATACAAAATTGTTGCAGAAAATTGTAGGACAATTCATGAATAATAAACACAAACTATAATAAGGAAAATTACATTTCCAGGATTATTTAGTGTTACAGTTTCCTTTAGGATCTATTTCTGTTCCAATTATAAATATCATGTTCTTTCTTTCAGATCAATTTTCAAATGTTCAGCTTTAATTTCCTATAAATTTAACTTAGTGTGCAATGGAGGTTATAAACTAAATAAACCTCACTTGTGACTCCAAAACATTTTTTATATACATACATAGAGTTCTGAACATCAAATTTAATGCAAATAAGTGGAATTATCTGACAAGATTGAGAACAAGAAGTTGAGAAAACAGCAGATCTGCTGTAACAAAAGAATCCACACTGGGGGTTGAGGGTGGGAAGCTAAAACAACAGATGACCTAACAGCTCTGCAGGCTGGAGGTCCAAAATAGAGGTTTGAGCAGGCTGTCCTGCTGGGGACGTGAGGACAGGGCCCATGCCAGGCCTCTCTCTTTGGCTTGCCGATGCCTATCTTCCCTCTGTGCATGACTCTGTACTCAAACCTCCCCTTTTCATAAGGACTTCAGTTCTTTTGGGATAGAGCCCACCTTAGTGATTTCCTTTTAATTTGACTACTTCCAGAAAGATTACTGCAACTCCAAACAAGGCCACATTTCTGAGGTAGGGGCTTGGGACTCCCAGACATATTTTGAGGGGGCAGGGAGGGGTTGTAGTTCAAACTGTAACACTTGTTTTATGGTCACAGAAGTCCATATTCACATACTGGAGTTTTTTCCTTATGCATGTCTACATCCAAATCTTTTTTTAAAAAAAAAAAAAGACAAATCTTATTTAATTTTTGGCCACATCCTGAGGCATGTGGGATCTCAGTTCCCTGCCCAGGGATCAAACTTGCATCCCTTGCACTTAAAGGCAGAGTCTTAACCACTGGCCCACTGGAGAAGTCCTCAAATTTCTTCTTTTTGTCAGGATATTAGACATATTGGATTAGGGGCCCACCCTTCTCCAGTAATGACCTCTTATCTTAACTAATTACATCTGCAATGGCCTTAGTTGCAAATAAGGTCACATTCTGAGGTGCTACAGGCTAGGAACTTGCCCAGTTATACCCTAAGCTTGATCACCAGCCCTTATATTTTTGTTTGTGTTAACACATCTCCGATGAGACCACAGTCTTTGAGCACTTTAATCAAATTCAACTGTTCTCATTCGTCCTTTTTTCAACTGGCAAAGTTATAAAAAAAAAAATTGCTTTAAAAATTCAAACACTCTGGAAGAATATAGTGCAATTATTTTCCAATCTTCCTCCACCTCAATCCTCATCTTGTAAACTATTAGCAGTTGATTGTTATCCTTCCTGATATCTTCTGAGCTGTCTTCCTTCCACATTTTGTTGTGAGATCTCTTATGCATACTGTCTTATAGCTCACTTTTTCTACTTAAAAAAGCCTACTACATTGCCCACATTGATACATACAGATTTAAACCATTTTTAAAAAGCAGCAGCAAATAACCATGACATATTAGAGTAGCGATAAAGCATGTGACCACGAGATGGCGTTAGCACACAACCAACTGTATATGGAAGCTACTGCAACAAATTTTAGGGCTTCTCTGGTGGCTCAGAAGGTAACCAATCTACCTGCAATGCAGGAGACCTGGGTTCAGTCCCTGGGTCGGAAAGATCCCCTGGAAGAGCAAATGGCAACCCACTCCAGTATCTTACTTGGAGAATTCCATGGACAAAGGATCCTGGCAGGCTATAGTACATAGGGTTGCAAAGAGTTGGCCACGATGAGAGACTAACAATTCTGACAGATTTGCTGGGTGTCAGGGAAAGCCCCTCAGCGCTAATCCCCTCCCAAAAGCAGGGTAGAGCCACTATCCTGCAGGGGAGAAAACGGGGGGTCAGAGAGGGGAGACTCCGGGCCAGATACCTCTGAAGAGCAGCAGTGGCTTTGGATCTTCTAGAGCCCCAGGGTTGATCTCACCTAATGGGTGATGTTTTGCTGGGTGGTGTTTCACAAGGTATACAAAGCAGGGAGACTAAAAGGTTAAACACCTGCTCTTTGGAACTGTATTAAAAACAACTAGATGTGTAAATTTTGATTTTAACACCAATCAGGCTTTTGAGTTACTAGGTCCCAGACTGCTGTGAGGAACGAAACAAGAGATAACTTTATGCCGGATCACCTTTAACTCCCTTGTATAACAGCTGGCTCCCTGTAAAGTGTGAAGACATTTTACAAATTCTCTGTAGCAAAAAATTATCATAGATTTGTCAAAAGATAAATTTACAACCAATTTACATCATATGTGACAAAAGGCTAATTTTATTAATGTAATCGAGACTACTAACAATAAGTAGGGTAAAATGGTAAAGAAGCACGGGATCTTCCAAATCAACTGTGAAAATGACAGAAGCCAGAAGGAACTGGTGGTTAGAAGTGAGATTGCAACTGTGAACTCCTTGAGAGGATGGGTGGAGACAGTGGCTTGGGAGGGAGGTGTCTGGCAGCCAGGGAGGGATCTGGAGAGGCTGTACCCTGAGCTCCTGTCTCTCTTCCTTCACAGGGGAAGGGAGAGCGTCCCTGGTGTCCTGGTGGTGGGAGGCACCAGCAGCAGAGACAGAGCCCAGCTAAGCAAGGAGAGATGCAGACAGCCTCCGAGGACGACAGGTGCCTGGAGCTATTACACTTCCTGCTCTCCTGTCAGCAGCTGGTCTCTGCAGTCTCTCCTCTGACACCTGACCCTCCACACTCTCAAACTTTCAAAAACAGACTCAGTCAAGAGGGTGACTTTTAGCATGTTCCCAGGACACATTACATGACAAAAATTGACTCCATCGTGAAGTATGATGCTACAGGTTCAAAGAAAATACCTATCTGAGGGGTGCAACTTCTCAAAAAGAAAGTAAAAAGAAATAAAATTGAACAGCATATACCACCTTAAGCACATTATTGGAACAGATGAACCAATAACTTAAGTTATGACATATTCAAAAGAGTTGAAGAAGAATATGGTAATAAAGCAAAGGGATAAGAAATTACTTCAGAAAACCAGTGATATATGAGATATATATAAATGTGTGTGTGTGTGTGTTAGAAATAAGATACTTAAATGAAGTTATAAGATGGAATATCTAGCAGGATGATTGTATCAATGAACAAAAGAATAAACTGGGAGATCAAGTTAGGAGCCTTCCAAGGGGAAACAGAAATGAATAAAAATATAGAAAATATAAAAGAAAGGCTAAAAAATCAGGAGAACAGAATTATCAATATCTAGATAATACAAATCCCCAAAAGGAATTGATGGGCCATACAGTGCAGGACACATAAAGGAAATATCTAGACACACTATAGTAAAATTACAGAAGAGAAAATGCAAGAGAAATTATGAAACGATTCCACACAAAAAGTAAACCACCCACAAAGGAACCAAAATTAGGCCAACATGAGACTTCTCAACAGTATACTGGATTCAAGAGACAATGGAGTAATATGTTTGTGCTTAACATTTTTTAAACAACTTTACTGTGAAGTATACCCTATAAATATAATAAATGTGCATAAAACACAAATATGACACATGAAGAAAATTATAGAGCAAACAGCAAGGTAACCATTATTCAGGTTAAGAATATTGCTGTTGACTTATGAAAGTATCTGTAGAAATCACAGCTGATTTTGCCTGTTTTGAACTTTATAAATGAACCTATACTGTATGCATCCTTTTGTCTATTACTTCTCTTATATTGATTAAAAATTATCAATGCTTATCATATTGTAGTTTCTTTTGCTCTATAGAATTTATCACATTTATTTTTCTATCTTTTGTTGATGAATAATTAGTTTTTTCCTCGTTTGAGCTATTACAAATAATATTGTTAGGAATGTTTTTGTATACAAATCTTGAGAGACATGGGCTGGAGTTCCTAGGGATTATGTCCAGGAATGACACGGCTGGATTAGAAGAATTACACATTTTGACATTTCAGTTAATGCCAGAGTGGTTTCCCAAAGTGAATAAACAAACAGAAGCTTGTTCTTTGAGGTCAGGAATAAAACAATGACGTCCATCAGTTCATGCTTTTAACATATTAAGGAGTACTGTTCTATTCCTATTTACACATATTTATAAAATCTAAACAGTCTGGGTTTATAATTTTAACATTAGCAGATATTTGAGTAAGCATTTTAAAAGATAAGGATGGGAATAGCTGTTTTCTATTCCTCTGTATCAGTTTTAAGATATATATTTTTAAAAAATGTGTCCATTTTATTTAAATTTATTTGGTCATAATATCCTTTTATCCTTGCATCATCTGAGGTGATATCACCTGTTTCAGTTTTGATATTGTATAATTGGGTCTTTAAGTTTTTTGAGTAGCCCTGCAGGAATGTATCAATATTACCATTTTTGGGAAAGAAATACATTTTTACATTCATGTTCACATTATGTATATTTTTTCAATTTCAATAATGTCTGCTCTTCATTCTCTTCCACCTTTTTTTTTTTAATTAATTTTATTTTATTTTTAAACTTTACATAATTGTATTAGTTTTGCCAAATATCAAAATGAATCTGCCACAGGTATACATGTGTTCCCCATCCTGAACCTTCCTCCCTCCCCCCTCCCCATACCATCCCTCTGGGTCGTCCCAGTGCACCAGCCCCAAGCATCCAGTATCGTGCATCGAACCTGGACTGGCATCTCGTTTCATACATGATATTTTACATGTTTCAATGCCATTCTCCCAAATCTTCCCACCCTCTCCCTCTCCAACAGAGTCCATAAGACTGTTCTATACATCAGTGTCTCTTTTGCTGTCTCGTTCCACCTTCTTTTTGAATTTCTCTTGTTGCCTTTTGCTTGCTTCTAATCAGCATTTCCTCTTCTCTAATATTTATGTGTGTGTAATAAGTTGTTTCACTCATGTCTGAATTTTTGGAACCCTATGATTGTAGCCTGCCAGTCTCCTTTGTCCATAGCATTCTCCAGGCAAGAATACTGGAGTGAGTTGCTGTTTCCTTCTCCAGGAGGTCTTCCCAATCAGGGATTGAACTTGTGTCTCTTACATATCCTGCATTGGCAGGCAGGTTCTTTATCACTAGCATCACCTTAGATTGAAGCTCTAATGCTTATATTAAAAGAGTTAACTGCTACTTCAGATGTATCTCACAAATCTGGATAAGTAGTACTTTTGTTATCTTTCAGCCCCAAATATTTTTTAATTTCCATATGATTTCTTGCCATCTCCTGTCTTACCACTTCGAATTTACGTAGATTCATGGACCTAGAAGGAGATGGCAAGAATGAACATCAACATTTTGGGAATCAGTGAACTAAAATGGACAAGAAAGGGCAAATTTAATTCAGATGATCATTATATCTACTATTGTGGGCAAGAATCCCTTAGAAGAAATGGAGTAACCATCATAGTCCACAAAAGAGTCTGAAATGCAGTACTTGGGTACAATCTCAAAAACAACAGAATGATCTCGGTTTGTTTATAAGACAAATCATTCAATATCACAGTAACCCAAGACTATGCCCCAACCACTAATGCCAAAGAAGTTGAAGTTGAACAGTTCTATGAAGACCTACAATACCTTCTAGAACTAACACCAAAAAAAAGATGTCCTTTTCATCATAGGGGACTAGAATGCAAAAGGAGGAAGTCAAGAGATACCTGAAGTACAAGGAAGTTTGGCCTTGGAGTACAAAATGAAGCAGGGCAAAGGCTAACAGAGTTTTTTGCCAAGAGAACATGCTGGTCATAGTAAACACCCTCTTCCAACAACACAAGAGATGACTCTACACATGGACATCACCAGATAGTCAATCCTGAAATCAGATTGATTATTTTTGCAGCCAAAGACACAGAAGCTCTGTACAGTCAACTAAAACAAGACTGGGAGATGACTGTGCCTCAGATCATGAGGTCCTTATTGGCAAATTCAGGCTTAAATTGGAGAACAAAAAAAAACTAGGCCATTCAGGTATGACCTAAATCAAATCCCTTATGATTATACAGTGGAAGTGACAAATAGATTCAAGGGATTACATCTTATAGAGAGGGTGCCTGAAGAACTATGGATGAAGGTTTGTAACATTGTATAGGAGGCAGTCGGTGATCAAAATCATCCCCAAGAGAAAGAAATGCAAAAAGGCAAAATGGCTGTCTGAGGAGGCCTTACAAATAGCTGAGAAAAGAAGACAAGTGAAATGCAAAGGAGCAAAGGAAAGATATCTGAATGCAGAGTTCCAGAGAATAGCGAGGAGAGATAAGAAAGTCTTCAAAATGATCAATGCAAAGAAATAGAAGAAAACACTAGAATGGGAAAGACTAGAGATCTCTTCAAGAAAATCAGAGATACCAAGGGAACATTTCCTGCAAAGATGGGCTCAATTAAGGACAGAAATCGTATGGACTTAACAGAAGCAGAAGATATTAAGAAGAGGAGGCAAGAATACACAAAAGAATTATACAAAAAATAGCTTCATGACCCAGATAACCATAATGATGTGATCACTCACCCAGAGTCACACGGCCTGGAGTGCAAAGTCAAGTGGGCCTTAGGAAGCATCACTACAAACAAAGCTAGTGGAGGTGATGAAATTCCAGTGGAGCTATTCCAAATCCTGGAAGATGATGCTGTGAAAGTGCTGTACTCAATATGCCAGCAAATTTGGAAAACTCAGCAGTGGCCACAGGACTGGAAAAGGTCAGCTTTCATTCCAATCCCAAAGGAAGGCAATGTCAAAGAATGTTCAAACTACTGCACAATTGCACTCATTTCACATGCTAGAAAAGTAATGCTCAAAATCCTTCAACAATATGTGAACTGAGAAATTCCAAATGTACCATTCTAGATTTACAAAAGGCAGAGGAACCAGAGATAAAATTGCCCACATCTGTTAGATAGTAGAAAAAACTAGAGAATTCCAGAAAAAATTCTGCTTCATTGACTACACTAAAGCCTTTGACTGTGTGGATCACAACAAACTGTGGAAAATTCTTAAAGAGATGGGAATACCAGACCACCTTACCTGCCTCCTGAGAAATCTGTATGCAGGACAGGAAGCAACAGTTTGAACAGGTTCAAAACTGGGAAAGGAGTACAATACGGCTGTATATTGTCACCCTACTTATTTAACTTCTATGCAGAGTAAATCATGTGAAATGCTGGAATGAATGAGGCACATGCTGGAATCAAGATTTCCAGGACAAATATCAATAACCTCAGACATGCAGATGACACCACTCTTATAGCAGAAAGTGAATTAAAGAGCCTCTTGATGAAGGTGAAAGAGAAGAGTGAAAAAAATGGCTTAAAACTCAACATTAAAAAAACGAAGATCATGGCATCTGGTCCTATTCAGTTCAGTTCAGTTCAGTTAAGTCGCTCAGTCGTGTCCGACTCTTTGTGACCCCACGAATCGCAGCACACCAGGCCTCCCTGTCCACCACCAACTCCCGGAGTTCACTCAAGCTCATGTCCATTGAGTTGGTGATGCCATCCAGCCATCTCATCCTCTGTCATCCCCTTCTCCTCCTGCCCCCAATCCCTCCCAGCATCAGGATCTTTTCCAATGAGTCAACTCTTCGCATGAGGTGGCCAAAGTATTACTTCATGGCAAATAGATGAAGAAACAATAGAAACAGTGAGAAACTTTATTTACTTTTGCTCCAAAATCACTGAGGATCATGACTGCAGCCATGATATTAGAAGACGCTTGCTCCTGTAAGAAAAGCAACGACAAACCTAGACATCATATTAAGAAGCAGAGACATTACTTTGCCTACAAATGTCTGTCTAGTCAAAGCTATGGTTTCTCCAGCAGTCATGTACTGATATGAGAGCTGTACAATGAAGGCTGAGCACCAACGAATTGAGTCTCTCAAACTGTGGTGCTAGAGAAGACTCTTGAGAGTCCCTTGGACAGCAAGGAGATAAAACCAATCAATCCTAAAGGAAATCACCCCTGAATATTGATAGGAAGGACTGATGCTAAAGCTGAAGCTCCAATACTCTGGTCACCTGATGCAAAGAGCCAAATCATTGGAAAAGAACATGCTGGGAAGGATTAAAGGCAGGAATAGAAGGGGATGACAAGATGAGATCGTTGGATGGCATCACTGACTCAACAGACATGAATCTGAACAAACTCTGGGAGATGGTGAAGGACAGGGAAGCCTGTCATATTGCAGTCCATGGGATCGCAGAGAGTTGGACATGACTGAGCAACTGAATGACAATATGACTTAACTCATGACTTATTTGAAAGTATAATTCTTAATTTCTAATATATGGAAATTGTTCCTCCATCTTGTTGTTGTTGATTTCTAGTCTATTTGCACAGTGGTTAGAGGACACCTTCTGTAGGATTTCCAACCTTTCAAATTTGTTTGGATTCCCTCTCTGGCCCAATGATCGTTTTTGGCAACTATTCCATATATGTTGGAAAACAAATGTATTCTCTCAAGCACTGGAAGCAGTATTGATCCATTAGGTCAAACTCTGTTGGTGATCTAATATTCTAAATCATTGTGACTATTTTATCTGATTGGGGAATTCTCTGGTGGTCCAGTGGTTAGAACTCCATGCTTTTACTGCCAAGGGCCTAGGCTGGAGAACTAAGATCCCACAAGCCACATGGCTTGGCATACACACACACACACACATACACACACACATTGGTTGTTGTATTAATTACGAAAAAAAGATTATTTTCTTCGAAGTCTGTTCATTTTCTACTATTTGAAATTTTATCAGTTTTCCACTATATATTTGGGCCTATATTACCAGGTGAATATAAATAAATACTGGAGTAGGAAATGGCAAACCACTCCAGTATTCTTGCCTGGAAAATTCCATGGACAGAGGAGCCTGGAGGGCTACAGTCCATAGGGTCACAAGAGTCAGACATGACTGAGTGACTTCATGTAAATAAATACAGTGGAAAGTTTTTACCATCATGAAGTGACCTTTTTTAACTACCATAATACTTTTTTGTCCTGCAGTCTATTTTCTATAACATTAATATATCTATATTATCATTATTTTGCTTGGTATTTGATTAGCATCCTTCTCTTCATCTTTAACTAATTTTTCTGTTTCTTTATATTTAGATGTGTCTCAATAAATAGATGGAGAAGGCAATGGCACCCCACTCCAGTGTTCTTGCCTGGAGAATCCCAGGGACAGGGGAGCCTGGTGGGCTGCAGACCATGGGGTCGCAAAGAGTCGGACACGACTGAGCGACTTCACTTTGACTTTTCCCTTTCATGCATTGGAGAAGGAAATGGCAACCCACTCCAGCGTTCTTGCCTGGAGAATCCCAGGGACAGGGGAGCCTGGTGGGCCACTGTCTATGGGGTCGCACAGAGTTGGACACGACTGAAGCAACTTAGCAGCAGCAGCAGCTAAGTAAATAATAGAATAATAATAGAATATTATATAAATATTATATAAATAATATATAGAATAAATAGAACACAGTTGTATATTTTAAGCCCAATGTTAAATACTTATTTTTAAATTGGGGCAGTTCATCCATAATTATTATTATATGGATTTAAATCTGTCACCATATTTTAAAATGTTCTTTACAGTTTTCTTTTTCATTTCACTGCCCTAAATGATCTCAATGTTTAAAATTATCCCATTTTCTCCACTTGTTTGTATCCTATTCAAAATCATATATCCTGTTTCTATTCTTTTAGTGATAACCCTAGAAATTTGTCATGTATTATTATATCAATATCTAATGTTAATCAATACTTTACTGTTACACACACACCTCAGTACATTTGTGAAAGCACAGGGAAATACCTTTAAAGATAAAGATATCTCCCAACTTTTCACAGTTTTTACAGGGTGGCAGGGATGCAAGGGTGTGATAGTGGAGGGCAAGAAGTAGGATTCATCCTGGTTTTCATTGTGGTGCATGTACACATTAAATTATGACCAAATATTAGTCTTCACTATTTTTTTTATATATATATAGAGAGAGAGAGAGAGTATGTTGTTATGTAACATATACTCTTCCTTTGTATAACTCATTTTGCATTTACTACAGTGCATTTTAAATACGATGCCTTGCCTATAATCAATATTATTTAGAATTGAACCTGAATGGTGAAAATACAAAATCTTTTTTCCAACCCAAATTATAATGAAAAAAGAATTTAGGATATATTGTTGGCAATTTGAAATTAATAATGAGGTTGGTACAGGTAGGGAATTTTGTGATCAGTAGAGCAGTTAGTAACAACTTAAATGGCCAGAACAAGAATTTTTAAAATGTATTTTTATTGTAGCTTATTGACAATATTGTATTAATTTATGCTGTAGAGCAAAGTGACTCAGTTATAAACATATATTCTTTTTAAATATTCTTTTCCATTATGGTTTATCACAGGATATTGAATAGTTTCCCATATTGTACCAGAGAAGGCGATGGCACCCCACTCCAGTACTCTTGCTTGGAAAATCCCATGGACGGGGGAGCCTGGTAGGCTGCAGTCCATGGGGTCGCTAAGTCGGACATGACCGAGCGACTTCACTTTCACTTTTCACTTTCATGCATTAGAGAAGGAAATGGCAACCCACTCCAGTGTTCTTGCCTGGAGAATCCCAGGGACGGGGAAGCCTGGTGGGCTGCCATCTATGGGGTCACACAGAGTCAGACACGACTGAAGCGACTTAGCAGCAGCAGCATACTGTACAGTAGGATCTTGTTGTTTACCCAGTCTATACATGATGGTTTGCATCTACTGACGCCAAACTCCTAGTCCACCCCTCACTCCCTGTCTTCCTCCTTGGTAATCACCAAGGAGGTGATTTCTATGTTCGTGTGTTTCTATGTAGATGTCTTCTATGTTTGTGTATATTTCTTTCATAGAAATACAGCTTCCCTGGTGGCTCAAACAGTAAAGCGTCTACCTACAATGTGAGAGACCCCAGTGCGATCACTGGATCGGGAAGATCCCTTGGAGAAGGAAATGGCAACTCACTCCAGTACTCCTGCCTGGAAAATCCCATGGACAGAAGAACGTGGTAGGTTATGTTCCATGGGGTCACAAAGAGTCAGACACAACTGAGAGACTTCATTTCACTTTCATAGATAAGTTCATCTGTGCCTTATTTTAGATTCCATGTATAAGTGATATCATATGGTATTTGTCTTTCTTACTTCACTTAGTATGATAATCTTTAGTTGCATCCATGTTACTTCAAATGGCATTATTCTTTTTTATGTCTGAGTAATATTCTGTGGTATATATGTACCACATCTTCTTTACCACTCATCAACGGATGGACATTTAGGCTGTTCCCAAGTCTTGGCTATTGGGCATTTTGCTGCTATGAACACAGGGGTGCACCCATCTTTTTGAATTATAGTTTTGTCTAGACACATGCCTAAGGGTAGGATTGCTAGATCATATGGTAATTCTATTTTTAGATTTTTGGGGGAACCTCCATACTTTCTAGAGTAGCTGCACCAGCTTACATTCCTAGCAGCCGTATAGGTTTCCCTTTTCTCCACAGCCTCTCCAGCAATTGTTACTCATAAACTTTTAAAATGATGGCCACAGAATAATAATTTAATGCTTACTGGATTTGCAGTAGCATAGAACTCAGAACAATGATGTGCCCTGAGCTAGATTCAGGGAATAGGCTTGGGTGCGTGTAAGGTGGCTTCACAGGAAATGGTGAGAGTACAGAAGTAGGGTGTAAACATTATGGGTTAACTGTTATCAGTAGAATAATACTTCCAGAGTACATACTGCAAGGTTGCCCTTGATTGTGTAGCTTCATACAGTGTGCACTTCCACACACTTAAAAGCATTGCCCCAAGATTCATGGATCCTGTGGTCACCCACTCTTGGTTACAATTTAGTTTTAAATGGCTATATTTGTTGATTAAATACATGAACCTGTACACACATATCTAACAAACATACCCAACTTCACTACGTCTGTAGCTCCTTGCCACTGTCTGGTTTTCTCCTTTAATTCAGGTGACAAGCATCTCTCCTTGACCAAATTCTACTTAGGTTCCCCTGAACTCATTTTTCAACACGGCCTGGAATTTTGGATTTCCTATTCTTACCTGATTATTCAGTTTTAGTAGGGAAGTCAGTTTAGACAGAATCCCCAATCTTCCATATCTGGTCAACCTCTATTACTATCAGGTGATGGCTGATTACACCAGCCTGCCTATTTCCAGGTTTGGCTTCCCAGATGGCGCTAGTGGTAAAGAACTTGCCTGCCAGTGCATGTTAGACGGAAGAGACCTGGGTTCCTTCCCCTGGGTCGGGATGATCCTCTGGAGGAGGCCGCGAGCAACCCATTCCAGTATTCTTACCTGGAGAATGAATCCCAAGGACAGAGGAGCACAGTGGACTGCAGGATATCAGGTCACACAGCATCGGACACGACTGAAGCAACCTAGCACCTACGCATTAGCTTAGTGTAGCCAGAACACACCATTATCCTTAATGTTTCTTCATAGTACTTTCCGTCCACCAACCCTGACTCTGCTCCTTGGCTATAAAGTCCCACTTGTCCACGTATATTCCCAGTAGATCTCTCCCCCATTGTGGTGATCCTTACACAGAGGAGGAATCTCTTCAATACAAAGTTTGTCTTAACTTCCCTTGGGCTTCCCTGGTGGCTCAGCTGGCAAAGAATCCGCCTGCAATGCGGGAGACCTGGATTTGATCCCTGGGTTGGGAAGATCCCCTGGAGAAGGGAAAGGCTACCCACTCCAGTATTCTGGCCTGGAGAAATGCATGGACTATATAGCCCACGGAGTCGCAAAGAGTGGGATACGACTGAGCGACTTTCATTTCACTTCACTTCACTTCTGTTAGTAAGTGTCTTGAAAATTTTGGCTTTAACACAGGTCTCTGTTAAACTCTTTCAAAAGTGGATTTCAGAGACCACCACGCCTAAAACAACTTCTCTGCCTTCCCTTCAACTTTGTTTTTCAAAATACTTACACTACTGGAAACAATATTAATTGATAGGGTTTTGTTTTTTGGGTTTTTTCCTCCACATTCTGCCTTGGAATATGAGCTGAGCAAGGCCATGGAAATAATTTGCCCGTTCCCAAAGCCTTGCACACAATTTGCTGAATGAATATAATGTCCATGGACTCCTACCAAGTACAGATGGAACGAAGATACATCCTGAGAACACAGAAAAAGCAGGTGGGAGGAAGCCTCGAGTGTGCAGACGGGGCTCTCACGGGTGAGGACACAGCCTCGCGGGAGCCTCGCTCCGGCAGCCAGGAGGCGCAGATGGCAGGCCTGGGCTGGGCGGGAGCCTAGAGCCGCCTCGTCTGAAGAGGCTGTGTGGTCCTGGATCTGAGCGCAGGGCAGACGCCTGAGAGCCCACGTTTCCCTCGGCACCGGAGAGCGCCCGGCTGACACGTCAAAGTCTCCTGCGGCTCACAAAAATCGGGGGTCTTGTTTCCAGGGACGTTTCAGGAAAGAGCACTCGCTCCCCCACTTCCGGTCGGGTCGCCCGGCTCCTTCCGCCCCTCGTGTGTTCGGCGGGACTCACCGCGCGACGGGCCGTTGCTGCCGGCGGTCAGGTGCTGGCGTTGGAGTCAGAGTTCCGAGGCCCAAACCGTGAGAACGTCGCCATGGTGGGTACCCCCAGGTTGCTAGAAGGCCCCGGTCAGTGCCGGGTCGGGGAGGCGGACCGGTGTCGGGCGGCTGGGAGCGGGTAGGGAGTGAGACCGGGGGGCGGGGCGGGCGAGGGCTCCGCGCGTTCCGGGCTCTGCTCGGGGCCCTGCATGGCTCCGTCCCCCGCCCTCGGGGATGCGTGAGGCTCCGCCTGTTCGCTCCTCAGCTGGTGGGGGCGGGGGCGCAGAGGACGCGGCTGAACTGAGAGCTGCTGGCACGGCGCGGGCGGCTGGCCTCCGGTCCTCTCCCCGCCTTCCCGCCAGTGACCACTCCCACCCCAGACCCCGCCTCCGCGCCTCTCGCGAAAGAGAGCCTATATAGCACATTTAAGTATAAAGGTCAATTGTATAAGGAATTCTCGAGTATTACTTACTATAAGAAATCCCCGTTCTCCTCCTTGAATCTGTATCTCCAGGAGCCACTTAGAGGTAACTAGTATCTAAATTCTGCTTGCTTGTCTTTATACTTACAGCTTGTTTGTATGCCAGAGCTGCTCTTTCTTGCCTTTTTCGCTTCTGTTCTTGAGAATAATTCTTGAATACGAACATGCTGCTGCTGCTAAGTCGCTTCAGTCGTGTCCGACTCTGTGCGACCCCATAGACGGCAGCCCACCAGGCTCCCCAGTCCCTGGGATTCTCCAGGCAAGAACACTGGAGTGGGTTGCCATTTCCTTCTCCAATGCGTGAAAGTGAAAAGTGAAAGTGAAGTCGCTCAGTCGTGTCCGACTTTTCGCTATCCCGTGGACTGCAGCCCACCAGGCTCCTCCATCCATGGGATTTTCCAGGCCAAGAGTACTGGAGTGGGGTGCCATTGCCTTCTCCGAACATGGTTTTTAAATATTTATTTTTCAGTTAGTTTCTAACGGAAACAACGACATAGAAAGTTTATAGTGTGGCAAAAAGTTATCTGGTCATTATCATTATCAAGTCATTAAAAAGTTATCAAACCAGATAACCAAAAAGTTATCTGGTCTGATATCTGGTCATTATCATTATCATTAAAAGTTATCTGGTCAGTTATCAAGGCAGTATCATTACTCCCTTTTTATTTTCTTTTTCTCCTTTTCATTGTATTTTCATTTTTCACGTCAGTTTTTGCTTCAGGCTATACACGTTTGTGTAAATTAAGTCTTTTTTACGTATCTGTATGTGCGATTGCCAGCTCTTCATAATTTTCTAGCCTAACTACTGTTAGTAGTTGGATTGTGTGTTTGTGATTGGGGGTGTTCATTGACATTTGATTGTAGTTGTCCTTGACTGTCAGAACTTCACTTTTGTCAGGCTGTACAGTAGGAGTATGTTGCCTTATGAGTCAAGGAATATAAATCTGTTCTCATTGGCACGTTTCCTGGCCTGTCATTTTTCTGGTGCATCAGCAGTGTCTCTGTTGCATCCTGTCTTGAATTTAACCTCAGCTTGGAGCTGGAGGTTTTTCCATTTGCACATTTGTATCAGTTACTCTATAAACTTCTTTCCTACAGCTCAAAATGTGGGCAGTGGAGTCCTGGAGCATGTTTGGCACCTGTCTTTGCTAAATTATGGTCTTGATGAAGTTACTTAACCCCTCTAGAACTCAGTTATTCTGTTAAGTTGGAATAATCATAGTGTCTAACTAATAGAATTATGAAAATTAAATGTAAACAGCTTAGCCCAGTGTCTGGTGCTTAGTAAATGTTAGTTATTGCAATTACTTTAGTAATAGTAGAGGTACCTGATGGTCATTTGTATATATTCTTTGGAAAAGTGTCTATTCGTGTCCTTGCCCAGTTTTTAATTAGATTTTTGTTGTTGTTATTGTATGAATTCCTTTTGTATTTTGGATACTAACTCCTTATCAGGTAGGTGATTTTGCCAATATTTTCTCCCAGCTCCTGTAGGCTCCTTTGTATTTTGCTGACCATTTCTTTTGCTCTGCAGAAGCCTTTTCATTTGATGTAGTCCTACTTGCTTATTTTTGGGTTTGTTGCTTATGCCTTTGGTTTCATACCCAAATAGTCATTGCTGAGGTCAATGTCAAGTAACTTTTCTCCCTATGTTTTCTACTAAGAATTTTACAGTCGAGGCCTTACATTTAAATCTTTCATCTATTTTGAGCAAATTTTTGCAAGTGGTGTAAGGGAGCGGACCAGTTTCATTCTTTTGCATGTGAATGTCCAGTTTCCCAGAACCATTTATGGAAAAGACTGTCTTTCACCCACTGAGTCTTCTTGGCTCCCTTGTCAAGTATTAGTTGGCTCTATATGCCTGAGTTTGTTTCTGGACTCTCAATTCTGTTTCATTTGTCTTATGCCTGTAAATAAATATTAAAGAGACTACCTGCTAGTAAAAATTTGCTCCTGAAAGTTAGTAAAATTAAAGAAAAACATTAATGAAAATCTACCTAGGATACTAACCTTTTTTGGAATAATGTTATATGTGTTAGGTGAGTGTATGCTCCTCGGTTTTTGTCTCGTCACAACAAAGATTTGGAGTGACGGACATTAAAGCCCCTCGGCGTGTCTTGTTCTCAGGTCTTGGATAGACCGTGTTATAGCCCTCAGGTCTCAAACAGACCATGTTATAGCTCTTAGACAAATCAGTGTTGCAGCTCAGTGTTACAGCTCTATTTTATTTAGAAGATAGCAGGAAAATCCATCTTCGAGGCGTGAGGGCACGTTGATCCAAAGACGGAAGAGAAGAGTGCCCCAGCGCGCGGGAGAGAGAGAGAGAGAGAGTGCTTTGGCTCCTCTTTTTATATGTTTTTTTCTCCCTGGGCCTGTCCTATATAAATTGGGCCAGCCAGGAGTGTTGTTTGTTTTAACTGCGGTCCTCACTCTGGTCCACTTTAGCAATATGTGAACCGTGAACTTCCTGATGTTCAAGCTGGTTTTAGAAAAGGCAGAGGAACCAGAGATCAAATTGCCAACATCTGCTGAATCATGGAAAAAGCAAGAGAGTTCCAGAAAAACATCTATTTCTGTTTTATTGACTATGCCAAAGCCTTTGACTGTGTGGATCACAATAAACTGGAAAATTCTGAAAGAGATGGGAATACCAGACCACCTGATCTGCCTCCTGAGAAATTTGTATGCAGGTCAGGAAGTGACAGTTAGATCTGGACATGGAACAACAGACTGGTTCCAAATAGGAAAAGGAGTTCGTCAAGGCTGTATATTGTCACCCTGCTTATTTAACTTATATACAGAGTACATCATGAGAAACACTGGACTGGAAGAAACACAACCTGGAATCAAGATTGCTGGGAGAAATATCAATAACCTCAGACATGCAGATGACACCACCCTTATGGCAGAAAGTGAAGAGGAACTCAAAAGCCTCTTGATGAAAGTGAAAGTGGAGAGTGAAAAAGTTGGCTTAAAGCTCAACATTTAGAAAACGAAGATCATGGCATCCGGTCCCATCACTTCATGGGAAATAGATGGGGAAACAGTGGAAACTGTCAGACTTTATTTTTCTGGGCTCCAAAATCACTTCAGATGGTGACTGCAGCCAGGAAATTAAAAGATGCTTACTCCTTGGAAGGAAAGTTATGACCAACCTAGATAGCATATTCAAAAGCAGAGACATTACTTTGCCAACAAAGGTCCGTCTAGTCAAGGCTATGGTTTTTCCTGTGGTCATGTATGGATGTGAGAGTTGGACTGTGAAGAAGGCTGAGCACTGAAGAATTGGTGCTTTTGAACTGTGGTGTTGGAGAAGACTCTTGAGAGTCCCTTGGACTGCAAGGAGATCCAATCAGTCCATTCTGAAGGAGATCAGCCCTGGGATTTCTTTGGAAGGAATGATGCTAAAGCTGGAACTCCAGTACTTTGGCCACCTCATGAGAAGAGTTGACTGATTGGAAAAGACTCTGATGCTGGGAGGGATTGGGGGCAGGAGGAGAAGGGGATGACAGAGGATGAGATGGTTGGATGGCATCACTGACTCAATGGACGTGAGTCTCAGTGAACTCTGGGAGTTGGTGATGGACAGGGAGGCCTGGCGTGCTGTGATTCATGGGGTCGCAAAGAGTCGGACACGACTGAGTGATCTGATTTGATCACTCTGGTCCTCGGACCTTCTTTTGTTCTATTTTCGCAGGCTTTTCTCTTCCTTATCTTTTAGCCACCGCCATTCTGGACTCTCTTTCCCTATTCTAACTACCTAACATTATGAGTATTGCTACTCCAGCTTTCTTTTGATTTCCATTTGCATGAAGTATCTTTTTCCAGCCCCTCATTTTGTCTGTATGTATCCCTAGGTCTAAAGTGGGTGTCTGGTAGACAGCATATATAGGAGTTTTGTTTTTGTATGCATTTAGCCAGTCTCTGTCTTTTGGTTGGAGCATTTAATACATTTCCATTTAAGTTAATTATTGATATATATGCTTCAGGTGTAAGTTTAGGTTGTTTATTTGAGATTTTTCATTACCATTTCCTTTACTGTTTGGGGTTTTTTTATAGGTCTTTTTTCATATGTTTCTCCTCCCCCCATTCCCCCAAGTTCCTTTAGTATTTGTTGTAAAGCTGGTTTGGTAGTGCTGAATTCTCTCAGCTATTTTCCTTGTCTGTAAAGCTTATTTCTCTGTTGAATCTGGGTGAGATCTTTGGTGGATAGAGTAATCTTGGTTGTAGGATTTTCCCTTTCATCCCTTTAAATATATCCTACCACTCCTGGCTTGCAGTTTCTGCTGAAAAATCAATTGATAACCTTATATGAGGGTTCCTTTTATCTTATTTGTTGCTTTTTTTTTTTAATTTAAATTTTGGTAGTTTGATTACGGTGTGTCTCAGCCTGTTTCTCCTTGGTTTTATCCTGTATGGGACTCTCAGACTCTCTGTGCTTCCTAGACTTGGGTGGCTATTTCCTTTCCCATATTAGGGAGATTTTTGACTGTAATTTATTCAAAAAATTTTCAAGCCATTTCTTTGTTTTTCTCTCTTCTGGGATCCCTATAATGCAGGTGTTGGTGAGTTTAATGTGGTCCAAGGGGTCTTTGATATTATCTTCATTTCTTTTCATTCTTTTTTCTTTATTCTGCTCCATGGTAGTTATTTCCACAATTTTATCTTACAGCTCACTTACTTATTCTTCTGTCTCAGTTATTCTCTTATTGATGTCTTCTAGTGTATTTTTCATTTCAATTATATTTTTCATCATTATTTGCTCTTTATTTCTCTTAGTTCTTTGTTAAATATTTATTATATTTTCTCCATTCTGTTGTGCCTCTATTCTATTTCTGAGATCTGGGTCATCTTTACTATTATTATTTTGCATTGTTTTTCAGGTAGATTGCCTATTTCCTCTTCATTTATTTGGTTTTGTGGATATTACATTGCTCCATCTGCAACATATTTCTCTATGTTCTCATTTTGTCTTACTGTGTTTGAGGTCTCCTTTCTGCAGTCTTAGCTCCTCTTGCTTCTGATGTCTGCCCCTTGTGGGTGAGTTTGGTCCTATCTTTTGTGTTGGCTTCCTGGTGGGAGGTCTTGGTGCCTGTGCTCTGGTAGATTGTGCTAGATCTTGTCCTTCTGATGGGCAGTGCCACATCAGGTGGTGTGTTTTGGGGTGTCTCTGGGCTTAGTACAACTTCAGGCTGTCTGTCTGCTAATGGGTGGTCTGTGTCCTTGTCTTGCTTGTTGTTTGGCATGAGGCATCTAGCACTGGGGACTGAAGGCCATTGGGTGGAGCCAGGTCTTGGAGTTGAGAAGGATACCTCTGGGAGAACTGTCACAGATTAATATTCCCTAGGACTGGGCATTCTCTGCTGGTGCAGCATCCTGGGCTTAACACTCCCACCCCAAAGGCTCAGGCTCAACCCCTGGCTGGGGAGCCAAGGCCTTGCAAGTCGTACAGTGTGGCAAAAGAAAAAGGATAAAGTAACATGGGTGGTGTCAAAGAAAACTCAAAACAGATGGCAAAGAGATAAACAAGTAGGAGCAACAACAACAACAAAAGAGAAACGAAGAAACAGAGCCCAGGACAAATAGTAACACCAGAGCTGAACAAATAACAGGTGCACTCTTGCACACAGAAGAAACAAAAACGGAGAAATCGGAAGCATGAGAACTACCAGAGCAAAGTAACCCAGAAGTCAAACCAAATGATTAAAAACAAAATTAACAGAAACAAAAAATAAAAGCAGAGTGCAGGAAAAAAAGCAAAGAAACCTAAAACACAGAAAAATTTAAAAAAAGATAAAAACAAAATGGAACAAAGGGAGAACAGGAAGAAACAGAAAACAATGAAAAGTATATAAAAAAGAAAAAATTGTAAAACAAATTTAAAAAAATTAAAGAAAAATTTTAAAAATAGGGCTTCCCTGGTGGCTCAGACAGTAAAGAATTTGCCTGCAGTGCAGGAGACCCAGGTTCAATCCCTGGGTCAGGAAGATGTGCTGGAAAAGGGAATGGTACCCACTCCAGTATTCTTGTCTGGA
Organism: Bos indicus x Bos taurus; assembly: GCF_003369695.1. Taxonomy (NCBI): domain Eukaryota; kingdom Metazoa; phylum Chordata; class Mammalia; order Artiodactyla; family Bovidae; genus Bos; species Bos indicus x Bos taurus. The sequence continues at coordinate 2,204,395 of NC_040081.1, read as the reverse complement.
GAATCCCATGGACAGAGGAGCCTGGTGGGCTACAGTCCATGAGGTCACAAAGAGTTGGACATGACTGAGCAACTAACGCTTTCACAGTTTCAAGTAAGAAGTGGTAATTATGAGAGAAACAACAACAGAATATAGGATAATAATAGTAATAATAATATTTTCCTGGGGTCTCATCTATTAGTGTCCTTGCTCCTCCTATGAATCACAGCCAACCTCTGCCTCCCCAGCAGACCCTCTGTTACCTCTAACTAGGTCTCTGGACCTGCTATGGGCACTGGGGGGACACTCAGACTCTGACCTTGACCGTCTCTCACATGTACTTGCTGCAGAGTCCACAGCTGCTACAGCTAGACCAGTCTCAGTTGTGGGAACAGTCACTGTCCATTTGAATATTCCATAGATGCTGGGTTTAGCAAGCTGATCGCAGGGATTTAATCTACATTTTGTGCAGCTGCACGGAGAGGTTTTTATTCCTTAGTCACCAGACCCTTGGGGCTCAGCTGTGGTTTTCGCCCCACCTCTGAGTGTTGGCCACACACAGGAGTTGCTCCCGAGGCTGCCTGAGAGCTCTCAGGTCTGGCCTGGTGAGGACAGGGTGTGGAGGCGGCACGGCTGCTGGGATCAGAATCTCAGCATCAACAAGTGAGCGGAGGAGTTGGTGGCCACGAGAAATCCAGTCCTTCAGTGATGAGGACTGGAAGGGAAGCTTGCAGTCGTGTGTGTGACAGATGGCTAGCTTAAGATCAGCCCTACTGGGAGCCTTTCCTGGAATTCAGCTGTGGGCATGTGTGGGCCCGCTGTTGGGGGCCTTTCCCAGTGCCCAGAGAGAGGTACGCTAGGGCCTGCCCTGGCTGGGACCCTTCCCAACCCATCGGCAGGCAGGAGCCAGCACACGGAGAAAGAGAGGGTGTGATGGCAGGTCCCACCCCTGCTCACCACTCAGCAGTAGTACCTTGCGTCTGTGGCAGTCTGAGTTTCCTCCTCAGGCTTTCCCAGGGACAGATTTCCTCCCTCCGTCCTCTCAGGCTGTCTCCTTACAGCCAGCAGCCGTCCTCTCCCCAGTTTTTCTGTCTTGCCTGCATGTTCCAGCTCTCAGCCCCTGTGCACACTGGTGGGGACATCCCAGTCTGGGGTGCACAGGGCTGTAGCACCAGCCGTCTGTGAAGGTCTCTGTCCGTCTGCCACAGGCCAGCTGTTTCCCCCTTCTCCACACCTCAGATGCTCCACCTGTGTCTGTTGTTGCCCTGTCAGTTAGGGGGCATCCCCAGATGAGACTTCTACCCGCCTTCACCTCCCCTGCAGGGCACAGGTCTTGTCCCACGTCCTCTCCTCTTTTCCCCTTCTTTTTTTTTCATCCTACCTGGTTGCACAGTGATCCCTCTTGTCCTTTCCAGTATCCAAGGTCTTCTGCTAGTGATCAGCTGGTGCTCTACCTGTAGATGTAGATAACTGATACACCTATTGATGTGTTCTTGATGTGTTTGTGGAGCAAAACGAGCTCCGGGTAGAACTTCTCCACCACCTTGGAAACCTCTTTTTATTTCTTTCGAACTTGTTTTTCAACCCAATAGGACATATTTGTAGTCTTCAGGGAGTTGCAATGGAGGAAATAAACACAAGTGTGAAATAAATGACTGGTCAGTACAGTATGTTAAGTGCTGTGTGGAAAGTGCTCCCCAGAGAGCAAGATTATTGAGAATGAAATGGTTACATGTTAGTGGATAGCTTCAAGGAGGAGGTGAACTTAAACTGGAAATGGTCCTTGAAAATTGAATGGGGTTTAACATGGCTTAAGGGCTTCCCTTGTGGCTCAGACAGTAAAGCGTCTGCCTACAATGTGGGAGACCGGGTTCAATCCGTGAGTCAGGAAGTTCCCCTGGAGGAGGAAATAGCAACCCACTCCAGTATTCTTGCCTGGAAAATCCCATGGACGGAGGAGCCTGGCAGGCTACAGTCCATGGGGTCGCAGAGTCAGACATGACTGAGTGACTTCACTTTTTCACTTTTAACACGGCTTGTGTGTCGTTTCTGGATTCTCTAACAAGATATTTGTTATTGACATTTGTCATCATATTTATCTGCTAAGCAAGGGAAGTGCCCTAGAATTCTTCAGGATAGAATCACTGCAAAAAAAAAAAAAGGTCAGATTCTCTTAATTAGTTCATTGTATTCCTGTCATGTCTTTGATATTAAGTGACTTAGTTTATCATATTCTAGAATTTATCTTTGTGATTATGGTTACTTGTGGTTCAAGGTATTATATACTGTAAGCTTTCTCAGTTGTAGGCATGGCATTACTCCTCTACTTTTTAAAAAATATTTATGTGTATTTGTGTACCTTAAGTGTGTTTGGTGAAATGATCATTCTTTTAGGTTTCTAGTTATATTGGGCAGTTGAAATGACATTTCTTTTTCTAGTTGTACCTAGATTCTTTGATGGCTTTGATTGCCTTTTAGGAAAAGTTCTATTTTGTTATTTATGGTTTTTTAGAAATAGTTAAAGTGTATTGCCCCTGAAAACCTCTCTCTGTTGCTGTGTTTGAATAAACTGCTTTTGTGTTTTCTTTGTTAATCTCAAGTATGAATCCGAAGACTGGTCTATAATGAATTTTCTGAAGTGATCACTAAAGATTGTATGTAAGAGAGACTTTTAATACCAGTTTTCTTAAATAGAATATTTCTATGATGCCAGAAACTTTTCAGAAGTTTCTGTTGTTTAGAATAGTCTTTTATGCATATGAAAGCAATACATTATTGCTGTATCTTTGAAAGTTAACTCTGATGCTTTTTGAAACAAAATACTAAGTTTGAATTGAAAATACAGCGTAAACATTTCCCCTCCAATATATAGAATGTTTCTGTACTATCTTATGAATTGTCAGATGTTTTCTAAAATAAATTTGAAGAATCTCTGACTAATGAAGATTGATTGCTTTTTAATTAAGAAGCATTTATTTTGAATAGAATGTAATTAGATTAATTTTTATTGATAGGCTGTTACTTCATTTTTCCTCTGTTGAAGCATTTTGTTGGTTTTTTTTTTTGTAAAAAAAAGTTAATATATTGACATAGAATTGTTTTGAAATTTATTATTTTATGGTACATATTTCTCTGCCTTATTGTATATTTATAACCTGTCTTGAGGCAACCTTTTCATGAATAAATTATTATAAGGAATCATAGTCCACAGTTGAGTCAGAATGTAAGTTTGGTTTCTTTGTACTTTCTTTGAACTAAGTCTTAGAGGTTCTTTAAAATGAGGTCTTCTAAAGCTGTGTGGACATTTTGTACTCCAAGGGTTATCACATTATTTCTTGTTCTAAAGAAAGTTTTCAAATCTTTAAAGGAAATTTTCTGTAGACTTGGGCTTACTGCTAAAACAATGTTACACAAGTCTGTAACTTCAGTTAAGTTTTACAGCTTCAGAGACTATCATTTTTTCTTGAGAATTTTGTGATCTTGTTCCATTTTTTGAAAGCACTTTATTTGTTGGAATATGTGAAATAAAAATCTTTTCAAAGATATCTTTGCTTTATTTTTTTGGTTTTGCATCAGTTAACTCTTTAACAAGCTATCCCACAATTCACTGGCTTGAAACAACAGAATTTATTATCTCATAGTTCTTGTGAGTCACAGACCAGGCATACATCTGGATCCAGGCATACATCTGGATCCTCTCCATCAAGGTTTCTCACAAGATTGCAGTCAAAGCATAACCTGAGGCTGTGGCTTCGTCTCAGGGCACAGCTTGGGGAGGGTCCACTTCCCAGCTCCCTCACATGGTTCTTGGTGGAGTTCAGCTCCTTGAGGACTCTTGGACCGAGGGCCTCAGTTCTTCACTCCCTGAGGGCTTCCCTCAGTCACTTGTCCCGCTGGCCTCTGTGTAGAGCAGCTCACCACAAGACAGCTAGTCTCCATCGGAGGGAGCCAGAGAGGGCAGAGTGGAGTGGGCAGGACACAGCCAGGGTCCTTTTGTAATCTATCTCTGGACTGATACTTTATCACTTTCCCAAATGTTAGTCCACTGAAGTGAGCCACTAGGTCCTGCCCACACTCAAGGGGATGGACGTACATCCGCCTCAGGAGGGGGTGGTCACTGGGGGCCGTCTTAGAGGCAGCCTGCCTTGAGTTCTGGAAGTTTTATTTGATCTTTGTTTGCTAGCTAACCCTCATGCACATGAGTTCCTGTTACACCTTCCTGCCTCCTCCCTCTACACGCGCAGAGAGACACGAAGAACGCACACACTCTGATGATGGTTTCGCACTATACTCCTGTACCCGTGACCAGCTTCTAGGGGCAGCCTGGGTTTCACACTTGGAGTTAATCTTCTCTAGTCATGTTTATCAAGAAGGCAATAGTAAATATTTATTGAACATTTAAGTTAATAATTGTTGAAGAAATGAATATGTATGTGAGGTGGTCATTTTGATTAATTCTACTTGGACAGTTTTATAAAGGAAGTGACTGAGCTGCATTTTATCAGAGGACAAATAAAGATTTTACAGGCAGAGGTAACAAGTACAGTCTCCAGAAGTTTAAAAAAAAGACAGCATGGTATGTTCTGGGAATGGTGAGAAGGTAGTAAGAATGTGATGAAGAGTCTTTTGAGTGGGGTATAATGCTGGAGAGTAAGTCGGAGTAGTTTTTTTCTCGTGTTAAGGTTTTAGGGCCTAACCAAGTTAGTGAAGCCCTTCAGCGGGGAGAAGGGCTCTACTCATCAGTGTTCCAGACAGAGCCATTCCGTCCTTCCGATGGAAACCTCAAGGCCACCTTAATCATGGAAGAGTGTGAGGCTGCATTAATGCAGTGCCAGTAGTTTCAGAGAGAATATTCTAAAAATGTGACCTTTTTGAAGATTAGATATGTTAGATTCCCAGCTGTCCCCTAAAGAGCCTCTTGTTTTTCTATAATCATGTATTTTTTTCTGGGAATAAAGACTGTATTTACTAATCACTTATATAATTCTCCTTATATATAATAGAGAAGGAACATGCCTGTTGATTTTCTCTTCTGCCTCTCACTGGCTGGACTGAAGGCCTGGTGTTCCATCTGAGGACAGCATGCAGCAAAAAGGAGTGGGCCTCAGGGCTCCATGGAGCAGAGCCTCCAGCTCCTGCTTTCTGTGGGAGAGAGCTAACTTCATTGGGGTTAAGCCGCTGTTATTTTGGCTTTCTATTACAGGGAGCCAAACAAAGTTCCTGAGTAATTTAAGTCAGATATAAGATACAGAAGTATGTAGGAATAAAACAGTACTGAAATGCTAGACAGCTAGTTTAGAGGACCTGGTTAACTGGCCTAAGTCTTGAATAGGAAAATAATTTGTATCTTTTGGAATGGGCTGATTTGAGATGGCTTATATTATTCCCTCTGTTCTTATTTCCTGTGTATCCAGCTTTGATTTTGCTTTATTCACTGCCCACTCTCTTCTACAGCTTCTACAGTCAGGCTCCTGTTAACATCTTGGGTTCCTTCTACCCTCTCTTAACTTTAACTTTGATCCAGATGTCCACCTGTGAGTCTCCTCACTATCTGTATTCTCTGTATCTGCTTTAAAGATGGAACAGTTGAAAACCTGGTTTATTGGCTCCGTGCCTTTATTTTCTTACATCACTGGAGCATAGTTCTGAATACAGTTAACTCCTGAGCAGTGCAGGGATTGGGGGCACCGACTCTCCGCTCAGTCAAAAATCTGCATACAGTTTATAGTCAGCCCTCCATATATACAGTTCCTCCATAACCATAGATAATGTAGCACTGTAGTACTTACTGTGGGAAACAATCAATCTACGTTCAAGTGGACCCACACGTTCCATATCTGTGTTGTTCAGAGGTCAGCTGTATATCATTTCTGTTAGGACCATGGAAACAAAGACTGAGTCTGGCGTATCTCCTGATGTCTAGTGACATATTTCCAGCTCACACTATTTCTGTTATATTACTGTTTAAAATTTTTATTTCTAAAGAAAAAGTTTTGACAGAAGTCATTTATGTATCTGACTATGTGTGTCATATACTTCTCTACATTTCAGCCTAAAGCACCAAAGGGAAAAAGTGTAGGACAGGAAAAAAAAGTCATCCATCCATATAGTAGAAAAGCAGCTCAAATTACAAGAAAGGCCCACAAACAAGAAAAAAAGGAAAAGTAAGTATCTTCATTATTTTATGTATTGGTAAAAAACCCTTTTATACAGTTATTCCTAATCAGTACTCCCTTTCTCTTCTTTTGATAAATATTCAAGTGTGTTCTGTGCACTAAGGTAAAACAGTGAACAAGGATTCAGCACTTAGAACTTAACCTACCAGGTTCGATGCAGGATACTGGATGCTTGGGGCTGGTGCACTGGGACAACCCAGAGGGATGGTATGGAGAGGGAGGAGGGAGGAGGGTCCAGGATGGGGAACACATGTATACCTGTGGCGGATTCATTTTGATATTTGGCAAAACTAATACAATTATATAAAGTTTAAAAATAAAATTTAAAAAAAAATGCTCATCTCTTGCTGGTGTAAATGTAAAATGATACAACCACTTTCAGAAAGCATTTTGTAAATTTCTTAAAAGCATGCACTTACCACAAAATCTAGCCATTCTATTCCTGCATATTTTACCTAAAGGAAATGAATGCATATGTCCACACAGAAACTTGTAGCAAATATTCATAGTGGGTTTATTTGTAATACAAATGTAAAAGAACCCAAATGTCCACCAACATTCCATAGGTGAATGAATAAACAAATTTCTGGTATTATTAACGTAACAAATACTTTTCAGCATTAAAAACAAATAAGTGATTGATATATGAAACATCATGGATGAATCTTGAAATAAATATGCTGAGGAAAAGAAGTCATACAGAAAAAAATATATAGTATATATGATTCCAGTTACATAAAAGTCTAGAAATTAATAACTATCTATAGTGACAGAAAGCGAATCAGTGGTGCCTGGAGTAGGGGGAGGAGCAGGAGGGAGAGATTACAGAAAGACATAAGAAAATTTGGGAGGTGACAGACATGTTCATGATCTTGACTACAGTGATGGTTTTACAAGAGTGTAAATATGTCAAAACACCAAATTGCGTACTTTTTGTACAATTTGATATATGTCAATTATACTTCAATAAAGCTGTAAAAAGAAAGAAAAAAAAAAAAGAACTTATCCTAAAACATACATAAATATAAATAGGTTGTGATGACGTCCATGAAGAAAAATTTAAAAAGCTTATGGAATAGAGAGTGAGGGAGAGATTCTGTTTTACATAGGATAGTCTTGGAAAGTGTCTCTGAAGACTTTACATTTGGCAGTGAGCCATGCAGACATTTATTAGGCATTTAGGTGAAAGTACCTATTAGATGTCAAAGGTGAGATACAGAATGGGCTGTTGGATGTGCTGGCTCTGTTGCTCAGAGGATAGGTTATGGATATAGATGCAAATTTGGGAGCCATCAATATCTAGCTGATATTAGGAGTCCTGAGACTGGGTGAGATCACCTGACAAGTAAATGAAGACAGGAAAGAGAAGGACATCAAGGATTGAGTCCAGAGCCCCTCAGCCGTTTAGAGGTTGCAGAAAGGAGGAGGCTCCAACAAGTGAGACTTAGGAGGAAAAAAAAACGTGTTTCAAAGAGAAAATAGTGATCAGCCTATGTCATTTGTTACAAGATTAGGGCTGAGAATTGATTTAGTAATTTGATTTAGTAAAGCAGAGATCACTATATATTTTTTTCTTTAGTTGTTTCCTTAGTTTCCTCCAGAAATTTCCTCCAGAAATTTCAGCTAACATCTTAAAACAATGTAATTCAAATTAACGTCAAGTTCATTTGAACAATATACCAAGAATTTGCTCCACTGTAACTCCATTCTGAGCCCCTTCTTTGTACTATTATTGTCAGATGTGTTTTGCATGCTGTCACTAAGTCATGTGCAACTCTTTGCAACCCCATGGATTATAGCCCACCAGGTTCCTTTGTCCATGGGATTTCCTAGGTAAGAATACTAGAGTGGGTTGCCATTTCCTCCTCAAGGGAATCTTCCCGACCCAGGTATGAAACCCACATCTCCTGCATTTGCAGGCAGATTCTTTACCACTGAGCCACCTGGGAAGCCCTACTGTCAGATAAGTTATGCCTTTATACATTGTAAGTTCATAAAACACAGTTTCATGATTATTGTTTTTATGCAGTTGTCTTAAGTTAGGACCAAAAAAGTGTTACAAATTAAAACACATTTATACTGTCTTTTTGGAGAAGGCAATGGCACCCCACTCCAGTACTCTTGCCTGGAAAATCCCATGGACGGAGGAGCCTGGTGGGCTGCAGTCCACGGGATCGCTAAGAGTCGGACACGACTGAGCGACTTCACTTTCTGAGCGACTTCACTTTCACTTTTCACTTTCATGCATTGGAGAAGGAAATGGCAACCCACTCCAGTGTTCTTGCCTAGAGAATCCCAGGGACGGGGGTATTTATCTGTGTGATTACCTTGTATCACTGGTGCTTCTTATTTTTTCATGTGAATTCAAATTAGTAACTGTTGTCCTTTTATTTCAGTCAGAAGAATTCCCTTTAGTGTTACTTGTAGGGAGAGTCTGAAAATGACAGATGCTCTCATTTTTATCTGAGAATGTCTTTAATTTTTCTGTAGGACTGTGCTTCATTTTGAAGTTTCAATATGTATGGAATTCTTGGTTCATAGTCTTCCTATTGAACACTTAAAATGTCACATCTTAGTCTTCAGGCCTTCAGTGTTCAGACAAGAAGTCAGCTGTTCATCTTATTGAGGGTCACTGTATGTGAGGAGTCACTTTTTTCCTGATGCTTTCAAGATACCCACTTTGTCTTTCAGTAGCTTTACTAGCGTATGGATATGCCTAGGTGTGGATCTCTGAGTTTATCCTACATGAAGTTTATTAAGCTTCTGGGGCATGTAGGTTAATGTTTTTCATCAACTTGGGAAGTTTGGAGCCGTTATTTTTTCAAATACCCTTTCTGTCCTGCCCCTCTCCTGTGACTCCTACATGCATATATTGGTATGCTTGATGGCATCCCCACAGATCTCTCAGACATCTTAATTTTTATTATTTGTTTTTGCTCAGAGTGGATAATTTCAACTGGCTTCTTATGTTTGCTTGTCTCTGTCTACAGGTCCAGCCCTCTGCACTTTCTCTGGTACAGTTTCTACTGTATGGTATTTTAAACTCCTGAGTATAGGCCATACTTTGTTTCTTTGTGAGTCTCCTACTTTTGTGTTCAGAACTGAGCGTTTTAAATAATACAGGGTGATAACTGTTGTTACAGACATATTGATCAAAGCCCCCAATTAAAGGAACAGCCTTTAGCTTTTCCTTCCTTAATCTTGTTTTAACAGCTGCTGTTTGTCAATCACAGCTTCGGCTTCTGTGACCTTGCTTGCTCACCTTGCTTGCTTGGGCTGCCTGGGGAAGGGAGGGATCTGAGCTGTTTTAGCGAGAAGTTTATGGTGTATAAAAAATACCCAAAACAAAGCTGGGGCGCTCAGCCATTGGAGGCAACTCCGCACAGCCCACACAGGGCTGTGTAACTCTGCTATTCTGTGTCTTCAAGTGCTGTTGGTCTCTTTCCGACACCACGGTTTCCATAACAGTCCCATCCCCACGGTCATTTAGGTTTGCTGCTGTTGCTGTTTGTTTTGTGACTTTCCTGAACTAATCTTGTAAAAGCCTGTTTGTTGTGTGCAGTGTTTGCAGTTTCTGCTCAATTAGTGGTCAGCTAATGTTTGGACAGGGGTTTCTTTAATTGCTTTTGATAATAAGTCAGCCTTTGTTGAGGGGCTGTGTAGGTCTGTTGGACATACTTTCAGTACTCCAGGAGGCAGTTTGTATAGACTTCATTTAGCGTTTGCACAAAGCCTCAGGATTATCCAGAAATGAGAGAGTAGGATCTTCTCGGGTCTTTCTTTGGCATGAAAACAGTCCTGAATGTACACCTGGCATTCTAGATTCCTAGGAATATGTTGCAGCGAGCATTTCAGAGCCCTGTATTGAACTTCCATTCCTTAGGTTTTGCTTTTAAATTGTTTGGGTCAGCCTTTTGTTAGTCTGTGCTAGTGACTGCTAGGAGGATGGCTTTTACAGCTATCCTGAGTTGCTTACACATTGGTTTATAAGACTACTGCAGAGCTGGGAAGAGGGGGATGGGATAAAACACCACAGAGCTTGCTGTTCTTACTGAGATGGAGTCATTTTTCTTCAGTAAATGCTCCTTTGATTATTGCATGCCTTTGGTTAATTTTTATACTTCTGAAAAAGTTGATTTTGACAAGTTTTGTCAGTGCTTTCTATAGATTTTTGTAAGTTCTTGTTCTGCCATTCTGAAAATAGCTCAATATTCTTGATGTGAAGGAATTCATAAGAAAGTTTTCTTTATCGGAAAATGAAACGTGTATGCTGCCTCTTCTTTTCTCCCCTTCTTGACTGAAGCAACTTAGCAGCGGCAGTTTGGTGAATGCTAAATACATTAGCATAGTAGCTGATAAAAACCAGCTGTTTTATTGTTACATTCCTTGCCCAAGACCAGTTGGGTTAGCAGTTTCAAGTTATTTGGCTAGAAGTTTTCTTGAAAAGAATAGTCAAATGCTATGATAATATAGTCAAATTTTCTTTCCTCTTTGTAATGGTGGGTCTTTGTTTTGTACATTAAAGATTATTATAATGATATTGCTTTAAGATGGTAATTTTTTAATATCAGTTATTTTTGTATCACTTTCATGAATTTTTTTTCTGTATTTTTTTGACATGATTTACTACTTACGTGATTTTGCTATCACCTATACCAGTATTTCACTAACTTTAGTGTACATGAGATACACCCCTAAAGTGTATTAAAACAGTTTTGAGGGCTGTACCACTAGAGGTTTCCTGATACAGGGCTTCCCTTATAGCTCAGTTGGTGAAGAATCTGCCTGCAATGCAGTTGACTCCAGTCAGGAAGATCCACTGGAGAAGGGATGGGCTACCCACTCCAGTGTTCTTGGGCTTCCCTTTTCAGAGGGAGTCAGAGGAAGAAGGGTGACCAGGATGGAAGACAGTGTTTGTACTGTCATTTTCAGATGACATCTGTGCACTGTTTTGGTTTTTAGAAGTGAGCCATTAGGTCCAGCCACCCTCAGGGAGGACAGGGGTGTGAATATCAAAACAGCAGGAATCTACACTGGGGACCCTCTTAGGTTTTACCACATCCTGCCTAACACAGATCCTTGATTTTATAAGGAAGAAAGATAGCCAGCAGCTGGAGGAGTCTTTGTACTACTTCCTAAGATTTATTTTTAGGGAGGTAGGGGAAGATTGGGGTGGATATATTGTTAGGGTGCAATGCCCTTGACCAGAGGTAGAGGGTACAGACACGAGCTGCTGGGTTCATCAGATGGACTCTGAATACCTGAAGATATTGAAGGCATGAACAGTGGTGTAGAGTAGGAAGGAGTCAGACACTATTTATCTTCAGCATTTGAATGCTCTGATTTAGGACTATATGAAATACCTCTTCTGTTCCTATTAAAGAAATTAGTGCAGTTTGAGGACTAGTGCATTTCAAGTGATGCTAAATTTATAGGCAGGAAATAGTTATTATTCTATATCATTTTGTATCATTTGTTTTATGAATTCTCAGCATAGCAACATGTTGGTACTGTATATTCTCAAATTTTGTCCCATAAAGTAGGTAGCAAAGAACTATAGATATCAAATGAAAATAATTTCACTTAACAAACATAATGGGTAAGAATCTAGGTAACAACTTGGAGAATTTAGTCTCAAATCTCTCTCTTTCATTCCAGCTTCAATCCCCTGTAGTTCAAGCCCTCAGTGTATTCATTCAGATCCATAGCAAACTTGACTTCTAACTAGACTCCTCCCTCTAGGCTTATTTGAAAGGAATGAATTCTTCTCAGAGTCATTCTCAGCTTTATTATGTAGTGTTCTGTACTTCTTTCTAAAAATCATCTTTGAGGTTTAAATAGCATTTGACAAAATAGACATAACTTAAGCGTACAGCATTTGAGTTTTGACAATACATGGTGTAACCCCGTGATCAGTATGCTGGAGTGTGTTTTCATCCTCCCCCAAATCTTCCCAGTTAGGTCTCAGCCCTCCTCCCCTAGCCTTGGGCACCTGTTGTTTTGTTTTTTAATAGATGATATCTATCTTTCCTAGCATTTCTTGTAAATGGAATCATACTGTATATAGTTTTTTGTGCCATTCTTTTTTTATTTAGCATGAAATTTATCCACGTTATTGAATATATTAGTTGTCTTCCATTGGGGAAGAAGCCAATACTTTGGCTATCTGATGGGAAGAGCCGACTCATTGGAAAAGACCCTGGTGCTGGGAAAGATTGAGGGCAAAAGAAGAAGTGGACGGCAGAGGATGAGGTGGTTGGATGGCATTACCGACTTGATGGACATGAATTTGAGCAAGCTCTGAAAGCTGGCTGAGGAAAGGGAAGCCTGGCATGCTCCTGTCCGTGAGGTTACAAAGTCAGACACGACTCGGTCACGAACAACAAGTTGTCTTTCTCTTTCATTACTGAGTAGTATTTCATTGTATGGATATGTAGGTTTTTATCCATTTACCTGTTGATAGTCATTTGGATCATTTATATTTTTTGGCTTTTCTCAGGGTCGGCAAGCTGAGTGACCATCCATCCATTTTTATAAAAGCAGTTTGTTTTACTGAAAGGCAGCTCTGTCTGTTCCTTTCATGTTGTGGCTGTGATGGCAGAAATGAGTAGTTATGACAGACCAGCCACATGGTCCTCAAAGCCTTACTTGTTACTGGTGAACGCTTAAGTGAACATGATCAACCCTGCTGCTGCATACAGATAAAATTGCCATAAACGTGTACAGGTATTTTCGTGGTCATAAACATTTTTCTTTCAGTTCTTAGAACTGGAATTGCTGGGCTATGTTGTAGACATGGGCTTCTCAGATGGTGCTAGTGGTAAAGAATCTGCCTGCCAGTGCAGGAGACATAAGAGACTCAAATTCGATCCCTGGGTCAGGAAGATCCCCTGGAGGAGGGCATGGCAACCCCTTCCATATTCTTGCCTAGAGAATCCCATGGACAGGGGAGCCTGGAGAACTGCAATCCATAGGGTCGCAAAGAGTCTGACGTGACTGAAGCAGCTTAGCAGGCACACACATGCACAGCAGATGTATGTTTAAGTAAATAAGAAATTGAGTTTTTAAAAAAACTTGTTGAAAAGAATAAAGTCATGAAGGAGGTGTAATGTTTAAGTATGTATAATAATAAAATTACCTTATCTGAAGTGGTAATGCCATTTTATTTTTTTCCACGATTGATGTATAAGAGTTGGGCTTCCCAGGTGGTGCTAATGGTAATCTGCCTGCCAGTGCCAGAGACACAAGAGTTGCTGGTTCAACCTCTGGGTCTGGAAGATCCTCTGGAGGAGGAAATGGCAACCCACTCCAGAATTCTTGGCTGGGAAATCCCATGGACAGAGAAGCTTGGCTGGCTACAGTCCATGGGGTTGCAAAGAGTTGGACATGACTGAAGGGACTTAGCCTCCGTTTCCTCTCAGACATGTATTATCATTTTTAAAACAGATTTGAGCCAATCTAGTGAGTGTACAGTAATGTGTCAGTGTGGTTTTAATTTGTATTTCTTTATGACTAATTATATATTTTTATGTGTTTATTGTTTGCTTTTATGTCTCTGATTTGATGAAAAATCTGTTAAAATTTTTACCTTTTGATTTTGAGTTGTTTGTCCACTGTTAAGTAGTAAGAACTATTTATATATTCTTAACGCAAGTCTTTTGTATGTTATTTGTATTGTGAATATTTTCTCCCATTCTGTGACTGAAATATTTTTGTTAAAAAGGCTTCATTTTATTTCTCTGATTTTCTAGTTGTTTAAAGTGGGAGGGTAAATCTGATATGCTTTACTAGTGCAGGGACAGTGAATTTTTTTTTCCTTCATTGCTGTATCCCTAGTTGATAGCATTAAGCATCGAAAAAAAAACTAGTGAAAGGTTATTGCTGAGCCATGAAAGACGCTGGGATTCTTGGCCTCCAGAGGAGAGGAATTCAACCTGGGGCCATTGACAAGGCTTGACCGCTCAGAGCTTTTGTGTATTAAAGTTTTATTAAAGTATAAAAGAGATAGAGAAAGCTTCTGACATACACATCAAAAGGGGGCAGAAAGGGTGCCCCCCCTACTAGTCTTTAGCAGTAAGTTATATACCTATTAGCAGGCAGCTAATTAATTAGAGGAAGGAAATGTCTCGGAACTCAGAGAGTGGCACCAGGCCCCTCACCTACAACATGCATTTTGAGATAACATTGACACAAGGTGCATCATCCCGGGCCATAAAACAATTGACATGAATCTTGGAAGAAAGGCAGGTTTCCAAGCAAATATGTACTCCCATTAACATAGCTTAAGAGAACGTTGGCGAGAGTAAAGCATACTGGTTTGTTAAGTAAAACATACTGGTTTGTCAAATCCCTTCTGAGTCTTAGTTGGAACCAACTTGAAGAAAGAGTCTAAGGTAAATACATAGTTCATTAACATAGCTTCGGAGAAGGCAAATGGCACCCCACTCCAGTATTCTTGCCTGGAGAATCCCATGGACGGAGGAGCCTGGTAGGCTACAGTCCATGGGGTTGCGAAGAGTCGGACACGACTGAGCGACTTCACTTTGACTTTTCACTTTCATGCATTGGAGAAGTAAATGGCAACCCACTCCAGTGTTCTTGCCTGGAGAATCCCAGGGACAGAGGAGCCTGTTGGGCTGCCGTCTATGGGGTTGCACGGAGTCAGACACAACTGACGCGACCTAGCAGCAGTAACATAGCTTAAGAATAACATTTCCATGAGAAAAACACATTGGTTAGCTCAAGGGCTGAGAAAAGTTCAGGTGGAACCAGATGTCATCATGGCAACACAGAATTTTAAAGGAAATCTCCTTTTAATTTTGTATAGAGGAGGAAAAAAAATCTGACAATTGTAGTTTGTTTCCTACTGACGTTTAAGAGAGAGAGAAAAAACTTCTGACGGTTGCAGCCTATTTACTCCATTTGGAGATCCTAGCCTTCTGGCATGTTACCCTCTCACTAGCGTCCCTCTTTTCTGAATGGAAAAGAGTTTTTTCTTTTCTTTTCTTGTCCTCCTGTGGGATCTTAGTTCTCTGACCAGGGAACAACCCATGCCCCCTGAGATGGAAGTTCAGACTGTTAACCACTGGACTGCCAGGGAAGTCTCTGAATGGATTAGAATTCAAAATAGCAACAGTAGGAGGCACATGATCATGTAGGCCATTTTTTTAGAGTAAATGAGTTCTTTTTCTTTGTTATAATTTGTATCAAATTTATGAAAAGTAAACATTTTGTTTTATTCCTGTTGAAGTTTAAAAGATGACAGTGATATATTTTGGTCTTGATGGCAGCACTGTTTTCTAGAAAGTCCTAGATACTCTTCTGTGCACAAGCATTATGTATATTACAGAATTCAGACAAGCTTTCCTTTGTGTTTTCAAAACCAGTTTGTTTTATAGGTATCCTTTAGTCACTGCAAAGCAGAAAAAAATTTCTAGTAACATTTTGTGATTTAAAAGAGAAGCATGGTGTCAGTGTTTCTTCTTTAAGAAAGTTAATTTCATATGCATAAAAGTTATCTTTGAAAGGTTCTTAAGGTTCTTTGGGTAGTTTTTCTTTTTGGGGTTTTTTTCAGATTTTTAAAACTTGTTTTGGAAGTTTTCTAACACACATGCACGTTTTCTCTCAAGATTGAAGAATGAAAAGGCATTGCGTCTCAACCTTATTGGTAAGTGGATTTACTTGTTTGAAGTTCTTCCCTTACCTATTTTCTCTTGACTCTGTTAGTGAAATACTATTTTTATCTCTACTAGATAAAAGTGATTTTGCCAGATTAAGTGAATTTTCTCTACCAGACTTGATTAAAATAAAGTCAGTCATTAAACTGTTAGAACAGTGTTAATATCTAGGTCAGTTTTCTAGAAGTTTTTAGTATCTACCTTTATCCATCCCTCTTTCTCTCCAGTTTAATTCTAGCTTCCTGACCATTAGAATTATGAAGGGTTTTGGGAACAGCAATTCATGCTTAATGATGTGAATATATCCTCAGTCTGTATCTCAGTGTCACAGTCTTTTTATGTGTGTGTGTGGGTGTGTGATCAGATTTATTATTGGTAAGGTTATCTGATAAGTCTGAGATTTCGTGAGTGGCTACTAGGCTTTGTAACTAAAATGAAAGATATTCAAACCATTAACTCTACTGCCTTATCAGGCAGCAGAATAGTATTTGTAAATGGTTTATCAGTAATCCTGGATAGGGCCATTTCTTGATTTGTAATACTGAGAAATCTTACTGAAAGTGGCACCCCTGTGGTCTGATTGACTCATAAGCATGAAGTCTGCTAGCTTTTTGATAATAGATGTCAGTCATTCTTTGTCATATACAGCAGATCTTGTATGCTTAGTGTATTTATTGACTTTGAGGCCCTGAACAGGTTACTTAACCTTTCTCTTCTAAATGGAGATAATAATAACCCTCATAGGATTGTAAAAGTCAAGACCTGTGCCTATACGTAGCGCCCACTGCTTAATGAAAGTTTAGCACACACCGTCCTCTTCATTAATCTAATCAAACTCTCTTTTTTTTATTTCAGACAAGTTCTATCCTTTGCTTTATAAATACTTGGAACTTCATGTTCTTTTAAAGTATTCTTTATTTTAAAAAATGTTTTTTATCCTTACTGGATAAGAAATATATACAGAAAAGCATCCTTCCTACCTTTGTCACTTCCCCAAATTAAAATGTGACAGTTCAGTTTCTGACAGGCTGGTTTAGTTAGCTTTGAGCCCACACAAAACTTTAACTTTGAAATAAATGTTGATACTGTTTTAAACACATTGATGTTGAAAATTATAATGAATACCTCTGCTTAAATAATGACTTATGTTTTAAACTGTTTTGGTACTTGTTGTTATAGGTGAAAAACTGCAGTGGTTTCAAAATCATCTTGATCCCAAAAAAGTAGGATATTCAAAAAGAGATGCTTGTGAATTAATTGAAAGGTAAACACTGGGCATGTTAATGAGCAAAGGGTCAGTAAGAGGAATTCCCCAACTTGGTTCTGCAGATTCAGAGTTCTGTTCTGGATTTATAGACAAGCAGATAGACTTTGTTATAAAGACTTTGGGTTGGTATACTAGCTTAGTCATTTTAGAAGGCTCATCACCTTTCTGAGCCTCAGAATGGCAGGTAACCCAGTTTCTTGACTTCCTTGAGAAATGACACCAAAACTCACATCTGCAGATGGAGGTTAGCAGATGGAGGTGAGGTAGTTTGAAGAGCGTCTAGGCAGAGAGAACAAGGTCTGAAAGGCCTGGGGATGGGAGCAGCCTATTTAGTGATCTGCCAGACATTTAATATCACTGAGATAATAGGTTCCGGGAGGGAATTGTGACAGTTTGAATAAACAACCAACACATAAAGGATCTCAAATATCAGTGTAAGAGTTTGGACTTTACCCAAGGACAGTGGGAGTCACAGGAGACTTTGAATAGCAAGTAGCTGCAATGCTCACATTTAAACTTTTGAGAGTGAGGAAAATGGATGAGGGGGCAGACTGTTAAGAGGCTGATGAAGCCGTCCAGGCAAGAGGTGGTGGCGGGAGCAATGTGGTAAAGAGAAATGGAAATGTCTAGAGAGTTTAAGGAGGTAAAAGTCTCAATCTTCAGTGAAAATTTAAATGTGGCATAAAGGGGAGAGAGAGGAGTCAGGGTGACCCAGTCTTCATCTGTGTGAATGGGGTGGGGGCCAGGGCAGAGGTGGAGCGGGTTCGGAAGGGACCAGGGGCAGGGCGGAGGGTGCGTTAAGGCGTCACCTGTCAGCCAGATGGAGACGCCCAGGATGTGTTGGAGCGTGAGGACCTGGAGTTGACACTGTAATGGCAGGCTTTCATTTGTTCACAGAAGATTTGAGAGTGGTTGAGTTACCAAGAGAAGGTCTGAGAACTTGAAGGAATCCAGAGGAATGTGAAAACTTGAGAAGGACAGGCAGTGGCTGGGGATTATGTTTTAAATGAAGTAATATAAGCCAAACAGATTTTGTAAGTCAGACCATGTTGTTTTTCAGGTATTTGAATCGATTCAGCAGCGAGCTGGAGCAGATTGAGTTGCGGAACAGCTTCAAGGACAGGCAGGGCCGGAGGCACTGCTCTCGGGAGGCGGCCATCAGGCAGACCCTGGAGCGGGAGCAGCGGCAGTACCAGGCCCACGGCCTCGGTGCGTTCCGTGCGGCTTCCTGCTGTCTTGTCTCTGTAACTTACCCTGTTTATTTAGTTCACTTTGATTTTCCTTTTCTTTCTTTTTGAATGTTTGGAATTTTTTAATTCATTCTTTTTTTCTCCTACTTTCTGAAAACTGTCAATTCTGACAGTGACATTTTTCTACTATGATAGTAATGTTTTCCTCTCCCTTCAGGCACGTGCTTAACCTGCTTTGGTCTAGGGTTATTACTTGCCTGTCTCCAGTCACATCAGGTTTCTTTAGAGTAGGTACTGTGTCCTCTTGCCTCTGTAATTTTTGTAGTAAAGAGCTATACTTGTTGCAGCCATTCTTGAGAAATTACAGAAATCAAATTTTCTTTCTTAGCACTGTAGCATTTCTTATAGTTGGTGAACACAAGTGTGTTGTTCGTTTAGCACCATTGTCTGAAGAAAAGTGCTTAGGAGGAGAGGAGAGGGCACTTGCAAGGGCTTGCAAAGCCCGCCAGCAGAGAACGACCCAAAGGCTGCACATGGCCTACAAGTAGTGTTTGATTGGCATATGAATTGTCAGTATAACAAGATCTGCTGATTTCACATGAAAAATGTAGATTTCTGGATGCCCATTAAACATATGGTCTGACAGCATTGTTTGCTAGAGCAGAACAGCAGCCATCGCTTTTAGACTCAGCATTCTGTGGTTCCAGACCTCCCTTCGTTCACGTTCCCTGCCTAGTCCCTGTAGGCACTCATGTGTGGATTTGCCTGGAGAGTACAGTAAATGAAATGTTTAATAGGAAAATTAGTTTTTTTTAGCTTTAATAATAACAGTAGGAGCCTGAAGGCATTATCCTGCGACTCCTTCTGTGTAGGTCCCAGCCCTGGCAATAGCGGTACTTGGTCCAGGAAAGCCTGGGCGGCCCCGCAAAGGCAATTCTCCCCTCAGGCCAAACCTCCCTGGTGGTTTCTCACTATGACTGCAGGGTGCACTTCAGCAACACACAGCAGGGAGTGTTGAAAAACACAAAATTTAGTGCTTGCAGGTCCTGGAGGGTACAGGACATGCCTGAGGGGCTCACAGTGAGGGCTCCAGTAGAGAAAGAGGAGGAAAGCAGGGACCGGGGGTCCTGCCATTGTAAGTGTCTTAGGTTGAATGCCCCGGGCTTCAGGGGCTCCCTCTTCATGAAGATGCCAGAAAGGAGAGTGGGTTCGCTCAAGTGACCAGTCCCCTGAGGTGTTCTGACTGGGTGGGGCAGCCTGGTTTCTGACCTAGTTGTTCTCTGCAGCTGTGTCAGAAGCTGGCAGTAGGTTCATTGAGTTGGATGTCTTTGCAGTCAGAAGGTTAACTTCAGGCACTTATACCTTCAGTAACACTAGGAACCCTGAGTAGATAAGAAATGTTTTTTTACTGGAAAAACAACAACAGAATAGCTCTAAAACAGGTTAGATCTCTACTTAGACCCTTGCAGCTTACTAAATGACAGCACAAGTTACTTCCTACCTACTCCCCAGCCTTGTTACTTTGCATTTAAAAATAGAGATGGATTGCACACCTCCCCTTCCCAGGTTGTTTAAAAGCCAAACAAGACTGCATGTAACGTGTAGGGATTGAGGGAGAGCTTCAGCCAGTCCTGTGTCCTTTTCACTTAAATTTGTCTGTGCTTATAGTCTCTGTTTCTTCATCTTCCATTTTCTCTGGAACCCCTTAAGTTAGGCTTTTGTAGCCACCACCCACCCCAGTGTTCTTGCCTGGAGAATCCCAGGGACGTGGGAGCCTGGTGGACTGCCATCTATGGGATCGCACAGAGTTGGACACGACTGACGTGACTTAGCAGCCACCACTCAAAGTCCTCGTTGCTGATGAACAGTTTAAGTTGTTAAGACAGATGGTAGCTCTGCTGGGTACCAACTCTCATAGTCAACTTCTGTGCAGCCTTTGATACAGATGATCCCTTCATTTTTTGGTCACATTTTATATTTGAGGTAGTAGCCCCTGTCCTTCCCCAGTTTTCCTCCCAGTTCACTGGCCATAATGTCAGTTTCCTAAGTTGAATCCTTCTCATAGCCTCATGAACTAAATAATTGGCCCAGATATTTGTCCTTGGGCCTCTTGTCTTTCCAGTTTATACCAGGTCCTGCATTTATCTCATTTAATCCTGTGCTTTTAAATACCATCTAAATGTCATAACTTCCAAATTTATGTTGTCAATCCTAACTTGTCCCTAGAACTCCAGACTTGCATTATCAAACTTGAGTTTCTTAAAATCTCTTCTTGAATGTCTTCTAGACAGCTCCAATTTGGCATATCCCAAAACAAAGTCCAGCTTTTCTCCTAAAACTGGCTACTCTTGTAAGATCCATATTTCATTCAGTGACATCACCACTTGCCCATCATTCTGCAGACATTTCACATCCCACATCCAGCTCATCAGCCAGATACACTTGGAGTCTGATGACTTGCACTGTTGCTCTGCTCTCCTGTAGCTCGAGCCACCCATCTCTCAGCTCTGCCCTTGTCATGCCCTCCCAGGTGGCTCTGTGCTCAGTCTCTTCGACCTGTAGCCGCCAGGTTGAGTAGCAGTAACTGACAGCACATCCCAGGTCAGACATCCTCCTAGGGGTGGAGCCAGTGCTAAATCTCAGACCTGTGCTTCTGGTTGTGCCTCAGCCCAGGGAATGTGGTGACACAAGTCTACAAGAGTCTAGAAACATGGGCAAAATTGTCAGAGATGCTGTCAGTAAGATTCAGTGAAGACCACATACTAACATCTCTCTGTCTTGCCCCTGTTTGGTATACCCATTCCTCACTCACATTCGTATTTTCTGAAGCTGTTGTAAAGGTCAAACGTTTTTATTGTAATTTGTTTCATTTTATACATTCTATTTTAGAATACATTATTTAATAGTGTCTTTTCTTTTTTAATCACCTTCTTAAACTAAGTCCTTTATACTTCTGAAACTTCTTTTCATTGTAGCTTTGTAATCATGCTTTGAAAGTTTATTTTGCTTTGGGCATTCTTCTGTCAGTTATTTCTTTTTCTTCCTGAGATAATAAAGGAAGGAACTATAAATACTGTAATAAGAAGACTTTACCTAATAAATATATTTTCTTTTCCAGAGATTCCAGACATTTTAAATGCAGATAATCTGAAAACGTTTCGGTGAGTTTGTTGCATTTTTTTCTTTGTTAAAGCTGCATGTAAAGTACTTGATAGATAACCTTTCTTCCCTTCTGAGTATTCAGGGATTCTTTTTCACCTCTCTTTCATCAGATAAGTAAGAATTTTCCTAAGTTGCATTTGCTAGAAATGCCTGAAATGATAGTGACCTAGTGCTTTTGTTTTTCAAAATACTTCAAAATTCTTCAATATAGTATTTAAAAGAACATGATGTCACTGTTCCTCTCTGTTATTTAAAAAAAAAAAAACAAACAAACAGTCAGCAGCAGACTTGATGGCTCAGAAACCCATTCCCAGACTGTTTGCAGCACTTCCTTCTGGAAAAGTTGGTTGGTGGGAAGGGAATCATGAAGAACCAGGTGACCAGTGATCTCTCTAATAACTCTGTGACCAGAGAGACCAGTGAGTAGGATTTCCAGTTTTTAGTTTTCAAACATAAATTATTTTTCTTTAGAAAATAATTTTTATTAATCACTTTGGCCTTAGGTAGGTCATGTTGTTCAGCCTGAAATTTTAATTGAAATTAGATAAATTAAGTCCATGTTATTTGAAACCCTTAAGCTTATTTTATATTATTATACTTCTGAATTTATAGAAAATATTTAATATTCATAAAACCTCAGCTCATAAAATTTACCAGTCGTATTTAAGAAGTGGTTCACTTTTTTAACTCATGTACGTGTAGTTATAAGTACATGGAGCGTAAGATTTTTTTTAGATGTTAATTTTTTTGCCTGTAATATTAAGTAGTCAGATATATAAGTATTCTCTTTATTCATTAAAACGGTAGATTCTGTCTCCTCCAAAGGAAGCCAAAAATGAGAAGAAATTAGCATAGACTGTTAGTATTTTTATCTAGCTTGAGTTCAGTTCTCAAAACAGTCTTCATTTTGCTCCCAAAGTAGCTGAACATAGGATTGTCACAGAAATGCTGAGGTTGAGAAACTGGAAGTTTTCTGTTATAAGAATTGTTTGGTTGCTGAAACTTAATTGTGACTTACCATTGTGTGTGAAGAGAAAAACCTTTTCTGACTGTGCATTTTGGAGATTTTCCAGTATGGTATATATAGTTCCTGCTTTTGAGATTTCTTGATACTGTATGTCCTGACAGAGGGAAGTGTTGAGGTTAGGGATCATAAAAGAAAGGAACAGCCTCCTTGTAACTTCTACCTAATGTTTTCCTGCATTGTTTTGAAAGTCTTGAATATGTGAAATTCCCTGGGCAGTTAACTGCTATTATAGATTAATGGGGCTTCCCTGGTGGTTCAGATGGTAAAGAATCTGCTTGTAGTGCTGGAGACCTGGGTTCGATCCATGAGTCAGGAAGATCCCCTGGAGAAGGAAATGGCTACCCACTCCAGTATTCTGGGCTAGGAAATCCCATGGACAGAGGAACTTGGCCGGCTACAGTCCATGGGGTCGCAAAGTGTCAGACGTGAGTGAGCAACTATAGCATACTATAGATTAATGAGAAAGTGCAGTAAGTATGGAACATGCAAACCTCAGTTTTGGGGACATTTTTTTTTTTTTCCCTGATGGATTTATATTGTTTCCGTCTAGTACATTGGAGTCTGCTGTAAATTTATAAACTTTTTTTTTGCATAGTTTTGAATATTGACTTCATTCCCCACTTCACCAACTCTCTGCATTCTCTCTTTTGTCTAGGGAATGGGATTTTGATCTGAAGAAATTGCCAAACATTAAAATGAGAAAAGTCTGTGCTAGTGATGCAGTGCCCAAGAAGTGTAAGAAGAAAGCTGTGACAACTATAGATGGAGATTTAGGGGAATTGGGACTGAAAGATGAGTCCAGTGACACAGATGAGGAAATGACTGCGGTGGCTTAAGTGTCTTTGCTTGAGTTGAAAATAAATAATTTGATAACTTGAAGTTATACTTGAATTGATTATGGTAAATAGTTGTCTCAACACATGAATTTCCTGTTTTATCTTACTCTTATATTTTCAGTTTCAAAAACAGTGTGGCAATTTTTCTTAAAAATGAATGTTGCTTTTCATTTACTTTAAGTTATTAGCATAGATAGAAGTACTCTGCAGAATCCATTTAATTTGAATTTCTAGGTCTGGGAGACCAATATGAATGAGGACCCAAATGTTACAATTTTTTTTTATAACATGTTTACTTAGAATCACCTAATATCACATTTTGGGGCATAGGCAGTAGCTATTTTGCTAGAAGGTTAATGTGGGTACTTCTTGAGTAAGCAGTGATGACAGCAAAACTGCCTTTTAGCAGTGTTTTTCACTGTTCTTCCTCTTACACATCAAACCTGTTTTCTTTCCTTATAAAATAGGGAAAATGTGATACAGAATTTATATACACTTATGGATTGTACATTGCTGTTATTTATTATCTTTGACCCAGAGTTAGGTAAATGGTTAAAGAAGAGCCACCAACTTGTTATGTGGATCTCCTGTTATCTAGATAAAGGGGATAAATGATTTCAGGTTGGCTAATTTTGTTTGTATATTATTTTTTACTTTCTCATTGTGAAAAGTATTAGGTTTTATTTGTGGAAACAGAACTAAAGATTAGAGAACTAGTTATTTCAGTTGTCTTATTTCTTCTTCTGAGAGAGGTTAAATTGAGATGTAACTCAGTGTTTCCAGCATCATGGAAAACATGACTGTGGTAGAATGTTCTTAACAGAACTTGTTAAATGCAAGTTTCTTCTGGCCTGTTTTCTGAAGAGTGCAGTGAAAGTGCATTTTCAAGGGAAAAAAATTCTGTATGAGGTAACCAGGTATCAACTGTCTTGTTAACAGCTTTTTTACTTCAGAAGGTTAAAAATAAAACTTATAATTTTACATAAGGTTCTTATTATTTAATGTTTGGTGATTTAACTAATGCTGACTTGCTTTGGCTTTAAGTAATCCATGCAGAAGTATGGTTTTATGGTTATATAGTAAGCTCTTATGGAGAAGGCAATGGCACCTCACTCCAGTACTCTTGCCTGGGAAATCCCATGGATGGAGGAGCCTGGTGGGCTGCAGTCCATGCAGTCGCTAAAAGTCGGACATGACTGAGCAACTTCACTTTGACTTTTTACTTTCACGCATTGTAGAAGGAAATGGCAACCCACTCCAGTGTTCTTGCCTGGAGAATCCCAGGGACGGGGGAGCCTGGTGGGCTGCTGTCTATGGGGTCACATAGAGTCAGACACAACTGAAGCGACTTAGCAGCAGCAGCAGTAAGTTCTTATCTCTTTGGTCATTGGAAAATTTCCTTCTTGGGGGAAGGGAGTTCATTTTTTGTTTCAAAACGACTACAAAAACTGAGTCATAAATTACAGTAAAGAGAATAAAAACTACTTTATCCAGTCTGGTATTTAAAAAGCATTACTGTTGATGCTTATAAAGAAATACTGTCTTATTTCACAAGAATAACTTGTGAAAATGGCAGAACATTCTCCTCCAACATTTATTTCTAGTTTTCCTATGCTATCAAAGCAGAAAATATAACAGGCTGTACTGCTTGGAACCAGAACAGATAAGTGCTTGTTGAGTGAATTTATGACCATAATTGTTATGTCACTCCTGGCTAGACCTTAGTAACCTAAGAGATCATGTGTCCTTAGAGTAATGCTCCTAAATGGTCCCCTGAACCATTGTCTGTGGAACATGTTCTTTCTTTCTTCAGTGATGCTTGTCCCGTCCCCTTTTCTGTCAGTGTTAAACCTTTGAGAGAAAGCTTCTCTAGTCCACGGACATGGAACCGAGGAAAAGTAACACTTTGTTGGCACTTCTTCGTAAACTTGGGGTGGACAGATAATAAATGGCAGATAGTAAATATTTTAGATATTGCAGGCCAAATGTAGTGTCTGTTGCATATACTTATGTATGTATGTCATGGCTGTACCCAGATAGGCCACAGGCTAGGTTTGGCCTGCTTGCCAGAGTTGGCCAATCCCTGGTCTAAATCAGCAAGCTGAACTGCACGGACTTGGGCTTATGATACATTTCTAAACTCAGCTACTAACTGCTGTCTGTAGCTGCTATTCCTAATACATGGCTGCTTCCTTGCCTTGCAGACATTGGTCTCTCTCTGGGACTCTGTTCACCTTAAATAGCGTTTTCTACTCTTGTAGTCCTTATGCTTCAGGACAGAAGATTAAATGGGTGTCCTCTTTGGCATGTTTTTTTGATAGGGTGTGATTTTATTCTTGATCCCAAAATAATTTTAGGTTCACATTAAAATCAAGAGGAAAGTAAGAGATTTCCCATGTACTCCCTAGCCCCACATGCATAGCCTCTGCCTTACCAACATCCACCACCAGATGGTACACGTGTTATAACTAATGAACCTACATTGACATCCAGCATGTTTGGAATGAAATCCACATTCTGCACCATGGCCAGACTAAACAACCACCATGGCTAGAGAGGCCTGAGGTGCTCTGATTGCCGCCGTCCTCTCCACATGCCCTGGGCTGGCCTCGTTTCAGACGCACTGTCTGCCTGTCCTCCCCTAGGGTGGCCAAGCCATGTCCCAGGTGGGGACAGCTTGGTGCTGGCCCCCTGATGACCGTGTGTGTCCTCTGAGGCCAGGCTGGCTCATGGCGTTCCTGAGCCTCAGAAGAGTGCTATGTGGTCTTCTTGAACAGGAGGGCGTGGGGTACTGTGCGGAGCTCCCACAGGGCACTACATGTTTGCCCCCTTATTTTCCACTGTGAGACTCCCTTCTCAGTCCGCTGTGGCTGCAGGCTGTGAAACGGCTTTGCTGCACCATGGTCCTGGCTTCTCGGCAACAGGGTGCCCCCGCCTTATGCAGTGTTACTGCATCATGTGCCCCTTTTCTTCCTGTGCCTTCCCTTTGGGGCAAGACTCCCGAGGAGCTGGCACCTCTGTTCATCTTTCCTTGGGTACTTCTGTAAGGGGTGAACTGTCTTAAACTCTAGCACAGACTTGTTTCCCCCCTGGCTGGATCTTGCTGCCGTGTCTTGTTCAGGACTCTGCTTCCTGCCCTGCCATTTCCCTGGGTTAAGGAGCCTACCCCATCCTTGCTGCCCTTGGTATCTCTGTCACAGCTCCCGGTTTAGGTCACTAGCTAAACACACAGTGACAATGATTTATGATCTAGGTTTGTTTGTTGTAATTTGGGAGGCTGAGAAGACAAATGCACATGTTCAGTTTGGACAGAAGAATGAACGCATCCAATTAGACCCTGAATTCAGGCTTAAAAGTTGGAGCTTCAGGGGGGATGTTTTCTTCACTGATCACTAACCCTCTTAGGTTTGAATTAGAGTCCCTCTTTTAGTTTTTATTACCTCTGGGTAGGAAAATACTGTTACATTCTTTTGTATATCCAAGCCTTATTCATCAGAGAATCTTTTTCTGGATTACATTCTGATTTTTCTTAATTTTTTTTTCTTTAAAACAGTTTGAAAGTCTGTGTAGATTATTTTCATTGGTTTTCTCTTATTAATGCACCTATTTAATCCTTTCTAAAATGCCATATGTTAACCTATGTTGGCCTTAAAATTATGTTCAGACGCTGCTTAAAAACCCAGACCATTGCAGAATCTTAAGAACTCAAGGCTGTTTGAATGTTACAGATACAGATCTGAAGAAATTCAGGTAAGTTAGGCAAAAAATAAATCACAACAAAAGTTTGGGTCACTTATTTAATATACAAAGTCTTTTTTCACAGGGAATTATTTGTTTTCCTTAATTTGTCTTAGTACGCATATTTCACAAAACAGTAAATTGTTAATGCAAGAGAATTAGGAAAAACCAAAAAAAGTACAAATGCTCAGTCCCCAAAATTGCACACAGTTAATGTTTTTCATTTGTTTTAATGCAGTTTCAAATGGGCTTTCTTCAGATGTGGAGGAAACACTGCAGCCCAAAAGAACAGTACTTCCTCTCAACTGTATTGATATGTAAAATAGCACCTTTGGGCTGACATGAAAGGAAATTGGTTTCCGTCTTTCTTAATTAAAATGTAAGTCCTGCACAATGATATGACAACTACAATAATGACAATGTTAAGTTTGAAGAGCTCTACTTTGTTCCAAAATATTAATTGGCATGAAAGGAAAGGTGAACTGTGTCAGGCAAATGAAACACTGCCCCACCTCACCTCCATGACAATTAGAATATGTTAGTGATGCCATTGCTCTAATAGTCTAGTTTTCCAGTCAAAATATATAGATGGTTCAGGGACCTTTTGCAAAACAGATTAACTATGCAGCTGTCTCTCTGGGACTGTAATCCCATGAACAGCAGCTCAGGATGAGATATAATCCTGCAGCATTTAGAAGACTCCTTTACTGTGTACACCTGTCTTCCTTCAGTTTCTCCATTGTTTTATATCCCAAATTGATGGGAACATTTTTGTTTCATTTGTACTTAAGCTTAATTTCCTTTTGGGCTTCACTTTTTAAAAAAAAAAATATGGATTGCATTTCTTTACAACTTAATACTTGAGCTTATACAATAAAAGTGACAGATCTTTAAAAAAAAATTAACAGTATAAATGGCAATGGTAATACCACAGTCATGATTATAAAAAGCCAAGGTTTTAGTAGAACTATCAATTTATTCTTCAATTTAAGTCCTTTGTTTCAATTCCATTTTATTTCTTACATAAGCAGGTAAACATGCTTCAAAAAACTGAAGAGCATTCCAGAGAGCAGTTTTTCTTTTTGAAGGGTATATCCAGTCCACAGAAGTATTTTCACAAAGCCACACCCAGTCACTGAAAGGTCAGAGACCATCGCCACACAGTATGAAAGAACACAGTCAACACTAGGTTTTAAATACACAGTTATTTCAGTTGTTTGAACCTTCAGCAGCCATTATGAGAAAACTCTTTAAGAATTTAAATTCGAGAGTTCAGGGTTTATAAAAGAATAGCAGAATAATGCTGACTTTTATCCTGTTAGAGAGCTCTATATTTTGTCATTTCAAGAAAGTCAAAGCCTATTCAAGTTAATTTTGAGAATGTACATGTGGTTTTAAAACGCCGTGTCCTCTTTTACCATTAATACAGTAATGCTTATCTTTATTTTTCATTCTAGTGTTCAGTGTGCCCCTAAATAAACCAGGCCTCATGTGAGCCAATCATCTTCCACTGTGCTATGAGCCATACACTTACCTATCTTTCTAAAGTTTGGACAGAATTTAAATGATATTTTTGGTGTAAATAATCCTTTCCCTTACAGAGCAGAGGACAGAGAGCTCAACAGTTCTTTGTTTGCTGGTGATGACTTTGTTCCCTCAGGAACTTGTGAAACTGTTGCCGTTGCTAAACCTCAGTAGACATGGATTAGTAAACTGTTTAGGAAAGTTAGCAGAAGAAATGAATCACGTTTAGTCCCTTGGGTGAAGTGCCATGGTTAAGTCACCCAAAGCTTCATTATCCATGAATGTATATGTCTTAAACCTTGAAGATGGAAATTAACAAGTTAATACAAAGTCCAGTTTAAGCTTCATATATTTTTAATTACACCACTATGTTTTTATTTGTGCAGAAGTTTTAGTTTAGTTGCCAGTTTAGTTGCCTCAAGTTTTCTGTTTTTTTCCTGTGCCTTCATTCAACAAGTTTTAAGAAAAATGAGCTTTAAAAAACCTCTTGTTTGCTGCCCGACTGACACTTTGACGTTTTTCTCTTGTATATACAGGAACACACACACACCACATGCACACACAAAGTTGACGCTGTTGACCTTTGCTGTATTTCTAAGAACTGGTACTATTTGGACTCAGTGTCAGCCACTATTAATATAATATCATCCTTCTCGTCAGTAAAAGTTTATTTCTCTTTCCTTTTTCCTACGGTAACCTGTGAGGAAGAAGCACACTGACAGTTACAAAGTACATCAATGTGATACCCAGATTTGTGCAATGCGAAACCCATGCTTTGGTTCTATGCCATCATGGTTGCCTTTTCACAATAATAACAACAGCTAGCAAAGATAAATCACCTTGTTTCATGTAAGACATCTCTCTTTGACAGACCACTATATTTATAATCATTAATCTAGCTCACTGCAGTATTCACGCTTCAGGTTTACATGAATATGCAAAGAATATAATAATCAACTCATCTGTCAAACCTAAACAACTCAATTTATTACTTATCACAGAATGTTGAATGTTTTTGCTTCCCAGTTGAGCAAGGGAAATACTGTCAGCTCTTTAAAATACAGGTTAAATGCTTGGTCATAACTACTCATCTGTCAAGTTGACACCTTATGTGGATTTAAGAAAGTACATTTGACTTAAATTTTTATTTCCCCTATTATAAGTGCTTCATAGTAGCAAATAAGTTAATTTCAAAACTTTGTCATGGGTAGATTGCTTTATAGTTTTTTTACCCTTTAAAAAATAATAACTTTATCTAACCCTTAGTAAGATACTTCGTTTGATTAGTGCTTTGTAAAGTAACATTTGTGATACTTTGAATAAAAGAATGAGGTGCTGTTTTGAAAGATTCAACTTTTAAAACAGGCTTTGTCTCTAATTTTAGGGCTGCTCTGTCCAATACAGTGGATTTGAATTGAGATTCCCTGTAAGGATGAAATGCATACTGGATTTGGAAGCCTTGGTTCATAAAAGGAGATGTAAATAACTAAACAATTTTTTATAATGATGACATTGAAGTGATAACTTGGGTATATAATGCTAAATAAAACATTATCGAAATTCACCTATGTATTTTTGCTTTTTATAATGGTGCTACTAGAAGATTTTAAATTTACGTATGTAGCCAGCCTTTGTGGCTCACATTACATTTCTGTTGGACAGTGCTGTTTCAGAGGGTCCAAGTGGAGTATACAACGCTTCTGGGTATTTAACAGAGCTAATTAAATCCCAAAATATTTTGAAAATCTACTCTTCATGATTTAAACATAATTTCAAGTATTAATATCTTCAAATGTGTCTTGCATCTATTTTAAAAACATACACCTGTCAAAACAAACTGTACTCCACTACAGCCATAAAAACCTGTTAGCCGTCAAAGTATGAATATCAAAATATGCATCTTCCAAGTTTGTGTCTGATGTGCCTTAGGGATAATGCAGACAATTTCAAGCTTAAACCCAGATACGTTTGTCATTTCCAGATGAGAGAGTTAGCATCATGAGGCCCTAGAAGAAACGCACATTCAACTCAAGTCCTTATTCTGGAACTTGCCCTGCTACTGTGAAGACTCATGGGTCTGTCCACTCAGGCTTTCCGCATTGCCTAAAAGCATCCCTTGCGCCAGTGGTTAATTGTCCCAGAAATCATTTTCCAGCTAACTTCCACATTTCCTCTTTACACTTGAGACTGTTTCATGGGATCCTGGTCATTTGGTGTTTTCTTCTTTCCTTTTGAGCAAAGTAAGAACAAATGGGTCAGAAAGCGGAGAGAAGATAGAGGGTGACTACTCAGGATCGCTTCTGTCGTCTGTAGTGACAGGCTGGACTCTGGGTGGCAGGCCTCCGCTGGCCCCGTCACACGGGTATGAGCTCGGTGGGGCCGGCCTCCGCGGGTTGCCGTGCGGTGGGCCCTGTCTGCAACGCGGGCACCGCCCCAGCGTCCTTGGTGTCCATGCTCACGGTGCAAGAGCGGTTCTTCTCCGCCCTCTTGGCTGTGTCCGGGCAGTTCTGCACGAAGATCACGCGGTTGTAGGCCTTCAGCCTGCGCCACAGCTGCACGTAGACCTTGCACTGTACATACATGAAGACCAGACCTCCTGTGAAGCCGATGGCCACCACAACCAGCTTTGTCCAAAATGGCCATTCGAGGACACCTTTCAAAGAAAAGAGAATGTTATCACTGAGTCATTATTGATAGATTTGATTATTTTTCCCCCTATGGTTCCTTCAAAGGACCATGCTGTTGTTTAGTTGCTAAGTTGTGTCCGAATCTTTTTGTGACCCCATGGACTATATAGTCCACCAGGCTGTCCTATGCATGGGATTTCCCAGGCAGTACTAGAGTTGGCAGCCATTTCCTTCTCCAGGGGATCTTCCCAACCCAGGGATCGAACCCATGTCTCCTACATTGCAGGTGGATTCTTTACCACTGAGCCACCGGGAAGCCCTTAAAGGATTATGCCCACTTGTTAACATAAATCAGAAATATATTGTTAACAACTAGTAATAATAACAAAAACTACTTAATTGCTTTAAGTATTCTCAAAGTATTGCTAAAATTGCACATGACTTCTCTCACCTACCACTAATGTCTCATTCCTCTTACCATCAAGAACCTACTGTGATCATCAGATACTACACTGGATTTTGATACTTGACTTCAGCACTTATTGTTTACAGTGAAATCTTTAAGGAAGGATAGTGTACATACTGAGTGAAAGAATCAGACTTAATGCTCTTAAGGTAACAGAAGCTGTGTGTGGGATTGTACCTACAGGCCCCCGCCCCCACCTGCATTACCTTTAAAATTAAAAAAAAAAAAAAAAAAAGCGAGAGACACAGAAGCTGCTACATCTCACCAGAAAGAAGAAATTCCTGGGTACAGACATGCATAAGATTTAGGGTTTCAGTCATTTGTTTTATACATCTTATATTTTGTAACTGAGAACCATCTCTTTCTTAGGCATCAATGTTTTATCTTAATTTCCATCATCATAACTAGAAATGAACTTTCTTTCACAAAGAGTTTGCTGTAACAGTATTTAGGCCATGCATGATTATAAGTGTGTAATAAATGATGGTCAGGAGACCACATCTTGCCAACATTAGAATGGTGTGGAGGATATATCTGCCTTCAGTCGTGTGAGAGGCTGTCAAATAGAAGGGTGGTTGGAAACCACAGTCTAGGGGATCAGACTTCATTTACCTGTAACAGTGAGTAGAGTTACAGGAAGCATCCTGCATATAATAATTACATATACTTTCAAAACGGACACTGTGCCTTGTTTGCCTCACACTGACGGGTTTGCCTTGTTCTTCACTCATGTCTGTGCCAGGAGAACAGACTTGAGTCAGTGAATCTGGGCACCAGCATCTCCCGGCTGGGCAGGGGAGGGTGTGATTGTGTTCCCTGGGCCACTGGGCAGTGTCTAGAGAGGATTGTTCCACCTGGTAACACTTGAGCAGGTGAAAGGTTGTTGAATCATGCGAATACACCGGGATTCTTGGCCCCCGGAGGAGAAGAATTCAATCTGGGGCCAGAGACGAGGCTTGATCGCTCAGAGCTTTTGTGTAATAAAGTTTTATTAAAGTATAAAGGAGATAGAGAAAGCTTCTGACATAGGCATCAGAAGGGGGCAGAAAGAGTACCCGCTTGCTAGTGTTAACAATGAAGTTATATAATCCAAAGAATATCTGGAGGTTGTAAAGACCTCATCAGACCTACTCCCATAATTTACATTTTAAGATAACAATGTCCTCAGGCAAGATACGTCCTTGTAAAGACCAGGTCTACTCCCATAATTAACATTTTAAGATAACAGAAGGTTGAATCCAAAGACTGTCCTTAGGCAGGATACATTATTGTTATATAATCCTAAGGAATGTGGAGAAAGAAAAAAAGTTTGTCCTTTCTTCCTCGTTGAGAATTCCAGACCGCTCTCTCCTTGGGGACCCCTAGACTCCTTATCAACCTGCCTAGGAAACGACTCTCTCACAGGTGCTGCTGACTTAGTAAGTCGAGGTCTGTAATGCTGCTCTGTCAACAGCCTGCAATGTGTAGCACAGCAAGTAGTTTACCTAGTCCCAAATGTCAGTGCTGCTGAGGCTGAGAAGCCCTGTTGCAGAAGATGATCACTTACACTTCTTTATTTGGAAATTTGCAGGGAAGATTCAGTATACAAATTAAACATCTTGGAGTTCTTTAAATTTAGAAGGATTTTTGCTCTCAGCTGTTCCATTGAGCAGTAGTCTCCTCGTTTAGAAAAATGTTAACCACAGGCAAGCTGTAGATTAAATGTGCTTTGTCTCATTTTTAGGGAAATCCCCATGCATGACATCTCACTTTCCCTCTGATTTCTATTCACACTGAAAGTTAAAACTGCTTGGATATTTTCCCCTCTGAGCCTCTGCCCATGATATTTCTTTTCTCAGGATTTTGCTTCTCCATTTCTGTGTGTCTACCTATCCCACAAACCTGAATGGGAAATCATTTCCACCCGGAAATAGATGTGCTCACTCTTTCACGTTATTTCTTACACGTATGGCCTGAGTCACTGACGTGAGTTATTCTCTGTGATGCCATTATCTTGACACATGCAAGATCTGCGTCTTCTTGGTCTGTGTTTTTCACACTGCCTTGCTCAGTAGACATTTCAAGGATGAATGAACATTCTAATGATCAAAGTTCTGACTTTGACAGCTGTGCCTCAATCTTTCCAATATAACCAAAAGTGACAGCCTTTCTTCCCTTGCAAGTGAAGCGGCACTATTGATGGACAGGCTGAAGAAGACTCCATTCTTGCCCCACCTCTCCTCCCAGACCCAGTGGCCAGAGTCCATGACGTGCCTGAGAGTCAGGGTCAGGAGTAACCAGCTGCCAGACCTTGGAGACCCTGACCCCGGTACTTTTCCTTCACAAGGTATCTCTGAATCTATTTCCTCTACTCAGGTCATTCTTCCTTTTTACTTTCCTGGGGAGTCAAAGCTCCCATAATTTCTCTAGACAAACTTTAGAGTACAGAGTATCCCCCACCCCAGAGCCAAAGCCATTTGAGTGCAAACCCATTGTCCAGATGGCCACCTTCTTTCAGAGACAGCTGATTTTTCTCTTTGCCTTTTACTAAGTGGGCAGGATTTTTGTTTCCTTTAAAAACTATTGATATTATTGAGCAATTATAGGATTTTATCTTTAAAAACTCATGATAAGGATATCTTAAGAGAAGATGCCAAAATGGGGCTAAATGGATTTTTTGATGTTGTTTTCATTGGTGAGATGCATTTGCTTCTTTTTGTTGAGAGGCAGCACACTGTCTTCCCATTCAGTTGTGTTGGGCTAGTCAGTTCTATGCTGTTTTCTGTGAAGAGGAAAGAATGTACACAGTAAGGAAGGGTGGAGGTGAAGAAGGGAAGCTCAGAGTGGACCCCTTGTGTAACCCAAAGAATTCTTTGAAGCTGGAGCATGTACTCAAAATTGTCAAGAGCACAAAGTTGACCCTACTTGCCAGTCCAGAAGAGGAATCTGGAAAATCCAGCTTCAAACAATTCAACCATCTCTTCTTTACTCTGAAGTTCAAGGATTTATGATTTATCTCTACTTCCGCCTTTGTGCTTGAGATCTTTCTTCAGGAGTTCCTGGAGACTTAGGAATCAACTCTCTGCCCATCTTGACCTCTTAAGTATTGATAGGAGATGATGCCTGGAAATTCTTGAGCAAGAATTGGAGGAGCAGATATTCTGTGAACCATCATTTTCTAAGGAAATGGGAATCTTGCCCTTCAGATACCTTCAATCAGTTCATTTGCTTTCCATATCATCATGTCAATCTTACAAGAATGGGCAATAAACTCTCAAGTCATAAAATACACACTTGTCAAAATAACTTCTTTCACCATTTTGATAATTGCATATGTGTGACATGATACTTGAAGGCTGCAACAACATCCACGCCATCCCAAAACAATAGACATGCCAGTCGGTTTTCCAGGAAAGACTTTAGATTTGTCCTGTGATATGGCATTGAAGACTTCACAAATTAGACTTAGATGAACCAAAACGTTGCATTCTGCCTGAAAGTGCAGTGCTACCAGAACCATAGAAATCAGTACACAGTTTTGTAAAGAGACTGGTATTTGAAGAGCGAGTAAAAGCACTTCAGACAAAGAAAAGTACATTGACCATTCAGCTCATCATATGTTCTGTATCTAAGGTGAGATTTTTCTAGCAAGCCAGAGAGGGAAACTAGGAAGTCCAGGTAAAAGTAACTGTATTTACAGAGATTGAACGAAGGAGTAAACATGATGGAAGAGTAAAATCTGTAATTTTTTTTTGCATAAAAAAATTGCCCAGATCTTCTTCACTGCATCTTCCAATGAGGCAGGATCAGAAGACAGGTTGGGTTGGAGGGCATTTACCCTCAGGAACCTAAGACTAGAGTTTTTCCACCAACAGGATCACTGCCACCGGCTGTCTCTTTCATCTCCTTTACAGTCACCATTTCCTTATTTTCACTCTCAGAAGCCCCCCTTTTCCTGGCTAAGAAACAACCAGATTCCAAATAACCCATACTCATATTCAATTTCTTTACAAATCAGATCTTACTAAGATTTCCTTTATTATGGTTAATGGCTTCACAAAGGGTGTTTCCTTCAAGAACGAAGGGATTTTGCACAGGGAAATAGCCCATTTCACATATTTACAGTCTTCTCCTTAACTAGTTTTAATGGTAATATTGACTGTGAATAAACATGGATGATACATGTGCAGTATTTGTATAAACACTTTGTTTCAATTTATCTGATAATTTATCAATTATCAATGAGCAAGGTCAAGCTCATTATGTTTTTGAGAAACAAATCCTAGAAAGAAACATTGGAGGATAGTCAGTCCAACTTAGTCAACAAATGAGAAAAAGTAAGCTTTAGAGTGATTATTTTATTCATGATAACTAGTCCATGACCAAGTCAGAAGTAGACTGTGGCGGGCCTTCCAATCATTAGCCCAAGTAGGCGTTTACCACTTTGAGGTCATTAACAAAACAGCATGTATAGTTCCGTTAAAAAGGTATGTTTAAACAACAGTGTCAAAAAGGAAAATATTATATGGATGGCAGGGAAGTGATTTTTAAGATGCTCTCAAAGCAGATGTTAACAGCCAGCAGGGAGGTGCAGTCCAACCCTGGATGTTCTTGGAGGCTTGTGAGGGAGTCAGATGTAAACAAAATCAATTTGCTACACTACTCCCTCATTTCTATGCATTTAAATGGTCCTAGAGCAGCCTTAACTCTCCACCTACAATCTCTTTCATAGATAACGTGAATTGCTTCATTTTCTTGGCCTTATTTTTGTGATTTGTTTTCAGCACACAGATAGTAGTACCCTGAAGCATTCTTCTAGAATATGTAAAGATAAGGCAGGGGGAGTAATTGTTCCCCCAAATTAGAGTTGACAACATGGATAATTTAGGATATTAAAGTTTCAAGTACCATGTATTTTTGTTTTTGCCTTTTTCATCACAGGAAATAGAAAGAGAGGAATCTGGAGCATGATGCATATTTAAGCTAAAAGGACAGTCACTCAACATACAAAAGACTTTTTCCTGACATTCTTGTTATTACAGCTCAGAAGGTGTTGTTGTTTTATATTCAACTTCCATTCTGGTTAAAGAAAGGCAATTTGTTCTTCTTCAAAGGTTTTTGAAGGTTTTCAAGATGGATTTTAAGTATTTTGACTTTTAAATTATGCAGTTTTTTCCCCCAAAACTTTAAAAGCCAGTTCAGGATCAGTTCTCACAGTTCCAAAGCCAAAGGAAGATTAATAACAACTCACAAAGATGTCTACACCACCTGATAATGTGCACTTTAGGAAGTCAGGCATTACATACAATTTGAACACAAATACAGAGAGCCTTTTACAAAAAAAAAAAAAAACTTTTACAAAAGTCACCTCAGTCCCACTTGAAATTACTGTCCCTCTAGCTAGTGACTCTGTAGGAATAACTACGGAGTCTGGTTCATGATAAAGATCTTGCTTCCTAATTCAAAAAATCTGAACACCAAAGATAAAAGCTATCTCATTTTCACTTGCTTTTAAGAAACTGAAAATAATGTTTACAAGTATATGGTAGACAACTGACCTTATATACCATGTGTATAAATATTGATAGATACAGGTGTTGGAAAGCTGATCTTTGATTACCATGCAGCATTTTCTGTTGGGAAATAATGGCTGATAACCCTGGGTGATAGTCCACTGGAAACTGTGGTATGAAATCCTGCATCTACCCAGAACTGAGAAAAGGAAAAAAATATTTTGCAGAAAAAGTCTAAAGAAAAGAAAAAAAGTAGAAAAGCTTGTATACAAAGAATTCACCCTCCTACATTGACTGGCTCCCTTGCTGGTCTCCAGATACAGCGCTCAGCACCTGGGCTGTGCTGGTGAGCAAGACAGACATGGCCTGACCCAGTCAAAACTCAGACTATTAAAAGTGCAATCACAACAGGGTGTGGGAAGTCTCCTGGGGGCAGAGTTTCTCAGCCTGACTGCACAAGAGGATCACGTAAGGGCTAATTATGTGTAAACCTCTGGGAATAGAGCTCGACGCTTTGTGGTGGTGCAGATGGTGCACAGGTGATTCGATGGGCAGCCAGGCTGGGGTGGTACAGGATGCTCAGGAGCACGTGTTCCCCGTGTTCAGAGAGCACACACCTTGCTGGGCTCCACCCTCAGAATCTCTGAGTCACAGGCCCAGGGTGGGGAGAGGCAGGAGTCTGCCTTTCTAACAAGCACTCAGGTGACGTTCATGCTGTGGGCTTGGGGACCACATTTTGAGAGTTGCTGAGGTAGTAGCAGTTATTCTATCTCAGGGAGCTGATCTGGGTTTCTGGGAGGGAGTGAAATTTAAGGTCAACTTAAGGGACAAGGAAGTGTGTGATGACACATGAGCATGAGAATTGGTGTGCAGGGTGGACACGAAAAGCTGGGAGGAAATGTGTCCCCAAGACAGAGGAGCAGAGCAGGGTCTGGGGGTGAACCAGTGTTCAGCAAGGCTGGCTTCATCCAGGCCATGGGGTCAGCATAGCTCCTTCCCAGAATCCAGGGTGTGTTTTGAGAATCATGGATAAACAGGGACAGAATGTGGTCAGATTTATGTTTTGAACTTGCTGTGATTATGTTTCTGGACATGTATTGAAGGTGGGCAAACTAGAGAAAGTCTTGCAAGGAGCAGTTGCAGTCTTCGAGTAAAAGAGATGCTACTACATGGGTGGTAGCAGTGAGGAGGGAGAGAAACCAACAGATTTCAGAGGCTTGTGGGGCAGACTAAATAAATAGGACTTGGTGATTGATGTAAACTGGAAGTGAAGGGGAGGAGACAGCAATGAAAGCTGGGTTGCATTTTGTTAGTGAGGGTTAGCAGTGTCTTTTGGAGAAGGCGATGGCACCCCACTCCAGTACTCTTGCCTGGAAAATCCCATGGGTGGAGGAGCCTTGTGGGCTGCAGTCCATGGGGTCGCACAGAGTCGGACACGACTGAAGCGACTTAGCAGCAGCAGCAGCAGTGTCTTTGCCATAGTGGTCAGAGTGGGAAGTGGTGGAAGGGTTAGGAGTTTGGACACACTAGTCTGGGTGCCTGGGAGACCTTTAAATGGATAAGTCGGGAGGCAGGCAGATGTCTGGTTGGAGATTAGGGGAAGGGCATTACCAGCGTAGAAACAACATCTGGGGACAAAAGGACACCCAGGAGGACTCAAGAGGGACAAAAACAGGAGACATGGGTCACGGGAAATAAACAAACACTATCCGCTCACATGTGTCAGAAGTGGGATTGAATAAATGAGTTGAGAGAATTTCTGAGCAATCTGCATGTGGATGACATGAGAGTCATCCTGTTCATCTCCTTCCCCTTCCTTGTGGCTGGGGGACCCCAGGGGGAGCCCCACAGGCTGCGACAGTGGACCCTGAGTCAGACTTCAGGCCAGCTTCTGTCCAGCTGCAGGTCTGCTCTGGCCCACGAGGAAGCCCTCCGTCCCTGAGGCGGGGGGCTGGGGAAGGCGAGGTGGTGCAGGGACGGAGCGCGCCTCTGTTCTAGCACACACACACAACTGCAAGGTCTGCAGCACGGCCAGTGCCGGCAACCATGGAGGACATGGGCTTAAATAAATTTTCTCTGAGGGGAGCGATGGGGAGAAAGGATAGTTAGGGAGTTTGGGAAAGTCACATACACACTGCTATATTTAAAATGGATAACCAACAAGGACTCATTGTATATCACAGGGAACTCTGTTCAGTGTTTCGTGGCACCCTGGGTGGGAGGGGAATTGGGGGGAGAATGGATACATGTATATGTATGGCTGAGTATCTTTTCTGTCCACCTGAAACTATCACAACATTGTTAATCATCTATATATTCCCAATATAAAATTAAAAGTTCAAAGAAATGTCTCAAGCTTCCCAGGTGGCCCTAGTGGTAAAGAAGCTGCCTTCCAATGCAGGAAGCATAAAAGACTTCCATGTCTGGTTTGGGAAGATCTCCTGGAGGAGGAAATGGCAACCCACTCCAATATTCTTGCCTGGAAAGTCCCATGAGCAGAGGAGCCTGGTGGGTTATGGTCCATGGGGTCACAAAGAGTCAGTCACAACTGAAGTGACAGCACACACAAAAAAATGTCTACTCTGACTTAGTAGAGATATGATAGATATTTGAAAGTCCATCATATCTGAAACAATACAGCTCTAAACAACGTAGTTTAATATAAATTGTATACACATGAGTTAACACTGATGTACAAAATACCACCCCCATTTGTCCTCTGACCCAGCATGTCCCTGCCCGCCCCCTGCCCTGCCAATTCCCTGTAGCACACACACTCTGGCTACACACCCCACCTCCTGGGGGCTCTGGGGTCCTGGTCCTTTCGATCTCAGCCCTGTTCTGATGAGAAGCAGCACCAGGAGCACAAGAAGGGGACTCCTTTTCCCCTTTGGCCCAGACAGAGAAACACAGAAGAAAGAAACCTCTCCTTTTAAAGATTCTTTTCCTCCTTCCTTCCTACTCCTACTGCCTCTCATCTTTTTCTCTGTCACTTCTTTTTTTGAAGGAGGCGTAAACTTACAGCGCTATCATCTGAACACCATCTCCTTCCAAATTCACCCCTGGTTTTACATATGATATACATATCTCCCCCTGGAGGAGGCTGGGGAGCATCCCTGTCTTTTACCAGCTATGATTTAGGCTACCGGCTAAAGCCAGCAGAGCCTGTTGAGAAACAGAACTGGGTCCCTTCACAGGTGAAGATAAGCAAGTTATTTCTGCTCCTGTTTTGAACGACCTAACCATTTAAAATGTTAGACTATGCTGCAATGATTTTAAAACATCTTTCTTCAGACTTGATATCATCCTTCACTATCAAACTTAGTGTGGTAAAAATGTCAAACTGTAGTGTTAACCCACTCTATAAGATTATAGGGTGCTAATTAATGGGCTGTAACACAGTCTCTACTAACTGCCCTCTTATTCGTGTGTTACAAGAAGCCATGAGTAGATTGAATTAAATAAAAGGAAAAACATTCTATTTTTACAGTTGTTTGTCTTTTCACACAGGGCAGAATCTGATCTTTATGAGCTCCTGAATAGCTTAAAGTGGTGTGTGGCATCTATGGATTTCTCCCCTGATAAGGTGGACTTGATAAATCTTACTTTGGTCAGTGCTTTACGGTCAGAGTATTCATCAGTTAGGGAGCTGGAGGAGACTCAGCTGCCGGTACAGGTGCTGCTATGCACAGGTGCTCTGGGAAACAGCTCCACTGCACATCCTTGGGTGATGTCCCAGGATTCAAGCCAGAAAGAGAAAGGAGACAGACTCTTACCGTTATCATTACCCTGCTTGATCTCCTCTGCCGTCCGATCTATCAGCACATACAAGGACCAGACCACGCAGGTGATGGCAATGACGTGGAAAGTGACAGAGCAGAAGATTTTCCTCCTTTCGCTTGTGGTCATCTGCAATTTCTCCCACTGCAATCACAAACCAATTACACACAATTGAATCTCCAACCAGGAAATTTTGCTCCCCATTTGTATCCCAGGCCTAGGTCATGAATGGAGAGAAACCATTACATAGTTGCCATTTTAGATGACACTAAAATATTCAAACAAATCTTCATGTTTGAAAAGATCTACAATCATAAACTGTGGAGTTATAACTTAAAAAGTACATAGTAAAACAAAAACAAAAATATTTTCCTATTCTCCAAATAAGTAGTTCCTTGTAGTTTCCTTTTCTGTAACAGGAAGGGGACAATTTTAATATTATACAATTTTCAAAAACATTTCAGCTCAAGTTCCTATATTACTTTTCTGTGGCCCTAGGTTATAAGCAGTCATACATAGTCTCCCCTTAGATAGTACATACCCTGACACAGTGTTGCACTCTCTTTTTTAAATTGGAGTATAGTTGCTTCACAATGTTGTTAGTTTCTGCTGCACAAGGAAGTGCATCAGTTGTATGTATACATTGATCGCCTTCCTCTGGGACCTCTCTCCCCCTTCCGTGTCTCATCCCACCCCTGTGGGTCATCATGGAGCCCTGACTTGAGCTCCCTGTGGTGCATAGCAGCTCTCCACTAGCTGTTTGACACACAGTAGCGTATATGTGCTAGTTCCAATCTCCCAATCCACCCCACCCTGCCACCATGCCCACAGCTCCAGTCTGTGCGTCTGGGTCTCCATTCCTGCCCTGCATGTGGGCTTATCTGTTCCTTTCTTCTAGATTCCACATATACCCCAATATTCACTGTAGCACTGTTTACAATGTCCAGGATATGGAAGCAAGCTAAATGTCCACAGACAAATTAATGGATAAAAAAGATGTGGTACATCTATACAATGAAATATTACTCAGCCATAACAGGGAACTAAATTGGGTCATTTGGACCTAGAGTCATTTGGGTCATTTGGACCTAACGTGGACCTAGAGTCTGTTATACAAAGGGAAGTAAGTTAGAAAGAGAAAAGCAAATATCATATATTAATGCATGTGAATGTTGCATTCTTAAGTGTGTAAATTTACCAAGTATTTGAATGGCTGAATTTTATCTATGAGAGAGTCAACATCTGTCACAACTCTCCTCCTAGAAGACAAATTTTATCCTCCAAGCAATGGAAGAAAATCAGCTGCAGCCCCTTTCAGCACAGTCTTGCTTTTCTGCTGCCACCATTGTCACAGTTGCTGTCCCTGAGGCGCACCCCTCAGAAAGTCGAGGGCCGTTTCTTAGTCAGTGAGAGGGGGAGGGCTGCCACTTTTATAGCAGGAAGGAAGTCAAGGCGTATATGAAGGAACATGTCCATGATTTATTTTGAAGTAACAGGCCATCAGATGACATTTTTACTATCAAACAACATTTTAATGCCTTGACAGTTACAGTATCACTTCATTACCATGTTAGGATTTGATCTTTACTTTTCTTCACATATTTCTATAGGAAAATCAAATCATTATGATCTTATTAGACCATGATTTTTTATTTTATTTTATTTATTTTTTAGCAACTCATGATTGTTTGCATTGTTTTTTAAAAAATTGAAGTATAGTTGATTTACATTGTTGTGTTAGATATAAGCAAACTAATTCAGATATATATATATATATGCATAATATTATATATATTATATTTAATATATATTCTTTTTCAGATTCTTCCTATTATAGGTTATTATAAAATATTGAGTATAGTTCCCTGTGCTATACAGTAAGTCCTTGTTGATTATTTATTGTATATATAGTAGTGTGTATATATTACTCCAAAACTCCTAATTTATTCTCGCCTCCTCTTTCCTCTTTGGTAACTATAAAATTAATTTCTATGTCTATGAGTCTATTTCTGTTTTGTAAATAGGTTCATTTGTATCATTTTTTAGATACTACATATAAGTGATATCATATGGTATTTATCTTTCTCTGACTTCACTTAGTATGATAACTCTAGTTCCATTTATGTTACTGCAAATGGCATTATTACATTCTTTTTATGGCTGAGCAGTATTCCATGTATACAGAATATTTCCATATATATATATGTATATATATATTTATGTCACATCTTTATTCATCTGTTGATGGGCATTTAGGTTGTTTTCATATCTTGGCTATTGCAAATAGTGCTGCTATGAATCCTTACATTTTTTATTTATTATGCTCTTCCTAAAGCAGAATCC
Organism: Bos indicus x Bos taurus; assembly: GCF_003369695.1. Taxonomy (NCBI): domain Eukaryota; kingdom Metazoa; phylum Chordata; class Mammalia; order Artiodactyla; family Bovidae; genus Bos; species Bos indicus x Bos taurus. The sequence goes on along the minus strand of NC_040081.1, from coordinate 2,161,111 downwards.
TTAGACCTTCACAGTCACACTCCTTGCCCGGCCCACCTTGCATGTCATAAAGCCCCATAAAGCCCTGAATCTGCCACCAGCTCTGAGACACGAGTGAGCCTCAGTCTCTCCAGGCCCAGGTGACTCATCCCCCTCAGAGGCAGAGAGGGGTGGGGAGACACGATCCTCTCCTTTTCCTTTACGAACAGACTAAGCCCGCGAGGGCTGGCACCATGCTAGGTAGGTAAAGCTTCTTTCCCACCTTCCTGGCAGAGGTGACATGGACTGTTTCCTATGAGTGAGAGGTGAGTGGCTATCTACTGGGATGCTGAGTTTTTGCCCTCCTGACACAGGAATTGCCCCTTTCTCCTACATTTTCTTTTCTTTGCTGCCTGGAATTCCCAATTAATGATAGAAGTCCTAATAGTCATTTTGCAACCTTGAGAAAAACTCTTGAGAATTAGAGAGACCTCAGCCCATCAGCCACAGCTCACCTCTGGCTGCCACGCATATGTGAGGGAAATAAAGTCCTGTCTGAGCCACTACTTCTCAGGATCCTGCTCCTCACTGTCAAGTGCAATTCCTGACAGAAGCAAATGAAACCTCCTGACTTCCCTTCCGGTCTCTGAACATCAATGTCATATGACCATATGTTTGTGACCACATGGACTGTAGCCCGCCAGGCTCCTCTGTCCATGGGATTTTCCAGGCAAGAATACTGGAGTGAGTTGCCATTTCCTTCTCTAGGGGAATCTTCCCAAGCCAGGGACTGAACCAAAGTCTTCTGCATCTCAGGCAGATTCTTTACCACTCAGCCAGCTGGGAAGCCCATTCCTCTCTTACTGGCCAGTTAGTCATCACAGCGTTTCCCATTCAGGGTCTGTTAGAGCCAGTTAACCTAATCTTGGACTCCTCATCAAACTATATTTTCTTTATTATTCTAAGTAAGTAATGGAGAAATCTTAGTAATGAAACTAGGGGAAATCTAAATGCTTCAATCTATCTATAGAATCTATTTTTAATTAATCAGCATTGAAATGAGAAGATTTCAGGTCTTTTTATCATAACTTCACATCACAGGTGTGAAAGATTGTTTTTGAAATTTCATTGTGTTATTTTATTGATTTATTGTGATATTAATCTAAATATTGTGTGATTATGGACTAGAACGTTATTCATTTGGGAACAGCATTTCGTGATTTAATAACTATTTCTTGGATTACCTCAGTATTTAATATAAAAAGATAAGAAGTGCGGGATGGTGCACAAGGGCAGCTTTATATGTTCAAATTTCCTTAAATGTTTCAAGTATTCCAATACCTTCAGTAACAAAATATTCATAACAAATCAACCTTCCGTTGTAAAGTTGGCTTTGAGTGGGGGGAAAAAAAACGCTTAAAAAGTGGGTCTTTTTTTAATCTAAGGAGCGTTTTGATGAAGTGGTTGAAAAGCATTCTTCAAAACTAATCAGCCTCAATAGAAAAACATCAGAGGGCTGACAGGTATAAACCAAACTCCTTTTAGTTCTAGACAACAGTAGCTCTGAAGCTGTCACTTCCTAATCTCAGCAGCGTTTTAAGGAGAAGTGGAGTGTAAAAGGACCATCAAACGTTGCTATTATATTTTCCTTTGTAAATCCTCACAGCGACCACTCAGGAATTCTCCAGACAGCACACGACTAAACGCGATACCACGGCGCCCTCTTCCTGACGGTCACGTCACTGCATGCGGTACCCAGCTCAAGGCATCAACAGAAATTTAATCCATTTCATGAAATGTTCATCCATCCACATCTTTGAATTTTCAAGTATATATATTTGGACTGAATACGTTTTGCAAGCCGCCACAGTGAGAAGTGGATCAAGAAGGCAAGGACAGAAATCTTATGTTAACAAACTTGTCAGGAAAGGGCAAATACTAATTTATTATTTAAGAAGCTGAAATTCAATACCAGTTCACAAAAGATTTGACAGCAGAGGGCTAATATGCACAAATGCACATAGCATCAGAGCTCCCCCTCCCAATTTAATAAGATTTGTGTGTTTATGCCCACAGATCACATGTCCAGTGTGGGACCCACGTCCCCGCCCCACCCTAGAAGATTAAGAGGCCTCCTCTGGGTGCTCAGTTTTAAGGAGACACGTCTCTCCAGGGGGTCTCAGGGGAGCTGGTGGAAGTGACCAGAAACAGACGGGAGGGGAGCCCGCATATTCTCTCAAGTGCCCAGGGCTCTTTCCCGGCAAGTCCCTGCTCTCCTGGGTCCATGCACTTTACTTCACCTGCAAAACCAGCTGCGCAGTCTTAGCGCCTCAGACCTCCCTTCCCTTTATAGGATCCCTGGGTCTCTGGCACCTGTTTTACTGTCCTTAGCCTTTGGTCCCTTATCCAGAGCCTTCAACGACAGAAAGAATTGAACAGAACTCCTTTATTCAACGTAGAAATACACAATTAGATTATTCTGAAAAGATTTCCAAATTGGAGTCTAAATTGATGCAGACACGGTTTCTGTAAAATTTTCCGTTTGTTTTAGCGACATGAAACCGAGCGTTTTCAATTTAAATTACTTGTATTTTCATTCTGTCCTAACATATAAATTAAACACACACACACACACACACACACACACACACACACACACACTGCCTAATAAGAATGTTTTTAAAAATTTTGCACCAGTGAAAAATAAGGGCAGCTTATTTGTATGATATCTACTACACGAGATGGGGGCTACTTTACTAAGTCCATTTTTTTTTTTTTTTTTCTTCCTTGACACAGCCCTGTGCTTTTTTCAAGTTTCCTAAGGGCAATAGGAGCCAGAATTTCAGCGTCTATGTCATGATAAAGCAAAAGCCACCACCAGAGGGCGTGGGCCCCCCAAGTTCCTGGTTCCAAGGTGATTTTCCAGGGTCCCCAGAGATTCCAGAGTCCCCACCAGCTGCTGGCAGGCTCTTCTCGGTTATTTCAGCAACCCAGACTAAGTGCAAAGGCACATTTTAGCTCTTTAAAAATTTCCGACCTTGCTTATCCTGTTATGGTGAAGTTTTACCACACCCGAATGAAAATAATATTTGGAACAGCAGGTTTAGTTTGTTACATTATCTACACGCCCAGTTGGCCTCCCTCCTGGCTCAGTGGTAGGTAAACAATCTGCCTGCCAATGCAGGAGATGCGAGTTCAATCCCTGGTCAGGAAGATCCCTTGGAAAGGAAATGGCAATCAACTTCAGTATTCTTGTCTGGCAAATCCCTTGGACAGAGGTGCCTGGCAGACTACAGTCCATGGGGTCGAAAAAGAGTCAGACCCAACTTAGCAACCAAGCACCACCACCACCAACAGCACACCCAGTGTGACACATTGTGCCTGACAGTCTGCAACTCGGAGGAAGTCTGGGGCTAAAAGACTGACCCCAGGAAGCCCCCTTGGTCTAGGACAGTGGTTCTTTTTTTTTTTAATTTTTAGTTGTTTTTTAAAAATTGAAGTATAGTTGATTTACAATGTTAATATCTGTTATATAGCAAAGTGATTCAGTTATGCACACATATATATATTCTTTTAAAAATATTCTTTTCTATTATGGTTTATCATAGGCTATTGAATATGGTTCTCGGTGCTATATAGTAGGACCTTCTTCTTCATCCAGGGGCCAGTGGTTTTTAAAGAGATTCTTCAGGCACATCACCATCAGCATGGAACTTGGTCACTGCTACATTAATCAAAGGAGGCCCTTTGGCTGAGGTGGTTCAGTGCTCCGGTGCCCAAGTAAACTAACCAGAATCTAAGCCTCTAAATGCCTCAAAGTTGGAAAATAGAAACTTAAGGATGACTAATCCCAATCAGCAAGCTTGGCTTTAACCATGAGGCAGTCCCTACTCTTCTTGCTCGGCTTCTGCACTCACTTCTGCAGCTCCTGTGGGTGGCGTCTCCTAACCACTTCCTGTGTGGTGCTGCCCAATTCAAATGAAATTTTGTTCAAATGAATTCTTAAAACTTCAAATAAGCTTCAGTTTATCTTTTACTATTAGAAATGAAATATTTGCAGTTGGTGTTTCACCTGGCCTTCAGGTGATTCTGCGATTGTGGATTTCATTCTGTTTGCCCTCTAATGGAGAAGGATAAGAGGCTTATGGAAGCTTCCTGATGGGAGAGATTGACTGAGGGGGAAACTGGGTCTCCTTCTGATGGGCAGGGCCATTCTCAGTAAATCTTTAATCCAATTTTCTGTTGATGGGTGGAGCTGTGTTCTCTCCCCATTGTTTGATCTGAGACCAAACTATGGTGGAGGTAATGAAGGTAATGGTGATCTCCTTCCAAAGGTCCTGTGCATGCACTGCTATACTCAGTGCCCCCGACCCTGCAGCAGGCTACAGGGAACCCACACCCCCTCCAGAGACTCCTGGACACTCTTCAGTTTCTTGTGGGGTCACTGTTCCTTGGGGTCACTGACCTGGAAAAGATCAGTTTCCATTCCAATCCCAAAGGGCAATGGCAAAGAATGTTCAAACTAGTGCACAATTGCACTCATCTCACATGCTAGCAAAGTAATGCTCAAAATTCTCAAAGCCAGGCTTCAACAGTATGTGAACTCTGAACTTCCAGGTGTTCAAGCTGAATTTAGAAAAGGCAGAGGAACTAGAGATCAAATTGCCAACAGCCGTTGGATCATAGGCAAGAGAATTCCAGAAAAACATCTGCTTCTGCTTTATTGATTATGCCAAAGCCTTTGACTGTGTGGATCACAATTAACTGTGGAAAATTCTTCAAGAGATGTGAATACCAGACCACCTGACCTGTCTCCTGAGAAATCTGTATGCAGGTCAAGAAACAACCATTAGAACTGGACACAGAACAACAGACTGGTTCCAAATTGGGAAAAGAGTACGTCAAGGCTGTATTATTGTCACTCTGCTTATTTAACTTATATGCAGAGTACCTCATGAGAAATGCTGGGCTGGATGAAACACAAACTGGAATTAAGATTGCTGGGAGAAATATAAATAACCTCAGATATGCAGATGACACCACTCTTATGGCAGAAAGTGAAGAACTGACTCATTGGAAAAGACCATGATGCTGGGAAAGATTGAAGGCAGGAGAAGAAAGGGATGACAGATGAGATGGTTGGATGGCATCACTGACTCAATGGACATGGATTTGAGCAAGCTCCAGGAGTTGGTGATGGACAGGGAAGCCTGGTGTGCTGCAGTCCATGGGATCACAAAGAGTCAGACATGACTGAGTGACTCAACTGATTGATCTTTCATGCATGGTCCTGAGAGAGTCAATTCCTAGGTAGGTTGATAAGAAGTCCAGCATTCCTGAGAAGGAGAAAGGGGTCCGGAGCTCTTGATAAGGAGAAAGGGGTCTGGGGCTCTCAAGGAGAAAAGGACAAACGTTCTTTACTACATTACTTTGTCTTATTCAATATAACAATGTATCTTGCTCGAGGATGTGTTTCTCAACAAGAACCTTCTGAGTAATCCTGTCATCTTAAAATGCATATTATGGAAGTGGGTCTGGTAAGATCTTTCTATTGTTCATCCTAATCTTGTTAATTTAAAATGTATGATGTGGGAGTGGGTCTGAAAAAGTATATAAGGCCTTGATAAGACTAGCTAGAAAGATGATGCTGTGAAAGTGCTGCACTCAATATGCCAGCAAATTTGGAAAACTCAGCAGTGGCCACAGGACTGGAAAAGGGCAGTTTTCATTCCAATCCCAAAGAAAGGCAATGCCAAAGAATGCTCAAACTACAGCACAATTGCACTCATCTAACATGCTAGTAAAATAATGCTCAAAATTCTCCAAGCCAGGCTTCAGCAATATGTGAACCGTGAACTTCCTAATGTTCAAGCTGGTTTTAGAAAAGGCAGAGGAACCAGAGATCAAATTGCCAACATCCGCTGGATCATAGAAAAAGCAAGAGAGTTCCAGAAAAACATCTATTTCTGCTTTATTGACTATGCCAAAGCCTTTGACTGTGTGGATCACAATAAACTGTGGAAAATTCTTCAAGAGATGGGAATACCAGACCGCCTGATCTGCCTCTTGATAAATTTGTATGCAGGTCAGGAAGCAATAGTTAGAACTGGACATGGAACAACAGACTGGTTCCAAATAGGAAAAGGAGTATGTCAAGGCTGTATATTGTCACTCTGTTTATTTAACTTATATGCAGAGTACATCATGAGAAACACTGGACTGGAAGAAACACAAACTGGAATCAAGATTGCCAGGAGAAATATCAATAACCTCAGATATGCAGATGACACCACCCTTATGGCAGAAAGTGAAGAGGAACTCAAAAGCCTCTTGATGAAAGTGAAAGTGGAGAGTGAAAAAGTTGGCTTAAAGCTCAACATTCAGAAAACGAAGATCATGGCATCCAGTCCCACCACTTCATGGGAAATAGATGGGGAAACGTGGAAACAGTGTCAGACTTTATTTTTCTGGGCTCCAAAATCACTACAGATGGTGACTGCAGCCATGAAATTAAAAGACGCTTACTCCTTGGAAGGAAAGTTATGAACAACCTAGATAGCATATTCAAAAGCAGAGACATTACTTTGCCAACAAACGTTCGTCTAGTCAAGGCCATGATTTTTCCTGTGGTCATGTATGGATGTGAGAGTTGACTGTGAAGAAGGCTGAGCACCAAAGAATTGATGCTTTTGAACTGTGGTGTTGGAGAAGACTCTTGAGAGTCCCTTGGACTGCAAGGAGATCCAACCAGTCCATTCTGAAGGAGATCAGCCCTGGGATTTCTTTGGAATGAATGATGCTGAAGCTGAAACTCCAGTACTTTGGCCACCTCATGCGAAGAGTTGACTCATTGGCAAAGACTCTGATGCTGGGAGGGATTGGGGGCAGGAGGAGAAGGGGAAAACAGAGGATGAGATGGCTGGATGGCATCGCTGACTCGATGGACGTGAGTCTGGGTGAATTCCGGGAGTTGGTGATGGACAGGGAGGCCTGGCGTGCTGTGATTCATGGGGTCGCAAAGAGTCAGACACGACTGAGCAACTGATCTGATCTGATCTGAAGACTAGCTAGGAGGGCATTCTCTGTCCCCCTTCTAATGTCTGTGTCAGAACTTTTCTCTGTCCCTTTAATAAAACTCTGCTAAACAAGAGCTCTTGAATGACCAAACCTGGTCCCTGGTCCCAAAGCTAAATCTTCTTCTGAGATCATGAATCTGACATCGTTCATTGTAAACTATCATCTTGGGGGCTCATCCGGGATCCTCAGGACAAGGTAAGATCACTCAGAACTCTAGCCTCTCTGCTTTCTCAGTATTCATGTTTTCTGCTTTACTTTACTAACTCCACGGTGTGCTTGTGTGAATGAATGACACATCCTGTGCAAAGCATGTGATGAGCCCTGCTTTGTGGTTTTGCAGTGCCTTGAAATGACTGAAGGCAGCCTCAAAAGGGGCGCCTTGTCAGGGCTTTATACCGACCTGCCAATGCCAAGAGACACCCAGTGTCCCTGCGAGGGGAGCAGCCAGAGACGGGCAAAGTGTGTGGACCGAACTTTCCCTTCGGTCCTGGTCACTTTTTCCAGGTCTCTTTGACCATTTTGTAATTGCCTAGGGAATTAGAACTACTAACCTAATCAGTTGGATCATAGACTTTCAAGGGTCTTGTGATCCATGCTGTTACTGTGTGCTTTTACTTAGACTCCCTGTATGTAGCACTTAGTCTTGCTAGACTAGGCAAACCGTTCTAGAAAGTTATAGGATCACGTTTGGGAGTGACACAGAACTCTAGTTCCAGGAATGTCTCTCAGGCTAGAAGTCACTCTCTTGACTGCCTGCCTCAGGCGCCAGTGACCTGAAAGTGAGTCTTTGTCACAGCTGTGCCTCTGATCTATGTGGGTAGGAGCACTGCTGGTGACCATGAGGTTTTTGAAGACACAGATCAGGAATTGCGGGATCTGGTCAGATTGGAAGTACAATGGGCTTCTTCCTTTGGTAGTGCTAGCTCTTAGCAGGCCAGAGAAGGCTTTCTAATGGCTTCTGTCTCAACTCCTTAGATATTTCTTTTGCAAAGCTGTGGAAATGAACTTGAACGATTGGCCCTAGTTTCTTGAGGAAAAAATCACTTTCTTCTCTGGCCAACCATCCACACCTCTTTTGCTATCACATATACTGGTGTGGTGACACTCAGAAGGGACATCTGGGTCGTTGTTCATCCTCTTATGACTCACCGCTTCTACAGCAGTCAGGACTGTACTCAGGAATGTGCACGGGCACATGAAAGATGGACGCTCCCCCTGGTAGTACTAGCTTGGGAGGCATTCCAAAAAGCTACTCTGCTCCACCCTGAGTGGTATCAGAGGAAAAGGGTAAATCAAACAAAGGTGTTGGTGGTAAGGAACTAAATCAATGTGAGGTGCCATCAGGTCTGTCCCCGGTGCATCTCCACCCCACCTCAGTGGTAGAACCGGGAGGGATGAATGAGTATGGCGCCTCCATTGGTAAGGGACAGACTAAGTCTGACCAGGGAAGGAAAGCTTTGGTGGAGAGTCTGTCTACATCCCCACCTAGAGTAGGGAGGGACACTTCAGGTGGAAAAAAGCCACAGCTGTGGATGCCATTTTTTTCTCTTACAGATGGGAGCTCGCAGTTCCAAAGCCATTCTTTTAATATATATTTTAAAAAAAAAATCGGGAACAAATTTGATCCCTAGAGTTTAAAAAGACATTCCTGAACTTCTTCTGTGATACAGAATGGCAACAGTATCCTTTGGAAGATGGGGAATGCTGATCTGTTGAAGGATCTCAATTATTACTGTTTTACAACTAGACTGGGTCTGTAGAAAATAAAGGAAATGGATAGAAGTGCCTTTTGAATTGTTATTTATCTCTCTGTGAGACATGCCAGACTTATGTCCTAAGGGTACAGATATGGGTGTGAAAGCTTCAGCTCCCTGCTGTTCTCTAACTTTACCTCTTCATTTGGCATCCCAACTGAACAGGCTGAGATTCAGGGCACCCTTCTAGGAGGGGTTGCCTCAGTCTCGGTAGAATTTCACACAGTCCCAGTTGCAGTCGAGACTATTTAGAGGATCCAAAAAGTACATAGAAGACTTTACAGGACTAACTTTACCTTATGACCTTACTTGGTCAAAAACTCATGTTTTGGGGGAAGCTACTACTTTTGGAGATGAATGACCTGAACGTGAGACAAGGGGAAAGAGGGAACACAAAATAGCCCTCCTTCCTACTGGGAACCAAGTGGTTCCAATAACAGAGCCGCTTTGCTGGATGTATTCTTGAAGAACTTAAGCAAGCACACACTAAGGCTTTAGACTATGCTAAGTTGGTTGATATAGAACAGGGAGATAAGGAAACTCCTGGTAAATTCCTAGATAGACTATGGGAGGCTCTCCACAAGTTTACTGATTTTGATCTTGAAAGTGCAGAAGGAGGAATACTCTTAAAAGATAGATTTCTCACTCAAGCAGCTCCAGATATCTGCCATAAATTACAAAAACAGGTGTTTGGACCAAACCAGTCTTTAGAAAAAGTGTTACCGCTGGCTCAGATGGTATATTATGGTAGAGAATATAAGAAGCAAAATAAGAGGCTAAAAAGAACCAGGCAAAAGACTGAATCCCCAATAATGTCTGTTAGATCTGCTCTGAAACAGCCTGAGAAAAATGTCTAGAGGAACCCAGGTGAAAAGGGATGGACTTGTTATTACTGTGGAAAGGAGGGGCATCTCAAGGGGGATTGCCTGCAGGCATCTAAGCCACCCCTGGCTCCATGTCCAGTCTGCAAAGGACCCCACTGGAGAAGAGACTGCCCTCCAAGGTGTAGGCCCCTGAGGTCAGACTCTCAAGACAATCAGGACTGAAGGTGACTGGGGGTCCTGACACAAGCTCCCTTTCTAATTACACCTGAGGAAACCCGGATATTAGTAACTGTGGGGCGTCAATCAGTCGATTTCTTTTGGACACTGGGGCAACTTTCGCTGTGCTCACTGAAGCCCCTGGCCTGCTTTCCTCCTGATCTACTACCATAATGGGATTGTCTGGATGAGCCAAACATTATTATGTCAGTCATCCTTTAAGCTGCAACTGGGACTCTATGCTGTTTTCTCAAGAGTTTCTTATTGTGCCAGACTCTCCCTCACCCCTTCTGGGGAGGGATATACTGAGCAAGGTCCAGGACTCTATTTTCATGAATATGGAGCCTGCTCTTTTTCTCTCATTAATTAAACAAAATGTAAATCCTAAAGTGTGGGCTGATCAAAAAATAGTGGGTTGAGCACAAAATGCTGTTCCTGTCTTTAACAAGCTCAAAGACCCTCACCTATTTTCACATCAAAAGCAGTATCCATTAAAGCCCGAGGTGTTAAGGAAGAGTTAAAACCCATTATTGAGAATTTAAAGGAGCAGGGGCTATTAATTCCCTGTAACAGTCCATACAACACTCCTATTTTGGGTGTAAAAAAGTCAAATGATAAATGGAGACTTGTTCAAGATATATGAATAATAAGTGTCTAATCCTTATACTTTACTGTCTGAAATTCATAAATGAGCCAAATATGACTTTAAGACAACTGAGAGAATTCTTGGTCATTACAGGCTATTGCTGCATTTGGATTCCAGGTTATGGGGAACTTGCTCAGCCTTTATAAAAACTTAAAACTGAGCCTCAGTAGGCTCAAACCAACAAGCTGATTTGGTCCTCAGAGACTTAAAAGACTTCTAAGGCTTTTAACCTGCTCTTTTACAGGCTCCAGCTTTGAGTTTGCCCACAGGATCAGAATTTAGTTTGTTACTGAAAAAAGGCTATGGCTGCATTACTTAAGGGTAATTGTTACTGCTGTTTTGCTCAAAAAGTTATGACCAACCTAGATAGCATACTGAAAAGCAGAGACATTACTTTGCCAACAAAGGTCCGTCTAGTCAAGGCTATGGTTTTTCCAGTGGTCATGTATGGATGTGAGAATTAAACTGTGAAGAAAGCTGAGGGCCGAAGAATTGATGTTTTTGGACTGTGGTGTTGGAGAAAACTCTTGAGAGTCCCTTGGACTGCAAGGAGAGCCATCCAGTCCATTCTGAAGGAGATCAGCCCTGGGATTTCTTTGGAAGGAATGATGCTAAAGCTGAAACTCCAGTACTTTGGCCACTTCATGTGAAGAGTTGACTCATTGGAAAAGACTCTGATGCTGGGAGGGATTGGGGGCAGGAGGAGAAGGGGAAAACAGAGGATGAGATGGCTGGATGGCATCACTGACTCGATTGATGTGACTCTGAGTGAACTCCGGGAGTTGGTGATGGACAGGGAGGCCTGGCATGCTGCGATTCATGGGATCGCAAAGAGTTGGACATGACTGAGTGACTGAACTGAACTGAACTGAACTGAAAGCTCATAAGTTTACTAATGGGTGAAATGTTACTGTACTGACTTCTCATGATGTAAGTGGGATCTTAAACTCAAGTTCAGAGTGACAATGGCTCCGTCTTTAAAGCCGCTGTAACTCAAGGGGTGTCAAAAACTCTAGGGTTAGAATATCACACTATTCCTGGAGACTCCAATCCTCAGAAAAAGTTGAAAAGGCTAATTATGTTATTAAAAGACATCCACGTACGCTAACTCAGGATACACAAGACAGTTGGTTTACAGTTCTACCCATGGCTTTAATGCGGGCTTGAATTGCTCCCTACTCCCCCACAAAGAGGGGACTATCTCTATGACAGACTGTTTTTGTGCACAGATATTGTCATAGATCCTGAAGCCTTAAAATTAACGATGTGACTCAGCTTTCAGCTTTTCAACAGACATTATTGAGAGGTTAACTCCTGACCCAGCCTTTGAGTCAAAGAAGCCGCTGTTTGAGCCAAGAATGGAGATGGGCCTGAGAATCTATGTGGGCTTGCTTCTGCTGACTCCAAAAGTCCCGAGTCTGCCGTTTAACTCTCAAGACAATGCCTTCCTGTCCTGGGCTCCTTCCTACACCGCATTCCACAACTGACATAATTGCTGGGTCTGCAGAGCACTTATCAGTTGAAGACTTCCCATGGTGGGTTTCTCTGCTTCAAGGAAAGGGCTTTCCTCACCTCTGTGATGACATCTGACAATGTTAAGATGGACTGATATAACTATGGACATAATGTAACTTTTAATTTTGATTAGGTTTTAACTTGGCTTAATGACTATTTTGCTTTATATCTGTAACTGTAAAATGGGGTTTGTTTCTAACTGAAAGCTTTTAAGTTACAAATGGTTGTCCAGGCTCCTATGAGTGCCACAGACTCCTCCAACTATTACTTGGGGCCCCTGTATCAGAGATCCTCAATATAAGGGTCGGGAGAATATGTTGCCTCAACATTTAGGGATGGTGTCCCTCAACAGCCGAAAGTAGTTATGGAACGAAAACAACACCCCTTCCCCTTGGCAACATAATTCTCCTAAAAGAAAAGGGGGAATGAGAGAGTCAATTCCTAGGTAGTTTGATAAGAAGTCCAGGGTTCCTGAGGAGGAGAAAAGGGTCTGGAGTTCTCAAGGAGAAAAGGACAAATGTTTTTTTCTATACTTCTTTGTCATAATCAATGTAACAGTGTATCTTGCTTGAGGATATGTTTCTCCTTAACAAGAACCTTCTGACTAACCCTGTCATTTTTAAACGTTTATTCTGGGAGTGGGTCTGGTAAGATCTTTCTATTGTTCATCCTAATCTTGTTAATTTAAGATGTATGTTGTGGGAGTGGGTCTGAGAAAGTATAGAAGGCCTTGATAAGACTGGCTAGGAGGCACTCTCTGTCCCCCTTCTGATGTCCGTGTCAGAAGTTTTCTCAGTCCCTTCTCTTACTTTAATAAAACTCTGCTACACAAAAGCTCTTGAGTGATCAAGGCTGGTCCCTGGTCCCAAAGCTAAATCTTCTTTGGAGATTATGAATCCGACATTGTTCACTGTAAGCTATCAGTCCCATGTGAAGTGGTATTATACATTTCTTTTTTTATTATTATTTTTTTCTGTTGGAGTATAGCTGCTTTACAATAGAGTGTTAGTTTCTATTGTACAACAAAGTGAATCAGCTATATGTATACATACACCCGCTCTTTTTTGGATTTCCTTCCCATTTAGGTCACCACAGAGCAGAGTTCCGTATGGTATACAGTCATTTCTCATGGTTATTTATTTTATAGATAGCAGTGTACATATACCAAACTCAGTCGGTCAGCCAATCCTTCCCTGAAGGGGTATTATACATATTATATACATTTAAGAGGAAATGGCCTCACACTGCAGCAGTGGCTGGAACCTACAGCCAAAGCACTTGCAAGCAGAGACAGTGAGGCTGGACCATAGGCACCAGACCTGGAAAGTCTCTGCTGAAATGTAATTATGGGATCAACAGCTCCCATTGTAGAACAGTTGGAGCCCATGTTGATTTGGAGTTGGGAGGAAGTAATTATTGACATCGGAGAAGGTAATTGCATCCCACTCCAGTACTCTTGCCTGGAAAATCCCATGGATGGAGGAGCCTGGTTGGCTGCAGTCCATGGAGTTGCTAAGAGTTAGGCTCGACTGAGCGACTTCACTTTGACTTTTCACTTTCATGCATTGGAGAAGGAAATGGCAACCCACTCCAGTATTGTTGCCTGGAGAATCCCAGGGATAGTGGAGCCTAGTGGGCTGCCGTCTATGGGGTTGCACAGAGTCAGACACAACTGAAGTGACTTAGCAGCAGGAGCAGCAGCAATTATTGACATCCAGGTCAGGAAAGATGGCACTGCATGCTAGTGGCAGTCTTACTAAAAAGGGGTTTACAGATTTTCCCACAAAGAAGAGAAATACTTGGAAACACAGAATAAATGGCTTCATTTGCACCACCTTTGGTGTCTAGAACTTCTGAGCAATGGCTATTACCTGGACATGGAGGGAATAAAATGCAGATTATTCAGATCTAGGAACCCTTATAAGAAGTAGTTTTCAGCCTTGACTCTCAAGCAGTATCCTCTGTTGAGATAGATTCCAGAATACACACCAGGCCTGCTGACTCCATTGCTGAAAGGACACTCCATCAGGGGTTGCTTAGACATCTGTTAGAAATGAGGGCTATGCCACTAAGAGCTGCATGCCTTGGGCTGGGCTAGTGTAATCCTCTGCCCTTCCATTCCCTTACCTGTAAAGTCGTGATAAGAATGGTACCTAGAGCAGGCACAATGGAGAACATATAGAGTTTCCTCAGAAAACTAAAAATAGAGCTACTGTGGGATCCAGCAATCCCACTCCTGGGCATATATCTGGAGAAAACAGTAATTTGAAAAGATATCATGCACCTCAATGCTCATAGCAGTACTGTTTACTATAGCCAAGATATGAAGCAACCTAAGCGTCCTGCCACAGATAAAGAAGATAGGGTATAAAGAGAATGAAATAATGCCATTTGTAGCAACAGAGACAAACCTAGAGATTGTTATGCTGAGTGAAGTAAGTCAGAAAGAGCAAGATAAACATCCTCTATATAATATAGGATATGATATAAACATCCATATATAAATATGAAATCTAAAAATGATACCAATGAATTCATATAGAAAACAGAAACAGACTTAGTCATAGAAAACAAATTATGGTTACCAAAGGGGAGGGCAGGGAGAGATAAATTAGGATTTTGGGATTAACAGATACAAACTACATCTATAAAACAGATAAACAACAAGGCCCTACTGTATAGCGCAGGACACCATATTCAATATCCTGTAATAAACCATAGTGGGAAAGAATATGAAAAATATACCTATTATGTATAACTGAATCACTGTGCTGTACACCAGAAATGAAAACAGCACTGTAAATCAATTACATTTCAGTAAAAGAAAGAATAGTACCTACGTTACACAGTCAAGTTTAGGTGAGTTAATGGACATAGTGGGAAGGCTATCTGGCACTTAGAAATAATGTAATAAACAGTTATCATAACTTGGATCTTGTATCACCACAGCCAGTTAGTTATTTTTACTTTCACCACAGACTTCAGTTATTTTTACTTTCATGTTGATACTATCACTTGAGGATGAGGAAGGGATAAGTTGGGATTTGGTTATTTTCTAAAACTAAGGCAGTGGAATCCTCCCACCCCCATTTATTTTCCAAGTACAAGTAGATTTTTCTGAATAGTGACTCTCGTATCAGAGAAGTAGTCTGCTTTTGTTAATTATTAATACAAAGAAGGGCAAGCAGATGAATTACTATGCATATCCTAGCTGGACTCTCCTAGAAGACTGTACCGGAGAAAGCAATGGCACCCCACTCCAGTACTCTTACCTGGAAAATCCATGGACAGAGGAGCCTGTCCATGGGGTCGCTAAGAGTCGGGAACGACTGAGCGACTTCACTTTCACTTTTCACTTTTATGCCTTGGAGAAGGAAATGGCAACCCACTCCAGTGTTCTTGCCTGGAGAATCCCAGGGACGGGGAAGCCTGGTGGGCTGCCGTCTCTGGGGTCGCACAGAGTCGGACGCGACTGAAACGACTTAGCAGCAGTAGCAGCAGCAGAAGACTGTACAATGATTCACTCTTTAATGTTAGGATTTGAGACCATGTCACAGGTCGTAATGTATGTCCCAGGATCTTTCCATCCTTTTTGTATGAAAATTCAATTAAAAATGTTATATTAAAGCCACCCAAAGAAATACTGTACTGGGTACAGTTTTTATTAGTGGTAAAAGGGACACAAATATTCCAAATAAAATGAAGCACTGATGTGAGTGTGTGGTTATAACTACATCTTTCCCAAGGAATGTGGTCCATGAGAGACAGTCTGGTCAGCAATAGGGCCCAGGGCTGCCACTGTGTCTCAGGGATCACAGATACCCCAGCTGCTACCTGAGAAAGGTAATTCACTGTGATTTCTGTACACAGTGGTTTTTTGGGTTGTTTGTCTGTTTGTTTCCTTGGGGTACAGTTGCTTTACAATGTTGCATTAGTTTCTGCTGTACAGTGAAGTGAACCAGCAATATTTGTACACAGACCCCCTCCTTCCTGAGCCTCCCTGCCAACCCTGCCCCTCTGGGTCAGCATAGAGCGCTGAGTTCAGCTCCCTGTGCTGTACAGCAGCTTCTCACTAGCTATCTAATTCAGTATTTGCTTTTCAAAAAAACATGTTTTGAGGCCAATTAATATCATAGGCCTTTACCCTGAGAGCTCCCATCATTTTACAGTGTTCACAGTAGTACTTGGAACAATCTAGTTGAGTAGAAACAGAGGTGTTATAATAGGGCTAATCCTACTTATAACAAAAATCCCATTATTGCTGAAATATAAGCTTAAAGCTTGAGTAGAAGGTTTACTTGCTCAAAACCACAGCTGTAAAATAATATTATATGGATGTACTTGTCATGTTCACTTGCAATGGCAGCAATAAGTTACCAAGAGTTGTAGAAAGCTCAGTATTGGTGCAGAGAGCCATCAGCTTACCAGATGAGAAATTGTCTAAATGAAAAGACACTATTGCAATCAGAGTTCACGGGATCAGAAGATGTTGTGAAGAGTTAGGGGAGCAGGGGGCCTGGGCTGGTGGGTGGGGAGAGGAGCACATGGGGTCAGACAGGTGGGGAGGCTGGAAGTCCCCTGCTCAGAGAGGCCCTAGAGCAAAGTAACAGACTCTGGGGTCAGGCATATGGATTAGCCCCAGGCAGGGAAACTTACCTGTCTGACTTGCAATAAGGAAACTACCACCTAAGTCTTAGTTTCCTGTTTAGTATAGTTGGGATGCTGAAACTATCCCTTATATAGGATTGTTGTTAGAATTATGAGATAATAAGCATACACAGTTAGCAATTTGTTAAGTCCTCAAGTAAATCAGGGATGCTTAGGTGGTTCATGAAACAAAATTTCTTCCAGTTCACAGATGTCTAATTAGGCCTATAGTGGGCTTTATATAATTATAATGATTTATAAATTCCTTGAAATGTAATGAACTCACCTTCCACTGTCTTTGTTTTCTACTCTGCCCACTCCAATCATTTATGTCACTGCTTGGTGCCTGTGGGCTGCTGAATTTGTGACTCTTGAAATGGTAGCATCAGTAAGCAGAATTTTTCAGTGGGATAGAAGCCACAATGTGCAAAATACATCTAGAGATTTCAGGATCTTGAAAAGAGCTGGTGATCTCAGAAGCCAGCATGAGAGGCATCAGAAAGAAAATCCAGATCATAGTATTCTTTGACCAGAAGGAGTTTATTAGGAAACTGGTGTGTGGGAATATTAATCTTACAGGTGTAAACAATCTAAAATTATTTTGGCAAGTAAATCTGAGGCTTCTAAAATATTTGTAAAAAACATGTTAGTCATATTCAGCTGACTTGATCACAATAAAAATTTTCTCTATATAAAATGTATGTATGTTGCATATTAAACATATATAAATATAAATGAATCTCACGTTACATGAAGCAATTTTTCTTATAAGTCTTTTCCTGATTTCCTATTGTTTCAAGAAGTTCTTGAGAGATGGAATTACTAAAGGTTTTGAGCAAGGCATTTGTAACACAGAAAACAATTTGCTGAGTGAAATCATCCACTAGGGGGAGCAACAATATCACACATGAAGGTGATTTGGGACAAAAGTAAAGAAGAAAAGGAGGCATGCTTGTATGATAGGTCTCTTTAGAGGGGAGACACACTATGTGGTTCTAAGGTAGTGTGTGCTGGAATTGCTCCAGTTAACAGCTAAAAGGCAATTCCTAGACTGTCCGGGTCCATATCTGGGGCAAGGTCTAGGAACCTGCATTCTTAATAAGCACTCCAAGTGATCTTTATGATTGAAACTTTTCTGAGGAACAACAACCTCCCCGTACTCCTGCCACACACACACATACATACTTCCTACCCACACCTGGGTTGATTAACATGTCATGTATTGAAGACAAATATAAATTACTTAAGGAACTAATAGAGGCATTGCTTTACAAATTTACTTTAAAAATATTTAACCAATACTTGGTTGTATGTTTCTCTTGAAGATTATGGTGAAAATATATGGGGTGTTCTGGTAGCACTTTGAGTGTGTTCCTGCTTCAGCCATGTTGAACCAGTGGGGAAATCTGGGGCTGTGTGTCCAGGGAATACTTAATTATGAGCTGAGACTTGAAAACAAGAGGGACTCCATCTCACAAGATGGCACGTTACGTCTTCCCCACAGATTCAAGCCCTTGCCGGGGACTCTGAAACTTGCCTGCTGTTCACAGTGTTCCACGAGGGGTCTACATAGGCCAGGCACCAACTTGTGCCTAAATGATCATAGCCTTGCACTTGAGGAGAAATTGCCTGTGTGCTAAGCAGAACCAGAAACTAGGAAATTAAAAGACTTAAAAAAAAAAAAAAAAAAACTAGATGAGATGGTGTATTAAAAAGTAAAGACATCGCTTTGCTGACAAAGGCCCATACAGTCAAGGCCATGATCTTTTCAGTAGTCATGTGTGCATGTGAGAGTTGGACTATAAAGAAAGCTGATCAACAAAAAAGCTGATGCTTTTGAACTGTGGTGCTGGAGAAGACTCTTGAGAGTCCCTTGGACTGCAAGGAGATCCAACCAGTCCATCCTAAAGGAGATCAGTCCTGAATATTCATTGGAAGGACTGATGCTGAAGCTGAAACTCCAGTACTTTGGCCCCTGATGCAAAGAGCTGGCTCACTGGAAAAGACCCTGATGCTGGGAAGATTGAAGGCAGGAGGAGAAGGGGATGACAGAGGATGAGATGGTTGGATGGCATCACTGATGCAATGGACATGTGCTTGGGCAAACTCTGGGAGATGGTGAGGGACAGGGAGGGCTGGCGTGCTGCAGTCCATCGCATCACAAAGAATTGGACACGACTTGGCGACTGAACAACAAAAACAGCAGCAGAAACAACAAAAAACCTAGTTTTGAATTTGAGATTATTATTATTATTTATTTTATAACTAAAATAGATAAACAACAAGGACCTGCCATAGCACAGAGAACCATGCTCAATATCTTGTAACAACCTATAAGGGAAAAGAATCTGAAAAAGAATATATATATTTACATATATATGTAAATATATATACACACACATATAATTGAATCATTTTGCTGTACATTTGAAATATTGTAACTCAATTATACTTCAATAAAACATATATGTGTGTGTGTGTGTATATATATATATATATATAATATAGATTGTTGCTAAGTCATCTAACACTTTTGCCCATGGGCTATAGCTCACCAGGTTCCTCTTTCCATGGGATTTTCCTGGCAAGAATACTGCAGTGGGCCGCCATTTCCTTCTCCAGGGAATCTTCCCGACCTAGGGATTGAACCTGCATCTCCTGCAATGGCAGGTAGATTCTTTACCACTGAGCCACCTGGTCTGCCCAGAAATATCCTTCACTTCATAGATGAAGAAACAGGCCTGGAGAACTGAATTCATTTGCCCAGGGAAAAGTTTTAAATGCCTTATTGAGTAGTAGATTTTTTTTTTTTCTCATTCAGGAGCTAATTACTGAAGCATCACAAGGTGTCAGATATTTATTCTAGGTGCCAGGGAACAAGGTAGACAAGCCTACTGCTTTTATGAAGGTTACATAAATGTCATAATTGTGGAGTATCTTGTATTTTTTGGAACAGAGGATTGTATAACTGCCCATCAGTCAGATATAATGCACTTTTGTTTTGTAAGTGCTTCTTTCCCAACTGTCTTTAACTGTGTATTTGTGTGCAAGTGTGTGTTTTCTGTACTATTGTTCTAAAACATTTTTTTTGGGTGGCAGCAAAGAAAGAGAGAAGCTTCTCTCTGGAATTGCTGTGGTACAGGAGTGCCAGCCCAGCTCTACTGATAGCCCGTTGTCAGTGCTTGTTTTCATGTATGAATGTTGTATATAATGCAATTGGGTTGAGTTTTGCTGTCTTTGTTTTCATTGCTGTTGTTTTTAGTCTGAGATAGTCACATACCAATTTGAGATACATCAGATATATATGGCAGTCAAAGAAGTTTTAATCTCTCAGATTTTGGATATAATAATACAAATAGAGCAAATAGTGTTTTAAACAATATGTTTTAAAATCAGCTTTATCAGTACTTTGACATCAAGCATAGTTCATTGGCTCAATGTATTACCTTTGAATTTGTTTTGGCATTTTAGAGACTCAGCTTTTGCTAAGAATTTTGTCCTAAAACTGAAGACTTATTAAACATAAGAGCTCTTTGGCCTTTCCAGGGGTATAGACACATCTCAGAGGTATTGTAGATTTGGTTCCAAACCATCACAATGAAGTGAATATGCAATACAGAGTCACACAAGTTTTTCTGCTTCCCAGTGCTTACCAAAGGTATGTTCACACTATATTGCAGTCTATCATGTGTGCAATAGCATTACATCTAAGAAGCAATGCACATACTTGAATTAGATAATACACTATTCCTAAGAGTGCTAATCATCATCTGACCTTTCAGTTAGTTTTAATTTTTCCACAATAGTCACATCAAAGATCACTCATCATTACAGGAATATAATAGTAATGAAAAATTGTGAAATGCTATGAGAATTTCCAAAATGTGACACAGTGACAGGAAGTGAGCAAATGCTGTTGGAAAAATGCATTTTTTTCCCAACACAGGGTTGCTACGGTCTGCCAATTTGTAAAAAAGGCAATAGCTTTAATGTACTATTAAATGAAACACAATAAAATGGTTTGCCTATGTGTAAATTCCTTAAATTGCATGTGAACTGTATTTCCTTTTTCTGGGAAGAAGTCAGTAATTTGCATCGATTCTCAAAGAAGTCTAAGACACTTACTGGATTAAAACCCCTTGCTTTAAAATTGTTCCCTTTTGAATTGGTTTAATATTACTGGGCACATCCACTTCTTACAAAATAAGGAAGCCCTGGACGAGGGAAGGGTGAGGTACATGAAATCTCTACAGACTGGAACAGAAACTTGTGGTCTGGGGGTTTGACAAATTTGGGAAACAAAGAATAACTCTGCAACCACAACTGGCCAGATTTCTTCTGCAGAACCTAGAATGGGGAGCAATCCCAAATGCTGCTTCTTAGCCACCTGGGAAGGGTGTGGGAAAGAACATGTGATGCTTGCTTCTATTATCATGGAGATGCTCATATAAGCTCTGTATAAGAAAAGCAACTCTTCCCCTTTTAGCCCCACATCTAGTTTTCCTTCTTTTACACAGAAATTGCTTTGACCAGGCAAAGATTTTGGGTAGCTGAGCATCTCATTTCACTTCCAAGGGCACCAGAATGCTTAGTTCAGGTCCTTGCCAAGTTGGCTTCCTGCATGATCCCTTAGGTCTGACTGCAGTCTGTGTGGAATTTCTTTGGATACATGTGAAAATTGTTCACATTCTAGAACAGATTCCATTTTTCTTTCTGGAGCTTAAGAGTGAGAAGTGAATATGAAAAGAGCTCTTACTCAAAAGTTCTTATGTAATGTGGTGGTTTAGTCATTAAGTCGTGTCTGACTCTTTGCAACCCCGTGGACTGTAGCCACCAGCTTCCTCTGTCCATGGGATTTTCCAGACAAGAATACTGGAATGGGCTGCCATTTCCTTCTCTAGGGGATCTTCCCCATCCAGGGATTGAACCTGGGTCTCGTGAAGAATTGGACATGACTGAGCAATTTCCCTTTCACTTTCATGCATTGGAGAAGAAATGGCAACCCACTCCAGTGTTCTTGTCTGGAGAATCCTAGGGATGGGGGAGCCTGGTGGGCTGCCATCTATAGGGTCACACAGAGTCAGACACGACTGAAGTGACTTAGCAGCAGTAGCAACTCCTGCATTGCTGGTGGATTCTTTACCAACTGAGCTACCAGGAAGACCCTTATATAATATGTAATAGTCTTATGTAATAGTATGTCATTATTTCCTTTTTTGGAAATCAAATAAAAATGGATTGGCCCTGCTTCTTTTTCTATGTCCTTCATTCCCAGTAATTAAAATTCTGAAAATAAATACCTTTCTGTGCAGCAGATTTGCTAGTCAATTTCTCTAACACCATTGAATCTCTGCAAAGGGATGTGAATTAAATGGTAAGACAATCTAATATAATTCTAATAATTTATTCTTATAAAAATAATTAAGTGAAGCTCTGTTATCCACATTGAAAAAGAAGAAGGAACATTTAATAGTCTCATTTAAATACCTGTTCTGTCAAGGATCATAAAAGCCTTTTGATGCTTGAATTGAGTGTGATACAAGGGGAAAGAGAACAAGGTGAACTTGGGGTTATGTGACACTTTAGAGGGGTGTGGGGTGGATTTGTCTGCTGTTGCTGCTGCTAAGTCGCTTCAGTAGTGTCTGACTCTGTGCGACCCCATAGACGGCAGCCCACCAGGCTCCCCATCCCTGAGATTCCCCAGGCAAGAACACTGGAGTGGGTTGCCATTTCCTTCTCCAATGCATGAAAGTGAAAAGTGAAAGTGAAGTCGCTCGGTCGTGTCCGACCTTCAGCGACCCCATGGACTGCAGCCTACCAGGCTCCTCCATCCATGGGATTTTCCAGGCAAGAGTACTGGAGTGGGGTGCCATTGCCTGAGGAAACTGCAAAGACTCAGTGTCAGCATCAGGTGGGGTGACTGAGCGAGACCAGGTGATGAGCAGCTTTGAGTATCAACCCAGAGCGAGAGGATACAGGGCGTCAGACTGACATGGGCAGGCTCATGAGTCAGGCTGACATGGGCGGGCTCATGCATCGGACTGACGTGGGAGGGCTAATATGCAGGGAGAGGTAGAAAATATTCTCGGATTTCCTTCATGGAATTTGCTGGAAATAAATCTCTTCACGGCTAGTTGGAGTGAAAAACAAGACACATGGGACATCAGTCTGGACTGCTGTCTTTGAGAGAGATGGCAAAGAGTTGCCTGTCCATCGGAGGAGATGCAGGGATGGAGAGAGTGGAGGAGTGGCCAGAATGATGGAATTCCTCTCCTGCTATGAACTCACCAAATGCCCAGTGTATCTGGGGACAAAAGTCTACAAAATGGCTGATTTTTGAGATCAGGTACATGAACCGAAGTGAAAGAGCCAGTATGAACAGAGCAGATAGAAATAGAGAAAATGACCTGCAAGGTAACTGCAGATACCAGGAGGGAGATGAGGATTAAAACGTGGATTTGAAATTTGGGCCAAGTTTAAGCAAATTTCCAAAGGATAAGGTGGAACAGGATTTTAGGGTTTGCAGTTATCAGAGTTTTACAAAGTCCAATCTTGTGCTGTAAGGATGAATTGAATGGAGGGTGATGACTTAGCAGCCCCTGCTACTCATTTCCTCCCCTCTGGAAGGACTGATGGTGCCAATGGTTGGGTCTCATTAACCATGATTTCTACTTCGGAGAACACCAGTTCTCACATGGTGAGAAGTTTTTCTTTAGCTTCCTATCTTCAGACTAAAGGCATTTTTTATAACTGCATCACACTCTTCTTACTTCCTTTCCTCTTATTTAAATGGACAAAATGTCCCTTCAGACATTCCAAGACCCTTCACCCTTGGATTATATCTTTTCCTTTTTTTTTTAACTTCTCTCTTTGTATACCTTTTCCATTGAATATGAAAACCTGCTTTTATGTCTCAGATTTTATTTTACAGTAGTTTATTATTTATATTAACTGCATGTTCGTTATAGAAAATGTATAAAATTCAGGAAAGTAAATCAGAAATAGAATCATTCATAATCTCATCTGCCATGTGTATCTCAATATTGTGAAGAGGTCAATTCTCTTCCAGTTTCTTTTCTTTTTCTTTAAAAACAATTTTTTATTGGAGTATAGTTGACTTACAATGTTATATTAGTTTCAGGTGTATAGCAAGGTGAATCACTTGTATATATATATACACACACACATACACCTGTTTCCTGAGAAACCTGTATGTGGGTCAAGAAGCAACAGTTAAAACTGGACATGGAACAACTGAGTCATTCCAAATAGGGAAAGGAGTATGTCAAGGCTGTGTATTGTCACACTGCTTATTTAACTTATATGCAGAGTACATCATGAGAAACGCTGGGCTGGATGAACCACAAGCTGGAATCAAGATTGCCGGGAGAAATATCAGTAACCTCAGATATGCAGATGACACCACCCTATGGCAGAAAGGGAAGAAGAACTAAAGAGCCTCTTGATTAAAGTGAAAGAGGAGAGTGAAAAAGTTGGCTTAAAGCTCAACATTCAGAAAACTAAGATCATGGGCATTTGATTCCATCACTTCATGGCAAATAGGTAGGCAAACATCAGAAACAGTAACAGACTTTTTTTGGGGGGCTGCATGAAGCATAACCTGGAATCGAGATTGTCAGGAGAAATATCAACAATCTGAGATATGTAGACGGCATCACTCTAATGGCAGAAAGTGAAGAGGAACTGAAGAAACTCTCAATGAGGGTGAAAGAGGAGAGTGAAAAAGCTGACTTAAAACTCAACACTCAACAGTATACTAATGCATATATATGGAATTTAGGAAAATGGTAACGATAACTATGTAAGTGAGACAGCAAAAGAGACACAGATGTATAGAACAGTCTTTTGGACTCTGTGGGAGAGGGAGAGGGTGGGATGATTTGGGAGAATGGCATTGAAACATGTATAATATCATATATGAAATGACTCACCAGTCCAGGTTCGATGCATGATACTAGATGCTTGGGGCTGGTGCACTGGGATGACCCAGAGGGATGGTATGGGGAGGGAGGAGGGAGGGGGGTTCAGGATGGAGAACACGTGTATACCCGTGGCAGATTCATGTGGATGTATGGCAAAACCAATACAATATTGTAAAGTAATTTACCTCCAATTAAATAAATTTATATTAAAAAAAAAGATTAAGATCATGGCATCCAGTCTCATTACTTCAGCACAGATAGATGCAGGAAAAGTGGAAACAGTGACAGATTTTATTTTCTTGGGCTCCAAAATCACATAGATGGTGACTGCAGCCACGAAATTAAAATATACTTGCTCCTTGGAAGAAAAGCTATGATGAATTTTGACAATGTATTAAAAAATAGAGACTTACTTTGCTGAAAAAGGTCTGTATAGTCAAGGCTATGGTTTTTCCAGTAGTCATGTATGGATGTGACAGTGGGACCATAAAGAAGGCTGAGAACCAAAGAACCAGTGCTTTCGAACTGTGGTGCTGAAGGAGACCCTTGACAGTCCCTTGGACAGCAAGATCAAACCAGTCAATCCTAAAGGAAGTCAATCCTGAATATTCATTGTAAAGGCTGATACTAAAGCTGAGGCTCCCATACTTTGGCCACCTGATGTGAAGAACTGACTCATTCGAAAAGACTCTGATGCTGGGAAAGATTGAGGGCAGGAGGAGAAGGGGGTGGCACAAAATGAGATGACTAGATAGCTTCACTAACTCAATGGACATGAATTTGAGCAAACTCTGGGAGATAGCAGAGATCAGAGAAGCCTGATGTGCTACAGTCCACGGGGTCACAATAAATTGGACATGACTTAGCAACTGAAGAACAACAACCACTTTTCACATTCTTTTCCCATATAGGTTACTACAAAATATTGAGTAGAGTTCCCTGTACTATATGGTAGGTCCTTAGTAGTTAACTATTTTATTTTTTAATTGGAGGATAACTCCTTTACAATATTGTTTTAGATTCTTCTATACAACAATGTGAATTATTTATAACTGTACATATATCACCTCCCTCTTGAGCACCACACCCATTTAGGTCATCACAGAGCACCAAGTTTAGCTCCCTATATTATACAGCTGTTTCCACTAGCTATCTATTTTACACAAGGTTGTGTGAATATTATGTCAATGCTACTCTCTCAGTTGGTCCCCCTCTTTCCCCTCCTGCTGTGTTCACAAGTCTATTCTACAAGTCTGTAGTTTCTTTTAAAACTTTTGTTTCAAAGGCATCACTCTCCCCTGGTCTTGTGCCTCCTTCTGGCTGCTGTTGTTTGTTTCTCTGCTGGCTCATTGTCTCCGCCTCCTCCTTCCTCTTGGTCCCCAGGGCTCCACCTTCATCCATATGCTTGTCATACTTTCTCCCTCTTCACTGATCTGGATCTCCCTAATCTGGGTCTAAGGCTTCCACTGCCAGAGAAGTCATGATGACTGCTTCCTACACCTTTCTGCATCCAGACTCAAACTCTCTCATAATTACCTCCTGCTCTTGACTAAGCACAGGCATCTCAAACTCATGTGTCCTGCCTGGAGTTCTTATGTTATGTCCCTGGATTTGTTTACCTGCATGTATATTCTTCTCCAGTGAATAACCAGACTCTTTACCCAGTCACCCAAGGCAGAAAGCTGACAGCCATTTCCTACACCTCATCCTTCATCTTCAGCCCTTGTAGTAGTTCAGGAACCAAACGCTACCATATGACTTCCTCTCTGTGCTCTCAGCTAGTGCTGTTCTGAATCATTTTGCTTCCTAGCTTGCATGTTTTATCGTGCTTGTTCACTCACATGAGCAATTCATCTTCCACATATTGCTGCAGCACTGTCTTGCAAAAATGCAAGTATATTAATTCCTTATTTAATATCCTTAAATGTCTATTCATTTCCTTCTGGATAAAGTTGAAATCCTTTAGCAAAGCATCCTATATTACCTGGCACTTGCTTTCTGTTTAACTTCATCTATTATCTGTCTTAACAAGAATATTAATATTAATAGCTTTATATTATTAATTCTCACAACTGTTCTGTGATTAATAGCTTATTATTACTTTCATTGTAGGTGAAGATGGGAGATTAAGAAACTTGCCTATGGTCATCCTTCTCTCTGGAAAAGCCAGCTGCTTTCAACTTGTGAATTATTAATATTCTGTGCATTTAAATGTACCATTTTCTTACCTAGAATGTCCTCACCTCTCTAGATCTCATTGGAGACATCTAGTCATCATTCATCACCAGTTTTAGTTGCCTCTTCTCATTGGAAGCATTTCTTAACCAT
The DNA here is from genome assembly GCF_003369695.1 of Bos indicus x Bos taurus. Taxonomy (NCBI): domain Eukaryota; kingdom Metazoa; phylum Chordata; class Mammalia; order Artiodactyla; family Bovidae; genus Bos; species Bos indicus x Bos taurus. The sequence continues at coordinate 2,134,203 of NC_040081.1, read as the reverse complement.
CCAGCAAACACAATCACTCCTTCTCTGAATGACAGAGGAAATGTGGGCTACCTAATATCATACATGTGGGCATAACATTGATTTAAGTCTGAATCCCAAGTCCACCATGTAAGAACTGAGACCTTAAACAGTTTAACCCCCATCGGTCTCAGTTTGTGAGGTCACTTGTGACTCTATTATAAGAACACATATTTCATGTTTCTTGGGAGGGTTACTGGAGGTTAGGTGTATAACAATGCATGCTCACAGTCAGCAACCAGCAATCTCTGACTGATTATGAAGGCCACTAACTTAATGCATCTTAATGTATCATTACTGTAGATGATCTAGACTCTACCAAATTAACTTAACAGTAATCCAGGAGGAAAATTTCCCTCAGACCTCAGTGACCTAGTAATCTGTACTGGCTGAAATATTTCTATGTGTATACTATGACTTATTTAATTGACCACATTTCTCTCTTTGCTTTGGCTGCTATAATGTTGGAAGCACACAGCTCTCCCTGTATAAGCAGCATACAGACTGTGGTATGAATTTTCCTTATGTTTGCCTTAGTATTATACTTCATTCACTTTCTTTTCTTACAACTTCCTTAATCTTCCATCTTATGTTTTGGAATGTGGTTCTAAAAGCAGGCTCAAATTCTTTATGCATTGTGATGGAGTGCTAATAATCATGGAAGGCTACAAGAGGGCTGAGCTGAGTGCCCTGAAAGGCTCTGTAGATTGAATGACCTGATCTGTCACATCATAATAACGGGAAGGAAATAACACCAATACTGCAATTGCTGATATGATAATTTGTACTATTTTATGTAGTTAAAACTTGATTTAAATAAGATTAACAGTTCAAAGGAGCTGAGGTGTGCTTTATCTAATAACTGTGCAACATGAAACTGCTCTGAGCCAGTAAGGCCCATGCAGAAACTTCATTTCAGCCATAATTGTGTCTCAAACTTTGGAAATTGTGAAAAGAAATATGGCTCCCTTTGATGTGATGAACTTTTGAGCAAAAATGTAAGGGATGGAAAATCTTATGAATGTTTGAAAAACTAACTGGAAACCCACACCAGCAGTATTGGATAAGTGACTAAGGATTACTTCCAATTATTTACATAATTAAAGGTAGCCTGTGAGTTGTATTGCCAAGATTAGGTTAAAGACAAAGTCTTCAAATACAGTACATATATACAATGGACTACTTCTCAGCCATAAAAAGAATGAAATAATGCCATTTGCAGCAACATGGATGGACCTGGAGATTATTATACTAAGTGAAGTAAGTCAGAAAGAGAAAGACAAAGACCCTATGATATTATTTATATGTGAAATCTAAAATATGACACAAATGAACTTATTTACAAAGCAGAAACAGACTCAGACATAGAGAACAATCTCGTGGTTGCCAAAGGGGAGAGAAGTGGGGAAAGATTGGATTGGAAGTTTGGGGTTAGCAGATGCAAACTATTATTTAGGTTTGATGAAGAACAAGGTCCTACTGTATAGTATAGGAAACTGCATTCAATAACCTTGGAGGAAGGCATGGCAACCCACTGCAGTATTTTTGCCTGGAGAATTTCCATGGACAGAGGAGCTTGTTGGACAACAGCCCATGAGGTCACAGTCGGATATGACTGAACAACTAAACACATTTAATAACTTAATGGAAAAACCATAATGGAAAAGGATGCGAAAAAGAATGTATATTCATGAATAACTGCATCAATTTGCTGACACCTGAAACTAATATAACATTTTTAAATCAACTGTATTTCAATAAAATAAATTAAAAAGTTAAGTCTTCATATCTTTAAATCTCAGTAAGAATCTTATCTCAGTTTTCTTGTTAATAATGAGCTAGCAGAAAGAGTAAAATGACCTCTGCTCTTCTTTCAATGGGATTTTTCTTTCGACCAAACACTCAGGAATCCAAATCTCTGGGAAGACACTTTCCCTCTGGATGTCAGTATCTGAATTCGGGCACGATGCTATTGTTGCTTCTCAGGGAATCATGGAATTATCCCATTTACAGGGAAAGGGCTCTCAGAACTGAGCCTTGCCTCTTAAAAAGGAGGAAATGTACAACAGGTGGGTCCCATTAGCCCCAGGAAATACTTTGTCTTTTATGTGATTTGATTTCACAAACCATGAGAAAACTGTTGATTGGATTAATTTACATAGAAATTAGTCTAAATATTACCTGTTACCAAGGCTCCAAAAATGTAACTGCCTTTAGTAAACAACCTCGTGTCTCCTGGGAACACAGAGACAGGACACAAATGCTATGAGATTAACGTTAATGCTTTAATATACACATTTCCTCAAGTAAAATTCTTTCACTGTAACGATGCAATATCTTGTGAAAAAATAAATAGCTTTGTGCATTCAGGGACATATTTGATCCTGTGCATTGCAAGAGATGATTGAGATTTAGGGTTTGCAACATTGGAAATGGTTTTCTAGAGGGGAGAAAGCAGTGAAGTGGGTTGCCTTGACAACATGGGTTAGTTGCATAAAGAAATCCATGGCAATGCAGGATGTCTGGTATGTCAAGATTGCAAACTATCTCGCAAATTAGGTTAAAAGAAAACGAATCCCACTACAAGGCAGTGTTACCTGACCTATGAAATATTGGTTCTCACTTTTTTAACATGAACCTGGTTAGAAAATAGATAAAAAATCTTGGTAAGACAGGAGAGGGGAAAGAAAGCAGAAAGTACAAGTGTTCTATGAAAGTATTTCCGACCCTCCTCACACCCCCACACCTCCAATAGGGCTCCAGGAGCCCTGCGTGCTCTCTGAAAGTTGATTCTCCTAAGAAAAGGTGTCTCACCCTGATTCTGTTCATTTCCCCGGCAGTCCCCTACAATGTTTTTCTGTGGGGAATATCCCATGTCCTACGGCATTTTTGTAAATAATGAACATAATAAGGATTGTCACAACAGAGCTGGTTATTAGTGGAAGAGAAAAGAATACCTGTTAACATGAGAGCTCTCTAGCCCAATTATCCTGGAAGGAGAGATTTATCATAGAGCATCAAGCCTCAAAGACAGAGCCTGTTATTGAAAACAAATTTACCACCCTCCCCCAGCAAGTCCCCTTTCTGGCACTGTCCTAAGTATACCATTTTGATACTCTGCTTCCAAAATCACCATCAAGTGATTTTGAATGAGGAGTTTGGATTCTTTCATAAATGTTTTCCCCTCCCCACAAAAACAAAGGTAATCTGAACTATGCTTTCCTTGGTTAAACTCAATTTGAGTTTTGCTTTCAACATGATCACAACCTGTAATTCACTTGATATTATAAAAGCTGAGCTCTGAATGAAGAAAACATACACTGTGCTCGGGCTTTTGTACCTGGCATGGCTGGGCTGACCGTCCCTTCTAGATTTCCTGACTTTAGGATCATGGAAGGGAATTAGGACCAGAGGACCCATATTAGGAGCTGACAGACTGACTTGGTAGTAGCAAAGTTGAGAAGCACTATCCCAAACTTAAAGCTCAACATTCAGAAAACTAAGATCATGGCATCTGGTCCCATCACTTCATGGGAAAGAGATGGGGAAACAGTGGAAACAGTGTCAGACTTTATTTTTGGGGGCTCCAAAATCACTGCAGATGGTGACTGCAGCCATGAAATTAAAAGACCCTTACTCCTTGGAAGGAAAGTTATGACCAACCTAGATAGCATATTCAAAAGCAGAGATATTACTTTGCCAACAAAGGTCTGTCTAGTAAAGGCTGTGGTTTTTCCAGTGGTCATGTATGGATGTGAGAGTTGGACTATGAAGAAAGCTGAGCACCAAAAAATTGATGCTTTTGAACTGTGGTGTTGGAGAAGACTCTTGAGCGTCCCTTGGACTGCAAGGAGATCCAACCAGTCCATTCTGAAGGAGATCGGTCCTGGGTGTTCTTTGGAAGGAATGATGCTAAAGCTGAAACTCCAATACTTTGGCCACCTCATGTGAAGAGTTGCAACAAAAAGAATAAAATACTTAGGAATATATCTACCTAAAGAAACTAAAGACCTATATATAGAAAACTATAAAACACTGGTGAAATAAATCAAAGAGGACACGAATAGATGGAGAAATATACCATGTTCATGGACTGGAAGAATCAATATAATGAAAATGAGTATACTACCCAAAGCAATTTATAGATTCAATGCAATCCCTATCAAGCTACCAATGGTATTCTTCACAGAGCTAGAACAAATAATTTCACAATTTGTATGGAAATACAAAAAACCTTGAATAGCCAAAGGGATCTTGAGAAAGAAGAATGGAACTGGAGGAATCAACCTGCCTGACTTAAGGCTCTACTACAAAGCCACAGTCATCAAGACGGTATGGTACTGGCACAAAGACAGAAATATTGATCAATGGAACAAAATAGAAAGCCCAGAGATAAATCCATGCACATATGGACACCTTATCTTTGACAAAGGAGGCAAGAATATACAATGGATTAAAGACAATCTCTTTAACAAGTGGTGCTGGGAAAACTGGTCAACCACTTGTAAAATAATGAAACTAGAACACTTTCTAACGCCATACACAAAAATAAACTCAAAATGGATTAAAGATCGAAACGTAAGACCAGAAACTATAAAACTCCTAGAGGAAAACATAGGCAAAACAGTCTCCGACATACATCACAGCAGGATCCTCTATGACCCACCTCCCAGAATATTGGAAATAAAAGCAAAAAACAAATGGGACCTAATTAAACTTAAAAGCTTCTGCACAACAAAGGAAACTATAAGCAAGGTGAAAAGACAGCCTTCCGAATGGGAGAAAATTTTAGAAAATGAAGCAACTGACAAACAACTCATCTCAAAAATATACAAGCAACTTCTACAGCTCAATTCCAGAAAAATAAATGACCCAATCAAAAAATGGGCCAAAGAACTAAATAGACATTTCTCCAAAGAAGACATACAGATGGCTAACAAACACACGAAAAGATGCTCATCATCACTCATTATCAGAGAAATGCAAATCAAAACCACTATGAGGTACCATTTCACACCAGTCAGAATGGCTGCAATCCAAAAGTCTACAAGCAATAAATGCTGGAGAGGGTGTGGAGAAAAGGGAACCCTCTTACACTGTTGGTGGGAATGCAAACTAGTACAGCCACTATGGAGAACAGTGTGGAGATTCCTTAAAAAACTGGAAATAGAAAAAAATAGAAAAAAAGCTGGTTCATTGCTGCCTTATGAACCAGCAATCCCACTGCTTGGCATACACACTGAGGAAACCAGAATTGAAAGAGACACATGTACCCCAATGTTCATCGTAGCACTGTTTATAATAGCCAGGACATGGAAGCAACCTAAATGTCCATCAGTAGACGAATGGATAAGAAAGCTGTGGTACATATACACAATGGAGTATTACTCAGCCATTAAAAAGAATACATTTGAATCAGTTCTAATGAGGTGGATGAAACTGGAGCCTATTATACAAAGTGAAGTAAGCCAGAAAGAAAAACACCAATACAGTATACTAATGCATATATATGGAATTTAGAAAGATGGTAACAATAAACCCTGTATACGAGACAGCAAAAGAGACACTGATGTATAGAACAGTCTTTTGGACTCCGTGGGAGAGGGAGAGGGTGGGATGATTTGGGAGAATGGCATTGAAATATGTATAATATCATATATGAAACGAGCCGCCAGTCCAGGTTCGATGCAGGATACTGGATGCTTGGGGCTGGTGCAATGGGATGACCCAGAGGGATGGTATGGGGAGGGTGGAGGGAAGAGGGTTCAGATGGGGAATGCATGTATTCCTGTGGTGGATTCATTTTGATATATGGCAAAACCAATACAATATTGTAAATTTAAAAAATAAAATAAAATTAAAAAAAAGAAAAGAAAAGAAAAGACCCTGATGCTGGGAGGGATTGGGGGCAGGAGGAGAAGGGGACAACAGAGAATGAGATGGTTGGATGGTATCACCAACTCGATGAACATAAGTTTGGGTTAACTCCAGGAGTTGGTGATGGACAGGGAGGCCTGGCGTGCTGCAATTCATGGGGTCGCAAAGAGTCGGACACGACTGAGTGATTGAACTGAACTGAACTGATCCCAAACTCAGAGAGTACAGAAAGGCAGACATTGGCAGATCCCACAATTGGGGCCTAGGTAAACAGCAGAGTGAGTCATTGAGCACAAAGGCTAAGAACTAACACAGTTTTTGTCCCAAGTGTCATTTGTTTTGTCTCTCCTGAAACGTGGACAGGAAGCCCTACATTGGGGCTTCCCTGGTAGCTCAGGTGGTAAAGAATTTGCCTGCAATGCAGGAGACCTGGGTTTGATTCCTGGTTTGGGAAGATCCCTTGGAGATGGGAAAGTTAAACCACTCCAATATTCTTTCCTGGAGAATTCCATGGACAGAGGAGCCTGAGACTGGTGGGCTACAGTTCATGGGGTTGCAAAGAGTTGGACACTTGCAATTTCATCACCTACATTCAACGCCAGTGTTATTCATGAACTTTATATCTCTCAGAGGCAAAGTCCATCACTCCAAGCCTATGAATAATTTAAAGGATGCCAAAGGATGATGGGAAACACTGCTCTTTAGACGTATCTTTAAAAGTGACAGGTGAACATCAACATCATCAAGAGCAACTTCACTGGAGCGATACCAGGTAGAAAAATAAACATATTTTTTGGAAGTATGCCAAAGAAGGAGTCCTGGACAGCTTATGATTCAAGCCTAAATGTTAGGATTTCTCAATCAAGATAAGAATACAGGGAATTGAAGCAAATATTCAACCATAATTTGTTCACTTAGCTAAGTCCTTTAACCTAATTAATCAACAATCTAACCAATACAACTTCCATGCAAAGACTCTTATAAGACCACAGGAAACCGGAGTTTCAACCAAGAAGACAGGGCTTCATCTTTATCCTGACTTCTTTCCTCAAGGTAAATGTCTCACCTGTCCTGTGGTCTTCTTAGTGTGACCACGCATGGGTCAGTCTCACATGAGAACTATTTGGGTAAAATTTGGAGTCTATCTTTGTAGTCACGGTAAAGAAAACCTCTCTAATTTAGGACAAAAAGTAGGTATACGTAAATAAAATCTATAGTTGGTAAACTGCAAACAGGAAACAGAAGGAAATCTCACTTTCTGATCCTAATTTTATACAAATGTATAAGCCGCATTATATTCTTTGGGTCACATGTCTTTTTCTCCCTTGGAATATAAAAAGTTAGATTTGGTTTCCAGTCTTTCTTCTTTAGAGGCCAAGAATTTTGCAGAATCCCAGGGGACAGAGACCAGAAAGGATCTGTGTTTCCTTTCTTTAACTTTTCTCTTAAGTCTAAGCAAAGTATTTCAGCTTTTATCCCTTGTTATTCACTCTTTTATTTAATATTTTGATAAACTTAAACAATATTTATTTATTTGGATGCTCTTGATTTTAGTTGCAGCATGGGGATCTAGTTCCCTGACTAGGGATAGAACCTGGGTCCTCTCATTGGGAGTGCAGGGTCATAGCTACTGGGCCATCAGGGAAGTCTCTTAAGATAAACTTTCTAATGTTTCAACACTGTAAGACTTATGGAAGTTTATACGTGCCCCTCACCCAGTTTCCCCTAATGTTAACATCTCGTGTTACTGGAATACATTTGTCAAAGAAAGCAATACTAGTTCCCCACTTATTTCCTTGTAACTTTTAGCTAGATACTGTTCCCTGAAAAAAAGTTTGGAAATAATTTTTCAGAGTTTAAACAGTATGGAAGAATTGTAAGGGACAGTTTAGTGCTTAAGTCAGCATTTCTCTCTGCTGGCATCAGGATGTCTTAAAGATCTGTGTTAAGATCTCCTTAATGGCTCCATTAAGTTAGATCTGCATCACCTGGAAGCTTATTAGTTATTCAGAATCTCACACCCCACCCAGACCTATTGAATGATCAAAACTTGATACATTTCTTGAGATTTATTTCCATGAACCTATAGGAAAGTCCATTATAAGGACCATATAGAATTTCATCTCATGACAATCTCTTGATCTACATTACTGCAAACTTCTTTACCTTTATCTAGAGGCAATCATGTCTAGTGGTTTTCCCTACTGTCTTGAATTTAAGTCTGAATTTGGCAATAAGGAGTTCATGATCTGAGCCACAGTCAGGTCCCAGTCTTGTCTTTGCTGACTGTATAGAGCTTCTTCATGTTTGGCTGCAAACAATATAATCAATCTGATTTCTGTGTTGACCATCTGGTGATGTTCATGTGTAGAGTCTTGTGTTGTTGGAAGAGGGTGTTTGCTAGACCAGAGTGTTCTCTTGGCAAAACTCTATTAGCCTTTGCCCTGCTTCATTCTGTACTCTAAAGCCAAATTTGCCTGTTACCCCAGCTGTTTCTTGACTTCCTACTTCTGCATTCCAGTCCCCTAAAATGAAGAGGACATCTTTTTTGGGTGTTAGTTCTAGAAGGTCTTGTAGGTCTTCATAGAACCGTTCAACTTCAGCTTCTTCAGTATTACTGGTCGGGGCATAGACTTGGATTACTGTGATATTGAATGGTTTGCCTTGGAAACGAACAGAAATCATTCTGTCGTTTTTGAGATTGCATCCAAGTACTGCATTTCAGACTCTTTTGTTGACCATGATGGCTACTCCATTTCTTCTGAGGGATTCCTGCCCACAGTAGTAGATATAATGGTCATCTGAGTTAAATTCATCCATTCCAGTTCATCTTAGTTCACTGATTTCTAAAATGTCAGTGTTAATTCTTACCATTTCATTTGACCACTTCTGATTTGCCTTGATTCATGGACCTAACAAGCCAGGTTCCTATGCAGTATTGCTCTTTACAGCATCAGACTTTGCTTCTATCACCAGTCAGATCCACAACTGGGTGTTGTTTTTACTTTGGCTCCTTATTGCCAAATTCAGATTTAAGTTGAAGAAAGTGGGGAAAACCACTAGACCATTCAGGTATGACCTTAATCCCTTACGATTATGCAGTGGAAATGAGAAATAGATTCAAGGGATTAGATCTGATAGACAGAGTGTCTGAAGAACTATGGATGGAGGTTCATGACATTGTACAGGAGACAAGGATCAAGACCATCCCCAAGAAAAAGAAATGCAAAAAACAAAATGGCTGTCTGAGGATGTCTTACAAATAGCCGTGAAAAGAAGAGAAGTGAAAAGCAAAGGAAAAAAAAGAAAGATATACCCATCTGAATGCAGAGTTCCAAAGAATAGAAGGAGAGATAAGAAAGTCTTCCTCAGTGATCAGTGCAAAGAAATAGAGGAAAGCAATAGAATGGGAAAGACTAGAGATCTATTCAAGAAACTAGAGATATCAAGGGAAGGTTTCATGCAAAGATGGGCTCAATAAAGGACAGAAATGGTGTGGACCTAATAGAAGCAGAAGATGTTAAGAAGAGGTGGCAAGAATACACAGGAGAACAGTACAAAAAAGAGCTTCATGACCCAGATAATCATGAAGGTGTGATCACTCACCTAGAGCCAGACATCCTGGAATGCAAAGTCAAGTGGGCCTTAGGAAGCATCACTATGAACAAAGCTAGTGGAGGTGATGAAATTCCCGTTAAGCTATTGAAAATCCTAAAAAATGATGCTGTGAAAGTGTTGCACTCAATATGCCAGCAAATTTGGAAAACTCAGCAGTGGCTGCAGGACTGGAAAAGGTCAGTTTTCATTCCAATCCCAAAGAAAGGCAATTCCAAAGAATGCTCACACTACTGCACAATTGCACTCATCTTACATGCTAGCAAAGTAATGCTCAAAATTCTCCAAGCTAGGCTTCAGAAATACATGAACTGTGAACTTCCTGATGTTCAAGCTGGTTTTAGAAAAGGCAGAGGAACCAGAGATCAAATTGCCAACATCCGCTGGATCATGGAAAAAGCAAGAGAGTTCCAGAAAAACATCTATTTCTGCTTTATTGATTATGCCAAAGCCTTTGACTGTGTGGATCACAATAAACTGTGGAAAATTCTGAAAGAGATGGGAATATCAGACCACCTGACCTGCCCCTTGAGAAACCTATATGCAGGTCAGGAAGCAACAGTTAGAACTGGACATGGAAAAACAGACTGGTTCCAAATAGGAAAAGGAGTATGTCAAGGCTGTATATTGTCACCCTGCTTATTTAACTTATATGCAGAGTACATCATCAGAAATGCTGGGCTGGAAGAAGCACAAGGTGGAATCAAGATTACCAGGAGAAATATCAATAACCTCAGATATGCAGATGATACCACCCTTATGGCAGAAAGGGAAGAAGAACTAAAGAGCCTCTTGATGAAAGTGAAAGAGGAGAGTGAAAAAGTTGGCTTAAAACTCAACATTCAGAAAACTAAGAGCATGGCATCCAGTCCCATCACTTCATGGCAAATAGATGGGGAAACAGGTAAAATAGTGAGAAACTTTTTTGGGGGCTTCAAAATCACTGCAGATGGTGACCTCAGCCATGAAATTAAAAGACACTTACTCCTTGAGAGAAAGGCTATGAGCAACCTAGACAGCATATTAAAAAGCAGAGACATTACTTTGCCAACAAAGTCCATCTAGTCAAACATATGGTTTTTCTAGTAGTCATGTATGGATGTGAGAGTTGGACTATAAGGAAAGCTGAGTGCCGAAGAATTGGTGCTTTTGAACTGTGGTGTTGGAGAAGACTCTTGAGAGTCCCTTGAACTGCAAGGAGATCCAACTAGCCCATCCAAAAGGAAATCAGTCCTGAATATTGATTGGGAGAACTGATGCTGAAGATGGAACTCCAGTACTTTGGCCACCTGATGTGAAGAACTGACTCATTTGAAATGACCCTGATACTGGGAAAGATTGAAGACAGGAGAAGGAGACGGCAGAGGATGAGATGCCTAGATGGCATCACCGACTCAATGGACATGAGTTTGAGCAGGCTCCAGGAGTTGGTGATGGACAGGGAGGTCTGGCGTGCTGCAGTCCATGGGGTCGCAAAGAGTCATACAGGACTGAGCGACTGAACTGAAGAGAAAGGCAATCACTTTTATATATGGTAGGTGCTGCTTCTTATTTTATTAAAATTTAAAATGCTAAAAAATTTTATTTTATTAAAGTATAATTGATTTATAATGTGTTAATTTCTGCTGCACAGCAGTGATTCAGTTATACATATATACATTCTTTTTGAGAGTCTTTACCATTGTGGTTTCTTACAGAATGTTGAACATAGTTCCCTGTGCTATATGGTAGGGTCTTGTTGTTTATCTATTCTATGTAATAGTTTGTGTCCACTAATCCCAAACTCCCAATCCATCCCTCTCCAATGCCCCTCATCCTTAACAACTACAAGTTTGTTTTCTATGTCTCTGAGTCTGTTTTTTCTATTTTATAAATAAGTTCACCTGTGTCCTGTTTAGATTCTACATATAAAGGGTATAATATGTTATTTGTCTTTCCCTTTCTGACATAGTTCACTTCGTATGATCATCTCTAGTTCCATCTGAGTGTGTGTGTGTGTGTGTGTGTGTGTGTGTGTACTCAGTCATTTCAGTTATGTCTAACTTTTGTAACCTCATGGATGGTAGCCCTCCAGGTTCCTCTGTTCATGGGATTCTCCAGGCAAGTATACTGGGGTTGGTTTCCATGCCCTCTTCCAGGTATCCTCCTGACCCAGGGATGGAACCCACAGTTCTTACATGTCCTGTATTGGTAGGTGGGTTGTTCACCACTGGTGCAAGCTGGGAAGGCCTTAGGTCCATCTGTGTTGCTGAAAATGACATTATTTCATTTTTTATGACTTAGTAGTATTCCATTGTATATGCATACTGCATCTTTCCTTCATCTTTCATTCATCTGTCAATGGACATAAGTTGTTTCCAAATGCTTTGGCTATTGTCAGTAGTGCTGCGATGAACATTAGAGTGTGTGTATCTATTTGAATTATAGTTTTTTACTGAATATATGCCCAGAAATCCATACTAAGATTGTTAGATCATATGTATGGAAACTCTATTTTAATCTTCTGAGAAATCTCCATACTGTTTTCCATAGTGGCTGCACCAGGCTCCCCTAGTGGCTCAAATGGTAAAGAGTCTGCCTGCAATGCAAGAGACCTGGGTTTGATCCCTGGTTCAGGAAGATCCCCCTGGAGAAGAGGATGGCAACCCATTCCAGTATTCTTGCCTGGAGAATTACATGGACAGAGGTGCCTGGCAGGCTACAGTCCATGGGGTCACAAAGAGTTGGACACACTGAGTGATTAACAGCACTTGCACCAGTTTAAGTTCTCACCAACAGTGTAGGAGGGTTCCCTTTCCCCACCACCCTCTCCAGCATTTGTTATTTGCAAGTCTTTTAATGCTGGCCATTCTGACCAGTGTGGGCTGGTGTGGTAGGTGCTGCTTCTGATATTTCAGTTCCGTTCAGTTGGTCAATTGTGTCCGACGCTTTGCAACCCCATAAATCACAGCACGCCAGGCCTCCCTGTCCACCAACTCCCGGAGTTCACCCAAACTCATGACCATTGAGTCCATGGTGCCATCCAGCCATCTCATCCTCTGTCGTCCCCTTCTCCTCCTGCTCCCAATCCCTCCCAGCATCACAGTCTTTGCCAATGAGTCAACTCTTTGCATGAGGTGGCCAAAGTATTGCAGTTTCAGCTTTAGCATCATTCCTTCCAAAGAAATCCCAGGGCTGATCTCCTTCAGAATGGACTGGTTGGATCTCCTTGCAGTCCAAGGGACTCTCAAGAGTCTTCTCCAACACCACGGTTCAAAAGCACCAATTTTTTGGCACTCAGCCTTCTTCACAGTCCAACTCTCACATCCATACATGACCACTGGAAAAACCATAGCCTTGACTAGACAGACCTTTGTTGGCAAAGTAATATCTCTGCTTTTGCATATGCTATCTAGGTTGGTCATAACTTTCCTTCCAAGGAGTAAGCATCTTTTAATTTAATGGCTGCAATCACCATCTTCAGTGATTTCGGAGTCCCCCAAAATAAAGTTTTACACTGTTTCCACAGTTTCCCCATCTATTTCCCATACCTCCCTCATTTTCTGTTACATGCTTCTACTATTATTGACATCTCATTGATATTACACATTATCTATTGATTTCTTATTCTTATTGAAGATTTAATGCCTAGCATAGCCCCCTTCATTCACATCCATCTTCCCAGTATAACTGTATGGTTATTTTGATTATATCAGTATAAAAAATTACAACTATATAAATGGCAGTCATTAAAGAAATCAAGTGTTACTTGAGAGCAGTGTCTTTCAAAGTGTCATCTGGGAATCTTTTCAAAGGATGCATGTGGTCAATACTATTTTGATAATAATTCTTAAAGATTTTTATCTGGTGAGACTGCCCATAAGCTGGACGATGCATGGCAGCACAGCAGACTGAGTGCAGAAGCAATGCAGGACTTCAGCTGTCTCCGCAAGACTGGACGTTAAAGAGGTTTGCAAAGTGAGAGACACTGCTCCTCTTCTCACTAATTCTTTTGTCGTTGTTTTGGAAACATAATTTTTCATAAAATACATCACTTAACATGCAAACATTTCTTGTAGTTTTAAAATTATTTAATATGTGCCTATTTGAACATTTCTCAGTTTCAATTCCTAACCTGATAAATATTGGTAGAAATAACCCACATATACCAAAGCCCTTTGGTGTCTTCAAGAATTTGTAAAAGGGTCTAGAGATCAAAAGTTTGAGAATTGTCACTTCAGCGTAATAATTCTGTTTCTGAATAAATATATGTTGCATTTTAAAGATAATTCCTTTTGAATTATTTGCTTTAATATACCTACTATTCTTTTCTGTATCTTTCATTACATCTATCCAAAGCCCCTTAATCCTACTTCTGAAGCAAGTCAGATATTCTGCCAAATAGATTTTCCCACAGGCCTTTGACCCTGAGGCTTCAATCCTATTTCCCATTCTGAGCAGGTCACTGTCTTGCAGGATGTATTTTTTTTTTTTTTTTCTTTTTCTACTCTTCTGCATCCTCCCTGGGGGCAGTCCCTTTCAAGTAGTTTAGAAACCCTGAATGCCCAGCCCTTGTTCTGGGAGCATCTTTGCTCCTCTGCTGTGTTGCCTCCTGTGCTTTTCCAATCCTAACTTTTTTTATGGTGCTAAGACCTTTATTTTGCTTATGTATTCCCTGGAGAAGTTTCCTAAGACAGCATGGGATGTAACTTTTTAGAATCTTTATGTTACTCTTTCATTTTATTGGTAGATTTGCTAAGTATTAAAGTTATAGTTGAATATTACTTTAGAGTATGCCAGTTCTTACTAAACCACTTTTTAAAGCATATATTGTTGGGAAGATCACCATAATTCTGATTACAATGGAATTCAACAGAAGCCCTTTGAAAGCTTTCTGAATTTACTATTTATTTTTATTTCTTCTTGGTGTTCTGAATTTTTACAGTAGCATATATTTACCTAAATCTTTATTCATTTATGCTGAATAATCAACCCTGACATTTTTCAGAAGCACTCTTGTATTATTTCTTTGCTACTTTTCTTTTTGTCTATTCTCAGTATCTGCAAATTTTCTTAATCTAATTCTAGACTCTTACTTGGACTTAAAAAAATGTTTTACTCTTTTTGCTCTTTTATTTTAGTTTCTGAAATATTTATTCAACTTTCTTTTTCAAGTCTTCAATTGAGTGCTTTTTAGCTACTTGATTTCAAAGAGAAAATTATTTTTTTTTTACTTTTCTTAATTCATGAGTGCCTGAAACATAAATATATGATTTAATAAATTAAGCTTTCTTTGTCAAGTTCTGAAAGCTGCCAATGCTATGGCACTTCCTGAAAAATACTGGAAAAGTCATTCTCTCCCTCCTCACTGGACATGTTTAAATAACACTGGTGTTTTACAAGTTACAGGCCCTGACATCCTCAGTTTCCACAAACATTAAAATGTTTTATGAAGGAGAAAAACACTGGCCCATAAAGAACTGGAATTCTTAAGTTGTCCTGACTTTGGTTGGGTTGTTTCTTTGAGCTAAACTCAAAAGGTAAGTTGGGAGCTTAGTTTCTGCTATTTCCTCAAAATCTCCTGACAACTCACTGTGATTCAAAAATATGGAGGAGGAGATGCCCAAAGGGAGGATGGAAGATGTGGGCTGTGAGAAAGGGTGGGGGGTTACTTTTCTTCCAGAAGTAGATTAATTCCTGAGCTTGGTCTTTTTTAACTCAAGTAAGTCCACCCATTAAATGTGTTTGGAATTCTTGGTGACGTTAGGCCTTGGACACAGACCTTCCTCAAGAGCTGAGAAGCTAGAGCAGAAGAAGACCAGTGCTGGTCAGCCCCTCCCCTGCTGGGGCCCAGAGAGGAGACATGTATCTAGGCTGTTGGGACCATCAAACCCAGGTGAGGCAGATAGTTGCACAATCTGATCTATGACTGTCTCAGAGGACAGTGCCCAAGGAAGACCAGAGATTTTCAGACATGCTTCTTGGGCATCATGATGCTAAGAATTCTATGGTAAATTCCAACCAGAGGCACCTCTGCTCAAGGTTGCTCATTGCCAGAGGCTCGGGTGAATCAGGCACAGAGGGATCTGAATTCTGGGATCTCTAGGACAAGTGTTTGCAGCAGTGGTGGGTGAGGGATTTCCCCTTCTTCACTGAAATGGTATGCTTTGATGTTCCTGGTGACACTTGTTGCTGCATTTCCCCATTGCTCTTTCTTCTATTTGACACCATGGTTCTTGAAGCATTAGCAAGTAGCTGAGACAGGTTGAGAGTTGAAGTGAAGCACCCAATCTGTGCTATGGTCTTTCTATATGTCTATGGAACCCACCTTCCCACCCTCTAAGCTGTTCCAGGCCAGGCTGTGTGGCTCCAGTGAGCATGCCTTGGCTCTGCTGATCCCTTGAAAATGTCTCTGTTCAATAAGGGGGACACTTCTGAGTCACATTCTAGTGTCTCCATTTACCCTATATCCCCTTACCTGTTAAATTTTTGAATAATAAATGGTGGTGGTGGTTTAGTGGCTCAGACTTATCTGACTCTTAAGACCCCATGGACTGTAGCTCGCTAGGTTCCTCTGTCCATGGGATTTCTCAGGCAAGAATACTAGAGTGGGTTGCCATTTCCTTCTCCATTGAATTATAAATAGAATTACATTTTAAAAAGAGGGAAGTTCTACAGCTTTAAACAGCTTTAGAAACCAGTTGTTATAACTTCAAAAGACAGTTCTCACTTAAAAAATTCTAGGACCATAAAAAATGCTGAAAAGTTGAAATTAAAGTCATTTAAAATTTACATGTACTTAATAGTTAAGATTTATTCTCATCGTGTTCCAGATGCAATGCTGAGTGCTTTTCATGTATTATCTCATTCAGAATGCCTAACAACCATATTGGGTAGTACACACTTTTATTATCTTCATTTTACACATGAGGAAATACAGGCATGGAGAAATTGAATAATTTGCCCAAAGCTCTAAAGCTACAATGACTATTTTAAGGAGCAAACACTGGCAGGCTGACTCCAGAGCTCAAGCCCTAATCATTACACAGTCAGATAGAAAAAAAAAAAAAAAAATAACCATAGTGTTGGGTTACTTTGTATCAGAAGTTTTTAACAGGAATATTTAATGCATCAATAATAATGATCAATAGCTCCGTTAGTGTTTATATGTAAATGATTGTCTGGTACACTTAGTGGTCATCCTTTGGAAAGTAAGCACAAAATAAATTTTGGTCAAACACGCCAGGCAAGGCTAATTATTTTTCTGAACATTTTTTATGAAATGCTGAAAAGGTTTCAGTGTGTTAATCATTTCCGTGTCTTAACTTTGCTCATGTTATTAATTTGCTCAGCAAATTCTTCATAGATAAACTAAGTTGCAACTTAAACCAACGTAACTCTTATGAAAGTGAAAGTGAAAGTCGTTCAGTCATGTCCAACTCTTTATGACTCCATGGTCTATACAGTCCATGGAATTCTCCAGGCCAGAATACTGGAGTGGGTAGCCTTTTCCTTCTTCAGGGCATCTTCCCAACCCAGGGATCAAAGCAAGGTCTCCCACATGGCAGGTTCTTTATCAGCTGAAGCACAAGGGAAGCACAACATGACTCTTATATGTATGATTAAATACCCTGAATCAATGAACAAAGTAATCAATGCATGTACCGCCATTTAATCTCTTCTGATTTTTTTTTTTCCAAAAATAATCGTAACAAATCCAACTCAAATCAAAACTATTCGGGCAAAGCAAAATATATCTGAAGGCTAGATTCAGCCCACAGACCTATGTCCTCTGCAGGGTAGAAATGCCATGCAAATATGTCTTTGCAAGTATCTCCCCAGTGGAGGGAATCTGCCTGTAATGCAGGAGACTGGGCTTCCCCGGTGGCTTAATTGGTAAAGAATCCTCTTGCAATTCTGGAGAACACGGGTTTAATCTCTGGGTCGGGAAGATCTCCTAGAGAAGGAAATGGCAAGCCACTCCAGTATTCTTGCCTGGGAAATCGCATGGGCAGTGGAGATTGGTGGGCTGCAGTCCATGGGGTCACAAAGAATGGGACATGACTCAGCAGCTAAACCACCACCACCTCCATAATCATCCAATGCTTTAGAAAGAGTTCTTTAAAAAGGTGCATGCTATTGTTGGCCTTCCAGTGGACTCAGCACTAAATACTGATTTAGGAAGAATGGAAAAGTGAATTTGCTATAACATGGATGATGGGGACCTGGGGAAGGTAGTAACACCAGCACTTTGCAGGACAGTACTGCTCCAAGGTAAGGAGCAGCAGCTGCGCTTTGCTGGAGCAGCCGTGAAGAGATACCCCACGTCCAAGGTAAGAGAAACCCAAGTAAGATGGTAGGCACTGAGAGAGGGCATCAGAGGCCAGGCAGACTGAAACCACAGTCACAGAAAACTAGCCAATCTAATCACATGGATCAGAGCCTTGTCTAACACAATGAAACTATGAGCCATGCCATGTAGGGCCTCCCAAGACGGATCATGGTGGAGAGTTCTGACAAAATCTGGTCCACTGGAAAAGAGAATGGCAAGCCACTTCAGGATTCTTGCCTTGAGAACACCATGAACAGTATGAAAAGGAAAAATGATAGGATACTGAAAGAGGAACTCCCCAGGTCGCTAGGTCCCAATATGCTACTGGAGATCAGTGGAGAAATAACTCCAGAAAGAATGAAGGGATGAAGCCAAAGCAAAAACAATACCCAGTTGTGAATGTGACTGGTGATAGAAGCAAGGTCCAATGCTGTAAAGAGCAATATTGCATAGGAACCTGGAATGTCAGGTCCATGAATCGAGACAAATTGGAAGTGGTCAAACAGGAGATGGCAAGAGTGAATGTCGACATTCTAGGAATCAGCAAACTAAAATGGACTGGAATGGGTGAATTTAACTCAGATGACCTATCTACTACTGTGGGCAGGAATCCCTTAGAAGAAATGGAGTAGCCATTACAGTCAACAAAAGAGTCTGAAATGCAGTACTTGGATGCAATCTCAAAAACGACAGAACGATCTGTTCATTTCCAAGGCAAACCATTCAATATCACAGTAATCCAAGCCTATGCCCCGACCAGTAACACTGAAGAAGTTGAAGTTCAACGGTTCTATGAAGACCTACAAGACCTTTTAGGACTAACACCCCAAAAAGATGTCCTTTTCATTATAGGGAACTGGAATGCTAAAGTAGGAAGTCAAGAAACACCTGGAGTAATGGGCAAATTTGGCCTTGGAGTACAGAATGAAGCAGGGCAAAGGCTAATATACTTTTGCCAAGAAAATGCACTGGTCATAGCAAACACCCTCTTCCAATAACACAAGAGAAGACTCTACACATGGACATCACCAGATGGTGATGATTGATTATATTCTTTGCAGCCAAAGATGGAGAAGCTCTATACAGTCAGCAAAAACAAGACCGGGAGCTGACTGTGGCTCAGATCATGAACTCCTTGTTGCCAAATTCAGACTTAAATTGAAGAAAGTAGGGAAAACCACTAGACCATTCAGGTATGACCTAAATCAAATCCCTTATGATTATACAGTGGAAGTGAGAAATAGATTTAAGGGACTTGATCTGATAAACAGAGTGCCTGATAAACTATGGAATGAGGTTCAGGACATTGTAGAGGGGACAGGGATCAAGACCATCCCCATGGAAAAGAAATGCCAAAAAGCAAAATGGCTGTCTGAGGAGGCCCTACAAATAGCTGTGAAAAGAAGAGAAGCAAAAAGCAGAGGAGAAAAGGAAAGATATAAACATCTGAATGCAGAGTTCCAAAGAATACCAAGGCGAGATAAGAAAGTCTTCCTCAGCGATCAATGCAAAGAAATAGAGGAAAACAACAGAATGGGAAAGACTAGAGATCTGTTCAAGAAAATTAGAGATACCAAGGGAACATTTCATGCAAAGATGGGCTCGATAAAGGACAGAAATGGTATGGACCTAACAGAAGTAGAAGATATTAAGTAGAGGTGGCAAGAATACACAGGAGAACTGTACAAAAAAGATCTTCACAACCCAGATAATCATGATGGTGTGATCACTCACCTAGAGCCAGACATCCTGAAATGCAAAGTCAAGTGGGCCTTAGAAAGCAACACTATGAACAAAGCTAGTGGAGGTGATGAAATTCCAGTTGAGCTATTTCAAATCCTGAAAGATGATGCTGTGAAAATGTTGCACTCAACATGCCAGCAAATTTGGAAAACTCAGCAGTGGCTGCAGGATTGGAAAAGGTCAGTTTTCATTCCAATCCCAAAGAAAAGCAATGCCAAAGAATGCTCAAACTACTGCACAATTACACTCACCTCACACACTAGTAAAGTAATGCTCAAAATTCTCCAAGCTAGGCTTCAGAAATACATGAACCGTGAACTTCCAGATGTTCAAGCTGGATTTAGAAAAGGCAGAGGAACCAGAGTTCAAATTGCCAACATCCTCTGGATCATCAAAAAAGCAAGAGAGTTCCAGAAAAACATCTATTTCTGCTTTATTGACTATGCCAAAGCCTTTGACTGTGTGGATCACAATAAACTGGAAAATTCTGAAAGAGATGGGAATATCAGACCACCTGACCTGCCTCTTGAGAAACCTGTATGCAGGTCAGGAAGCAACAGTTAGAACTGGATATGGAAAAACAGACTGGTTCCAAGTAGGAAAAGGAGTACATCAAAGCTGTATATTGTCACCCTGCTTATTTAACTTCTATGCAGAGTACATCATGAAAAACGCTGGGCTGGAAGAATTTCAAAAGGCCATGTTGATTCATTCCCAATGCCTTAAGTTTCAAAGTTAAATGAAAAAATTAGGGAAATGTTTTCTTACATTTTATGCCAAGATTAGAGATACTGGGGTAATGTTTAAGAAAAAGTCCCAGATAACACAGAAAAATCTTTAGCTGAAGTAAAATTTAAATATGAAAGTAATTTAAAATCCAATCATTCCTCCATCCCAAGAAAAGTTCAGAAAATTAAGATCATGGTATCTGGTCCCATCACTTCATGGCAAATAGATGGGAAAACAGTGGAAACAGTGACAGACTTTATTATTTTTATTTATTTATTTATTTATTTGGCTCCAAAATCACTGCAGATGGTGACTGAAGCCATGAAATTAAAAGACGCTTGCTCCTTGGAAGAAAAGTTATGACCAACCTAGACAGGTTATTAAAACGCAGAGACATTACTTTGCCAACAAAGGTCCGCCTAGTCAATGATATGGTTTTTCCAGTAGTCGTATGGATGTGAGAGTTGGACTATAAAGAAAGCTGAGTGCCAAAGAATTCATGCTTTTGAACTGTGGTGTTGGAGAAGACTCTTGAGAGTCCCTTTAACAGCAGGGAGATCCAACCAGTCCATCCTAAAAGAAATGAGTCCCAAATATTCATTGAAAAGACTGATGCTGAAGCTGAAACTCCAAGACTTTGGCCACTTGATGTGAAGAACTGACTCATTTGAAAGACCTTGACGCTGGGCAAGATTGAAGGCAGGAGGAGAAGGGGATGACAGAAGATGAGATGGTTGGATGGAATCACTGACTCAATGGACATGAGTTTGAGCAAGCTCCGGGAGTTGGTGATAGACAGGGAGGCCTGGCGTGATGCAGTCCATGGGGTCGCAAAGAGTCAGACATGACTGAGCGACTGAACTAACTGAATTTAAAAAAAAATGAAAATGAAAGATGAATATAAATATACTTATTTCCCATAAAAAATTCTCAATCATAAGATAATGCTTTGGGGAAAGTTATTTGCAAATGTGTGTGTGTGCGCACAGATAGATGTACATTTGTTTCTGCAGATTCTGATTTGATGATTTTATGTTTCCATATGGATCACTGTAACACTGATTCCATCATCTTAACCATAGTTTATGTATCAAATATAAAAAATCATGGTATATACAGAAGCTCCATTCTGTGTGTCCCTTCCCAAGACAGAGGGTGGAGGGACTGTCCAGTTAAAAACTTCAACAGAAAATGTGATGTAAGTTAAGTGTTTTTTTTTTTTTTTTTTTCATATCTGGAATACTAACACCAGGTGATGTTCCAACCAACCCAATGAGGCTATTCTCAAGGGATAAGGTTCACAAAGAGAAACTGAACTGCATTAGTATACAGTTGGGACTTCTAATAAGGAAGTACAGAAGAGAAATGTTCCAACTGACAATGACCGATCAGGGACAATTTACTTAAGTCTTTTTGGGAGACATAGCAAATCCCTGCTGTATTTTCCCAGATGTCCAACTGATGAATACCTTCTTGATTAGTCCAGGTTATGGGAAGCATGGAGAACAAAAGAAAAGAGAAAAATCAATTTGCTATGTGTCTACAGTTATAGCAAAAAAACAAAAAACAAAACCCTGTCTCTTGATATGATGGTCTCACAATAAAGAAGAAATATATGGTGGCTTGCTTTCTCTAAATGGCCTTTCCCACCCCAACAGGAAATTCCTGATCCCCACACCACCAGCCACCAACTACCAGGCCTTTTAAACTTTGTTGTTGTTTGGTGACTAAGTTGTGTCCAACTCTTTTGTGACACCATGGACTGTAGCCTGCCAGACTCCTCTGTCCATGGGATTTCCCAGGCAAGAATACTGGAGTGAGCTGCCATCTCCTTTTCCAGGGGTTCTTCCTGGCCCAGGGGTCCACATGGGCAGGCAGATTCTATTCTAAGTTATTCACCCTTTTCCATCCTTCTTTCAGGGGACTCTATGGTCTCTGAGAGCAGGGGTTTTCTACCTAGTTTCCTACTGAGCACCACTGACACGTGGTGAGTACCACAGGGAGTCTAGTAGATGAGTGAATTGCATCTATTGGTGTCCTCTCTGAACAACAATTTGGAACACAATTGGCTGCTGGTGTGGGTTCTAGTCTGCTTAGGGGGGAAGAGTGTGTTTATGGATAGAAGCATCACAAAAGAAGATCTGCTGCCAGGAAAAGCATATTTCTGTTTTGAACTAATTATTCTATAATACTTATTTCAGTTGACTACATGGGTATTTTTTTGTTTCTGAAATTTTAAAGACTAATTGACCCATGAGTGTTTCATCAAAAGACAAAAGGGTGAGGCCATATGATAACTCCCAGGTACTTATCAAAAAAATTCGTGAGATGCTTGTATTTTCCATATCTGACACAGACATGCCAGCTTTGTTATCTACTCACTCTGGAATATTATTTTAATTGAAATATCAATTGCAGTCCAATTGAGAGCATGAATGTAAGGCAATAAAACAAATAAACATCATCAACAAGAAACAAAACGAGAAAAACATTTTAGTGGGGAAGATGATGCTCCAATTGAAATACTTTTCTTTTAATGAGGGGCTTCCCTCATGGCTCAGATGGTAAAGAATCTGCCTGCAAGGCAGGAGATCTACCTTCTTTTTGTTATTTTGTGGTTTATATACACCCTCCCACCCCACAATAATCAGCTAAAAGCCTGTTGGGCTCTCCTTCTCACTGAATGAAGCCCTTCATTCAGTGAAGGTAAGGGAAGTGCTGGGGTCGGGGAATGCCACCACTGAACATGAGAAATCTGTGTGAAAGACTCACTGGATCATTTAGAGACTGTGAGTGTGAAAATAGAATCACTTTCTAAGAGTCACTGAGGGCTCATATGCTAATGGAACCAAAACTCAGCAAGAATATGGGAGAACAAGCATGCATTGCAAATTATGAGTATGGATATGCTGCAAGAAGTACTAGAGAGTCTTATCTAACCCTATAATAAGGCAGATATTTTCATTGCTTCCAATCTTCTATGCTTATGAAAAAATAAAACAGCAAACCTACTCCCCAGACCTGGGCTCTGATTATCACGGGACAGCCTGGAGACATCAAAACTTCATTTGTTGAGGGCTTGAACATGTAATCCCAAGTAATTTGTAAGTTGAGAATTAAGAAGCATGCTACCGAGAATGCCAAGAACATAGAATGATGCCAGCATGACACACCTACTAAAACTCTTGCCAGCAATCAAAGAGAATTGTGCAGAAGTTCATCCAGAAGTGACTTCAGCCTTTTATAGACCGAATCTATAACTTTTGACTTTTTTGTTTTTGTTGTTTAAAGCAAAAAAGTGGTAGCTATGTGATGTGTGGGATAATGGCTACTGGAGGAGTAGACAAGTGAAGCAGATCTCCTGAGAACAGGGAAGAAAAAGAAACAGTAAGAAGCAAATAGAAAGGGTTCCAAAGCACAACAGGCTGTCAAAGCAGAGAGAAGAAAACAGCCTTAGATGTGTTTCAAGTCACTGAGGCTGTTATGTTTTCTGTCTGCAAAATAATTGATGTTTATAAAATGATGTAACCAAGTATTAATAAAATATATTGGATAAAAAAGCATATTTAAAAAGAAAGACTTTGCAACTATGGTTACCAAAGGGGGAAGGGGGGAGGGATAAATTAGGAGTTTGGGATTAACATCCACAAATGTTGTTGTTTAGTTGCTAAGTCGTGTCTGACTCTTTTGCAACCCCATGGACTGTAAGCCCACCAGGCTCCTCTGCCCTTGAGATTTCCCAGGCAAGAATACTAGAGTGGGTTGACATTTCCTTCTCCAGGAGATCTTCCTGACTCAGGGATTGAACTCGCCTCTCTTGTGTCTTCTGCACTGGCAGGCAAATTCTTTACCACTGAGCCACCAGGGTATATACATTACTGTATATAAAATAGATAATCAGCAAGGACCTACTGTATAGCACAGGGAACTACACTCAATATCTTGTAATAACCTATAAGGGGAAATAATATGAAAATTTTATGTGTGTGTATATATATATATATATATACACACACACACACACATAAAATTGAATATATAAGCTGAATATAAAGCAGAATCACTTTGTTGTATACCTGAAACTAACACAACATTGTAAATCAATTGTACTTCAACAAAAACTAAAACTAAAAAAGGAAGATTTTAGAAACAATTTTATTTTAGAAAGTTTTAATTTGAAAGATTTCCACTAAATAGTTTAAATAAAAAT
Source organism: Bos indicus x Bos taurus (assembly GCF_003369695.1). Taxonomy (NCBI): domain Eukaryota; kingdom Metazoa; phylum Chordata; class Mammalia; order Artiodactyla; family Bovidae; genus Bos; species Bos indicus x Bos taurus. Next base: position 2,109,700 of record NC_040081.1, on the reverse strand, counting down.
TTAAGTTTTGAGGCTTAAAGGGTGAGGTTCCCAGTGCAGCAGGATGCCATGTAGAGAGCATGCACTGTAGACTCAGAGACCTCAGGGTGTGAGATCACACATGACTCATTTCCTCATCTGCAAAATGGTTTTCATGTGCCTGCATACAATGGCGCTATAATGAGGACTAAATTAATTAAATGAAAGATTCTAAATGCCTGGCACAGAATAGAAAATCCAGAGTGTGGTGGTTGCATTAGTGAAATTGCAAATCACCCATAATGGTAAGTAAATGATGCACTTTGAATTTCTTTTGCATGTGATTTTGTATGATTATTCAGAAATTGCTAGCTAGGAATGTGACCACATTCCTGCCTGGTCCAATTTTAAGGCTACAAGCTCCAGCTCAGCAGAGAATAGCACCCTTTGGGTGGTTATTTGCTATGGTAACTTGCATTGACTCTTGGCTGTTCAGAGGATGGATGCTATATCAAATTAAGAAAAGGAAAAAATTAACATAGCAGTTGTTAAATACAATTCTTTATTTTTTAAAAATAGGCATTTCAACTAAAGCATTGTAAGTCATTATGGTAGACATGTAGAAATATGAAAATGCTGTATAGTATAGGGAATTATATTCAATATCCTGTGATAAATCACAATGGAAAAGAATATACATATATATCTGAATCAATTTACTGTACAGCAGAAAGTATCAGAGCATTGTAAATCACCTATACTCTGATAAATTTAAAAAGACATCAAAATTATTATTCCTTTTTATTTAGCATCATGAATTCTACAGAACTTATATTTAGGAACTTTCCAATTTTCAACTGTATTGATCTACAGAAATGACAAATGCATATGGTTCTACCTAATTGTTACTAAAGTAAAGGTAATTTAATGAAATTGATTCACTGCCTCATTTTATTTGTAGAAATGAGACAGGGAATAAAAGGATGCACGACTTGAATATTTTGTGTTATGTATTTGCCAAATAGTTTGTAGATAGGAAACTATGTAGGGGACTCTTTTAGGGGAGGACACACAAGAGTTAGGAGCTTTTGCTGTCTTCATGAGCTTAGCTTTCTGTCCAGCACTGGTTTCTCCTATTCAGGAGTGATTCGAATCTGAGTCCTGTGCAGTTCTTCAGCTTCAGAACAGATTAGTTTACTTTTCTCAACCAAGATTGTTGTGCCATTCCAGACTGCACTGAGTCGTCACTGTGCTTTCTATATTTTTGACTTTCCTGGGCCCTGAGACTTATTTCTGATTCTTGGTAACTCAGTAGATTAATGAGACTTCTATTGAGGGTTATAAGAGTAGCTGAGTTAGGGACTTAAGGTGATGAAAACTGCTTTTTCTCAGATAAGCCCTTGATTTTATTTAGACTTTAACGATTTTCTTCTGGGAACATTAGGATACCTTGATGAGTTCACTAACTGTAGATTTTGATGTAGTAGTAGTAGCAATTAATAGAGTAAAGTTTCACTGATATCTTTAGAGGCTATCACGCTTCAAGGTTCATCAGAGTATGAAGATTTGCACCTTTCTACTTTAAGAAACCATTTCATCTCAACAGAATCTCCTGTCTCCATCAGCTAATGATAGACATTCAGAATCATTAGCTAAATTAATTGTTTCATGTGATTGGTCTTTAGAATGTAATAAAAATGTAATAGAATTACTGAGTTGAAAGCAGTTAATTGGATGTACTTTGACTATATTCTAATTAAATGCTATACCTGTCAATCTTAATGACCACTTAAAAACTACCAAAAGAAAACTGTTGATGAATCTTAGTACCATGAAAATAAACCACCCAGAACCATTTAAATATGCCTCATGTCTGTTCACTTCATTTCAAAATCTGAAATCATTTCAGATACTGCCATTGAAGTATTATCCCAGGGCCACACAATTTTAAGAGAGAAAATGAAAATGTGGAGTCTTTTTTTCCCCTAGGTTCTTAAAGCCCATGAATCATAAAAGCAGGAATAGCATGCTTGTTTCTCATGTCTAGGACTGTGTTAGATCATGAGTTGAAAATTCAGATCTGTACACCAGAGCCACAGAGACGCTCAGATGAAAGGGAATCTCTTAGGATCAGAAATAGGGCGAGATTGAGAGATATAGAGTCCTTGAGGGCAAACAACCTCTCAAAGGGGCCAGCCACTCGCTGGCTCACTGATTGTTGTCTTATGGAAATGTGGTTCCAGTCAAGCCAGATATAATGGCTTTCAAACAAATACAGATGTATGGGATTTTACATGAAATAATAACCAATTCAGATTTTCAGCTCTGTGGGTCAAGTGAAACTCATCTGGGCTGTAGTGCAGCAGCATCTGGATTAGACTCTGACAGCCTCTGTGTGTTAGGGGAAGCACACTGATTGAAACCACCCACCCTGGCCAGGCACCATAGTAACCATTTGCATGAGTTGTTTTATGACAGGAGATCCTGATAAGAAATACAGAACTAACAAGGCACCACCAACCGGAAGAGCTTGGGAAAGGTCTAAAGGAGACACTGCGTGTCCATCCACTTCCCAGAATCCCTCTCGCTAGCATCCATCTTGGTTGAGCAATGCGTGTGCCACCAGGAAAGACTCTGAATTAGAATGATTGGCCAAAGACCACCTGGAAACTAATCCCATCACCATAAAACCCGAGACTGCAAGCCACACAGCAGAGCCATTCTCCTGGGTTCCCTTACCCTACTGCTCTCCACCCGAGTGCCCTTTCCGAATAAAATCTCTTGCTTTGTCAGCACATGTGTCTCCTCGGACAATTAATTTCTGAGTGTTAGACAAGAGCCCAGTTTCGGGCCCTGGAGGGGGTCCCCCTTCCTGCAACATGTGGACACACAACAGCTATCAGAGATGAAGGATGCGGACAGGCTGCCCTTCATCAATACTTATGACCAATCAATGAAACATTTGAAAAAAGTAACCAGGGCATTTCATTAACAGACAGACAGGTTGCCACAACATGTTTATTATTAAGATGAAAAAGACAGATTTATTCACTGTCTTTCTCTGATTTAGAAACAGGTTGTTTGAGGGGGAAAAAAGATCTCTTGAAAGGATTGTAACTTATTGGGAATGAAATATGAAGAAAGGGTTCTAGAAAAGCTGAAGGTAGAAGAGGACTTTTGAAGGTCCGCCCAGCACCATGTATTTGGTTGTGATACAAAAATGGGGAGGGGTAGAAGTAGTGACCCAAGGACAAAAAGAACAGATAAAACCAAGGAGGGTCTTGGAATGTAGGAACAGAAAAACCAGACCCTTATCGTCTTTCCCACCCCCATGTTTTTTAACTTAAAGGATTTCAGGTCCTCCTGGGCAGTATAACCTGTCTCCCCTCCTACCCCATGGGGAGAAGGTATTTGCCTTACTATTCCCCCACTCAGTATACGTGCCTCATCCAATCCGCAAAGGACCCACAAGACCCTTATCCCAGTCCTTGTACCTTGGGTAAAAAAAGTGGACTAAGGACCGCTGTTCAGTGTCCGTTCTCCCTTGAGCTGGCCCACTGTTCTAACAGCGTCTTCCATTCTAATAAACTTTATTTCCCTTTCATTGTGTCTCATGTCTGGAGATTCTTTTCCAACCTGTGCCTGGACCACGACATTTTTGGTGGCCTGTACTGGGAGCTTGGGGTCTCTTTCCTACTTACTACTCGCTTCTCCTTTTTCACAGGGACCCTCTGTGAACAAAGTGCTGTGGAAATGACTGAGGAACTCTGGGCAGGGTTACCCTCTGGTGTGTTCCAAAGGCCCCACTGCTCACCGTGCCCCAGTAGCTTCTACCTGAACAGGTGAGGGTCTCTCTTTTGCCTTCTTTCCAACTGAGGACCAAGCCAGCCACTATTGTGTGGGCATAGGTCAGGCATGTAGTGGTTGAAGCAAAACAGAGACCTTTGTCCCCTGGCCACCGCCTCCCTGGTAGGATTGTAAGGTGAATACCTCAGCCTTCTTCTTGTCCCTTTCACTTCTTTTCTTTTGGTCTGGATTGATTTACAGGAGCCTAGGTGTTGCCTCTGGGCCATCCCAAGAATGATTTCCAGGTTTCAGGGAATCGCTGGATGGTGAGTCAGCCGGTTGCTCTCCGGAGTCACTCTTTCTCTGTCCGGGTCATTCGGTTCCCTAGCCTCATGGTTCTCCGGGGTCGCCTCTTTCTGTCGGACACAACTGTTGGGACGGTCGGCCATTTTGTGCCATTAGTCGCATGGGGAGATCACTGGGACAGAAGGGACGCCTTTCTGTAGCCGGTGACTCTCAGTACCCCATTCTATGGCAGGTAGGCTAAGAGTGGGTTCTGGTAAATCCTGAGAGCCTCTCTCAGACTCACCCCTTGGCTACATTCTTAGAAACTGGAAAATTTTGACCCTGCAAAAGGCTTGGCTCCAATACAAACTAAGGGCCCCCAAAAATGGTCTCTGAGTGGCACACTAGCTTTTACCAAAAACAGGAAAAGGACTCCGAATTTCCTTACGTTCTATTGCCTCCCTATGTCCTGTTCCCTTCTGTCTAGCTCCACCAGATTTCTTAGATGACCTCTACTTGACCTTTCATATCCACATGATCTCTAGGAAAGGATTCTGAGGTTACCTTTGGTCCAGGTTTTTCTCCTATATTCAAAAGCCTGAAGGATCAAAAACTCTCAACATTCTAAAGAATCCCCTCTAACTACGCTTCTCTCTCAAGGGGGGAGGGAACCAAGCTTCCCCGACTCCTGAACATCCTAAAGAATTCCCTTCTAACTACTCTTGTTTCTCAGGATGGGGAAAGACCAGGCTTCCCCCACTCCTGTAAGTTCCCTTAACCCTTCAGATTCTTCTGATGGGACAAAGACCTCACGTTCCCCCAGAGGGACAATCCAAGATTTTAATCAGCTGATCTGCCCTGATAGCAGAGTCAAAGCACTATTTGGTCTATATTTTAGCTGTAAAACTATGACTACAGAAAGGAAAGATGACTTTTAGATACAGGATGGCCATGATATTCTTTAGACTCCAGAGAAAGCTGATTAAAATTAATTTTTTTTTTCTTGGAAACTGTAAAACTGGTTCTTTTTGCATATGCAATTAAAAACAACTAGCTTGTTAAAAGACCTGCCTAGGGAAAAGCTTGAAGTTAACCCTTCCCATGTCCTTGAAATACACTGCCCATTTTGCCTGAAACCTCAGTCTTGGGCAATTAGAACTTCAAGCCCCCCTACCCCCACCCCCACCCCCAACACACAAAAAGGGTCAAAGAAATGTTTTAAATCTCAGGCAGAAAACTATGAGATCTCTGTCTGTCTGGATTTATGTATGTTATAGTGTGTCTTTTGTTTTGTTTTTTTCAATATTGCTGAAGTTGTAAATGAGTTCTAATTTTGCGACCCTGTGGACTGTAGCCCACCAGGCTCCTCCATCCATGGGATTCTCCAGACAAGAATACTGGAATGGGTTGCCATTTCCTTCTCCAGGTAAAGAAAAATAAGCACTTACAAATCAGACAATTCTAAATACAAGAGAAATTAACCTAAATGAATTTCAGATTCACGTGAACTGGGAAATATTCAATATTAAATATCTAGTATTAATGTTTGTTTGCTAATCTATTATAGACATGGATAAGAGTCATTAAACATAGGATTTTCATTGTGCCTAGGTTTACTATAAACTAAATATTGTTATACCTGTTACAAGTTTGTCAACAAGGAAAGTACCTCTAGAAAAAAAAAAAAAAAAAAAACTTCTAAAAAATGTAAATGAGATATGAGTTTTTAGATAAACTATTAAGAATAATTACACTTTAGAAATATCTGTCTAAAATAGTCTCTCCAGATTTTGGTAACCTGAATTTCTAGGGTTGTGCTAAGCTAAGTGACAGTAGCTTATTGAATAAGCAAGTCATTTACAAATAAAACAAGATTCTGAAACATTCATTACTGAACACTAACTTCCTCTTACAGACAGAGAAAATAGAGATTTTGGACTATTAATTAATAATGTTTAATGCCATCCTGAGATGTTCTCTAGAATTTTTTTTAGAAATTGTTACTGGTATTTATGTTCATCAATCTATAAAATGCTAATATAACAGTCAGTTCTTGGTCATTTAAGGAAAGTAGGATGTGTGTTTTCAGTAAAGAAGGTATGAGGAATAAAATTACATTTTATGAAGGGAAAAGGAAGTAGGTCTGACTTACATACAGGAGGCTGTTTCAGGGTGGGAGAACAAAGTAATGGGTACAGAAAATGACAAGGTTTTATGGAAAGTGGACCCCAAGGCAAGAGTTTTGTGCATAAATACAAGTTTTCTTGAGATGCTGAACTTTGATAATGAATTTTAAGTTTCTTTACTTCTGAAGTGATCTCGTCTATGTTTACCTTTGAAATTTTCTTTGTTACTTTGGCTAAGTGAATATAACGTTTCACAGTGATCTATGTTATTTTATCTGACAGTGTTATAAACCCTTTTGATATTTATCAACAAAACTTCTAAATAACTTGACTTCTAGCTGACTTTGGGATGCTTCAGAGGGCCCCTGAGACATCCAAAGAGCTATTAAACTATCCGGGTTCATTGGACATGTTAAATTACATGGGCAGTGCTGTTGAAGGGGTGATAAATCTTCTCAGATTATACTGTATGGTTGATGTTACTAATATAGATGTCTTAAAATTATGTGGAATTCATATAGATCTGATATGCCCTGATACAATGTGGTCAATTATAATTCTAGTTATCATGTTAAAGTGTTACAAGTCACAGCAATGACTAGGCTACATTGTCAATTGCAATTTAATCAGATTTTAAACATGCCTTCTATGGTTTCACTCTGATGCTTTTGCAAGAATACTGCTACTTCAAGATTTATGGAAAAGACTTTTCTAAGATTAACCAATAAGCAGATTTTTTTTTTTTTTTTTTTTTGTTATCTGGTAAACTGGTAACAGGCTGGAATTTAGTTTACTCTCTATGTTAAGGGAACAAAGTTTTTTTAGAATGCAGCTTTGGATAACAGATTATGAGTTTTTTTGCCTTTAAGTGATTTATATTTGTTTTTAAAATCTTTTGCTACTTTGGTAAAGTAAAGAAGCATTATTTAAAATTATAGTTCAGTTCAGTTCAGTTCAGTCGCTCAGTTGTGTCCGACTCTTTGCGACTCCATGAATCGCAGCACGCCAGGCCTCCCTGTCCACCACCAACTCCCAGAGTTCACTCAGACTCACGTCCATCGAGTCAGTGATGCCATCCAGCCATCTCATCCTCTGTCGTCCCTTTGTCCTCCTGCCCCCAATCCCTCCCAGCATCAGACTCTTTTCCAATGAGTCAACTCTTTGCATGAGGTGGCCAAAGTATTGGAGTTTCAGCTTTAGCATCATTCCTTCCAAAGAAATCCCAGGGCTGATCTCCTTCAGAATGGACTGGTTGGATCTCCTTGCAGTCCAAGGGACTCTCAAGAGTCTTCTCCAACACCACAGTTCAAAAGCTTCAATTCTTCGGTGCTCAGCTTTCTTCACAGTCCAACTCTCACATCCATACATGACCACTGGAAAAACCATAGCCTTGACTAGACGGACCTTTGTTGGCAAAGTAATGTCTCTGCTTTTGAATATGCTATCTAGGTTGGTCATAACTTTTCTTCCAAGGAGTAAGCGTCTTTTAATTTCATGGCTGCAGTCACCATCTGCAGTGAATTTGGAGCCCAGAATACGGTACATGTAGACAAATCTCATTCTGCTTCTACAAAAAATAAGCCCTCACGGTTACACTTATGCTATCCTGATGTCTTTAAAACATGACAACAGTCTACTCCTAAATTGGGAAATTAAAAATGGGTGAACAATAGCTGTAAATCAAAGAGTCAGGGCTATGGGAAATCCAAGATGGCCACTTGGATTTTCCCAGCTCCCTGACAAACCTCATTTTTATTTGATGAGTTAAAGCTTTCCCTGGCTATGAGGTTAATGCCCCCACAATGACAAATAAATTATATTTCACTTAATGTTAAGTTCTGCTTTGTCGCTTCAGTCGTGTCCGACTCTGTGCGACCCCATAGACAGCAGCCAACCAGGCTCCCCCGTCCCTGGGATTCTCCAGGCAAGGACACCGGAGTGGGTTGCCATTTCCTTCTCCAATGCATGAAAGTGAAAAGTGAAAGTGAAGTCGCTCAGTCGTGTCTGACTCTAGCGACCCCATGAACTGCAGCCTACCAGGCTCCTCCGTCCATGGGATTTTCTAGGCAAAAGTACCGGAGTGGGGTGCCATTGCCTTCTCCGAATATTAAGTTCTAGTTTTGTTAATTATGGTCTATGTTTACTACGACTCACTTCTGAGCTAGTTCCTTGTTGTTATGTTATATTGCTAAAAGGTTTAATTAATTAAGTTATTAAAAAGGACACTCTAAGTTTGTTTCTAAAGCTAATCTCAATAACCAATCTTTGGATGAAAGTCAGATGCTTCGTGATGTACAACCAGGAGATTCACACCTGACTATATTCATTTAAGTAAGTCAGATGACCTGGGGTATACTGGGCTATACCTAATGAAAGTTCTTGACTAAAATTCTGGCTTGTGACCTTACTAATAACTGCTAGCTGTATTATTTTCTATGTCGCTTGTTTCAGAAAATTGTTTCTTATATATTACTCCATATGTGATCAATGATTGCAGTAATATAACTCTAGATAAGGGAAGAAGCAACAAGAGGGAATATTTTTCTGGACCAAGAGGCTAGTGAGACAGGTGTGGTGCAGAGACGTTTGCTACTTGCGAGGCCTGGTCCAGTGATAGGCACACGGAGTGGCCTGTCAATGGAACCTTCCCTGGACTTAGAAATGAGCCTTCTCAGCACCACAGGACACAGTGGCCATGAAATGCCTCCCAAACATGGCCAAATATGTGGCTGTGAAGGGACCCTGCTGACTGGAAGTTGGCACTTGCCAGCTGCCTCTACAAAGATTACATCATGACCACTGCAAGCTGCTGACATGCCCTGAAAGTAGGTCAGGGTGGAGATCAAAAATAAGGCACTGTGCTCTGGGAAAAACCCAGAAGAACCAGCCTTCAGAGAGTCAGATGTTTTCAGGTAAATATTTTATGAATCCAAGTTCTTGCATTTTCTCATACCTACAGAAATACAAACATCATGAACCAATGTCTACTCCTGGTTCTCCTGGCTAGTTCCCCAGCAGCTTTTCTACTTCTATTAATATCTTTAACTTTCTTGTTAAGTTTGTTTCTTCTAGAATACAACAAATCTCCAAGTGATAGTATGACAAGGATATTCCCTGGCCAACACCCAGACAATGCTGAACAAATCACCTTATTATTCCAAGGACTCTCCTCTCCCTCCATAAATGTACCCTGACAGAGAGCAAACAAAGGGAACCCAGAGCCCTACAATGCCCCTGTATAGCCTGAAGAAGCCAGAGTGGTCATCACCCCTTTTCCCCTGAGACTGGGTTCCCAAATGCCTGAGAAGGGAAGTAAGTAGATAGTTAGACATGAGCAGAATATCAAAAGGGGCCAAAGAATTGGCCCTGAAAATAAAGAGAGGGAGGGATGTAGTGACTCAAGGATAAAAACAGCAGATAAAACCCAGGAGGCTCTTGGAATGCAGGAACAGAAAAACCAAACACTTATCATCTTTCCTCCCCCCATGTTTTAACTATTAATGGATTTCAGGTCCTCCTGGGCAGTATAACCTATCTCCCCTCCTATCCCATAAGGAGAAGGTGTTTGCCTAACTCTTCCCCCACTCAGGATACATACCTCATCCAATCAGCAAATGACTGGTTAGACCCCTATCCCAGTCCTCGTACCCTGTGTATGAAGTGGACTAAGGACTTCTTGTTCAGTGACAGTTCTCCATTGAACTGGCATGCTGTTCTAACAGTGTCTCCTGTTCTAATAAACCTTATTTACCTCTCATTCTGTCTCATGTCTGGAGATTGTTTTCCAACCCACGCCCAGACCATGACAGTAGATGGCATGAAGAAGAGGAAATTAGAATATTTTATTCTAGATTGTTCTCAAATTGAAATATTATTTTTGACAGAGTTGAAATGAAAATTTTGTACCGATGTATGTTGAAAAAAAAAAATGGAGAACTATACAGATATCATGAAACAATTGGTATTTCCCTGAGGGGTAAGAAGAAAAATTTACAGAATCACAAAGCATGATGTGTCATTTAGCAGCTCCAGACAGCATATAGCATCTTTCAGCAGACAGAGCAAAGGGCAAGGAGGAAGGGTCCATCTCTATTTCTGGCATAGATTGTTTTTGGACCTGGAGGAACAGAGTCTCACCTATTTTGCAGTCAGGTCACCCCATATGTTAAAAAAATCCATAACTCAAAGATATTTTGTGCACCAATTCTGACATCTATAACCACAGGCAGATTTTAAAAATCAAGGCTACTGCAAAGCGGTGACTATTTATTCTGTCTCTCCATAGTTTACAGAATTAATGAAGAATTGCAGTAGCCAGCCACCAATTGGATGCCTTTTGGAAAATTCTTGTTTGCTTTACACTCTGCTTGCCCTGGAACCCATCACTCTTATCCACCTTTTCTTTGCATGAAATTTAAATGAAAATGCAACTCTAGCCAGATTTGCTATTTAAATTGCAGTCTCCATACTCTCCTTTGGAAATTGAAGTATCCATATAGGTAAGGCCGGAGTTAGGCAAAAAGATAAGTTGGAGATCAAACCCGTGTCTGTTACATCTCCTGCATTGGTAGGTGTGATCTTTACCACGAGCACCACCCACCACTTGGGAGCCTAAAATTCGGGGTCACAGTATCACAGCTGATATGAAGAGCTGATTCATTGGAAAAGACCCTGATTGCTGGGCAAGATTGAATGAAAAAGCAGAAGAGGGTGGCACAGGATGAAATAGTTAGATAGCATCACCTGCTCAATGGACATGAGTTTGAGCAAACTCTGTGAGATAGTGAAGAACAGAGGAGCCTGGCATGCTGCAGTCCATGGAGGTCACAGAGAGTCAGACACAACTTAGCGACTGAACAACAATGACAAAGCTATCACACATGAATTAGGTAAAGTCCATTGTCTTCATTTGCTCCTTTATAATCTATCCTTTTCCAGCATTGAGTTAGATGCTAACTTTATACTTATCTCAATTATTATCTTCATTATTTAGGAAAATATAACACAAATGACACATTTGAAGATTAAGTTTGTAGCTAAAAATACTACACAATATGGAAAATGATACTTTTCTTACATGAACCATCAAACTGCTGGGTGGTTAGAATAGGAAAAAGGAGTCCAGAATGGCGATGGCTAAAGACAAGGAAGAGAAAAGCCCATGAAAACAGAACAAAGGAAGGTTGAGGACTGGAGTGAGGACCTCGGGTAGAACAAACAGCACTCCTGGCTGGCCCAATTTACATAGGAGAGGCCCGGGGAGAGGAAAAGACATATAAAAAGAGGAGCCAAAGGGCCGGGGGCCTCTCTCTCTCCTCTTTTCATGTCTTTTGAGTTGGCATGCCCTCACACCTCAGAGATGACTTTTCCTTTATTTTCTAAATAAAACTGAGCTGTAACATGGAGTTGTAACACTGATCTGTCTGAGAGCTGTGACACGGTCTGTCCAAGGGCTTTAACGTCTGTCGCTTCAAATTTTTGTTGTGAGGAGACAAAACTGAGGAAATTGCACACTCCCACAACAAAACCAAATCCCCAGATAAGGGCAAACACAAGAAAGACTCCACACCTTGTAGAAGAGATCATTCTCTTTCTTACCAAATGCTTGGTTTTCAAAACATTACATGATTCCATACTGTTTAATCTTTGTGGTCTATTATCTAACCTTCTTGGGAATTGACTTCAGTAAGTACAATGTTCTTACAGTCCCCTTCCATCAATTCAGTTACATTGATCCATAGGTATATTTGGGTACACTCACAAACACATATACACATGCATACACATGTTCACACATACATACACATGCACATGGTTTTGTGACTTTGGAGAGTGACACAAAAATCAGGAGCCCCAGAACCTAAGACAGAAGTATGGAGAATTATCTGGGAAAACTTGACTGTGTTTTCCATATTGAGCCCAACACATGATGTGTAGTCTTAGTGGATATTAGCACATTAGAAAAATCTTATTGTGGAAATGTGTTTTTAATATGTATGTATAATTGAATCACCTTGGTGTACACCTGAAACACTGTACATTTTTGCTGAATTCAACTATACTTCAATTAAAAAAAGAGAAGCCTGTTTTGCCAGTTCTCTTAAACTGGTCCAGGCAACACAGTACCTTCCGCAGGGGCTTGAGTTTGGTCTCCATGATGAAGTCATACTTGCACAGCTCACAGCAGCGTGTGTCAGAGCTCTTGATCCACTGGTGCAGACAGGCCTGGTGCACGAAGCGTAGGGTGCCTGTGCAGCGGCAGGGCGTGATGAGCGGGCTCTCCTCATCCCCTTCGCAGTGACAGATCCTGAAGAAGACACAGCAAGCAGGTGAGATCTCCCAGGGAGCATACCATATCCTCCTCCTTGAGCATCCTAGGCTTATTGGAATCTACAACCTCACATTCAGAACTACGAATATTTCACTTCAACTTAATGCTGGAGCTAAATACATGGTCAATATTAATTTCCTTTCACTTGAATTAGTCATTGTTGGACTCTTAGGTCATATCCTAGGGCTTCACACACCTGTACATCAAAAATGCACAATCATTCCTCCAGGGAAATCAATTTTAACAGACTAACTATTGAGCTGTGTCCCCACTTTTATCTATCAGAAGTCAGTGTCCCAGCAGAAAGAGACTCACAGACTTAGAAAACAAATTAATGGCTGCAAGAGGTAGAAGGATGGATAGTTAGGGAATTTTGGAAGGTCATGTACACACTGCTTTATTTAAAATGGATAACCAACAAGAACCTATCATATAGCACATGGAACTCTATTCAGTGTTTTGTGGCAGCCTGGATAGGAGGGGTGTTTGAGGGAGAATGGATACATGTATGGCTAAATCCCTTCACTATTCACCTGAAACTATCACAACATTGTTAATCAGCTATACACCAATACAAAATAAAAAGTTCAAAAAAAAAAAAAATAAAAGTTAGTGTACCATTGTAATGGAATTCTACGCCCCACCCCCCCCCAAAAAAAGTCAGTGTCCACAGGCACAAGCTTTCTTTCATATATTAAAGTTACAGTTTAGTATTCTAAGGAATGTTGGAATCTGGTAATCTCATTGTTTTATTTTGGCAATAGTTTTAGAAGGTGTATAATTTAGTATATATGATATTCTACCAATGTGAAATAATTCTGAAAAATTTTAATGTGTTACCATGGAATAAAGTGAATATAGACAGCATCAGCTTGGAAATATTACAAAGATTTTCCTAGGAAGATGCACACATTTGTTCACAACAAATGAGCTTAACTTTAATAATCATCATTGTCATGAAAGTCTTTGGTTACAGAAAGTTCAGCTATAGTAAACAATAAAGTTCAGCTCCTGTTTTAAAATTTTAATTATTACGTCTTCCTAGAAATTCTTATTTCAAGTAGTTTACTGAATTACTATGATTTTAATGGCATAGATTCAGTCTATGAAATCTCCATTATTCTCATCTTCAAATTTTAAAAACTAACTTGTTTTCCTCATTGGATGAGATAAGCTTTTCATAACATGAGGTCACAAATTCAAATCTTACAACTTCAATAATTCTTATTACCTAGAGTCTGTAGAAGTTGTTTCTAAGTTTGACTAGAAATATTTCTTAAAATCTGTTAGAAATATGAATGAAATGTTCCCAGAACACTTGTATAGTCATTTTTTGGAGCTGAGTCATAGTGACAGGCTGGAAGAATGTTTGAATTACTATTGCTGTTCTTTCCTTTCAGCCATCATCACCAGAAGCAGTGCTTTTTAAAAAGTAGGTTTTAAAATATATTTATCTAGCTCAACTGTCTCCCAGGGGAAATGCAGGGGTTGGTTGGTCAGATTGTTACTTCAATGAGACAACAGGAATTGAAACTCAACCCTCCCCTAACTTCAAAATAAAGAAGTATGACACAGTAGCTAATATTTTGAATCTCTTTTTCTTAAGTAGAGACAAAGTAAGCCAAGAGCAACACTGGCTTCAAAAGTTCTTTGGGTGGAGTGAAAAGATAGAACACAGGAAAGTTCAAAATCAGTGTCTGCCCTCCCCTGGATGGAGTTACAAAGTAGCAGTCAAAGGCTGGCCTAGTGGGGAAAAGCTAAGAATTGAGATTGACATAAATAGATTATTGATTGGGCTTCCTTTGTGACTCAGATGATAAAGAGTCTGGCTGCAATGCAGGAGACCAGGGTTCGATCTCTGGGTTGGAACGATGCCCTGGAGAAGGGAATGGCTACCCACTCCAGTATTCTTGCTTGGAGAATCCCACGGACAGAGGATCCTGGTTGGCTATAGTCCACGGGGTCACAAACTGTCAAACACAATTGTGTAACTAACATTTTCCTTTTTCATAAAATAGATAACCAATGAGAATCTACTGTGTAGCTCAGAAAACTCTACTCAGTGCTCTGTGGTGACCTAGAAAGAAATCCAAAAATGAGGAGATATATGTATATGTTATAGCTGACTCACTTGGCTGTACAGGAGACACTAACACAACTTTGTAAAGCAACTATACTTCAATAAAAATTTATAAAAAGATAAAACTGAAAATTATCTCAGAGCCTATTTTAATATGAAACTGAAATATGTCCTCTCTTCAAATCTGTAGATCCTAGGATCAAGGCTTAGTATAATTTATATCATACCTGTAGCTGATAGAGTATTGATCAGTAGAGGCTTGTTGAGTGAAAAAATTGTTCAATCAACAAACTATAACTTATTCTAAAAGCAACTAGGGAAAGCGAATCTGGGTTTCTAAAGCACATCATTTTTTTTAGCTGTACATCTCCAATTTTTTTAAAAAATTTATTTTTAATTAAAGGATATTTACAATATTGTGTTGGTTTCTGCCATATGTTAACATGGATCAGCCATAGGTATAATATGTCCCCTCCTTCTTGAAACTTCCTTCCACTCCCCACCGCATCTCACCCCTCTAGGTTGTCACAGAGCCCTGGTTTGAGTTTCCTGTGTCATATAGCAAATTCACACTGGTCATCTCTTTTACATATGTTAATGTATGTTTCCATTAAAGCACATTACTTTGATGTAATATTTATTTTTGGAGGAACTGAACCATAACAAATTATACATCATGAGTGGCTAAGATTTCTGAAGTCCTTTGAACCTCTTCTCTCACTGACATCACACAGAGATTCTCCCTTAGATCAGGGGGCAGTACATTGTGGTGTGATACTTCCTTATGCATGTTTTGGCATATAACATTTTTTTTTTGGACCACACCCACCCACGTATGTTTATGTATTGTTAAGAGCTGTGTTTATACTATAACTGTAGGCCTGAAGATGATGCATGTGTCCACAAAGACTATCATCTTCACTATCTGACCCTTTGCAGGACACATTTACTTTATGGTGATTCTGAGTTAAAGACAATGTCTGACTGTTATCAACAATGATAAAAACAAAGTTTATAAAACAAATCACCCCAACTTCTGCAAGTAACAAAAATTGAATTAAAGGTTCCCAGGAGAAGCATATGATAAAACCAAAAGCCCCTCCTGGCCTGTCACTGATGCCCGTTGACCCATGATAAGTCTGTAGGGACAGGGAGAAAAGTTTCTTATTTGAAAAAGAAAAATGTGCAGTTAATCCCATCTGATAATTTATCACCAAAAAATGGGTCAAATGCTGCACAGCTGCCAAAACGGTTCTGAGGCTCTGAATTTTTGCTAACGTGAAAAAGTAATTCATCATAAGCAGATGGAAACAGAGACCTTGTTGATTCCAGACTGACCAGAACTGAACCTGATTGGTGTCAAGCCTTCTTATGTCTTACACATTCTTTTAAAAAATTTCTCCTGAAAATTACCTGAAGCATCACCAGCAATATTATTTTTTTTTCATAAAGTTAAGATTATTTCTTTGCTGACAAAGATCCATCTAGTCAAAGCTAAGGTTTTTCCAGCAGTCAAGTATGGATGTGAGAGTTGGACTATAAAGAAAGCTGAGCGCCATAGAATTGATGCTTTTGAATTTTGGTGTTGGAGAAGACTCTTGAGAGTCCCTTGGACTGCAAGGAGATCAAACCAGTCAATCCTAAAGGAAATCAGTCCCAAATATTCATTGAAAGAACTGATGCTGAAGCTGAAACTCCAATACTTTGGCCACCTGATGCGAAGAACTGACTCATTTGAAAAGATCCTGATGCTGGGAAAGATTAAAGGTGCGAGGAGAAGGGGATGACAGAGGATGAGATGGTTGGATAGCATCACCGACTCAATGGACATGAGTTTGAGCAAATCCAGGAGATGGTGATGGACACGGAAGCCTGGCGTTCTTCAGTCCATGGGTGTCATGAAGAGTTGGACATGACTGAGCGGCTAAACTGAACTGAACTGAAGATTATTTCCCATCAGGAAAATCAAAAGGTTGGTTCATTTTCATTTCTGTTGCACAAGATTTCCTTTTACATGATGTTAGCATTTTGAAATTTTTCTAAATTATCCAACTCATGTTGGTTCCCAAGAGTCTTTCAAACCATGTTGAGACTGTTCTAAATGGATTTGAAAGCTAAATATCAATTTCAAATATCTACTAGAAATGAAAAATAAAGTGATAGTGCCTTACAGAAATAATTAAACAATTCTTAAATTGACACTTTACACAAACCATAATTGCTAAATTTTAAATGAAAACATAGTAATAAAAATATAAACATGTGTTTTCCAATATAATAATCATATACAGAAAATGAATTCAATAATAAAAATACATTGCAAAATAATCATTATTTTGATGCATTTTCACTTTATGGGAAATCGAGACTTAAGAATTATGTGATTTTTAAAATTATTGGTGATCTACATTGGTGTCTGTCACCTGGTGGAAGGAACAGGTTGAATTCAAATTTTATTGGCATTTTAGCATTTTAACTGGCTGTTTAACATCTACTTCCATATAATTTCTAGCTTTCTGTAAAGAGTGGACCACAAAATACTATTTAGCAAATTAAATTTTCGAAAGTATGTGTGTGTTTGCAGATTCAAGCCCCCTTTAATATTTAAGTTTTAAGAAAAGTAGGCTTTTTTTTTTTTTCCAGTCTTACATACCTTAAAATGACCTCCATTTCCTGTTCCCTATCCATTTGTCAAGATATCTTGGTTCAGGTAAAATAGTATGTTTTATGAAAGAGCTTTTTTTAAAAATAATTTATTACTTTAAAAAATCTTTGTGAGGGCCATAGTGACCTAGGCAACTTTAGAATTCTTTTCATCCACTTATTCATTATTTCATTCAGTCACATTTTCTTAGTTCTTGCTACATGAAAAGAAAGTCAGATACTAGCATCAACATGTGGGGTGACTGGAGAGAGAGAGAGAAAAGAACCTGGAGGCAGGGACCTCATTTGGGCAATGATTATAAACATCTAGGTATTAAGAATCTACAAGGAAGAATCACTTCACACTGGCCAGATGGTCATCATCAAAAAATCTATAAACACTAAATGCTGGGGAGGGTGTGGAAAAAAAAGGAAGCCTTCTTACACTGTTTGTGAGAATGCAAGTTGGTACAGCCACTAGGGAGAACAGTACAGAAGTTATTTAAAAAACTAAAAAAAGTTTATGACCTAGCAATCCCACTCCTGGGCATCTACCTGGAGAAAACCCTAATTTGAAAAGATATGTGTATTCCAATGTTCACCACAGAACTGTTTACAATAGCCAGGACATGGAGGCAATCTAAATGTCTACAAACAGAGGAATGGATAAAAAAGATATGGTACATATATACATTGTAATATTGTTGTTTAATGTCACTAGGTCGTGTTCAACTCTTTTGTGACCCTATGGACTGTAACCCGCCAGGCTCCTCCCTCCATGGGATTTTCCAGGCAGAATACTGGAGTGGGTTGCCATTTCCTTCTCCAGGGAATCTTCCCAACCCTGGGGATTCAACCCCAGTCTCCTGCATCCGCAGGCAGATTCCTAATATTGAGCCATTCATCCATAAAAAAAGAACAAAATAATGCCATTTTAAGCAACATGGATGGACCTAGAGATTGCCATACTGAGTGAAGTAAGTTAGACAGAGAAAGACAAATATCATAGGATAGCATTTATATGTGGAATCAAAAAATGGGTACGGATGAACTTATTTATGAAACATAAATCTAATAAGGACCTACTGGATAGCATAGTGAACTCTACTCAAAACTCTGTAATGGAAAAAATATCTTAAAAAAAGAGTGTGTATATATATATATATACATTCTAAAGGAGATGTATATATATATATATATATATATATACATTCTAAAGGAGATCAGTCCTGGATGTTCATTGGAAGGACTGATGCTAAAGCTGAAACTCCAGTACTTTGGCTGCCTCATGTGAAGAGTTGACGCATTGGAAAAGACCCTGATGCTGGGAGGGATTTGGGGAAGGAGGAGAAGGGAACGACAGAGGATGAGATGGCTGGATGGCATCACCGGCTCGATGGACGTGAGTTTGAGTAAACTCTGGGAGTTGGTGATGGACAGGGAGGCCTGGCGTGCTGTGATTCATGGGGTCACAAAGAGTCGGACACGACTGAGCTACTGAATTGAACTGATATATGTATATGAAACGGATTCACTTTGCTGTACACCTAAAATTGAACACAGCATTGCACATCAAGTATACTCCAATAAAAATGGAAAAATAAAAAGAATCCAAAGCAATATGGCGACACTGGGGAAGAGATGGGAGACAGCCTACCGAATGTACCAAGGTCTCCAAGGACCCCAGCTTGGTTTCCATGACTACTAGCTTTGGAGACAAAGCATTTCTATAACATGGAACTCATAAAGGCAATCATGACCATAACCTTCAAACAGCATCTCAACTCTCTTTGCATATTCCATGTCATCTTCCCATTTGTTATCTTCTCATTTCCTTACTTATATTTTCCCCCATATTTCATCTCCAAGCTTTGAGCACAGCATCTATGGACACTGCTGTGTTTGTAATGATTTAATTTGGATGTTATCTTTACTCAAAACTAGTCATCATGCTTCAGAGTTTGGCACCTACTTGCTGCCCATTTTTAGCCTTTCAAAGGACTGACTCTTAGTTTTATTATTTTTTAAATTGCTTTTTAAGCTCTATTTTATTTATTTCCTCCCTGATCTTTATTTTTTCCTTCCTTCTGTTGACTTTAGGTTTTGTTTGTTCTGTTTCCAATTCTTTTAAGTGGTAGGTTACGTTGTTTATTTGATATTTTTCTTATTTTTTAAGGGTGGTCTCTATTGTTATTAACTTCCCTCTAAGAGCTGCTTTAAAGGGGCCTAGTGCTCTCCAGTCCATGCATTGCAAGAATCGGTCACAACTTAGTAACTAAAGCACATAGATTTGGCATGGTTGCATTCTGGGGCACCCATTCTTAGAATTCACTTTTCTAAGCTAAAAATGATTAGAATGCATGGTGGGCAGAAGCCATGTTGAAAGGTAGTAAGCAGTGTATGAGAAATTAGTGCTCAAACAAATGAGTAAGGAGATATGATCTTTCTTTTTGAGAAATATGGCAGCACAGTGAAAGGATAGCAGACTAGAGAAAATTTTAGTTTTCATTTGCATTTCATTTTGTTTTCACAGTAAAAGTGAATGTGTTCATAAACAGAAGTGAAGGTGTCACAGAGAGGGAGACATTTAAAGAAATAGTCAGGCAAAAGAATGATCCATGGTTAGATGAAGTTTCTTGAGAAGTCAGGAGAGTGTAGGTAAGGAAAAGATCACAGAGGAATATCTTTGGACAAGTGCAAGGATACCCAGGAGGGAAGCCAACAGTTTTCCATGAGCAAAAGACAGAGGAGGAACGTTGGTGAAGATAGAGAGGAGGTGGGGCAGGGGAGGTGCAGCAGTTGGGTCTGAAGGATGGTCTTACTATCTTCCCTGACACAACAGACAACAGGTAGTGAAAGGGAGGGCAGGGAGGCATGGCCCTTAAGGTCTCACAGAGGCTCTAAATGATTAAAGAAAGCCACTGGGAGAATGTGACGGAAAATTAAGCAAGCATGAATATCAGAATAGTGGAGCAGCTGTGAGGTCCCAGGTCAGATGAGATATATGGGTTTACAGTGGACATTCTCTGACTCTGTACACTCATTAGTCAGCGTGATCCTACAGCAGGTAACACAACCTCACTGTCCCAAGATCACCAGGTCAGGATAGGGAAGGCGAGAAGTGAAGGATTCTGGCACATCAGAGAAGATGGTATGAAAATAGCTGTCACAGAGTCTAGATGAACTGAGCAGGCAAGCCAGTGAAACCACCCATGGACCCTGTACTATCAGAGGCCAAAAGACACAATGATGCTGAAGAACTGATATTGACAATGGGAGGAGATAGGACAAAGATTGTCTCTATGTAGAGGATGCATTTATCTCTCTTAAGGATTAGTTCACCTCCCTTTTTTTGTATTTTTCCATTGTCACAGAAAAAATAAAAATAAAATTTATAGAATTATTTGGTATTTGAAGTTCACAAACAAATCTTATCCTGACTCACATCTTTGGTCTCTGCTCCAGTAAACTGGAGATTTCCATTTAGTCATGTGTAGAATTAAGTTAAAAATAACTCTTAGGGTGTCAGGAAGATTAAGTAAAAGAGCACGTACCTGGCATATAGTAGGCAACCAAATATTTGTTCATTTTATTATGGCTAAATTTGTTAATTTTAGCATGCGATCATGAGATTAATTCTACTGCTACTATTAATTTGGTTTATCAATGTTATTGCTTCCAGTGCATTGGACTAAGATTTTTAGCAGCTAGTTTGTTAAATTGGTTAGAGCAAGCACTTGTAAGGTCAAGGTCATGAATTTGACTTCATTAAGGTGAGTTGTTATGAAACACTGGAATCCCCAGGTTAGTTGCATCACAGACACATCTCAAAGAAATCTTGGCATGGGAGTATGTTTAGATATGTGTAGAGGAAAACTAGGATTGGATTTAGCTTCACTCTTCTGTATGTTGGTGACCTCAGACAAGTTTTCAGACAGTTGATTTTTTTTTTCTTCTGTAAAATTTTATATGGCTATCACAGGTTCCAATAAGATATATGAGAAAATACCGCAAAATATAAATATTGTCCCAAAGCAGGTCATTACTGCCAACAGATAATTAATCAATAAAATAAACAAAAGTGCTTCTAGGTAGTAAATGCAATGCACTGTATGCTTTTTAGAAAAGCAACTCATTTTTTTAATGTCTGTGTTTTACTTAATGGGACTGTCATTTTTCACCTCTAGGACTGTAATGTAAGTAAGGCAGATATTTCCAAATCTACTGTATAAATGAAATTACTTTTCTCCTAAGCTACCAGCACCCTCCTCACAGTCAAGTCTAAGGACCTTCTCTAGTTCTTCATCTTTCCTGATGTCCCTCTGCAGTATGGACTAACCCCTCCTTCTTAAAGCTTCTTCCCTTTTTGGCTTATGTGACGGTGTTTTTATATCACTATACCAAAATCACTACAGATGGTGACTGCAGCCATGAAATTAAAAGAAGCTTACTCCTTGGAAGAGAAGTTATGACCAACCTAGATAGCATATTAAAAAAAAGAGACATTACTTTGCCAACAAAGGTTAAGGCTATGGTTTTTCCAGTAGTCATGTATGGATGTGAGAGTTGGACTATAAAGAAAGCTGAGCACCGAAGAATTGATGCTTTTGAACTGTGGTGTTGGAGAAGACTCTTGAGAGTCCCTTGGACTGCAAGGAGATCCAACCAGTCCATCCTAAAGGAGATCAGTCCTGGGTGTTCATTGGTGGGACTGATGTTGAAGCTGAAACTTCAATACTATGGCCACCTGATGAAAAAAGCTGACTTATTTGAAAAGATCCTGATGCTGGGAAAGATTGAGGGCAGGAGGAGAAGGGGATGACAGAGGATGAGGTGGTTGGATGGCATCACCAAGTCAATGGGCATGAGTTTGGGTAAACTCCAGGAGTTGGTGATGGATAGGGAGGCCTGATGTGCTGCGGTTCATGAGGTTGCAAAGAGTCGGACATGACTGAGTGACTGAACTGAACTGAACTGAACCCTTAAACTTGAGAAAAGTGGAATCAGAAGAGCATATAAGGTGATTATAGGGACTGAAAGAGTGACTACTTATGGAAGACAGACCCAAAATATTTGGGGCTTAGAAATTTGAGATATAGTGCCTGAGATGATCCTGTGCTAAGACATGACAGGTGAGTTATTATGTTGGGAATAATATGTTGATACCTTTCAGCATATCTAATTTCTTGACTAAGTCTAGTCTACCTAATATTGTGGGCTTCCCTGGTGGCTCAGATGGTAATGAATTTGCCTGCAATACAGGAGACCCAGGTTCAATCAGGTCACAAAAGCCACCTCTCAAAGTATGACTGCTTATCCGGTGAGTTTTATACTTACCCCTTTGATTTTTCCTTTCTACACTGACTACTCCAGGGAGGCCATCCAGGCCCATCAAGTTCAAATATTGCTCCTAGACTTGTGACTTTAAAACATTTGTCTCCAAACCAACCACTGCCCCTCCAATAGCAAGAAGCCTCAGCCAGTTCTTACTGGTTCCTACATATCACCATCTCCAAATTAGCTTCTCTTCCCAAAGATGCCATTCCATCAATATCTCATTCTCTTGGCTTGCCTTTGTTTTTGAGCCTTTGGGTAATTTGAATTCTAAATTCAAATTGTTATCAAGATGCCAATACTTTTTATACCTTAGTGGTTTTTCCTTCCTCTCAAAAAAATTATTTTCCTCCTTCTCATCCACACTGCCATTGCTCTGGTAGTTTTGAATTGTCAACAGATACAAAAACTGTCTTTAAGACTTTGCTCCTTCCAAATCAGTCTTAAAACTATTTTATTTATGTATTTATTTAGCTGCATCAGGTCATATTTGCAGCATTGAGATCTGGTTCCCTTACCAGGGATTGAACACAGCCCCTCTATTGGGAGTGTGGGGTCTTAGCCACTGGATCATCAGGGAAGTCCCCCAGATCATTCTTTAAACATGTAGTTAGTTGTTAAGATCCTCTTAAAATAATGTCATTCTTCAAGAACCCTATCATCAACCAAATAAAATCCAAATTATCCAAATTACCTGGTTTTCAGCTGCTGCTGCTGCTGCTAAGTCACTTCAGTTGTGTCCAACTCTGTGCGACCCCATAGATGGCAGCCCACCAGCCTCTCCCATCCCTGAGATTCTCCAGGCAAGAACACTGGAGTGGTTTGCCATTTCCTTCTCCAATGCATGAAAGTGAAAAGTGGAAGTGAAGTCGCTCAGTCGTATCTGACTCTTAGCGACCCCATGGACTGCAGCCTACTAGGCTCTTCTGCCCATGGGATTTTCCAGGCAAGAGTACTGGAGTGGGGTACCATTGCCTTCTCCAGGTTTTCAGCTAACCCTCTGTAATTTGAATTTTCCTTACCCATTCTACTGTATCTCCTCTTAATCCCTAACACACAGGCATAGCAGCATGCTACAGAATTTACCTGTAGGATAGCTGAGAAGCTTTGAGTTTTGATACAAATTAGTTACCACTGTGCCAAGATCTTGATTCCTCTCAGTCTAGAGGGCAGTTTCAGGGTCCTGGGTGTGTGGTCTATTAATCTCAGTTAATTCACAAGTTTTGTGTTCTGCATGTGTCATGACCTGGAAAGTGTTGGGGAAAATGATGTGGTTGTTAACAGTAGCATCAGTTTTGCTGGTCATGTCTGTTAAATCACTTAATCTCTGGTGCTTTCAAGTTCTTCACCAATAAAATAGGAAAATAGCACTGTCTACTTCCTACGGTTGTTTATAAGAATAAGTTAATTAAGTGTTGATAAAGATCAAATAATATATTTTTTTCAATTCATGCTTAGGTGTTTATTTCCTCAGCCTATTGCCTTCTGAGACTGCTTGCCTCTGGGGATTTTCTCAAATGTGATCTTAGCCCCCTGAGATCCCCTTACTTCATCTAAATTTAAGCTGCCTTTAAGACTCACATCCTTTATGAAATAGACTCCAGACCTTCTTTGCTTACGAGTTTTGAGGTATCATTATTCTTAATATAGATTTGGAGTTTGCTGTTTGTTTTTTCATCTATGCAAGTTCTGAATAAATTCCTGTATATTAATTTTGAGGATCAGGATCGTCTTTATATGGAAAGAATAGCAGGATATTAATAGCAATTTAAATGCTGAGAGTGTTAAAAAAATCAAGGTAAAGATCGTCCACAAATGGACCCGGGGTACTATAATTTAAACTGTTGTTTAAACATGTACAGACCAAAAGAGACAGCCTAGTTTAGTGAGATGATTTAGTAATTCTCAGATGTCACCAACTACCAGTGTTCTGTTTATGTTTCGGGAAAGTTCGCTTATAATGAAAGTGAGAAATGTATCACCCTTACACATACCATGTGATCTTCATTTGCATTTGAGGAAGTAAGCTGAGATGTACCAATTTTATACCCTATCCGAGCATCGGAGGAAGTCAAGCAAATTGATCTTCTGTAGAAAGGAGAAGTAACTCTTATTCAAAAAGCAGAGAAGATGGACAGTATTTAGTATTATTCTTACCAACAGCTGTTTCCAGAAACTCTAACTGATATGGAGCCAAAATATATATATATATTTTTTATATTTTGGAGTTAAAAGAAAAAAGCCTTGCAAATCAGATTTCTAAGAGGTGAAGTATTATAAGCTACCATTCAGTCTGAGATTTTAAATATTTTGTAAATTTTAATTAAAAATACAATTATACATAAAACAAAAGTATGTTATAGAGAGATGATACGATTTTTGTAATCATAAGGTTCATCATTCTGAATATTCAATCTTTTTAACATCTACAGATGAGTGACAATTCCACACACAAATGACTTTTTAACATGTTTTGTTTTCTCAAGAGTATTTTCAACTTGAAAGACCTGGTACATACCATTACTTCCTGAGTTTAATTTCATGCCCTAATTTGTCACCACTGACTTGGTCCCAACCTCAAATCATCTGCACAGAGCTGCAGGGAAGAAACAACCACAAAGGCAGGGAGATAGCAGCACCCCTGGTTCCTCACTGGATCCTGGAGCAAGTCCAGAGTCACAGTGAACCAGCTGCATCTCCTTCCCATTGGACAGCAGACGATGGAAAAAGAGAAGACAATGAATGATCACTTATGTCAATAATGG
Source organism: Bos indicus x Bos taurus (assembly GCF_003369695.1). Classification (NCBI taxonomy): domain Eukaryota; kingdom Metazoa; phylum Chordata; class Mammalia; order Artiodactyla; family Bovidae; genus Bos; species Bos indicus x Bos taurus. Next base: position 2,084,392 of record NC_040081.1, on the reverse strand, counting down.
AAGCAGAGGAAGCCAAGGCCTATTTGAATTTACAGGTATTTTAGAAGAGTGAGCTGCAATGGATTGGTAAAATAATATTTGAATTTCTCCTCTTGCAGCCTTATTGCCTCCTGTCAACCTGTTGATCCCAGGAGTTTACATTCTGGTAGGGATCAGGGGTTGTCATAGGGACTCCTCCATTGTTGGCTAGCCTAGTGATTCAGTCTCATAGTGGGCTATGCCCTCTTGGAGGGGTTTCTGAGAAGTCTCTGCATGAGTGGAGTACATGCAATGTCCTCCCATTTGTGCTGGCGTGTGTGGCCTCAGGAGTGCCATTCCCAGGTGTGCTCAACAGCAGGGTAGATCTCGCTCATTAGTCTTATGTCAGCTCAACTATCCAAATCCTCCAAGTCAGGAGATATTAAAGGATGGACTGTGCCCTTTGGGATAATCCCTTTCTTGCAAACCGTCGCTTTGCTGCCCTATCCACACTCTGTTGGTGGCTCCAGGCAGACCATGGTCCATTTCTGAGTAATGGAATGGATTTTTCCCAGTGTGTTTACCTTTCCAGATCCTACCTTATAATTTTGGTGATATTAAGATGAATTAATAGATAATAAACGTTGAATAAATACCCTGATGTAATGATTTTTCTCTACACTCACACACCACAAACATTCATTTTATGTCAACTTTGAGATGTTTTTGCATGTGTTTGCAAGATGAACAAAACTGAACTAGAGATTTTCTAAGCAGGAATTATTAAAGTTATTAGGCTCAATTTTCACTTCATGGGAAATAGATGGGGAAACAGTGGAAACAGTGTCAGGCTTTATTTTTTTGGGGCTCCAAAATCACTCCAGATGGTGATTGAAGCCATGAAATTAAAAGATGCTCACTCCTTGGAAAGAGAGTTATGACCAACCTAGATAGCATATTAAAAAGAAGAGACATTACTTCATCAACAGAGGTCTGTCTAGTCAAGGCTACAGTTCTTCCAGTGGTCATGTTTGGATTTGAAAGTTGGACTGTGAAGAAAGCTGAGTGCTGAAGAATTGATGCTTTTGAACTGTGGTGTTGGATAAGACTATTGAGAGTCCCTTGGACTGCAAGAAGATCCAACCAGTCCATCCTAAAGGAGAAGAGTCCTGGGTGTTCATTGGAAGGACTGATGCTGCAGCTGAAATTCCAATACTTTGGCCATCTCTTGCGAAGAGTTTACTCACTGGAAAAGAAAGACCCTGATGCTGGGAGGGATTGGGGGAAGGAGGAGAAGGGGACAACAGAAGATGAGATGGCTGGATGGCATCACTGATTCAATGAACATGAGTTTGGGTAAACTCTGGGAGTTGGTGATGGGTAGGGAGGCCTAGAGTACTACAATTCATGGGGTTGCAAAGAGTTGGACATGACTGAGCAACTGAACTGAACTGAGGCTCAGTTTTTATTAGCTGCTTGCATTGATGTGAAAAGGAAAAACAAAAGCACAAATAAAACACACTCACTTGCTTTTTGTGTAGATATGACAAAACAAACATATTTGATCAGATGCAGAATAAGGCTTTGGGATATACATAATAACAGAGCTATCAGTAAACTTATCATTGTAACTAGTCCTTCTTCTTTTCTGCATGTGGCAGAGATTCTTAATTCAAATTGATTTTGTGATAGAGCTTTTTTGTAATTGCTAAGTGTTTGAATCCTTATAACCTCATCCTCCACCACTACTTCCTTCCAGTTTTGTCCATTCATTAACCTTATCTGGCTAAATATTACTTCTAAGGAAGTCTCAAGTTGCCATGGATAATTGACGAGGCAGTTACTTTATTTACAGGTAACCAAGAATGCACTGAATGAATTAGAAATATGCTTTTGCATATAAATTCTCCTACATAGCCAAATGAGTGTCTTGGCAAAATATTAATATTATACAGCAGCTCCAGCCACTTTGAGTGAACACTGATCTCTCTTCATTCACTTATTCACATATTCCTTCATTTGTCCATTTATTTACTTAATCATTCTCTCACCAAGTAATCTGTTGTGTGTATGCAAGGTTATATAAGGTGCTGTGATAAATGGAAAGATGAGCAAGTCTCAGTCTTTTCCCTTCAAGGAGGTAATACTTTGATACTTTATATGCTGGACAGTAGCACAATTAGCTGGAATTCAAGTTACCATGTGATGTGTGTGAAATTAAGTACTTTGCAAGGAAGAGAAAGAGAATGTATTGATTAGGGGTGAGAAGGTGGTTAGAGCCTAATGGAAAATGTTTATAGAAATTGGAATTGGAACCTGGGGAGAATTTTTGCCCAGTGGAGGCAAAGTTCATAGAGTACTCCAGACATAGAAGATCCTTTCAGTGAATGTCTAGCAGTAGGAATTACCAGGTAATCAGGTCAGGTATGTGGCTGTTTGGAAGGAACATGAGGTTTGGGTAGGATTATATTGGGATGTCCAGTTGAAAAATTAAGATTGTGGAGAGCCTAAAAAAAATTACCTTCATCTAGCACTGACATTTACACACACACATACAGGCACACACACAAAAAACTTTAACTATATTCAGTTGGAGGGGGAACTCAATAAAGAATCTGAGTAAGAAAGTAGATTATTCGAAAGATTATTCTGTCTGTGTTACCTCAGAGATTAGAAAGAAAAAGAAGCTATTACAATCACCAAAGTCAACAGTAATGAAGACAAGCACTAGTGTAATAGTTGTGACAATAAAAAAGAGATAATAGGAGATCCTGCAAAAGTAAAGTCGTGGAATGTAGACACTAATTTGATAAGAGGAGACCAGGAAGAAGGACAATGAGGGGAAGGACTGACTACACTGATTCTAGTGTTTTAATTAAAACTATTACATATAGGGTGGATGAACAACACACAGGGAACTATAGTCAATGTCCTATGATCAGCCATAATGGAAAATAATATAAAAAAGAATATATATATGTATAACCAAATAACTTTTCTAGACAACTGAATCTAAAACAACCTTGTAAATCAACTGTGTGCATGTGTGCTACGTCACTTCATTCGTGTCTGACTCTTTGCAACCCTTTGGCTCTCTGTCCATGGGATTCTCCAGGCAAGAATGCTGTAGTGGGTTGCCATGCCATCCTCTAGGGGATCTTCCTGACCCAGGGATAAATTTTAAAAAAAGCTTCTTGGGACAGAGCCTCAAAATTAACCTATTTATAAGGCCTCCAAGCATTTGTTTGTCACCAGAAGCACCACTTGGAAATGACAATATTGATAATCTAATTTTTAACTTAGTTATGGAGAGGATAACTGTCTGGAGAGGATCATTTTGAAAAACAGAAGGAAATAGTTCCACACTTTCACTTAGATGCTATTTTCTTGTATTTGACATATTTCAAAGAATAAACATATTTGAAAATAATTGAAAGATATTTTCCCAAATGACAACAGAAATACCTGTAACAAATAATTATTTCAAACAATAAGTCTATTAAATAAATAGACTTTTCCAATTAGCAGTAGAATTACAGATGGTGGTTTAGTCACTAAGTTTTGTCCGACTCTTGAGACACCATGGACTGTAGACCACCAGGCTCCTCTGTCCATGGGATTCTCCAGGCAAGAATACAAGAGTGGGTTGTCATTTCCTTCTTCAGGGGATCTTCCTGACCCAGGAGTCAAATGTGGGTCTCCTACATTGCAGGCAGATTCTTTACTGACTGAAATATGAGGAAAGCCCAGAATTACAGATACCTAATTAATAATGTGGTTCTTTATATCCTCTTTCTAATTCATATTTTCCCTAGTGTGTAGTCTACCTAGAAATATATATATATATATTTTTTTTTTTGGTAGAGATGTCAATGGACCTAGAGACTGTTGTATAGAGTGAGGTAAGTTAGAAAGAGAAAAACAAATTGTATATTAACACATATATGTGCAGTCTAGAAAAATGGTATTGATGATATTACTTGCAAAACAGAAATAGAGACACAGATGTAGAGAACAAATATATGAATACCAAGGCGGGAAAAGGAATGACCTGGGAGATTGGAATTGACATATATACACTACTATGTATAAAATAGATAACTAATGAGAACCTACGGTTTAGCACAGGGAACTCTGCTGGAAATCAAAAAAAGAGGTGATATATGTATATATATATGTATAGCTGATTTGCTTTACTGTACAGAAGAAACTAACAACATTGTAAAGCAACTATACTCCTATAAAAATTAATTTAAAAAGATTCTTATACTATTTGATTATCCCTATCATTTGTTTCTCAATCATAGAACAGAAAGTACAATTTTGTGGAACTAAATTAAGATGCTTTGTGAAAATAAAGTTACAAAGCTTTAATTTTATTCAGAGTCCCAATATAACAAAATTTCCATTAAGACAAAACACTAAGAAATTTTTTCTGACAGGTTTCATTCTTTAAAAGCTATGTATCAACTTTATATGTTGCCATTAAGAAATACAACTAAAAATCAGAACAACCTTATTAAAATTAAATGCATTAAAATATTATAAGGTAATATTTAAAAATCTAAATAGTGATTATCTAGGTAAAAGTATAAATTAAAGTAATTATTTATTTTTAATTTCCTTTACAATAACCACAACTACTGCAAAAAATCACTAAAAGAAATACTGAAATAAACTAAAAAATACAAAGATCTAAGAATACTTCTCCAATTTACTCCACTTTCTTTTCTCTCATTTGCTAGTAAGTTAACAAATTCATGAATATTTGATGGATTTATATATTTGAACAGTTTGGGAAAGTACTGTGTCTTATTATCAGTAAGTGTGATTGCTTCCTGGGCAGCTTCTGGAGCAGCCTGGTCAGTGAGAATCTTCTAGAGAATAGGAAAGTGTTAAGAATAATCTCAAAAATATACGAGCAGCTCCTGCAGCTCAATTCCAGAAAAATAAACGACCCAATCAAAAAATGGGCCAAAGACCTAAACAGACATTTCTCCAAAGAAGACACACAGATGGCTAACAAACACATGAAAAGATGCTCAACATCATTCATTATTAGAGAAATGCAAATCAACACCACAGTGAGATATCATTTCACACCAGTCAGAATGGCTGCTATCCAAAAATCTACAAGCAATAAATGCTGGAGAGGGTGTGGAGAAAAAGGAACCCTCTTACACTGCTGGTGGGAATGCAAACTAGTACAGCCACCATGGAGAACAGTGTGGAGATTCCTTAAAAAAATGAAAATTGAATTGCCATACGACCCAGCAATCCTACTGCTGGGCATACACACCAAGGAAACCAGAATTGAAAGAGACATGTGTACCCCAATGTTCATTGCAGCACTGTTTATAATAGCCAGGACATGGAAGCAGCCTAGATGTCCATTAACAGACAAATGGATAAGAAAGCTGTGGTACATATACACAATGGAATATTACTCAGCCATTAAAAAGAATATATTTGAATCAGTTCTAATGAGGTAGATGAAACTGAAGCCTATTATACAGAGTGAAGTAAGCCAGAAAGAAAAATACCAATACAGTATAATAACGCATATATATGGAATTTAGAAAGATGATAATGACAACCCTGTATGCAAGACGGCAAAAGAGACACAGATGTATAGAACAGTCTTTTGGACTCTGTGGAGAGGGCGAGAGCAGGATGATTTGGGAGAATGGCACTGAAACATGTATATTATCATATGTGAAATGAATCACCAGTCAATGCATGATACAGTGTTCTTGGGGCTGGTGCACTGGGATGACCCTGAGGGATGGGATAGGGAGGGAGGTGAGAAGGGGGTTCAGTATGGGGAATACATGTACCCCCATGGCAGATTCATGTCAATGTATGGCAAAACCAATACAATACTGTAAAGTAAAATAAATAAATAAATAAATAAAATGAACTGGGAAAAAAAAAAAGAATAATTTGCCTCCCCCCTCCACCCATACGCATACACAAGTGCCAGAGATGTCTTTGTACTGTTTGAAGTCTAACCATATAAAACATAACATTTCATGCCAGCTTTGTTGTACACCTCTGATATCTGCAATGTATATTCAGACATTCCATTTAGGTTTATGATAATTCTGCTTCAGTTTTCTAGAAGATAAAATCAACTTACACTGTGGTTTACTAGTAAACCACAGATAGGGGTCTGTCTTCAGCTGTCATTAGCATTTTCCCATTGCTCAGATTTGTGGATGTGTTTGAACCTTTTCAACACTCTTCATTGAGGCTTTTTTCAATGCCTGCTCTTTATTTTGTATTTCTGTTCAAACCTCCCCTGAATTTTTGATCTTTCTCTTTGGAGGGCAAATTTTTTTCACTATGGCATAATCTAAATGATAAATTGATATCATTTTTCCTGTACATCAAGTATGAATGAATTTCATTAATTGTATATACCAGATACAATCGCTTTATCTCTTTCCAGTTACCTTTGTCTTTTTGTTAAATCTTTGAAGCAGCTGTCTTAATGTGAAGATAGAAACAATTAAATTTTTTAAATGTAAAACTTCAACAGAAGGTTTAATGAAAGATAAAAGAGAACATTTCTTTTTCATACATAAACCACAAAAGTGAGAAATGCAAGTGCAGAATGGTGACTTCAAGCATGGTGTCACCCTACCTATCATGTAAGTTAAATAAAGAGTAGATGACTGTCATGATAAATTTCCAGTTTATTTTGTTTTCTGATGAGCTATAGCTGATATATAATGTGAACAACAGTAATATTCCTCCACTTTCTTAATATTGATGCAGCTATGTCTTTTTCTTTAAGGCACAAAGACAAGAGAAGGTAAAATCCTAGGCTTAATATTTAAAAACCTCTTGACTGTTACTATAATCAAAACTGCCTTTTATTTTTAAACCATTTTACTTTTCAAATAGCATCTTAATGTGTACTTCTAAAGAAGTACACGGTGAATATAAACTGCTAATAGATTCAGTTTGATTTCACACAAATAGCATTTTATTTGAGTCTAATTATAACAGCCTTAACTATTATAGGAGATGATATATCTATTGTATATATACATACATATGTGTATATTATAGACATAAATGTATATATTTTACCCTGTGCAGAATATTCACATTATATTCATGAATCACTGGAGCAGAATTTGTTGATTCCCACACTTGATCCCTTAATGGCACTTGACAAAATTCAGAGGAATTAAACAGTTGCAAATAGAACTGCAGGTGTCTGTCTTTATAGTTGCAATATATCATCGTGATAACTACATGAGAATTAATCATTAATCTGCATGCTAACTCACCACTGGGAAAGGTATGAAGTAAGTACAGAAGCTAAATTCATTTCTGAGCCTTGTTTCTGCACAGAGTAGAATTTGGGCTAAGATATCTCCCAAGGGATAGTGGAGGTGTGGCTTCATTTGTAGTAAATCGGTATGAATGAATACTTTTAACTGAATGGCCTCGACCTATAGTTGTGTTTTGTCACATTGGCTTAGTGTGGCAAAGGTGGAGGGAGATGGTGAAGAAGAAGCATATTCTCTTTTCTTCTATTCTTTGAAGGTACTTCCTAAGCAAATCTAAGATAATTTTACCCCAACCTTTTCTCTTCTTCACAAATGACTTATTGTACATAGTCAATCATACAAAACAATAAAAAATATATAAGCTGTGACTTTCAGGATATATTTTTGTATTTCTTATAAAATCAATAGGCTCTTGCAATGACATATTTATTTAATATTGAAATAAAAATAAAACAAGGCATGATATCATTTTAAAATCATCCTTGCAAGAATTATATACAAAGTTATTATATACAATCATGGGAAATTAAAGTGATTACACAAGAGAGGATTGATCTTGAGTTATTTCTCAAGAAAAAGTGTAGGCTGCCAGTGGACACAGGCATTTGTTTCTTTGATGCTGTTTTTACCCACAAATTCTGAGTGTCCAGGGAGTTTTGGAGATGGAGAAATGTCCTTTTAAGTGCTCATCTTGAGGTAGCTCTCCAACTTCTTGATATGGACCTTAACCCTGTCCACTGCCAAACCTTGATTGTCAAATAAAGTGGCACACGTTTCTTACACCAGGTAGCCAAGGAGCAACTCAGTCTATTGAGATGTCTCCAATCATTATAAGGAGAGAAATTTGCTCAGTTATTTTTCATTACTAGAAAAAAAAACATATTTCATCTGAACACTTGATTTGCTTTTCTCTGAATCCTGTTTCTTTTTTTGCTTTGATCACTGTACCTATGATAATTAAAACTTGTAGTAGATCTCCATGTTTGCATTTTTTTGTGGATTTAGTAGTTTTCTACCCTTGTTTTCATGTGTCTTGAATTTCTCAATTATCCTTTTGATGTGTGTGTGTGTGCATGCACATGCATGGGTATACATACATACACATATATGTATACATGTGTATATATGTGTGTGTGTGTGTGTGTGTATACATATATATGCGCTTCTCTCATAGATCATTAGGTAAAGAATCCAGCTGCAATGGAGGAGACCCCGGTTGGATTTCTGGGTCAGAAAGACCGGATGGAGAAGGGAAAGGCTTCCCACTCCAGTATTCTTGGGCTTTCCGTGTGGGTCAGCTGGTAAAGAATCCGCTTGTGATGTGGGAGACCTGGGTTTGATCCCTGGGTTGAGAAGATCCCCTGGAGAAGGGAAAGGCTACCCACTCCAGTATTCTGGCTTGGAGAATTGCATGGACTATATGGGGTCGCAAAGAGTCAGACACGACTGAGCAACCTTTCACTTTCATAATCATATATATACACATGTTATGGTGGTTTAGTCACTAAGCCATATCCAACCTTTGTGACCCCAAGGACTGACTGCCAGACTCCTCTGTCCATGGGATTTCCCATGTTATCATTTCCTTTTCCAGGGATCTTACCAACCAAGGGATTGAACCTGTGACTCCTACATTGCAGGCGAATTCTACATTGCTACAAGGTAAGCCCTATATATACATGCATATAGGGCTATATACTCATACTTGGGTATACACATGTATACCATATATATACATGTGCTTCCCAAGTGGCACAGTGGTAAAGAATATCTGCCTACTAATGCAGGAGACACCAGAGACATGTTTTTGATTCCTGATTGGAAAGGGCCCCTGGAGAAGGAAATGTCAACCAGCTCCAGTATTTTTCCCTGGAAAATCCCATGGACAAAGGGTCCCAACAGGCTACAGTCCATGGGGTTGCAAAGAGTCAGACATGACTGACTGAGTGACTAAGAACACACACACGCATCGGTTCAGTTCAGTTCAGTTCAGTGGCTCAGTCGTGTCCTACTCTTTGTGACCCCATGAACCGCAGCACGCCAGGCCTCCCTGTCCATCACCAACTCCCGGAGTTAACCCAAACTCATGCCCATTGAGTCGGTGATGCCATCCAACCATCTCACCATCTGTTGTCCCCCTTCTCCACCTGCCCTCAATCTTTCCCAGCATCAGGGTCTTTTCAAATGAGTCAGCTCTTTTCATCAGGTGGCCAAAGTATTGGAGTTTCATCTTCAACATCAGTCCCATCAATGAACACCCAGGACTGATCTCCTTTAAGATGGACTGGTTGGATCTCCTTGCAGTCCAAGGGACTCTCAAGAGTCTTCTCCAACACCACAGTTCAAAAGCATCAATTCTTTGCTACTTAGCTTTCTTTATGTCCAACTTTCACATTCATACATGACTACTGGAAAAACCATAGCTTTGACTAGACAGAATTTTGTTGGCAAAGTAATGTCTCTGCTTTTTAATATGCTGTCTATGTTGATCATAGCTTTCCTTCCAAGGAGCAAACATCTTTTAATTACGTGGCTGCAATCACCATCTGCAGCGATTTTAGAGCCCAAGAAGATAAAGTGTCACTGTTTCCACTGTTTCCCCATCTATTTGTCATGAAGTGATGGGACCAGATGCCCTGATCTTAATTTTCTGAATGTTTAGCTTTAAGCCAACTTTTTCACTCTCCCCTTTCACTTTCATCAAAAGGCTCTTTAGTTCTTCTTTACTTTCTGCCATAATGGTGGTATCATCTGCATATCTGAGGTTATTGATATTTCTCCCAACAATCTTGATTTCAGCTTGCAATTCGTCTATCTCTCATACACAAAACACAAAACCAAATACTTATATATACATATATATATGAAAAGTATTAAATAATTTTAAAAGGACATAGAAAGTTATCAAATATAAACATGTATCATCCCTTTTACTTGCTTTGTACAGATTTGCATCAGACTTCTTTTCTTGACCCTCTCCAGAACCCTATGCTTACCCCATGAAGGTGTGAACACATTCTATTCAACTGTCTGTTTTCTCCTCTGCAGTCTCTGCTTCAATGGGTCCCAAAAGTAAGCATGAATCAGACTCATACAGAGGGCTAGGGTCAGTCAAACTAGGGGACGGGTCCCTCTCCCAGAGTTTCTGATTCAGTAGGTCTAAGTTGGGACCCAATGGTCTGCATGCCTAACAACTTTCCACATGATTCTGATGTACTAGTGAAGGGATTATCCTTTGCAAACTATGGATTTAGTTGGATTTTATTTCCTATCATGTCATCTGTAAGTAAGTTGCAACTAGATGAGAAATTTAAGGTTTCATCCAAGATGAAAACTGAAAAGAGATTGTATCTTATATGTCCTCCAATTGAGTTGTCACTTTTGGGAACACCTGTCCCAAATGGTTTCAAGAGCCAAGAGAAAATTATCTGTACTCGTTTCTCATCCCAGATTCTGTCCTACTGTGACCAGATCACAGACAAGCTGCCAGTTGGGCTTCTGGCCTAAGTAGGGTTCTTAGGACACATGTATCTTCCGGGAGCCAATAGTTCACCCTGGCTGCACATTAAAACCATCCGGAAGTTTTAATTTTTTATTTTATTTACTTTGGCCACTCTGCATCTTTGTTTCAGTGTGTGAGCTTTCTCTAGTTGCACCTCTTGGGCTCAGTTGCTCTCAGCGTGTGAACTCTTAGTCCCCTGACCAAGATCGAACCTGTGCCCCCTGCGTTGGGGATTCTTAACCACTGGACCACCAGGGAAGTTCCCATCTGGGAGATTTTTAAAGTTTTGCCATTGCTGAGACATCACTTTTAAAGGGATCTGCATGAAGCCCTGGTAGCAACACTTAAAAAAAAAATTCCCTGTGACTCTAACCAGCAGCCCAGATTGAGAACTGCAGGGTGAGGTGGGCTCTCTGGTTCTTTCCATAACTGCCTGGTGGAATTTTGAGCCTTTTAAGTGCTGATTGGAACTAGAGTTCCTCCATTCATGGACATTTTGATAGTATTTATGACTTCTATTTTATTCTAGTTACTATTTTTTTCTTTCTTTATTCCTCCTTTTCTACCTTGTTATTGTCTGAGACTGTGGTGAAACACTTTAGTTAACACTCTCAGAGTTGCAAGCTAGCCTAAACCCCCAAATCTCTAAAATACAGACACCAGAATTTGTTAAGGTGAGGCTCAAAGGGACAGACAAGCACAAAATAGTGCAACTAAGACAGAAAATAGAGAGGTTTTGATGATTACTTGTTAGATAATCATGAAGGAAAGAGGAAAGTCTTCAGTTCTGCATAAACCTGAAAGTTAATGGAAGAGAACTGAGTCCTCTGGAGCCCTTACTGCCTCTGACAGAAGTGGTAGGGAGGTCATGGCTCTGAGTTTGAGAGTCAGAGTTCTATAAACAGAAGGCAACTCACTGGTGCTGCTCCAGGGGCATCTTAACTTCTGAACCGAATTAGACACTGTATTTAAATTTACCTATGTCTGAGGTGATTGCAGAAATTTACAATATTGTGAAGTAACTAGCCTCCAATTAAAATAAATAAATTTATATTAAAAAATAAAATGAATGTAGAACTACTCTGCAATGGCTACAAAGAAGATAAGGACACAAATACGGTAATTAGGAACACAGGAAATGCTCAAGCTATATAAATACACTCTCAGATACAAATCATGGTTTGGTAGCAAAAAGTACTGTACCAAATATTTACCTAGTGTTCATTTTCTGTTTGCATAAATATCTAAATACATAGGATTAAAAATGAATTTGTGTGACTGAAAGAAGAGAGAGGGTGTTTTTCTTTTCTGTTCTTTTTACATAGGGCCAAACAGATATAAATTCATTAAAGAGAGGACATAGTTCAAGATAACTGTAAATTCTAAATACATATTGTCCTTAAATAAGAAGTAGATAAACTCGATCTAACTGATATTCCTGGTTGTTCAGTATTTTGCACTTTGGTATAGTTGGTTATTTAACAATCATGGAAATTACAACACAAAGACAAACATAGTGAAGTGTAGACTGCTTCATAATACATAGACACTGACTTTTACCTCTGAAGGAGCATCATACTTCTATCTACTTCTGTCTGAAGCTTTCCAAAGTTGGAAAATTCCTGCTTGATTCAAATTTACTCTAAGATATATTTATAGGCAGAAAATTTCTATTGTTTCTCTTTTCTTCACTACTTGTTAAATAATTGGTCTATAGAATGCATGTTCTTTTCAAAAAATCAGAGTGGCTTCATTAGCCAAATTGAAGGTAATGAATCAACCCACTTGATTTTGGTCATGTAAGATAATTTACTAGTCAAGACAATTAGTATTATTGATGACACTGTCATTTTGTTTCTCAAAAGATTATCTCCTAAATTCAGAACAATTAGAAATAAAAAAGCCTGCTAAGATAAGATGTATCATTGAAAGACAGAAAAAATAATTGCCATTTCTGCTAGTCTTTCAAGTTTTTTTCTATATGCTTCACACACACATACACACACACACACATATATATATATTTCAGTGTCTTCATTATTCTTGTTTATTTAAAATACAAATTACTGAGATAAATGTGAAATCACACAAAATATTAAAATGTCATGTCCTAAATAGTTTTCTTTTTGAGAACTTTTACTCTGTAAAATAAAGAAGGATCATGTATGTTTTAATTTTTGCCGAAGACTGCAAAGAATTCAATTATTCACTTCTAGGAAAGAAATTATTTCTAAAACACATATTAGACTAGCAATGAATCTATTTGAAAAATATATTGATTTTTCTCCTTTTTTTAATCATATAAATGAAGAGAGGGCCACTTTGCCTTTCGTAGCCTGCCTGCTCCAAGTAAAGAGAAAGCAAGAATTGAAAGTGAGACCTCGTGACTCTGTGTGGAGTCATCCTGAGTAACTCATCTCTGGAGGTAATACTCGTGCCTGCGTTTCCTACTAGCTCAGCTATAATTTAGAATGAACAGGAGAAAGGTTATTATTAATGCCTACAAGACTCAGCAAACTAAAGCAAAGGCATAAGGAAGACAATAAATTCTGTTAACTCTTGGAAATGAATATTTCTCTCTAGATCACTTCAAATAAACTTTCTCACCTGAATGTTGAAGATGGTGAACAACTTATCTTTCATACATGGAATGGATGTTGACAATTGAATATTGGTCTCATTGTTTGTACAGAATGACTAATAGAAGTAACAGAATATGCAACAAAAGTAAAAAAAGAAAATCTATGGAGTACATATAAATCTAGGACTAACAGAAAATAGGGCAAAGGCTATTAACTATTACAAAGAATGCTTTCACAATTAGAGGCTTTGGAAGAAAGAGACTCCCAGAAAATGATATGTCCAAGGAAGAAATAGAATAACTGAGCAGGACCCTATGTGAAGTGAAGTGAAAGTCGCTCAGTTGCGTCTGACTCCAGGCCAGAATACTGGAGTGGGTAGCCTTTCCCTTCTCCAGGGAGGACCCTATGGGGCCCACCCAATTCAGACTCCTCCCCATATCCTCTGCCGTAGCTCCTCTATGAAGTATCTGGATAGCAGTATCTGATACACATTAGCTGAGTGGTTTTATAGATGCTAAAACCCCTATCAAATGGAAGAAATTAACCACCTGATGACCATAAGCATGACGTCCCCAGACTTACTGGCATCTGATGACTGATAGTGTTAACCCCAAGATACCGCCCTGTTACCTCATCATCAACCAATCAGAGAATTGTACACAAGTTGATTGTATTCCCTGTGACTCTCTTCCTCACCTGGCCTTTAAAAATGCTTTACTGACACCCATCGAAGAGTTTGGATGTTTTGAGTACTAGCTGCCCTGGACTCGTTGCTTGGTGCCTGCAATAAACAGTGTACTTTTTCTTCACCACAACCCAAATTTGGTTTGGTAACAATAAATAATAAGTATGCTGATATTCAGGGGTCCTCAAATAACAGACTGGAAAATGACTGGAATGGACCATGAATCTATGAACCTAGCCTTTCCAATGACCATCATAACTGCTTAAAAGGAGAAGGTAAAGAGCAGTATATATATATATATATATATATATACATATATTCCCCCCCCCCCCGCCCCCCCGCTAAATAGATATTGAGAGAAAAACTGCTCAGTGTAATGTTACTTTGCTTTAAACATCTTAGTTGTAAAGCATATTTGTCTTAGTTTTAAAATTTCAGTTTTTTTCTGGGGACACATATGGATAAATCTATGAAGCTGTGCTAAGTGTGGAACCTGTCTATTTCATGATGTCACTCCTGTAGGTCCATGTCCAATTGCCTCCTTTGGTGGTATCTGCATTTAAATGATGAGCTGCAAAGGGAAATTGCACTTCCTGCAGCTGCAGTCCATAAGCTTAGTTATTAGTCTCAGCAGCGCTTTCAGTGTGCTTTTTCACTCTTACTATTCTTAGTGCTGCTGGACTTAGAAAAAAACATATCAGCATGCCCAGTGAAATTTGAATTTCAGATAAACAATGAATACTTTTTACGTTATAAGTGTGCCCTAATGAAAACCTACTTGCTTATCTGAAATTCAAATTTCCATGGATGTTCAACCCTGCAAACTCCCCTCATTCTTTAAGGCCATAAAAAGAAATTTTATAATCAGTAGAACTCAAATGCTCTCTAAATGCAGGAGCAGGCCCCCCAGATGCCCTCTGTCTCCACCTCCATCCATTCTCTGTTTCCTTCACACACGCCTTGGTTTCCACCTGCTCCTTGCCCTGTCCCAGGACCATTAAATGCTGCTGTTCCATGGGGTTCTCCATGCCCGAATCTTCTCAGTTTACAGTTTCCTATGGGAGAGCTCACCAATTGCCACCTATTGGTGCAAGACCTCCTAATCTTCATCTAAAGTTGCAATGCCTCTTCTGACCTCCAGACCTGTATATGTCTCTTCAACATCTCTCTTTGGATGTCTATTTTGTGCCTCAGACTATGGTGTCAAAAATTGAATTCCTCTTCTTTTCTATCTGCCTCCTAAACAGTGTGTTCTCTCTATAGTAAACGGTAATAAAATCTACCCAGTTATCTAAATCAGAAACATGAGATCAACTCCACAGATACTTAATCATTGAGTTCTACTTGATTTACTTTCAAAATACTTTAAAAACCCATCTACCTTTTCTTTTTTTAATAGTTCCTTGTGCTATACAGCAAATCTTTGTTGCTTGCCTATTTTATTTATTATATTTTTTGGCTATACCATAAGGCAAGTGGGATCTTAGTTCCCTGACCAGGGATTGAAGCTGCATCCCCTTGCATTGGAAAGGCAGAGTCCTAAATATTGGACTGCCAGGCAAGCCCCTCATCTACTTCTTTTTATTCTTACAGCCTCTATCACCTTCTTTCCCAGAATACAGCATCGACTTTCTAACAGGGTTTCTTTGGCTTCTGTCTTGTCCTTCCTATCTATTTTCCAAAAGGAGCTTGAGTGTTTTTCCAAAACATAAAAGTGACAATGTCTTTCTTTTACTTGAAAGTCTACAGAAATTTTCCCTTGTCATTAGGATATCTTCCCAACTCCTAACTGTGGCTGATAAGGAGCTCACGGTTGGCTCCCACCCCCCCACCCCCCTCCTGCTCCCTGCTGGGCCACAAGGAAATCCTCTTCCTTCAAATCTTGCTCATCTTTGTGTGCTCACTTGTGCTGTATCTTTTTCCTAAAGTAGGGTATCTCTTCTTTATATTCCTTTGGATTGTTCTTTAATTTTAGTTCCTCAGGGAAACCTGCTTTGTTCTACTAGATGTATGTTCCTTTAGCTTTATTTATTCATGGATTAAAAAACAACAACATTTACCTGTTTGATTATTTGTCTTATCACATGGAATATAATTCATTAACGATGAAGCCATTATTGCATTTTCCACTGTATTTCCAGCGGCTAAAAACTTGCTTTGATACAGAGTAAATTCCTAAGAAATAGAAATTTACTATGTTACTCAATGTGTAAATAAGTGAGCAAGCAGGGAGAGAAAATTCTGCTTAAAGTGGGTCACAAATAGTCAGACATGACTGAAGTGACTTAGTACGTTCACTGCATAGAGAGAAAAACATGTGTGAGACAAGATTCCTACCTTCAAGTGGCTTGCTGTGTAGAGAAAAGGGAACCAATACACATGAAACTACTAACAAATGACAATACTAAACACGTGATACAGACCATAAAGATTGTGGAAATTGCAAGAAGGAAAAGGTCACCATGGTCCAGAATAGTCTGGAAAAGCTTCATGGAAGAGGAAAAAATAAGGAAACATATCTAAATATGGGAATTTGGAAAAGATGACAAATATTTAAGAAGGAAAGAATTGCATTTGATTGTAGTTGAACATTACTTTAAAAAAATTGAAGTATAGTTGATTTACAGTGTTGTTTAATTTCCGCTGTATAGCAAAGTGACTATATGGTTTTTCTAGGAGTCATGTATGGATGTGAGAGTTGGACCATAAAGAAGGCTAAGTGCTGAAGAATTGATGCTTTTGAACTGTGGTGCTGGAGAAGATTCTTGAGAGTCCCTTGGACATCAAGATCAAACCAGTCAATCCTAAAGGAAATCAACCATCAATGCTAATTGGAAGGATTGACGCTGAAGCTGAAGCTGCAATACTTTGGCCACCTGATGCAAAGAGCTGACTCATTGTAAAAGATCCTAATGATGGGAAAGATTGAGGGCAGGAGGAGAAGGGGGTGACAGAGGATGAGATGGTGGGATGTCATCATTGACTCAATGGACATGAGTTTGAGCAAACTCCAGAAGATAGTGAAGGACAGGGAAGCCTGGTGGGCTGTAGTCCATGGGGGTCACAAAGAATTGGACATGACTGAGTGACTGAACAACAAATATATAATACAAATATATATATATATATATATATATATGTTTAATAAATATGTTGGTGTTTTAGTTGCTAAGCTGTGTCCAACTCTTGGCAACCCCATGGACTGTAGCCTGCCAGGCTCTTCTCTCCAAGGGATTTTCTAGGCAAGAATACTGGAGTGGGTTACCATTTACTTCTCCAGGGGATCTTCCCCATCCAGGGATCAAACCTGGGTCTCCTGCATTGCAGGCAATTTCTTTACAACTGAACCACCAGGGAAGCTATATATATACATACATACATATATATACATACATATATATATATATATATATATATATATATATATGGGAGGAGGGCATGGCAACACACTCCAGTATGCTTGCCTGGAGAATCCCCACGGACAGAGGAGCCTGGTGAGAGGGTAACAGGCAGGAAGGCCAGGGGTCTCCAAACGGAGGAAATAGCCCGCAAGTGTCAGACATTTTTATCTCTCTTAAGCGGCAGGAGGAAACAAACTAGCTATACTTTTTCCTTCTCTGTACAAATTTAAAAGAGGTTTTTCTTAAAATACTGGGTTGCCATACTGACATCTGGTTTCACTTGAAGTTAACTATTCTCAAATCTAAAGATAACCAATGCCTTTTTTCTTATGGAAGTGTTTGTCTTAAGCTATGCTAATGTACTATGCCTTTCCCCCCAAACTCTGTCTTCAAGTCGGTTCCACCTCTTGGCTCAGAACCTAGTTAACAAACCAGTATGCTATACTCAGATATTGGAGAAGGCAATGGTACCCGACTCCAGTACTCTTGCCTGGAAAATCCCATGGATGGAGGAGCCTGGTAGGCTGCAGTCCATGGGGTCGCTAAGAGTCAGACATGACTGAGCGACTTTACTTTCACTTTTCACTTTCTTGCATTGGAGAAGGAAATGGCAACCCACTCCAGTGTTCTTGCCTGGAGAATCCCAGGGACAGGGGAGCCTGGTGGGCGGCTGTCTATGGGGTCACACAGAGTCGGCCACGACTGAAGTGACTTAGCATACTCAGATATTGTTCCCCTAATCTATGTAAATGAAACTATTTGTATGGTGATTTACCCTTCTTCAATATTCAAGTTAATCATTTTATGGCCCAGGATGAACCATTTGGTGCCAAGATTATCCCAAAATGCATCTTATGGGTGAGGGGCCTGGTGCCATTCTGAGTTTTAAGACATAGGGCTTATGGCAAAAACCTGTCGGGGGTTTATACCGACCTGCAAATGCCAAGAGGCACTCAATGTCTCCTTCGGGAACCAACCAGAAAAGGGCAAAGCGTGTGGACCGAACTCTCCTTTCTCAGTCAAACTTTTCGGTCTCTTTGACCATTTCATAACTCCTTGGGAATTAAAAGTACTAACCTAATCTATCAGATCATAGACTTTCAAGGGACTTGTGATCTATACTATTACTGTGTACTGTGGCTTAGGTCCAAAACTTAGATTTAGATTCGTAGTAAAAATAGTGCCTAGCCTCGCTAGGAATCGAAAGTTCGGAAGCTAGATGGAGCTCTAGCTCCAAAAACATCTCTGAGGTTAAAGGTTACTCAGATTGGGACTGCAATGGGTTTTTTTTTTCCTTTGGTAATGCTGACTCTTAGTAGACCAGAAGAGGCTCTTATACTGGTGTGGTGATGCTTAAAAGGAACATCTCAGCTTTATGTTTGTATCAGTCTTATTGTGGTCAAGAATATACTCAGGGTCGTGCACAGGCACTCAGGTGACGAATGTTTCCCCCAGCAGTCTTAGCTTGGGAGGCACTCCGGAAGGTTACTCTGATTGCACCCTGGGTGGCATCGGAGGTAAGCAAGGTTAATGGTGAAGAGCTGGACACCAGGTAGGGATGCTATCAGGTCTACCCCGGTACATCCTCACCCGGTCTCGGTGGTAGAACCGAGAGGGATGAGAATGGCGCCTGTATGGGTAAAGGACAGACTAGGCCCGACCAGGAAGGAAAAGCTTTTGGTGTAAAGTCTACACCCCCATCTAGAGCAGGGAGGGACACCTCTGGTATAAAAATGGCTCTGGTCGCTTTTTTTCTCTCTCACAGATGGGAGCTAACAATTCCAGCCTCACTCCTTTGAACTGTATCCTGAAAAACTGGGATAAATTTGATCCCCAGGGCTTAAATAAGACACACCTGGTTTTCCTATGTGATACTACATGGCCACAGTATCCATTGGAGGACGGTGAATGGTGGCCAGTTGGAGGGTCTCTTAAGTATAATACTGTTTTACAATTAGACTGATTCTGTAAAATACAAGGGAAAAGTGATCTTAAAGGGTAGATTTCTCACTCAGTCGGCTCCAGATATGTGCTGTAAGCTATTAAAACGGGCGTATGGACCAAATCAGACTTTAAATATTCTGTTACAACTGGCTCAGACAGTCTATTATGGTAGGGAATATAAGGAAAAGAAAAAAGGCAGAAAAAGACAAAGAAAAAGGTGGAAGCCTTCACAGTGGCCATGAAAAACTTTCTTAAACAGCCTGAGAAAGATGCCCAGAGGGACCTAGGTGAAAAGGGGTGGGCTTGCTGTTACTGTAGAAAGGAGGGACATCTCAAGCGGGATTGCCCTCAGGCATCTAAGCCACCCCCAGCTCCATGTCCGGTCTGCAAAGGACCACACTGGGAGAGAGACTGTCCCCAGAGGCATAGGTCTCCGGGTCGGACTCTCGAGACAATCAGGACTAAAGGTGCCTGGGGGTCCCTACACAAGCTCCCATCCCAATTACACCTGAGGAACCCCGGGTATTAATAATTGTGGGGAGGCCAATCCGTCGATTTCCTTTTAGATACTGGGGCAACTTACTCTGTGCTTACTGAAGCCCCTGGCCCACTTTGTTCCCGATTCACTTCCATAATGGGACTGTCTGGACGAGCCATAACGTATTATTTCAGTCATTCTTTATCTTGCAACTGGGATTCTGTGCTATTTTCACACGAGTTTCTGATCATGCCAGAATCTCCCTCACTCCTTTTGGGAAGGGATATACTGAGCAAGGTCCATGCCTCTGTTTTCATGAATATGGAGCCTTCCCTTTCTCTCCCTTTTGTTGAACAAAATGTAAATCCTAGAGTATGGGCTGATGGAAAATCTGTGGGTCGAGCACAAAATGCTATTCCTGTAGTTGTCAAGCTCAAAGACCTGCACTTATTTCCACATAAGAAGCAGTATCCACTGAAACCTGAGGTTAAGGAAGGGTTAAAACCCATCATCGAAAATTTAAAGGAGCAGGGACTATTAATTCCCTGTAACAGTTATTGCAACACTCCTATTTTGGGTATAAAGAAATCAAATGATAAATGGAGACTAGTTCAAGATTTATGTATAATAAATGAGGCTGTAGTTCCTTTACACCCCGTGGTGCCTAATCCTTACACTCTATTGTCTGAAATTCCTGAACGAGCCAAATATTTCTCAGTAGTTGATTTGAAAGATGCCTTCTATTCAATGCCTTTGGCGGAAGAAAGTCAATTTCTATTTGCCTTTGAAGACCCTACGCAGCCAGCTTCTCAGTTAACCTGGACAGTTTTGCCCCAGGGATTTCGTGACAGTCCTCACTTATTTGGACAAAGTTTGTCACGGGATCTACAAAACTTTAATAGCTCTGAAGTGGTGGTGTTACAATATGTAGATGATATTTTGCTCTGTGCTGAGACAAAGGAAGCTTGTTCGCGAGCCTCAGAAGATTTCTTAAACTTTCTGGCAGGCTGTGGTTACAAGGCATCAAGAGAAAAGGCTCAGCTTTGTCAACAATCGGTTAGATATCTAGGCCTAATCATATCAGAAGGGACTAGGGCCATAGGCCCTGAGAGAATTAAACCTATACTAAATCACCCCCTACCTATGACTTTAAGACAATTGAGAGGATTTTTGGGAATCACAGGTTACTGTCCCATTTGGATTCCGGGTTATGGGGAACTTGCCCGGCCTTTATATAAACTTATAGCTGAAACTCAGCAGGCCCAAACTGACAAACTGGTTTGGGCTCCAGAAACTCAAAAGGCTTTTAAGTTTCTTCAGACTGCTCTCCTGAAAGCTCCTGCTCTGAGCTTGCCCACAGGGTCAGAATTTAATTTGTTTGTCACTGAAAGAAAAGGTATGGCCTTGGGAGTTTTGACACAACCCCGAGGGCCTCACCAGCAACCTATTGCTTATCTAAGCAGAGAATTAGATGTAATTTCACGTGGGTGGCCGCACTGCCTAAGAGTAATTGGGGCAGCGGCTTTATTAGGACCTGAAGCTTTAAAAATAATTAATGGACAAAACCTTACTGTACTGACTTGCCATGATGTGAGTGGAATCTTAAATTCTAAGGTTAATATTTGGATAATAGATAGTAAGCTTCCTAAATATCAGTCATTGATGTTAGAAGGACCCGTAACTAAGCTTAAAGTTCGTGGAAATTTAAATCCTGTCACTTTCCTTCCTGAGAAGGAAAATGAAACACCTGATCACGATTGTTCCCAATTCCTAACTTTAAACTATACAACTCGAGAAGATCTAATGGATACCCCACTAGACAATCCTGACATGGAAATATTTACAGATGGAAGTTCTTTTGTTTAGGATGGAAAGCGTAAAGCAGGTTATGCCATGGTGACTGCTGAACAGGTTTTGGAAGCAAAATCTCTCCCCCAGGGAACCAGTGCTCAGTTAGCGGAGCTTGTGGCCCTGACCCGAGCTCTAGAGTTAAGCAAAGGGCGGCGGGTAAATATCTACACGGATTCTAAGTATGCTTATTTGATTTTACATGCTCATGCTGCAATATGGAAAGAAAGACAGTTTAAAACAGCAACAGGAGAACCTATTAAGCATTTCAGAGAGATCGAGAGACTTTTAACTGCTATATTTTGTCCTAAAGAAGTAGCTGTATGCATTGCAAAGGGCACAGCAGGGATGGGAGTAAAGTAGCCAAAGGTAATCATCAGTTGGCTGACTTTCAAGCCGGAAAAGCGGCACTTTACTAAACCCATTCCTGCAGATGCTTTTGATCTGAACAGGTCCTGTGGAACAGGAAAAAACCACAATATATTGAGGAAGAATTAGAAAGATATGAGAAAAGAGGAGCAAAAATTACTGATAAAAAATGGTTACAGTCCGAGGATGGACGATTAATAATTCCTGAAAATGCTCAGTGGAAAATTTTTAAGGGTTTACATCAGAGTTTTCATTTGGGTGCAAAGAGTACTTACCAAATGGCTTCTCGTTTGTTTGAAGGTAAAAATGTAATAAAAACTTTAAAAAATATTATTAAAAGGTGTGAGGTTTGTCAGAAAAATAGCCCAAAGACTGAAAAGCTAACAAAATCTGGATTACAACGAAGTGGGAAGTATCCTAGAGATGACTGGGAAATTGATTTTACTCATATGCCAAAAGCTAATGGATATTCTTGCTTACAAGTTTGGGTAGATACTTTTACTGGATGGATTGAGGCTTTTCCCTGTCATAGTGAACAGGCTAAGGAGGTTATAAAGATTTTAATCCATGAAATTATCCCCAGGTTTGGGCTGCCATGGAGGCTTCAGAGTGACGATGGCTCCACCTTCAAAGCTGCTGTAATTCAGGGGGTGTCTAAAGCTCTAGGAATAGAATATCACTTACACTGTTCCTGGAGACCCCAATCCTCGGGAAAGGTTGAAAAAGCTAATGACATTATCAAAAGACATCTGCGCAAATTAACTCAGGAAACATAGGACAATTGGATTAAAGACCTGCCCATAGCTTTAATGAGGGCTCGAACTGACCCAAAAAAGGAGGGACTGTCCCCCTCTGAATATATTTATGGAAGGCCTTTCTTATGCACAGACATTTTTATAGACCCTGAAACCTTGGAATTAACTAGTTATGTAACTCAGCTCTCAGCTTTCAACAGGCATTAACAGAACTCCGGGAGACGACTCCTGACCCCGCCTCTGAGTCAAGCAAACCTCTATTTGAGCCAGGAACTGAGGTCCTCATAAAAACATTGGGATCTGGGGGCCCATCCCTTGAGCCCCTCTGGGAAGGCCCTTACCAGGTTATTCTTCTCCCACAGCTGTCAAAGTGCTAGAAAATGATTTGTGGGTACATCACACTTGAGTTAAGAGGTGGCACCCTGACCAAAACTGTGACATCTTTTTATGTCTTTACTTTCTATGCTCTGACTTTGTACTTTTCAGATGGGCCTGATAACCTATGTGAGCTTACTTCTGCTGACTCCAAATATCCTGAGTCTGCCATATGATCCTCAAGACAATGCCTTCCTGTCCTGGGCTCACTTCTATGCTGCATTCCACAATCGGTCTAACTGCTGGGTTGGTGGAGCACTCCCCTCTTCATCAGTAAAAGGCTTCCCGTGGTGGACATATCTACTTCAAGGAAAAGACTTTCTCCAAGTCTGTGAATACCTTCTACAACAATCACATACGATGCCTCTTCTTTATCTGATGACATTTACCAACCATAAAATGGACTGGTGCAACATGTTGCACTTTAACTATGGACATAACGTGACTTTTAATTTTGATTTTAACTTGTTTTAATGACTATATTGCCTTATATCTGTAACTGTATAACTGGATTTGTTTCTAGCCACATGAAAGCTTTTAAGTAACAAATGGTTGCTCAAACTCCTGCTACTGCTGCAGCTGCCTCCAACTACTATTTGGGGCCCCTGGATCAGATATCCTTAATATGAGGATTAGGAGAATATGTTGCCTCACCAATTTAGGGACAACGCCCCTTGTCAGCTCGGAAGCAGTTATGGAATGAGAATGACGCCTCTTTCCCCTAGGCAACATAATTCTCCTAAAAGAAAAGGGGGGAATGAGAGGGTAACAGGCAGGAAGGCCAGGGGTCTCCAAACAGAGGAAATAGCCTGCAAGTGTCAGACATTTTTATCTTTCTTAAGCAGCAGGGGGAAACAAAATATTTTTTCCTTCTCTATACAAATTTAAAAGGTTTCTCTTAAAATGCTGTGTTACCATAATGACATCTGGTTTCACCTGAAGTTAACTATTCTCAAACCTAGAGATAACCAATGCCTTTTTCTTATGGAAATGTTTGTCTTAAGCTATGCTAATGTACTATGCCTTTCCCCCCAAACTCTGTCTTCAAGTCGGTTCCACCTCTTGGCTCAGAACCTACTTGACAAACCAGTATGTTATACTCAGATATTGTTCCCCTAATCTATGTAAATGAAATTATTTGTATGGTGATCTGCCCTTCTTCAAGATTCAAGTTAATCATTTTATGGCCCAGGATGAACCATTTGGTGCCAAGATTATCCCAAAATGATCTTATGGGTGAAGGGCCTCTTGCCATTCTGAGTTTTAAGACATTTCTTTCTTTCATTAACAGACTGCTAGTGACTATATAACATCCAGCTGAAGACTAGCAGGGGGGTACTCTTTCTGCCCCTTTCTGATGCCTATGTCAGAAGCTTTCTCTATCTCCTTTATACTTTAATAAAACTTTATTACACAAAAGCTCTGAGTGATCAAGCCTTGTCTCTGGCCCCGGATTGAATTCTTCTCCTTCGGGGGCCAAGAATCCCGGCGTCTCTGAGTGATTCAACAACAACATTTCACTGGCGGACTTCAGTTCATGGGGTCACAAAGAGTCAGACATGACTGAGCAATTAAGCACACACACGCACACACACACACATATTCTTTTTTATATTCTTTCCAATATGGTTTATCATTTGAATATAGTTCCCTGTGCTATACAGTGGGACCTTCTACTGTTTGTTTCTTTGCTTTTTCCTGCTCATAATTCTTTTCCCACTTCTTTTGGTACTGGTGCTATTCTTTCTGGTGTTAGAATATTCATTCCCCAACTCATAAGTTTCTGAAGGGGTTGCCAGCAGCTACATTTTAAAATCCAACCTTCTCACTCAAGAACATAGTCCAAGCATAGTGACCTGCTAACAGTGATTAGCCTACAAACGTGACCTAAGAAAGGCTAATTCTATTCCTTCTCTGGGATTTCATGAAACTGCTTGAAGAGAACATTTCCCTTTCCTGTGAAGCCACTGTAAAATGTAAGGCTGCCACTGTTTCTGTCCAAAATGCTTATTCTCTCTGCTGTACGGAGGAAGCTTGACTGCAGTCAGAGAAAATAAGAACCACGGAGAGAAGGCATGGAAGCAAGGGAACCACATTGCCTGACTCTCTGAAGTTCCTGAGACATCTGTATACCTGAATTTTCAAGTTCTGTGGCTAGTACATCAAGTTCATTTTAACTAGTTTTGGCCAATTTTAACCTGGTAGATGAGTCCAGACCAAAACGGGGTAAAGTGTGGATGAAGAGGGAGAATAGACAGGTAGAAGAGAGTCATAAGGGTAGGGTGGTAATGGGGAAGAGGACCCAGATCAAAGCAGCATCCAGAAGAAGTGACAGGACTTGGTTGGGACCAGATATACTCAATGAGAAGGAAATATTGTCAAAAACAGGAAGATTGTGGCAAGAAGGGCAGTTAGGATGGGGAAGTGGATTTGAAGGGAAATAAGAGTCAAACGATGACAGCTGAGTTCCTGGTAAAGCTGGGACTTTGTCAGCCTACGGTTTCAGTTTGATGACCCACCCTACACTGGGATGACAGTGTGAAATCAGGAAGGTGACCTGATTTTGTGCTTTGTGTCAGTGCTCAGCAGAGGATGATAGAAAACTCTGATTATGCTTCCCACACTCTGTCTTTACTAGGGAGAATTTGTAGCATCGAACAGAGGTTCTTGAATTATGGTCCCTAGATGAGCAGCAACAGTATCACTTGGGAATGTATTAGAAGTGCAGTCATGGCCCAACCCCAGAGGAAGGCATCAGAGACCCTGGGGGTGGGGGCAGGGTCTGCCTTTGACTAGGCCCCATGGTTGACACTGATATCCACTAACAGCTGGTGAAGAGTATGCTCTATTTGGGGCTCTACCACAGGTGAGGCAACCCACTACTGACTACTATGATTTCACACAGGAAGAAGGACTCCCTTTGAAAAATTTATTTCCCTGAAGCTGTTCAGTCAAAAACTGTATATTGAATATGTGCTATCTGCCAAGCTCTTTGGACACTGCAGAAAACAAACCTGATATCATCAACTATGAAAACACATAGATTATTAAAAATTAGGTTATGGTCGGGGAGAACAAGATGGTGGAGGAGCAGGTGGACATGGAGTCCATCTCTCTCCATAGATACATCAGGAACACACCTTCAGACACAGAAGTGCTTGCAGAACATCAGCTGAGAGTGGACGGGAGGACCTGACCAGTGGAAAAGAATATATAGGAGCATGCAAAACTTGGTAGGACAAAGGAACTCGGAAGGAAAAACAGGAGGGTTAGTAGGACTGGACCTGCCCTCAGTGGGTGGGGCAACTGAAGCAGAGGCCCAATCCCCACATTGGGGCAACTGTCTGAGTCAGAGGAGAAACATTTAAGGCTGGGAGTGAAACAGTTGATCTGTGGCAACCTAAATGGAATGAAAATCAGACAATTCTTGCTGCAGCCATACATACCCCAGACAGGGATACAGGTTCCCTGGGAAGGCGCAGCAGTTAGGGGCTGAAATTTAGGGATTGTGGAGCAATCCCAGGGTGAGGGCTGCTGTTAACTGCAGAGAGACAAATCAAGGGGATGTGAGGGAGGAGACTGGGGTGGAAAATGTCTGTGGAGGAAAGCCAGGCAGCCATGGAAGCAAGGCAAAACTACTGAGTCATGCATAGGGGGTGGAGCCATCACCATAGCCTCTCTCTCCCCACAAGCCAGCATTGGCAGCTGAACAATAGAGAGGCTGGCCCATCAAACACCTGATGCACTGAATTACAGAGTAGGACCCCACCCAGGGTGCTCCTTTAAGAGAAGATGCACCCGAACTACAGAGTAGGACACCACTCAGGGTGTCTCTTTAAGTGCCTGACATACTGATCTACAGAGTAGGAACCCAGCCAGGGGGCCTCCTCTATGTGCTTGATGCACCAACAACAGAGAAGGACCCCAGACAAGGGATCCCTCTAAGTGCCCGAAGGGGCAGAAATACAGAGAAAGACTGGTGAAAGAGGCCTTCTCATTTCCAGCTACAAGAGTCTTGAAAAAAGACTCAGATAGGGCCATAACTGGGGCGCAGGAGTTATGTCCATGTCCTGCACACTTTGTGCAACCAGGGTCTCCACAAGCCAAGCAGTTTCACCACCTTCACACTCAACTCTCACTGGGGCAGAGCTGCCACAGGCAAAAAAAAAAAAATCTTGTGTCTATACATGCAGGGTCACTTTGGTCGTGTCCAACTCTTTGTGGCCCTGTAGACTGTGGCCTGCCAGGCTTCTCTGTCAGAGTGGTTCTCTAGGCAAGAATACTGGAGCATATTGGCCAATACTGATTGCTATACCCTTCTAGAGCATTGTATTTCCTGCTGCCCTAGCCACCAACTCCCCGGAGCACCTGGTGCTGCCAGAACCACTGCGACCCAAGCAGCTGAACCACCTCCACACCTGGGCCTCACAGGGGCAAACCCAAATCCTCCAAGGCAGCCTCAGGAGCAAACCCCAGTGGATGACCCCCATCCAGAGGTGGAAATAAAACCATAATTGAAACTCAGGGGCAGTGTGGCTAAGGAAGAAGACCCAAAACCTTCCCACCAGCTGTACAAGATGCAGATTAAATTTCCACAATCAACTAGGCAGACTCTGTGTCTACGGAATATATTAAAGGACTTTGAGAGCTCCCACAAAGGAAAACACACTAGTTCTGATAGCTGTGGACATTGGAGGCAAGAACACACAGGAGTAGGACCAGATTAGATTCTGAGCTGCCCCCACAGCAGGTCCAGAGATCAGCACAGTGTTGGAGGGCATCGTAGGGAGGTGAGGTGGACTGCGATTCCCAGAGAGGGAAAGGACTCTGACAGCAGTGACTCAGGAAAAACACTTATCATTCTTATGTTTTCACTTGTCCTATAGACTTTTTTGGATTTGTTTGTTTGTTTTTCCCCTTCTGTTGTAGTTGTCTATTTTATTGGCATTATGAAATCTAATTAAATTTTTGAGCTTTTTTTTCACTAAGTCACATTTTTTGTTGTCATAAACCTCTGCCTCTATGTTGGGCTTTTGCAGTTCTGTGGAGTTTTTCTTCTCTTTTTTTAAATTTTTTACACCTATTATTATTTTTCTACATTTATTCCTTTGTTTGCTTTTCCTACTATTCTGTTCCCCTTGCAGCTAATCTTCAATGTGTATAAATCATCTTTATCTACTTCTATTCAACTTTGCATACCTATTCTTTCTTTCTTTCCTTTCCTCTCAACATATTTATTAGTTTTATTTTCATTGCTTTATTCCCCAATTGACACCTTGCTTTAGTTTTGTTTTCCAGTTTGTGCTTTAGTTAGTATTGTTCTTAACTGGTAGATATAATTTTTGGTTTCCTTTGTTTGTCAGGTCAATCTATTGTACTTTATTTTTGCTGGACTGTTTTGATTTTGCTTATAGGTGTGTGTATATATATGTGTGTGTGTATATTTGTCATACTTTTTATTGTTATAAACCTCTGCCTCTAATTGGGCTTTTGCAGTTGTGTGGAGTTTTCCTTTTATTTTTATTTTTTTCTCCTTTCTTTCTTCTTCCTTTTTTTTTCTTTTCTCTTTTTTACAATTTTAATTTTTAATTTTTTAAACCTATTATATTTTTTCTACATTTATTCCTTTGGTTGCCTTTTCCACTGTTCTTTCCCCCTTGAAGTTGATCTCTAATGTATATGAATCTTCTTCATCTACCTCTATTTAACTTTGCGTATCTGTTCTTGCTTCCTTTTCTTTCTTTCCTTTCCTTTCAACATATTTGTTAGTCTTGTTTTCATCATTTTATTCCCCATTTGGCACCTTGCTTTAGTTTTGTTTTCCAGTTTGTGCTTTAGTTAGTTTTATTCTTAACTGGTAAACATAATTTTTGATTTCCTTTGTTCACTGGGTCAATCGACTGTACTGTATTTTTGTTGGACTGTTTTGACTTTGCTTATGGGTGTATATGTATATGTGTATATTCCATTGTTTTAATTATTATTTGCCTGATTTTGTAACTGCCATTTGCCTGGGGTTCCCCTTTGGTTTCTCATTTTTGGGTATTTGTTTTAATCTCACTTGATGCCATAACAAACCATTTGTGGAATCTTCATTCCTGACCAGAGATCAAGTCTTGAATCTTTATAATAGGAACAGACTCCAAGACCCTAGGCTACCAGAGAACTAACCCTGCTGCTGCTGCTGCTGCTAAGTCGCTTCAGTCGTGTTCGACTCTGTGTGACCCCATAGATGGCAGACCACTAGGCTCCCCCATCCCTGGGATTCTCCAGGCGAGAACACTGGAGTGGGTTGCCATTTCCTTCTCCAATGCATGAAAGTGAAAAGCGCAAGTGAAGTTGCTCAGTCGTGTCTGACTCTTAGTGACCCCATGGACTGTAGCCCACCAGGTTCCTCCATCCACGGGATTTTCCAGGCAAGAGTACTGGAGTGGGATGCCATTGCCTTCTTCGGAGAACTAACCCTAGGGAGTATCAAATAGTGAGAACTCACACAAAGGAAACCACTGGAATACAAGACTCGACATCACCCAACCACCAGTAGAACCCTGTGCAGGACACCTCATCTAAACAACAAAACAAAAATACAAACCCAGTCATCAGCAGACAAGATTACCACCTCAGTCAGCCTTGCCCATCAGAGGAAAAACAAACAAACAAAAAAACTCAGGACAAATCTCACCCTATATGAAACTTACACAAACCACTGGACCAACCTTAGGAGGGCAGAAACCAAAAGGAAGAAAACATTTAACCCTGAAGCCTGGGAAAAGGAGACCTCAAACACAATAAGTTAAAAAAAAATAATGAAAAGGCAGAGAAATACTACACAAATGAAGGAACAAATTAGAAACACAGAAGTCCAAATAAATGAAGAGGAAATAGGCAAACTACCTGAAAAAGAATTCAGAATAATGATAATAAAGATTAAAAACCTTGAAAAAAATGGAGAAAAAGCAAGAATCAATTAACAAAGACCTATAAGAATTAAAGAATAAACATACAGAGACAAATAACACAATTACTGAAATTAAAAATACTCTGGAAGGAATCAATAGCAGAGTGTCTGAAGCAGAAGAACAAATCAGGGAGCTGGAAGATAGAATGGTGGAAATAACTTCTGAAGAGCAGAATAAAGTAAAAAGAATGAAAAGAATTGATGATCATCTCAGAGACCTCTGGGACAATATCAAATGCACCAACATTCAAATTATAGGGGTCCCAGAAGAAGAAGAGAAAAAGAAAGGTTATGAGAAAAATTTTGAAGAGACTATAGTTGAAAATTTCCCCAATATGGAAAAGGAAATAGTCAATCAAGTCCAAGAGGCACAGTCCCATGTAGGATAAACCCAAGGAGAAACACAGCAAGACACATACTAATCAAACTAACAAAGACTAAACACAAACAAAGAATATTAAAAGCAGCGAGGGAAAAGCAACAAGTAACATAGAAGGGAAGCCCCATATGTTTAAGAGCTGATCTTTCAGCAGAGATTCTGCAGGCCAGAAGGGAATGGCAGGATATATTTAAGTATTGAAAGAGAAAAATCTACAACCAAGATTATTGTGCCCAGCAAGAATTTCATTCAAAAATGATGGAGAAATAAAAAGCTTTTCAGACAAGCAAAAGTTAAAGAGAATTCAGTACCACCAAACAAGCTTTGCAATAAATGTTAAAGGGACTTATATAGTGAAGAAACACAAGAGAAGAAAAAGATCTACAAAATCAACTCCAAACAATTAAAAAAAAATGGCAATAGGAACATGAATATCAATATTTACTTTAAATGTAAATGGATTAAATGTTCCAACCAAAAGACACAGACTGGCTGAATGGATACAAAAACAAGATATATATATATATATATATATACACACACACACATACATATATATATATATACATATATATATGCTGTCTACTTCAGACCTAAAGACACATACAGACTGAAAGTGAGAGGATGGAAAAATATATTCCATGCAAATGGGAAGTAAAAGAAAGCTGGAGTAACAATTCTCATATTAGACAAAATAGATCTTAAAATGAAGATTACAAGAGATAAGGAAGGATACTACATAATAAACAAGGGATCAGTCCAAGAGGAAGACATAACAATGCACCCAACAAAGAAGCACCTCAATACATAAGACAAACACTAACAGACATAAAACCGGAAATTGATGGTAGCACAATAATAATAGGAGACTTTAACACCCCACTCACACCAATGGGCAGATCATCAAAACAGAAAATTAATAAGGAAACACAAGTTTTAAATGATACATTAGATAAGATGGGTCTCATTGATATCTTCAGGACATTCCATCTAAATGCAGAATACACCTTCTTCCCAAGTGCACATGGAAGATTCTCCAGGATAGATCAAATCTAGGGTCACAAATCAAACCTCAGTAAATTAAAGAAAATTGAAATCATATCAAGCATCTTCTCTGACTACAACGCTATGAGACTAGATATCAGTTACAAGAAGAAAAACTGTAAGAAACACAAACACATGGAGATTAAATAATACATTTTTAAATAACCAACAGGTTACTGAAGAAATCAAAAGGGAAATTAAAAAAATTTCTAGAAAAAAATGACAATGAAAACATGACAACTCAAAACCTATGGGATACAGCAAAAGAAGTTCTAAGAAGGAAGTTTATAGCAATACAATCCTACCTCAAGGAACAAGAAAAATGTCGAATAGAAAATCTAACTTTACACCTAAAACAATTGGAAAAATAAGAAAAAAAGCCCCCTAAATTATCAGAAGGAAAGAAATCATAAAGATCCAAGCAGAAATAAGGGAAAAATAAATGAAAGAAACAATAGTAGAGATTAGTAAAACTAAAAGCTGGTTATTTGAGAAGATAAACAAAATTGACAAACCTTTGGCAAGACTCATCAAGAAAAAAAGAGAGAAGAATCAAATCAACAAAATTAGAAATGAAAAAGGAGAGGATACAATAGGCAATGTAGAAATGCAAAGGATTATAAGACTATTATGAACAACTATATGGCAATAAAATGGATAACCTGGAAGAAATGGACAGATTCTTAGAAAAGTTCAATCTTCCAAGACTGAACCAGGAAGAAATAGAAATTATGAACAAACCAAATAAAATCACTTAAATTGAAGTTGTGATAAAAAATCTCCCAAAAAACAAAATCCCAGGACCAGATGGCTTCACAGGAGAATTCTATCAAACATTTAGAGAAGAGCTAATGTCTATCCTTCTAAAACTCTTTCAAAAAATTGCAGAGGAAGGAACACTTCCAAACTCATTCTATGAGGCATCCATTACCCTGATACCAAAATCAAAGATAACACACGAAAAGAAAACTACAGGCCAATATCACTGATGAACATAGATGTGAAAATCCTCAACAAAATTTTAGCCAACAGAATTCATCAATACATCAAAAAGCTCATACACCATGGTCAAGTTGGGTTTATTCCAGGGATACAAGGATTCTTCAATAATCAAATCAATCAATGTGATATACTGTATTAACAAATTAAAAGATAAACACCATACAAAAATCCCAACAGATGGTGAAAAAGCCTTTGACAAAGCTCAGCACCCATCTATGATTAAAACTCCTCAAAAAATGGGCATAGAAGGAACCAACTTCAACATAGTAAAGGCCATATATGATAAGCCTACAGCAAACATTATTCTCAATGGTGAAAAACTGAAAGCATTCCCCCTAAGATCAGGAACAAGACAAGGGTGTCCACTTTCACCACTATTATTCAACATACTTCTGGATATCCAAACACAAAAATAAGAGAGGAAAAAGAAATAAAGGAATCTAGATTGGAAAAAAAGAAGTAAAGCTCTCACTGTTTGCAGATGACATGATACTCTACATAGGAAACCCTAAAGATAGTATCAGAAAATTATTAGAACTAATAAGTGAATTTAGAAAAGTTGCAGGATATAAAATCAGTACACAGATATCACTTTCATTTCTATACACTAACAATGAAAAATCAGAAAGAGAAATTAAGGAATCAATCCCATTCACCATTGCAACAAAAAGAATTAAATATCTAGGAATAAACT
Organism: Bos indicus x Bos taurus; assembly: GCF_003369695.1. Taxonomy (NCBI): domain Eukaryota; kingdom Metazoa; phylum Chordata; class Mammalia; order Artiodactyla; family Bovidae; genus Bos; species Bos indicus x Bos taurus. Next base: position 2,051,114 of record NC_040081.1, on the reverse strand, counting down.
TACCTAAGGAGACAAAAGAACTGTACACAGAAAATTATAAGACAGTAGTGAAAGAAATCAAAGATGACATAAACAAATTGAGAGACATTGCATGTTCCTGGGTAGGAAGAATCAGTATTGTGAAGATGACTATACTACCAAACACAATCTACAGATTCAACGCGATCCCTATCAAATTACCAATGGCATTTTTCACAGAACTAGAACAAAAATTTTTGCAATTCATATGGTAACACAAAAGACCCTGAATAGCCAAGCAGTCTTGAGAAAGAAGAATGGAACTTCAGGAATCAACCTTCCCTGACTTCAGATTATACTACGAAACTACAGTCATCAAGACAGTATGGTACTGGAACAAAAACATAAATATAGACCAATAGAACAAGATAGAAAGCCCAGAAATAAACCCATACACCTATGGGTACTTTATTTTTGACAAAGGAGGCAAGAATATACAATGGGACAAAGATAGCCTCTTCAGTAAATGGTGCTGGGAAAACTGGACAGCTCCATGTAAAAGAATGAAATTAGAACACTTCCTAATGCCATACACAAAGATAAACTCAAAATGGATTAAAGACCTAAATGTAAGACCAGAAACTATAAAACTCTTAGAGGAAAACAAAGGCAGAACACTTGATGACATAAATCAAAGTAAGATCCTCTATGACCCATCTCCTAGAGTAACAGAAATAAAAACAAAAGTAAACAAGTGGGACCTGATTAAAGTTAAAAGCTTTCTCACAGCAAAGGAAACTATAAGCAAGGTGAAAGACAACCCTCAGAATGGGAAAAAAATAATAGCAAATGAAACAACTGACAAAGGATTAATTTTCAAAATTTACAAGCAGATCATACAACTGAATACCAGAAAAACAACCCAATCAAAAAGTGGGAAGAAGACCTAAACAGACATTTCCCCAAAGAAGACATACAGATGGCTAACAAACACATGAAAAGCTGCTCAACATTGCTCATTATTAGAGAAATGCAAATCAAAACTACAATGAGATATCACCTCACACCAGTCAGAATAGCCATCATGAAAAAGTCTACAAAAAATAAATGCTGGAGAGGGTGTGGAGAAAAGGGAACACTCTTGCAGTTGATGGGAATTTAAATATACATTTACAGCCACTATGGAAGACAGTACGGAGATTCCTTAAAAAACTAGGAATAAAACCACCAAATGACCCATCAATCCCACTCCTAGGCATATGCCCTGAGGAAACCAAAATTGAAAACGACACATGGACCCCACAGTTCACTGCAGCACTATTTACAATAGAAAGAATATGGAAACAACCTACATGTCCATGAACAGATGAATGGATAAAGAAGTTGTGGTATATATACACAATATTACTCAGCCATAAAAGGAACAACTTTGAGGCACTTCTAATGAGGTGGATGAACCTAGACCCTATTATACAGAGTGAAGTAAGTCAGAAAGAGAAAGATAAATATCATATACTAATGCATATATACAGAATCTAGAAAAATGGTACTGAAGAATTTATTTACAGGGCAGCAATGGAGAAACAGACATAGAGAATAGACTTATGGACATGGGGAGGGGGAGGAGAGGGTGAAGTGTATGGAAAGAGTAACATGGAAACTTAATATTACCATATGTAAAATAGCCAATAGGAATTTACTCTATGGCTCAGGGAACTCAATCAGGGGCTCTGTATCAACCTAGAGTGGTGGGATGGGGAGGGAGATGAGAGTGTGGTTGAAAAGGGAGGGGATACATGTATACCTATGGCTGATTCATGTTGAGGTTTGACAGAAAACAGCAAAGTTCTGTAAAGAAATTATCCTCCAATAAAAATAAATACATTAAAAAAATTAGGATATGCTGACTGAATTACTATTCTGTGCACCTGAAACTAATACAATATAATAAATTAACAATATTGCAATAAAAGTTTTAAAAGATGATATGGAAGTGAAGGGGTCCTGAGTGTTGGTTAGGGAATCACAAAGTTTTCCCCAAAGGAATGACATCTAAATTAAGAAGAAATGATTAGAATTAATCTGGTGAAGTGAAGATCAGATAATATGAAGGCATTCCTGAAAGGTGAGAGTGTGGCTCTTTCAGAGACCTGAAGACCGACCAGCATGAGTAGGTCATTTTTAACAATGCTGTTGAAGCTGAGGAGGCTGGTCTGACAGATCATTCACACCCTTGTAAATTCTATTAAAGATTGTGAACTCACCACAGACGGTAACTAAGAAGCTATTGAAAAGTTTCAAGCATAAGCTAACATAATTTTTTAATGTACATTTTCTATGTAAAAAAAGGCAGAATCTTTCCCATTCTACAAGTGTGGGCATGATGGCATGATGATTTAAATTTCCTTTAAGTTGTCGAGTACTAACAGCGACACTTTCTCTGCATGAGGCTTTGATGAGGGTGGGTGGAGTGGGTAGTGGGTAGAGTATCCTTGTGGGACTAAATACCAGGAAGAAACAAGGAAGAAGGGGCTTAGAAGCGGCTTCTGCTTTGTGGTTCTGACTGAGACCGGTCCTGCTTGTTCATGTCTGAAGCGGCAGGAGTGCAAGTTCATATTCCTGTCTTACACAGGGACCCTGGTGCTCAGGCTGGTCCATCTACAGCCTTTAGAGATGTCATTCAATTTCCAAGCATCTCAGTCACCCCCCCTGAGAATGGTACCCAGATCCTCTCTGGCTTTGAGAAGATTTTCACTGCTAATATCTTGGTGTGATTGTCCTGTGCTCAGACATCATGTGAATGACCAATGGAAATATGCAGCTATTTAATGTTAGTCTGTGTATAGTTCACTAATGCTTGAAAAAACACTCAGACTGAGCCTGGACTTCCCTCCCACATTTCAGTGATGTGACTCATGTTGTCTGCTCAATAGCTGATCCAGGGCTACTAAAAACAGCCTGCCTATAATTGAACTCATTGTCTTTCCCAATTTAGCTGGCCTCTGACCCTTCTATTTTTGTCAGTAGCACCAGCTTTTACTACCTCCCAAGGTCCAAGATCTGGAGTCATCCTTGACTCCTGTAGGGTCTGCCCTTACCAATGCCAAGCATTCAGTTGTTCCTGATGACCTGGCAGGGGGATCCTGCCCACCTGAGGGGGTCCTGCTCACCCTGCCCCAAGGGCCCAGATGCCCACCAGGCCTCTCTACCAGGCTAGCTTCTCGTTTCCTTAGTTCCAACCCCAGCTCTTAAGGGGCTCCCAGGTTGTGGCAGCTTCCAGCAATTTCCATTTTTTCAAATTCCTGCAGTATTTCTTTTCTAAAATCTTGAACTTTTATCTTTTCAAGTGTACATTCAACTTCTGTCACTAGTTAATAGGCCACTTAAGTGAAGAATCAAGTCTTTCTGTCACTTTTTATCCTCAGCTCCCAGTATAATATATGGCCCATAGGATTTGCTTAGTGGGTATATTTTGACAATAACCCACAGCAAGAAATAACTATAGGCCCATTGATATCACTTTATTAATAGGAGTCTATGTTAAATATTCTTTTTCTCCAGAGCAGTGCTTTTAACTTTGGAGAACCAGCCACTACAACTCTAATTACAAGCATTCCTTTTTTCTCCAATTACCATTAAGTCTACAACTAGCTTCTTTAACTGTCTTTCATTAAATTAAATTTAATTTAATTTAATTTTAATTTGAAGTAGATTTGGGGAATGACCACAGATGTTTGCTAGTGAGGAGTTCTTAGTCTAGACTAGAAATAGTGTTTTATTCCATCCCCAGACATTGTAGCGAAGCCACACTTAAATCATAGTCAAAAGATTACGAGAAACTTGCTTGCTTCTGTATATGGGTCAAACGGTGTCACTTCTCATTTAACTCCCTTAGCGTGCTTTGCATGGCCCTCCCCACCTCTCTGACCTCATCCCCACCAGTGCCCCCTCCCTCTCCATACCCCAGCAGCAGCAGTAGCTTTCGGTTCCCCAGACCCCAGGAGCATGCTGTCTGCACACCCTTCCCTGTTCCTTCCTCGGTTAGTTCCCGTCATGCCTGGGCCACAAGCAGTTCCTCACTTCCTTAAGACAGTCCTTCTCAGATCTCCCAGCACAGATCTACTTTCCTCGTTATACACTCCTACATCACTTATCACAACTGCAATTAACTGTGAAATAGTTTGTGTTCATCTCCACCAGACAGTAAGCTCTCAGATGTCAAATGCCTGCAATAAAAGCCTGATGCACTGTAATCAATAAATGCCTGAGTGAATAAGTAAATGAGCGTTTTTTTGAACGATCCATACAATTTTCAGAGAAACAAACCATTATAATATTATTTATATCCAGAGATTAACTCTCCTTCTCGTCCTGCCCTGAATGAACATAGGAAGCTTTCTATGGGTCCTGTGATTCACATGAAAACACACACACGTTTTATAAAGTACAACTTTTGTAAAAGCAAGCCCCCAAACCAAGCATTATGCAAAAAAAAAAAAAAAAAAAAACCTTGACTTGCTGCCAAACAGAACCCAAGTAACTTAAATGATTGGGTAATAGGAACATTCAAAATATTTGTTTTGTTTCAGATTGTCTCATTGGTGCAAACTAGCTTGGGTAGTCACATTGTTTTTTTTAAACTTTAAATTATTCTGAAAATTGTATCTAGTTGGGTAAAAAGTGCAAGCAAGCAGCCTCATAGACATTAATATGAATTGTCTGCATGTTGAAATTTTTTAGTACATGGTTATCAGCAGAGTTAACATGGTTCCTTTCTCAGAAGGTCCCAGCAGCCCCACTGGTGCGTCTGTGGTGTGTTGCTGTGTCCTTTCAGTCTTGAATTACCTGCTGAGTCAGACAACTGGAGAACAAATTGCCACCAACTGCAGAGGAGACTTTCCTGATACAAAAGTCTGACCTTAATCCCCCCAAGCCTTGAATATCCACTGTCAGGGTGCTAAAAGTTCACCAGATTTTCACTAAGATCTCACACTCTCATTCGTGTTTCCTCCACAATTCTTGTGGGGACAGGACTCGTTTTGTCAATTCTTTGACCAGGATAAATCATCTTTCAGTTAAAAGAAGGGAGAAGGGGAAAGCTAACTATTTTGGAACAAATTTCAAACCCATGGATATTTGTGCATCATTTTGCCCATCCCTTTGCTCATTTTATCACCTTATATCCAATCGGACAAATAACAATATGAATAAATGTTATGTTTTGAGGGCAGGGGACACACACACATGTAACTCACAGCGGGAGGAGGTATATTTGGGGGGCATCAAATCTTTCTCTGGAGAGACTGACCTGCATGCGTGTAAATGATCAGACCCGTCATGGTCCGTGGAAGGAGGCTCCTGGAACCCCGCCTCACCAGCAGACTTGCCACCTTTGACTGCCAGCATTTCAGTGCTGAAATCTGTCCCTGAAAATCTTCTCTTGATTGTTGTTTCATTTTGCCCACACCGATGTAAGAGTTGAGGATCCCTGTGGTGGTCCCCCTCTCTGCTCTCCTGTTGCTTCCTTGAGGGTCTTTTACTGTCAGAGGACCCTCTTGACAGGGAGACACCACATCCTTCATACGTTGTGCCTTTTGCTCCATGCAAGTTTAAAGAGCAGCTCTCACAGCTGGTCAGCTTCGTGTGCTTTTTATCTTTGGATCCCAAGTGTACTAGATTGATTTCATTAGGAGCAGAAGACTCACCCAGGTTTCCGCTTGTTTTGTTATTTCTCCTTCTTCTCCGCGACAGGCGGAACTTCACTTGGGCTCTTCTCTTTGCCTGAATCCAGTGACTCTCACGGGTGGAAGATGAGTCTGAAGAATCTGTGTCGGTTTCACTGCATCGGGGCCTGGGGACGTGGGGGTGAAAGTCGCTTCTTCTCCCTCTCCCCTGTTCTTGGGCATGCTCGTACCTCTGAGCCGCCCGCCTCCTCCTTCTAGGCTTCTGTGTTACTGGTTTCTTACCAGGCTCCTGCCTAGCAGGGCTCAGCACTGTGACAGGGGTGCTGTGCTCAAGTGAGGCTCCTGACATGTCATGTGAGATGGCAGATCTAGACAAAGCAGCAGGCAAAGGATGAGGGATTGGGATGGAGAGGAAAGCCATGGGAATTGGAAAGGAGAGGACAGCCATGGGAAACAGAAAAAGAGAGAGATGAAAATGACAGCATGGACCCAAAGTTGGCAAACAAAGATCAACTGAGGGAAATGCAGTAAAGGAAAAAAAAAAAAAAATCAGACTGATATAAATTATCCACAGACAAGATAAGACAGCAGCAAGAGTCACACAGTCTCAGCATATACAACAAGAATACAAAACACTGGTCTAAAAACACCAAACAGGCTCGTTTGCTGCACACTTACCTGCAGATGTCCTGAGTGGATGGACAGACAGACAACCTTGACTGGCTCCTGGGAGCTGTCCCAGTTGTTGGACTGCTGGCCTGGAGAAACAAGTTAGACAATTTGGCATCTTGGTTCAGGTAATACATGGTCGATATCTTGCTTTTTTTCCACATATTTAAAAAATTACAACAAACGTGGCTGCCGGTCATGTTGTTCGTAAGGCAGCTCACAGGATATAGGAAGTCAGAGGGCAGGTTTTGCAAAAGTAAAACTGATTTGAGGAACTTGGAACAGCTGAGAGAGATTCTGTACCACTTTGCTGTTGCTTCATTTGTGATAGAGGAAGATGAATCCACAAGTTTCTATTCTATTTACTGTAAACTTTTGAGTGGAATGGCTCAATTTTCCTTGGAAACAAATGTGTAACTATTGAATAGCCTGTGATATAAAGGACACAACGACTATTATGTGACAAAGATGATACTAATTCAGGAAGCTTCAATAATCAAATAGCCATTAGATTGCTAGATACTGCCTGGAGTTAACATTAAGTCACTTTAAGGCCCCATGAGATGATATATTTAAAAACACTTTATAATATTTAAAAGCCTGCAGTGATTATTATTATTTTATCATGGAGGCTAATAAAAATCTGTCCATCACAGCATTATTAACCTTCATAACTTTTAACTTCATGACCAGATTAAACCTGAGAATAAGAAAGCCTGAAATTATGTAGATTGGCATACATTTCAGTCTGTTTCATGAGACTCCTATGTTTGAAACACATCATTTTCTTCATTACTTTGAATTTTCTAACCATTATATTTAGTACATGTGATGATGATAAATAAAAAACTAGACTGTGTGAAGAATTTACTGTGTGCCAGGCATGGTACTGTGGTTTATCTGCCATCTGTTTAATCTTTATAATAATCTCACAAATGGGAAAGAATAATAACTAATAGTTTTGAGGGAATATTATAGGCCAGTCACAGTTCTAAGTAATTTTCCTATGTTCATTCATTAGTACAAGAAACACATGTGGCAAATATGATAATTTTTTTTCATGTTACAGATGAGGAAACTGAGAAATCAGTGCTGCTCCTTGCTGGTAGATGGTAGAGCAGAGCTTCATGTGAGAAATTCTGCTCCTTGATCTGCTCTCATACTCAACTCACAAGGCAACCCCCTCCTGTACACAGAGGCAACCCAGGGGGTTCAACCCCAGATTTAGACCAGTCTGACTGCACAGATGAAATTGCCAGCAAGAGAAATAACAGTAAAGGTAGTAAGATTAACCCCAAATTTCAAAGTTCTAAAAGTCCCCATATTAAAGATACATACATATAAATCAACTATAAGAAAAAAAAAAAACTGCAAAAAAGCATAAGTGTGTGAAAGCTGCACAATATGCTACTGAACAACCAATGTGTCACTGAAGAAATCAAAGAAGAAAAAAAAAATACCTGGAGGCAAATGAAAATGGAAACAACCTACGCAACTCAGCAAAGACACTTCTAAGAGGAAAGTTTATTGCAATACAAGCTTACCTAGGGAAACAATTAAAAAATGTCAAATAAACAACTTATCTTTACACCTATAGGAGCTAGAAAAGGAAGAATAAGCAAAACCCAAAGTTGGCAGGAGGAAAGATATAATAAAGATCAGAGCAGAAATAAATGAACTAGAGACTTAAAAAACAATAGAAAAGATTAAACAAAAGTAATAGAAAAGATTAAACTAAGAGCTGGTTCTTTGAAATCTTTTCAAAATTGATAACTGTTTAGCCAGGATCATCAAGAAAAAAAGAGAGAGGGCACAGATCAATAAAATCAGAGAGGGAAAAGTAAAACTATAGTCAACACCACAGAAATACAGAGGATCATTAGAGACTACTATGAACAACCACAGGCTTATCAAATGGACAGACAACCTAGAAGAAAGGGACAAATTCTTAGTAATGTATAGTCTAAAAAACTAGTGAATATAACAAAAAATAAACAGATTCACAGATATAGGAGACAAACTAGTCGTTATCAGTGTGGGGAGGGAACAGGGGAGGGACAAAATGAGAGCAGGGGTTAACAAGTACAAGCTGTTATGTATAAAATAAGAAAGTTGCAAGAATATACTGTACAACACATGAAATACAGCCAATATTTTATAAGAACTATGAATGTAGTGAAACTTAAAACATTCTGAGTCACTATGCTGTGCACTTGTAACTCACACAATATCATACATCAAACACACTGCAGTGAAAAAAGATAAAAAAAAAAAAAAGGAAGACAATAAACATATCTGATTGTGGGGTCCAGAGGAAAACAAACGAATTCTAAGTCAAGAGGTTAGAAGAACTTCAAGAGGAGGTGTGAAGGGTTGACTAATACTGCCTCTTATTCCTACTCAAGATATCAACATTTTAATTTCTGGAATTTGTAAATCTGTTTCCTTACATAACAAAGTGACTTTGCACAGGTGATTAAGTTAAGTACCTTGACATGGAGAGATGGTCCTGCATTATCCAGGTGGACCAGGTGTAAGCATGAGGATCCTTCTAAGAGGGAGGTGGAGCATTAGAGTCAGAGAGAGAAGATGAAAGGATGGAAGCAGAGGTCAAACAGAGGCATGCAGGTGTCCTCTAGAAGCTGGAAAAGGCTGGAAAACGAGCTCTCCCCTACAAGGGTCAAGAAGGAATGAGGTCCTGCTGACATCTGCAGTGTAGCTCCGTGAGACTCATGTTTGACTTCTGACCTCTAGAACTACAGGATGATACATTTGTGTGGTAATTTGTTTTAGCAGTCATAGGAAACTAATATAGGGGTAATACTCAGCTGGTTCCAAATAGGAAAAGGAGTACGTCAAGGCTGTTTATTGTCACTTATATGTAACTTATATGTAATTTTAACTTATATGCAGAGTACATCATGAGAAATGCTGGACTGGAAGAAACACAAGTTGGAATCAAGATTGCCGGGAGAAATATCAATAACCTCAGATATGCAGATGACACCACGCTTATGGCAGAAAGTGAAGAGGAACTAAAAAGCCTCTTGATGAAAGTGAAAGTGGAGAGTGAAAAAGTTGGCTTAAAGCTCAACATTCAGAAAACGAAGATCATGGCATCTGGTCCCATCACTTCATGCGGAATAGATGGGGAAACAGTGGAAACAGTGTCAGACTTTATTTTTTGGGGCTCCAAAATCACTGTAGATGGTGACTGCAGCCACGAAATGAAAAGTCGCTTACTCCTTGGAAGGAAAGTTATGACCAACCTAGATAGCATATTCAAAAGCAGAGACAGCAAAAGAGACACTGATGTATAGAACAGTCATATGGACTCTGTTGGAGAGGGAGAGGGTGGGAAGATTTGGGAGAATGGCATTGAAACATGTATAATATCATGTATGAAACGAGTTGCCAGTCCAGGTTCGATGCATGATACTGGATGCTTGGCGCTGGTGCACTGGGATGACCCAGAGGGATAGTATGGGGAGGGAGGAGGGAGGAGGGTTCAGGATGGGGAACACATGTATACCTGTGGTGGATTCATTTCGATATTTGGCAAAACTAATACAATTTTGTAAAGTTTAAAAATAAAATAAAATTTAAAAATTAAAAAAAAAAAAACAGAGACATTACTTTGCCAACAAAGGTCCATCTAGTCAAGGCTATGGTTTTCCCTGTGGTCATGTATGGATGTGAGATTTGGACAGTGAAGAAGGCTGAGCGCGGAAGAATTGATGCCTTTGAACTGTGGTGTTGGAGAAGACTCTTGAGAGTCCCTTGGACTGCAAAGATCCAACCAGTCCATTCTGAAGGAGATCAGCCCTGGGATTTCTTTGGAAGGAATGATGCTAAAGCTGAAACTCCAGTACTTTGGCCACTTCATGCGAAGAGTTGACTCATTGAGAAAGACTCTGATGCTGGGAGGGATTGGGGGCAGGAGGAGAAGGGGATGACAGAGGATGAGATGGTTGGATGGCACCACTGACTCAATGGACGTGAGTCTCAGTGAACTCTGGGAGTTGGTGATGGACAGGGAGGCCTGGCGTGCTGCAATTCATGGGGTCGCAAAGAGTCAGACACGACTGAGTGACTGAACTGAACTGAACTGAACTGAAGCAAAAAGGAAAGTAGGAGTTATTAAAGAAGAGATTAAAAACATTCTGAGGCAGAAGAAGCCATGTGCCCACAGGGGAGCGTTGCATCCTCCACATGTTCCAATAGACTGATGTGCACACTTTGTTCTTATTAAGTTTATTTTATTGAAGTATAGGGCCTTCCCTGGTGACTCAGTGGTAAAGAATCTGCCTGCAATGCAGGAGAACTGAATTTGATTCCTGGATCGGGAAGATCCCCTGAGGAGGGAATGGCAACCCACTCCAGTACTCTTGCCTGGAAAATCACATGGACAGAGGAGCCTAGCAGTCTACAGTCCCTGGGTTTGCAAAGAGTCAGACACAACTGACTGACAAATACACACATTGAAGCATCAGTTCAGTTCAGTCTCTCAGTCTCTTTGCGACCCCATGGACTGCAGCATGCCAGGCTTCCCTGTCCATCACCAACTCCCGGAGCTTGATCAAACTCATGTACACTGAGTCAGTGATGCCATCCAACCATCTTATCCTCTGTTGTTGCCTTCTCCTCCTGCCTTCAATCTTTCCCAGCATCAGGGTCTTTTCCAATGAGTCAGTTCTTTTCATTAGGTGGCTGAAGTATTGGAGCTTCAGGTTCAGCACCAGTCCTTCCAATAAATATTTAAGACTGATCTCCTTCAGGATGGACTGGTTGGATCTCTTTGCAGTCCAAGGGACTCTCAAGAGTCTTCTCCAGCACCACAGTTCAAAAGCATCAATTCTTCGCCACTCAGCTTTCTTTATAGTCTGCCTCTTACATCCATACATGACTACTGGGAAAACCATAGCTTTGACTAGATGGACCTTTGTTGGCAAGGTAATGTCTCTGCTTTTTAGCATGCTGTCTAGGTTGGTCATAGCTTTTCTTCCAAGGAGCAAGTGTCTTTTAGCTTCATGGTTGCAGTCACTATCTGCAGTGATTTTGGAGCCCCCCAAAATAAAGTCTTTTACTGTTTCTATTGTTTGCCTACCTATTTGCCATGAAATGATGGAACCAGATGCCATGATCTTAGTTTTTTGAATTTTAGGTCAGCTTTTTCATTCTTTCACTTTCATCAAGAGGCTCTTCAGTTCCTCTTCGCTTTCTGCCATAAGGGTGGTGTTATATGCATATCTGAAGTTATTGATATTTCTCCTGGCAATCTTGATTCCTGTTTGTGCTTCATCCAGCCCAGCATTTTGCATGATGTACTTTGCATATAAGTTAAATAAGCAGGGTGACAATATACAGTCTTGATGTACTCCTTTCTCAATTTGGAACTAGTTCATTGTTCCATTTCTGGTTCTGACTGTTGCTTCTTGATCTGCATACAGATTTCTCAGGAGGCAGATAAGATGGTGTGGTATTCCCATCTCTTTAGGAATTTTCCAGTTTGTTGTGCTTCACACAGTCCACGTTGTGTGTGATCCACACAAACAAACACTGAATTATAGTTGATTTATAATGTGTTAATTTCTGCTGTACAGCAAAGTGATTCATATTATATAAAATTCTTTTCCTTTGTGGTTTATTGTAGGATATTGAATATCTTTCTCTACTATGTGATAGGACCTTGTTGTTTATCCATTTTATAAATAACAGTTTGCATATGTTAATCCCAGACTCTCAGTCCTTCCCTCTCCCACCCCGCCTTTTCTTGGCAACCACAGGTCTGTTCTCTATGTCTGTGAGCTGGTTTCTGTTTCATGGATAAGTTCATTTGTGTCATGTATTAGGTTCCACATGTAAATGATATCATATGGCATTTGTTTTTCTCTTTCTGGAAAGAGATTTACTTCACTTAGTGGATTATCTCTCCGTCTATCCATGTTGCTATAAATGGCATTATTTCATTCTTTTTTATGGCTGAGTACTAGTCTATTGTGTATACCAATGTATTTCATTCTTCTTTATGGTTGAGTGGTATTCCAGTGTGTATACCACTTCTTTGTCCATTTATCTGTCAATGGACATTTTGGTTGTTTCCATGTCTTGGTTATTGTGAATAGTTCTGCTCTGAAAATAGAGCTCCATGTATCTTTTGAATTAGCATTTTGTCTGGATACATGCCCAGGAGGGGGGTTACTGGATCATATGGCAACTCTATTTTTAGTTTTTTTGGGGGAACTTCTGTACTATTTTCCATAGTAGCTGCACCAATTTACATCCCCACCAACAGTGTAGGAGGGCTCCCTTTTCTCCACACCCTTTTAAACATTCGTTATTTGTAACATCTGCATACTTTCGACTTTTAATTTTCTGAGACTTTTCCATCAATTCATGAACACTGTGTATTTTTAACGTCTTTGAATGTCATCTTTGGACACCAGTCCACGTTTGGTGATCTCCTTTAATATTTGTATCAAAACTAACTTATTTAAAGTTTTAAATTTAGATCAACTTCATATCTGTACCCATCGAAAGCATAACCAGGTTTTGTAAAATATAAGCATTTTTCTGTACTTGAAGCAGTAAATTTTGTTAGAATGTGTACCATTTATTCCACATACAGCAAGTGAGTTTAGTAGGAATCTCTACATACAGCAGACACTGAATAAAGACCACATATGTGAAGTTTGCTCCTCATTCTTTTTGAAAAACAGCAACACAACCCCAAAGTGACTCCCAACCATTGATAATGTGACTATAAATGTGGATCACAATATGATGACCATCATAATGGGTATCCATGGCTACTTAATGGTATGTTAAAGCCAATTCCATGAGACTGCACAAAGATCTTGAAATAGACATCATCATGATAAAACACATTTTATAACCTCACAGTTCTGGGCAAATGCATGTTCTGCAATGGGAAAGTTATTTATCAACAAATAATAATGCCAAACATTAAAAAAGATACAGCTTTCCTTTGGAGAGGTTTGGCTTCAGCATGATACTGACTCGAATAGCATTTATGTCTACGATGCTGAAGGATTCTGAAGAGAACTAAAATCATGCTTGTTGCCCCTCAGGAGTCTTTGAATAGCTCACATCTGGTTTTAGTTTATATATGTTCAGTGGGCCAGTGTCTCCTGCTGGAGCAGATGCTGCCATGCCTCCTGGGACCCTTACCCGACCCTGAGTTCACTTGCCCGTGGACTGCTTCCCACTTGCACTCTCTGCCCTGGGTTTTTCCTGATAGCACGTGCACTTGCTGGGTTGCACATGGGCATAGCCTAGGAGTGTGGAATAAATCAAACTGCTGGAGGACAGCTCTCAGATTGGAGTCAATGCATAAATGCCCTGCTTTTTCATCTTCCCGGGGCAGTGCTGAAGTGACTTCCAGAGTCTCTCAAAACGTTCCAAGCTGGATGAAAACTCATGAGTTGTCCCCAGCACATCAACACACTGTTTATTGGCATTTCCCCTTTCTCTGTCTTACTTTTCTCATGCATTATCTACTTTCCAGGATCCCCTCCCCGCAAAACTACCTGCACCCAACAAAGACACCACCAAAATTGACTGGAATCTACTTGACCAGCTAATTGATATGAAATTAATATCAGCTTGTGTCACTTTTGATTCATTTGCTCAGCGAAAATTAATAAGGATCTATCAAGTAATAAACACGATCGTGAGTTCTGGGATTAAGAAACAGATGGTATTCTGATAGGGCTTCTTATTTAGTGGGAAAGAGGTGTAAGTGAACAGGTGATTTTAATATAGTCTAGGATGTCCTGAGAGTGTGGTAGTGTGAATTCTGGTGAAGGAAGGGTACCGAATGCAAGATGGAACAGAGATATAAAGTAAGCGCCCCAGGGGAGATGACAGGTTACCTCAAAAGGGCTGAGTTGGTGATGGGGGTAAGCAGCCCACACTGGGAGAAACGTGCTTTAGAGCAGAGTGGGGAGATCAGGGAACCACAGAAAGTTTGGTGATGGTTGGACGGAGGGTGGTGAGTGAGATAGGAAGTGATAAAATTCAGGAGAGAAGAGCAGAGAGGTGTCCCACATGCCACATTGAAATGTTTGAATTGTACCCTTAAACAAATGGAAAGTCACTGAGAGCTGGTCATTAGCAAAAGGAAATGATTAAATTGGGGCACTAGAAAGCTCACTATGGCAGCTGAGAACTGGAAGATCCAGAACTGATCATCAACAGGCAGAAGAATTAGGATTCAGTATATCCAAGATTTGACAGGGAAAGAGGAGAGGAAAATCTTAAGAAATACCATTCCAAGTAGATGCTTTATTTTTAAACATAATAAAATTATTTGAAATATCAGCTGAACAAAGTAACATGGGGAAACATCTAGGAATATACTTTTTAAAAAGCTACATGAAATCAGAGGACATTTACCAAATATCAAAACACAGTATGAATTTTCAGAAATAAGAATATGTGGCTAGCAAAGATACATCATGGAGAATGCAATGGCACCCCACTCCAGTACTGTTGCCTGGAAAATCCCATGGACGGAGGAGCCTGGTAGGCTGCAGTCCATGGGGTCGCTAAGAGTCGGACACAACTAAGCGACTTCACTTTTCACTTTCCACTTTCATGCATTGGAGAAGGAAATGGCAACCCACTCCAGTGTTCTTGCCTGGAGAATCCCTTGGATGGAGAAGCCTGGTAGGCTGCAGTCCATGGGGTCACACAGAATCGGACACGACTGAAGCGACTTAGCAAAAAAGATACATCATAAAAACAGAAATCTATCCACCTATCATCACCATCTGTCAATTATCTATTTGCTATCTATCTGTCTGTCTATCATCATCACCTGTCTTAGGAAGTCAAGAGATACCTAGAGTAACAGGCAAGTTTGGCCTGGGAGTACAAAATGAAGCCTGGCAAAGGCTAACACAGTTTTGACAAGAGAATGCGCTAGTCATAGCAAACACCCTATTCCAATGACACAAAAAATGAATCTACATATGGACATCACCAGATGGAATACTGAAATCAGAATTATTATGTTTTTTTTTGCAGCAAAAGATGGAGAAGTTCTATACAGTCAGCAAAAACAAGACCTGGGGCTGATTGTGGCTGAGATAATGAGGGCTTTATTGCAAAATTCAGGCATAAATTGAAGAAAGTAGGGAAAACCAAAAGACAATTCAGGTATGAACTAAATAAAATCCTTTATGATTATACAGTGGAAGTGACAAATAGATTCAAGGGATTAGATTTGATAGAATGCCTGAAGAACTATGGATGGAGGTTCATAACATGGTACAGGAAGCAGTGACAAAAACCATCCCCAAGAAGAAGAAATGCAAGAAGGCAAAATGGTTGTTTGAGGAGTCCTTACAGATAGCTGAGAAATGAAGAGGAACAAAAGGCAAAGGAGAAAGGAAAAGATATGATGAACTAAATGCAGAGTTCCAAAGAATACCAAGGAGAGATAAGAAGGCCTTCCTATATGAGCAATGCAAATAGAGGAAAATGATAGAATGGGAAAGAATAGAGATCTCTTCAAGAAAATTGGAGACACCAAGGGAATATTTTCATGCAAAGATGGACACAATAAAGGACAGAAACAGAAAGAAACTAATAGAAGAAGAAGACTAAGAAGTGGCAAGAACACGCAGAAGACCTGTACAGAAAAGGTCTTAATGACCCAGATAATCACAATGGTGTTGTCACTCACCTAGAGCCAGACATCCTGAAGTGTGAAGTCAAGTGGACCTTAGGAAGCATTAGAATGAAGAAAACTAGTGGAGGTGATTGAATTCCAGCTGAGCTATTTCAAATCCTAAAAGATGATGCTGTTAAAGTGCTGCACTCAATATGTCAGCAAATTTGGAAAACTCAGCAGTGACCACAGAACTGGAAAAGGTCAGTTTTCATTCCAATTCCAAAGAAGGGCAATGCCAGACAATATTTAAGCTACCATACAAATGTGTTCATTTCAAATGCTAGCAAAGTAATCCTAAAAATCCTTCAAGCTAGGCTTCAACAGCATGTGATTCAAGAACTTCCAAATGTACAAGCTGGATTTAGAAAAGTCAGAGGAACCAGATATCAAATGGATGCAACATCTGCTGGATCATAGAAAAAGCAAGAGAATTAAAAAAAAAAAAAAGTCTACTTCTGTTTAATTGACTATGCTAAAATCTAGAACTAACATTAAAAAAAGATGTCTTTTTCATCAGAGGGGACTGGAATGCAAAAGTAGGAAGTCAAGAGGTAGCTGGAGTGACAGACAAGTTTGGCCTTGGAGTACAAAATGAAGCAGGGCAAAGGCTAACAGAATTTTGCCAATAGAACACACTATTCATAGCAAATACACTCTTCCAACAACATGAGATGACTCTACACATGAACATCACCAGATGGCCAATATGGAAATCAAATTGATTATATGCTTTGCAACCAAAGATGGAGAAGCTCTATACAGTCAGCAAAAACAAGATCAGGAGATGACTGTGGCTCAGATCATTAATTTCTTATTGCAAAATTCAGACTTAGACTGAAGAAAGTAGGGAAAACCACAAGACCATTCAGATATTAGCTAAATCAAATCCCTGTTGATAATATAGAGGAAGAGACAAATAGATTCAAGGGATTAGATCTGATAGACAGAGTGCCTGAAGAACTATGGGTGGAGGTTCGTAACATTGTACAGGAGGCAGTAATTGAAACAATCACCAAGAAGAAGAAATGCAAAAAGGCAAATGGTTGTCTGAGAAGGCCTTACAAATAGCTGAGAAAAGAAGAGAAGTGAAAGGCAAAGGAGAAAAGGGAAGATATATCCATCTGAATGGAGAGTTCCAAAGAATAACAAGGAGAGATAAGAAAGCCTTCTTATGTGAGCAATGAAAATAGAGGAAAATGATAGAATGCGAAAGACTAGAGATGTCTTCAAGAAAATTAGAGACACCAAGGGAACATTTCATGCAAAGATGGACTCAATAAAGGACAGAAATGGTATGGATCTAACAGAAGCAGAAGATATTAGGAAGAGGTGGCAAAAATACACAGAAGAACTCTACAAAAAATATCTTAATGACACAGATAACCATGATGGTGTGATCACTCACCTAGAGTCAGATATCCTGGAGTGTGAAGTCAAGTGGGCCTTAGGAAGCAGAACTAGAAACAAAGCTAGTGGAGGTGATGGAACTCCCGCTGAGCTATTTCATATTCTAAAAGATGATGCTGTTAAAGTGATGTATTCAATAAGCCAGCAAATCTGGAAAACTCAGCAGTGGCCACAAAACTGGAAAAGGTCAGTTTCCATTCAAATTCCAAAGAAAGGCAAGGCCAAAGAATGTCCAAACTACTGCACAATTGCCCTTAGTTCACATGCTAGCAAAGTAATGCTCAAAATTCTCTAAGCCAGGCTCCAACATTATGTGAACTGTGAACTTCCAGATTCAAGCTGGATTTAGAAAAGGCAGAGGAACCAGAGATCAAATCGCCAACATCCCTTGTATCATAGAAAAAGCAAGAATGTTCCAGAAGAATATCTACTTCTGCGTCACTGATTACGCTAAAGCCTTTGACTGTGTGGATCACAGCAAACTGGAAAATTCTTAAAGAGATGGGAATACCTCAACTTACCTCCTGAGAAATCTGTTATGCAGGTCAAGAAGCAATAGTTAGAACTGGACATGGAACAGTGGACTGGTTCAAAATTGGGAAAGGAGTACGTCAAGACTGCATATTGTCACCTTGCTTATTTAATTTATATGCAGAGTACATCATGTGAAATGCTGGACTGGATGAAGGACAAGCTGGAATAAAGATTGCAAGGAGAGATATCAATAACCTCAGATACATAGATGACACTACCCTTATGGCAGAAAGTGAAGATGAACTAAAGAGCCTCTTGATGAAAGTTAAAGAGGAGAGTGGAAAAGTTGGCTTAAAACTCAATATTCAAAAAGCTAAGATTGTGGCATCTGGTCCCATCACTTCATGGCAAACAGGTGGGGGAAACAATGGAAAGAGTGACAGATTTAGGGACTGAATTACAACAAGATTCTCATTAGAATCAACCCCCCCAAACAGACTTCAAAATGCACCTTTAACTTGACTTTCTACCTGTCTTGTCTTATGTGCCCAGATCCTTCATTTATGGTTCTTGGAATGATGTCTGAAATATACCACCTGCACTGAATGTCTTGTTACTAGTACTGATTTGAAGGAAACCCAAACTGAGAGATAGTTTGTACCAGAGATAGTGCTGGAAAGAAGAACCACAGGATAAAATTTAGGAGCTGGGTCACTCATGGCCGGACATAAGAGGAGACCTTCTGCTGGGAGTGAGTGCAGTGGTGATGATGCCTAGATGCCTCATGATTCCTCCGGGAAGCTGAGGTGCAGGTAGTGGGAAGCATGCAGAAGCCCAAGCGTTTGCACAGGAAGAGCCAATGGTAATTAGAAAGACACACAGTTGCGTGGCTTGGTTTCCTGCTTTGGAGGCTTCTATGAAAGACAATGGGAGGTTCAGCTGGGCCAGATAGCAACCTAAGGTGCTTTGTGTCTATCTCCAAGGTTCATTAGCCCCTAACCATTCAGGTGTGCAATTCTTGGCAACATTTTTTTTTTTTTTAAATCTCATACACTAGATTTACTTTGTTCTGGAAGATGTTAAAAGCAAACAGTTCTCTGGATGCCTAAAAGTAATGTGTAGGTTTACTGAGGTTTGTTTTCAGATATTTAAGCTAGATATAGAAAACAAACATATGTTTACCAAAGGGGAAAGAGAGCCTGGATATATCAGGACTTTGGGATTAACATATATACACTACTGTATATAAATAGATAATCAACAAGGACGAACTAGAGAGCACAGAGAACTCAATATTTATAATAACCTATAAGGGAAAAGAATCTGTGATCTTTGTGACCCAGTGGACTGCAGCATGAGGACGTGAGTCCTCCTTGTTCCTCACCATCTCCTAGAGTTCCCCCAAGTTCATGTCCACGGAGTTGGTGATGCCGTCCAACCATCTCATCCTCTGTGTCCTTCTTCTCCTTTTGCTTTCAGTCTTTCCCAGCATCAGGGACTTTCCCAATGAGTCAACTGTTCGCATCAGGTGGCCAAAGTATTGGAGCTTCAGCTTCAGCATCGGTCCTTCCAATGAGTATTCAGGGTTGATTTCTCTTAGGATTGACTGGTTTGATCTTCTTGTTCTCCAAGGGACTCTCAAGAGTCTTCTCTTGAGAGTATATATGTATGTAAATGTACATATATGTATACATACGTATATACATATATATACATTATACCTTCCTCGCCCCCCACCACCCTCTCCACAAACCTTGCTGGGGTATATAAATGGGGAGGAAACCCTGGAATGTCATCCCTGGTCTCCTCTCCTTGTCCTGCCCTTCAGTACAAGTAGTTGAAATCAAAGTGGGATTCCTATTCCTGCTACTGCTAAGTCACTTCAGTCGTGTCCGACTCTGTGTGACCCCATAGATGGCAGCCCACCAGGCTCCCCCGTCCCTGGGATTCTCCAGGCAAGAACACTGGAGTGGGTTGCCATTTCCTTCTCCAATGCATGAAAGTGAAAAGTGAAAGTGAAGTCGCTCAGTTGTGTCTGACTCTTAGCGACCCCGTGGACTGCAGCCCACAAGGCTCCCCTGCCCATGGGATTCTCCAGGCAAGAGCACTGGAGTGGGGTGCCATTAAATTTTGTTTTAGTCATTCCCCTTTCTCCCTACCCTATTTGTTGTTGTTCAGTCACTAAGTCATGTCTTGAAACTAACACAACATTGTAAATTAACTATACTTCAATAAAAAAAAAAAAAAATCAAGCAGGAGTTAGGCAGAGTGGCCTCTTGGAAGACCACAGAACCTGTCAGATTCGATTCTATGCGTAGTAGTCACAATAATAATTATAGCAACACTAATAATAATCAGAAATAGTAAATACTGGTTTATTTACCAAAGCCTTATAACATGCTTTACTTATATATATGTATCCAACATATACAACCTTGGAAAGTATGAATTATTATACTCCTTTAATAGAATGCAAAATACTAAGTCTTAAAGAATTCACAGAATTTGGTAGTGTTCTTTCCATTTCATAGGGGACTGTAGGGATTTAGGCCCATTATCCCACCCCTGGCCTCTTCCCCTTCCCCCTTTTCTGTCTCACTCTCCTTCTCCCTCATTCCTGCTGCCTAGGAAGCATTTCCCAAAGGGTACCCATACAAGTCCCTGTCCAACATCCTGCTTTTGTGTGAACAGCAGCTCAGACCCTGGATGTTTAGGGCGGGCTGTATGTCAGGTGAATGGATTGGTTGCTGCCTTCACACCTGTCAGCCTGGACCTCCTCCCACATTCCTGCAGTTGTGGGTATTCCCCATCACCTGAGCCCTCTAGTTGCAGGTCTGCTGCCTTGCTGCTGCTGCTGCTGCTGCTAAGTTGCTTCAGTCGTGTCCAACTCTGTGTGACCCCATAGATGGCAGCCCACCAGGCTCTGCCATCCCTGGGATTCTCCAGGCAAGATCACTGGAGTGGATCTGCTGCCCTGCAACCAAGTCTATTTACAAGAAATCAAGTTCCAAAACCCTGGCTCTTTCTTTAACATGGTGCAATTACTTATTCAGAGAGAAGATAAATATTCTTCTCATAGTTCTCACTGCCTGCCATTTTTCTTCATTTTATCAGTATTCCATGAGCTTTAAGATATGCCTCAAGAGAGATTCCCCAGTCATTTCCTTCATCTTATTAAAAAGGCTTCAGTGGTTCCTGATTGTCTAATAAATTAAATACAAAGAGACTTTGTTGTTGTCGGTTAGTTGCTAAGTTATATCTGACTCTTTTGCAACTCTGTGGACTGTAGCCTGCCAGGCTCCACTGTCCATGGGATTTTCCAGGCAAGAATACTGGAGTGGGTTGCCATTTCCTTCTGCAGGGGATTTCCCAACCCAGGGGTCAAATATATGTTTCCTGCATTGGCAGGAGATTCTTTACCACTGGACCACCAAGGATATAGCGCCTTGGGTTCTGCATTCCACCTACTTTTCTGGTATTTACTTTAGTCAGTACTTTCAATGCCCAGCTTCTAGAAAAGCATTTTGTTATTATTATCAAATATATCTCATACTTGAATTTCTTTTTTAATATAAATTTATTTATTTTAATTGGAGGCTAATTACTTTACAATATTGTATTGGTTTTGCCATACACTGACATGAATCTGCCACGGGTGTACATGTGTTCCCCATCCTGAACCCCCATCCTCCCTCCCTCCCTCCCCATACCATCCCTCTGGGTCATCCCAGTGCACCAGCCCTGAGCATCCTGTCATACTCAAATTTCTATATCTTTCTCTATCAGTTCAGTTCAGTTCAGTCGCTCAGTCGTGTACGACTCTTTGTGACCCCATGAACTGCAGCATGCCAGGCCTCCCTGTCCATCACCAACTCCCAGAGTTCACTCAAACTCATGTCCATCGAGTTGGTGAAACCATCCAACCATCTCATTCTCTGTTGTCCCTTTCTCCTCCTGCCTCCAATCCCTCCCAGCATCAGAGACTTTTCCAATGAGTCAACTCTTCACATGAGGTGGCCAAAATACTGGAGTTTCAGCTTTAGCATCATTCCTTCCAATGAACACCCAGGACTGATCTCCTTTAGAATGGAGTGGTTAGATCTCCTTCTAGTCCAAGGGACTCTCAAGAGTCTTCTCCAACACCACAGTTCAAAAGCATCAATTCTTCAGCACTCAGCTTTCTTCACAGTCCAGCTTTCACATCCATACATGACCACTGAAAAAACCATAGCCTTGACTAGACAGACCTTTGTTGGCAAAGTAATGTCTCTGCTTTTGAATATGCTACCTAGGTTGGTCATAACTTTCCTTCCAAGGAGTGAGCATCTTTTAACTTCATGGCTGCAGTCACCATCTGCAGTGATTTTGGAGCCCCCAAAAATAAAGTCTGACACTGTTTCCACTGTTTCCCCATCTATTTCCCATGAAGTGATGGGACCAGATGCCATGATCTTCGTTTTCTGAATGTTGAGCTTTAAGCCAACTTTTTCACTCTCCACTTTCACTTTCGTCAAGAGGCTTTTTAGTTCCTCTTCACTTTCTACCATAAGCATGGTGTCATCTGCATATCTGAGGTTACTGATATTTCTCCCAACAATCTTAATTCCAGCTTGTGCTTCTTCCAGCCCAGCATTTCTCATGATGTACTCTGCATAGAAGTTAAATAAGCAGGGTGACAATATACCGCCCTGACGTACTCCTTTTCCTATTTGGAACCAGTCTGTTCTTCCATGTCCAGTTCTAACTGTTGCTTCCTGACTTGCATACACGTTTCTCAAGAGGCAGGTTAGGTGGTCTGATATCCCCATCTCTTTCAGAATTTTCCAGAGTTTATTGTGATCCACACAGTCAAAGGCTCTGGCATAGTCAAAAAGCAGAAATAGATGTTTTTCTTTTCTTTTTTTTAATTTAATTTTTAAACTTTACATAATTGTATTAGTTTTGCCAAATATCAAAATGAATCCACCACAGGTATACATGTGCTCCCCATCCTGAACCCTCCTCCCTCCTCCCTCCCCATACCATCCCTCTGGGTCGTCCCAGTGCACTAGCCCCAAGCATCCAGTATCGTGCATCAAACCTGGACTGGCATCTCGTTTCATACATGATATTTTACATGTTTTTCTGGAACTCTCTTGCTTTTTCCATGATCCAGCAGATGTTGGCAATTTGATCTCTGGTTCCTCTGCCTTTTCTAAAACCAGCTTGAACATCAGGAAGTTCACTGTTCATGTATTGCTGAAGCCTGGCTTGGAGAATTTTGAGCATTACTTTACTAGCGTGTGAGATGAGTGCAATTGTGCGGTAGTTTGAGCATTCTTTGGCATTGCCTTTCTTTGGCATTGGAATGAAAACTGTCCTTTTCCAGTCTTGTGGCCACTGCTGAATTTTCCAAATTTGCTGGCATATTGAGTGCAGCACTTTCACAGCATCATCTTCCAGGATTTCAAATAGCTCACCTGGAATTCCATCACGTCCACTAGCTTTGTTCATAGTGATGCTTTCTAAGGCCCACTTGACTTCACATTCCAAGATGTCTGGCTCTAGGTGAGTGATCTCACCATAGTGGCTATTCTGGTCATGAAGATCTTTTTGTACAGTTCTTTGTATTATTGCCACCTCTTCTTAATATCTTCTGCTTCTGTTAGGTCCATACCATTTCTGTCCTTTATTGAGCCCATCTTTGCATGAAATGTTCCCTTGGTATCTCTAATTTTCTTGAAGCGATCTCTAGTCTTTCCCATTCTGTTGGTTTCCTCTATTCTTTGCATTGATCGCTGAGGAGGGCTTTCTTATCTCTCCTTGCTATTCTTTGGAACTTTGCATTCAGATGGGTATATCTTTCCTTTTCTCCTTTGCTTTTCACTTCTCTTCTTTTCACAGATATTTGTAAGGCCTCCCCAGACAGCCATTTTGCTTTTTTGCATTTCTTTTCCATGGCAATGGTCTTGATCCCTGTCTACTGTATAATATCATGAACCTCCGTCCATAGTTCATCAGGCACTCTATCAGATCTAGTCCCTTAAATCTATTTCTCACTTCCATTGTATAATCATAAGGAATTTGATTTAAGTCATACTTGAATGGTCTAGTGGTTTTCCCTACTTTCTTCAATTTAATTCTGAATTTGTCAATAAGGAGTTCTTGATTTGAGCCACAGTTAGTTCCTGGTCTTTTGCTGACTGTATAGAGCTTCTCCATCTTTGACTGCAAAGAATATAATCAGTCTGATTTTGTTGTTGACCATCTGGTGATGTCAATGTGTAGAGTCTTCTCTTGTGTTATTGGAAGAGGGTGTTTGCTATGGCTTGGGATTTCTTCAAGGCCCACTTAATTTTTCCAGCTTTATGCCAGCCATTTCCTTTGAACTCCAAGCACTTTTTAACTTCTTTTACGGGATCCAGCTCACTCTGATATATATTTTATCATCTGTGTTCCTTTCTAGCCATTTCCAAATTCGCACAATGTTCTTGGTTGATCTTCTTTTTGTCTTCTGTGCCAGAGTGAGAAAAGAGGCCACATCTTACTCAGTTTAGGAAACTTCATAATGTCCTGTATGCAGCAGGTGTCTAATAAACAGTTTTAGGGTTGAACTGACCTTGTTGAGTCTCATCCTGATTTTAGTGGGGATAACAGATGCCAATCACATCATAGTGATCCAAGAAGAAAGGACTTCACTCTCTTCTGGCCAAAAGCCACTTTTGTTTTGTAACAAAATAAATGAACTGAGGTCTAAGTGTTATATGGTTCCTAAGACTATTTCCATGGACTTTGGAATAAAAAATATATCAAATGCAAGATGCATATCCTATTTTCTTTTAAAGATAGGGATTTCTAGTTAGGAAAAGACATAACTATATTGTGTAGAGAAGAGTATGTCTTCCAACAGTTTGTAAGCTGGAAGAGTCTGTTTAAAAAGAAAACATGGTAATTGTGAATAATAATGAGTTAAAATCTTTTAAAAGCATGGCCCTATTCAACATCAATGAATTGCTTTAATTTGCTAGTTGGTACATTATGAGAGCTTGGTAATTTGTTCATCCCTTTAATAGGTGCAGGATGGAAATGTATTAGGGAGGGGAAGAAACAATTGGCTGGATGAGCAGAATAACATATCCTTTGAAATGAAGCATTCTTTGTAATGGATGTTTATTTCAGATGATTATATTGTACAGTGCATTCAAATAGGAAAAACAAACAGGAGCCCAGCTGCACTAATTTTATCAAAGTTATTTATATCAGAAGTATAATTAAAGGCAGTGATCTTAAATTAGGTTTTCTGAGAATCTGTTTACAGGCAATGCAAGACAATTTTTCTCTGTGGGATCTAGGCCATGATTGTAATCTGGGGGCAATGTTAAGTATTGCCACTTGGCCTTGGCATTTTGAAAATTAATTATTGTTTCAAAAGACGCTGAAATAGTTGCCTCCTGCTGCCTTGACAGGTTTAGGTCTACTTCACTAGAAGAGCCTGACAGATAATTCATGGATGTGCTAAAGAATGATTATGCATAACCATTTACAAATGGCTTCTCTTATCCAGTAATACATTAAGAATACCTTGTGAAGAGTGATTCTAGAACTTCCAACAGGAAGTATGTTGTAGAAACTGCTTTGTGAAAAAAAAAAAAAGCCTATAATATATTACTCAGCCATTAAGAAGAATGTGGTAATGCCATTTGCAGCAACATGTATGGATCTAAAAATTGTCACGCCAAGTCAGATAGAGAAGGAGAAATATCATATGGCATCCCTTATGTGCAGAATCTAAAAAGATATGATATAAATGAAATTATTTACAGAACAGAAACAGACTCCAGACTTAGAAAACAAAATTATTGTTGTCCAAATGAAGGATGGAATGAAGGGATAGACATGGGATGGACGTGTACACACTGCAGTATTTAAAGTGGATAACCAACAATGACTTACTGTATAGCACAGGGAACCCTGCTCAATGTTATGTGCCAACCTAGATGGGAGGAGGAATTTGGGGGAGAATAGATACATGTATATGTACAGCTGAGTCCCTTCACTGTTCACCTGAAACTATCACAACATTGTTAATCAGCTATACCCCAATATGAAATAGAAACTTAAAGAGAAAATCTTAACCTCTCCCCCCACCCCCAAAATAAGCCTTCACTAATTTCAGCAGTAGTTCATGAATAACATGTCCCAAAATTAACTATTAGAGGAAATATTAAACTGGCTGTAGGAAATACAAAGGGCTTGCCAGGTGATTCAGCCCTGGGAACTAAAGAACCGCCAACCGATGCAGAAAATGCAAGAAATCAGAGTTTGATCCCTGGGTCAGGAAGATTCTCTGGAGTAGGAAATGGCAATCCATTTCAGTATTTCTTGCCTGGAAAGTCCTATGGACAGAGGATCCTGGTGAGCTACAGGTCACTGGGTCCCAAAGAGTTGGACGTGACTAAGCGACTGAGCACACACACACACACACACACACAAGGAATACAAATAGTCCAAAAGCTGTCCAAA
Source organism: Bos indicus x Bos taurus (assembly GCF_003369695.1). Taxonomy (NCBI): domain Eukaryota; kingdom Metazoa; phylum Chordata; class Mammalia; order Artiodactyla; family Bovidae; genus Bos; species Bos indicus x Bos taurus. The sequence continues at coordinate 2,024,720 of NC_040081.1, read as the reverse complement.
AGACTCCTTTTGGTGGTGAAATGATACTTAAAGGTTAAACACAAATTTAGAGAATTGCGAGCTCAGCACTAGGGGTATCTTTCAAAGGTGACCTGATTTAACCCATGCATGACACTGATTATTCCCTTTGTAACATTCTCAGTAGGTGGTCATCAGGGGCCTGTTCAGCCAGTAACAGGATTAACTGGCTCCTGAGAAAGTCCCTTGCATTTCTCTAAGTATATCTTCTGACTGTATCCTCCTACTATTACATTGAAGTCAGTTTCTCTGCAGTTTCCAGCACTAATTCTTGTTTTACCCTCCAAAGCAACATAGAATTTGCTTAAATTCTGAGTCTGTCTTCTATATCAGGGGGCTTTTCCACTTGCTGATCTTCACATATTCTGTATTCCTGCATCCTTGGTGCTCTTATGCAAGTTTAGCGCATACATATGCAGTTTTATCTGTAAGTTTGGAGTATACATTTGGACCAGTGAGTAATTTTATTGGAAATGGCATGCTGGTGATAAAATCTTGTGAAGAAAGGTTTTAGATGATGATGGGACTTCACCCTTTGATATGTAATCAGTGAAGGTATTGATCAGGAGATAAAGATGATGACAACTCTTATAAAATTTGGACTATTGAAAATTGAGATTTAAAAAATTCCATTTACAATAGCACCGAAACCATAAAGTACCTACAAAGTCATCAATGGAACAGAATAGGGTCCAAAAATAGATTCACAAATATAATCAACTGATTTATATCAAAGGTGCCAAAGAAATTCGATGAAGAAAAGAATGTCTTTCAAACAAATGGTGATGGAACAAATGAGTATCCACCTGGAAGAAATGAATCTCAGTCCTTATCGTATAAAATGTTAGAAAATTATGTAAAATGATTTATTCAAAACAAACGAACAAAAAAAACTAAAGCTATGCCACTTTGAGAAGAAAATATGAAAAAAAAACTTTAAATGGGAAAAGATTTTCTAGATAAGACTCAAAAAACACAAATCATGACGTAAATTTTTGTTAAATTAGACTTTATATGAAAACTTCTGGGCTTCCCAGGTGGTGCTAGTGGTAAAGAACCTGCCTACAAGTTCAGGACATGCAAGAGATGTGGATTATATCCCTGGGTCCTGGAAGATCCCCTGGAGGAGGGAGTGGCAACCCAGTCCAGTATTCTTGCCTGGAAAATCCCCATGGATAGAGGAGCCTGGTGGGCTACAGTCCATAGGGTTAAAAGAGTCAGACATGACTGAAATGACTTAGCACCCACACACTCATGCAAAAAGGTTTTGTTCTTAGAAAGACTTTATAAAGAAAGAGAAAATTCAAAGTGAATATTGGATAAAGTATGTACAGAATTCTTAGACTCCTATAACTCAAAAATAAACAAACAATAAAGATGGGCCAAAGATTTGATCAACAACTTACAAAAAAAGGTAAATTAGTTTCCAATAAATATTTGAAAAGATGCTACCAAATCATCAATCATCAGTGAAATGAACATTAAAGCACAAAGACAGGCCACTAGATACTTATTAGGAGGGCTACAGTGAAAAATACTGACAATACCAAGTATGGGCAAGGATGTGAAGCAACAGGAACTTTTGTACATTTTTGGAGGAAATGTAAAAAGGAAAACCATTTGGTAATTTTACATAAAATTAAATATGACCTAGCTATTCTACTTAAAAGTATTTACTCCAGGGAAATGAAATCACATGTCCCTCCCCCTCAAGACTTATACACTAATGTTTATAACAGTTTTATTCATAATAAACTTAAACTGAACCTCCATTAACAGGTGAATGGATAAACAAAACATGGTATATTCATACCTCAGAACAGTTCAGTTCAGTTGCTCAGTCGTGTCCGACTCTTTGCAACCCCATGAATCGCAGCACGCCAGGCCTCCGTGTCCATCACCAACTCCCGGAGTTCACTCAGACTCATGTCCATCGAGTCAGTGATGCCACCCAGCCATCTCATCCTCTGTCATTCCCTTCTCCTCCTGCCCCCAATCCCTCCCAGCATCAGAGTCTTTTCCAATGAGTCAACTGTTCACATGAGGTGGCCAAAGTACTGGAGTTTCAGCTTTAGCATCATTCCTTCCAAAGAAATCCCAGGGCTGATCTCCTTCAGAATGGACTGGTTGGATCTCCTTGCAGTCCAAGGGACTCTCAAGAGTCTTCTCCAACACCACAGTTCAAAAGCATCAATTCTTTGGTGTTCAGCTTTCTTCACATTCCAACTCTCACATCCCTACATGACCACAGGAAAAACCATAGCCTTGACTAGAAGGACCTTTGTTGGCAAAGTAATGTCTCTGCTTTAGAATATGCTATCTAGGTTGGTCATAACTTTCCTTCCAAGGAATAAGCCTATTTTAATTTCATGGCTGCAATCACCATCTGCAGTGATTTTGGAGCCCCCCAAAATAAAGTCTGACACTGTTTCCACTGTTTCCCCATCTATTTCCCATGAAGTGATGGGACCAGATGCCATGATCTTCGTTTTCTGAATGTTGAGCTTTAAGCCAACTTTTTCATTCTCCTTTTTCACCTTCATCAAGTGGTTTTTTAGTTCCTCTTCACTTTCTGCCGTAAGGGTGGTGTCATCTGCATATCTAAGGTTATTGATATTTCTCCCAGCAATCTTGATTCCAGCTTGTGCTTCTTCCAGCCCAGCATTTCTCATGATGTACTCTGCATAGTAGTTAAATAAGCAGGGTGACAATATACATCCTTGATGTACTGCCAGGAGCCACCATGGGAGATACCACCCATGAAAAAGGTCATGTGGAGGGAACCTGACAGGCAAAGGTGGATCAGGCCTCAAGGGACCCCCCCTGGATCTGCTCGAGCATCTACCCCCAAACCAAAATCTGTCTGTCTTATTATCTTGTGCCTTTCACCAACTCTTCTGACATTAACAGGGGGCTATCCCCGACCACCTTTCTCTGGAAAAAGTCAACTTAGGGCTTTAGTTAATAAGTCTCCTGGGCATGAAAAGAATATTTCTATTTTAACCTCTCTGTTGGCATTCTAGCTTGCCTGACAGGTTTATCCATACTCTTGCAATTAACACACATGAAATTTCACAACTCACCAACCTTGAAAAGCATGGGAAGCCAAAACATTCTAAAAGTCCTAATGAGCATAGAGTCCTTTAAGGGATGGAGAATTATTAGAATAGATAGTACTGGTAAAGGGCTTCATTATTGGGCCAATGCTTGCTGCCAACTTCCCATATCCCTTATCCATTATGCACCTGGGAGTGCATTAGTTAACATAGTTGGAATGTAAGAAAAACAAGTCGCAGCCTTGGAATTAACCACATCAGACCTTTGAGCTAATTTGTTCTTTCTTTGTTGTAACTCACTACACCTTTGCTCCGTGAGAATGTAACTTTATTTAGTATTTTCTGAGGCTGGGAGAAATAAAGAAAAAACACTTCAAGGGAAAATAAGTTTTCTGGCTGATCAGCCTTTATCAAAAAAGAGTCATAAAATGTCCACAGGCCTCCAAGGCCAGAAGATAATGTACACAACATTGTGGGAAAGCTATGTAGAAAAAATCCTGGTTTTGATAAAGACAAAACAGATGTAATGTTTGGGCTGACTCTGTATGACTTTGCATCTTTCATTTCCCTCTATGTACAAGTCAAGGTATAAAAGTTCCTTTTGAAAATAAAGTTATGGGCCTCACTCACTGAAGCTTGGTCTCCCCGTGTCGTTCTTTTTTTCCTTTTCTTTCCTTTTCTCTCTCTGTTCTTCTTTCAGGATGACTCCTTGGGGCACAGGGGCTCTCTGAGTTCACTTTTTTGCCTGGGCTTCTAAAACCCGATTGGGAAGGCACCCTGCGTCTTCACCAGGGAGGGGGCGTCCTGCGTCCTCACCCCACCAAGAGGGCGCCTGTGGCCTCCGTGAATGGAGCAAATTCCGTGCCAGGAGCTTTATTGGCTTTCTGTGTAAACCAAGGAAGATCAAGCCTCTTTCTCTTCCCTTTTTACTTTCCTTATCGCCTTGGCTGTCATCCTGAGGGTACCCCTAGATCCTGCTGGGGCTGGACCCCGGCAATGTACTCCTTTTCCTATTTGGAACCAGTCTGTTGTTCCATGTCCAGTTCTAACTGTTGCTTCCTGACCTGCATACAAATTTCTCAAGAGGCAGGTCAGGTGGTCTGGTATTCCCATCTCTTTCAGAATTTTCCAGAGTTTATTGTGATCCACACAGTCAAAGGCTTTGGCATAGTCAATAAAATACTCGGCAATAAAAAAAAGGAAGAAAGTACTGATATAATCAATAAGCATAGTGAATAATTATGCTGAGTGAAAGAAGTCAGTTACAAGACTGTTTAATGTCAATGTTTGGCAAAACCCACTACAATATTATAAGGTAATTAGCCTCCAATTAAAAAATAAATTAATATAAAAAAGAAAGACTGTTTCCAGAACAGTCCCATTTACAAAGTGCCAACTAATCTTTGTTAAATAAAGCACATTAGTGGTTACTGAGGGCAGAGGTAAAAGGAGGGATTGATGAACTCCAGAAGAGTCTAAAGACTCTGGGAATTTGATGGACATATTTTGTATTTTGGCAGGTTCTAATATCAAAACTCCTTTCACGGATCACAGCTTTGTTGTGCTGAAGGGGTTTGTGTAACTCAGTGAAGCTATGAGCCATGTCATGCAGTACCACCCCAGACAGATGGCTCATAGTGAAGAATTCTGACAAAACGTGATCCACTGGAGGAGGAAATGACAACCCTCTCCAGAATTCTTACCACGAGAACCCCATGAACAGTATGAAAAGGCAAAATGATAAAACACTGGAAGATGAGCCCCCAAGGTTGGAAGGTGTCCAATGTGTTACTGTGGTAGACCAGAGAGCAATTATTAATAGCTCCAGAAAGAATGAAACAGCTGAGTCAGAGAAGAAATGACACTTGGTTTTGGATCTGTCTGGTGGTAAAAGTTAAGTCTACTGTAAAGAGCAATATTGCATAGGACCTTGGAATATTCAGTCCATGAATCCAGATAGATTGGGTGTGGTCAAGCAGGAGATGGCAAGATTGAATCCTACCATCTTAGAAATCAGTGAACTAAAATGGATGGGAATGGGAAAATTTAATTCACATGACCACTATATCTATTACTGTCGGTAAGAATCCCTTAGAAGAAATGGAATAGTCCTCACAGTTAACAGAAGAGTCTGAAATGCAGTACTTGGGTGCAATCTCAAAAATTATAGAATGATCTTGGTTTGTTTTCATGTCAAATCATCCAACATCACAGTAACCCAAGTCTATGCACAAACTACTGATGCTGAAAAAGCTGAAGTTGACTGGTTCTATGAAGATTTACAACATCTTCTAGAACTAACACCAAAAAAAAAAAAAAAAAAGTCCTTTTCATCATAGGAGATTGAAATGCAAAAGTAGAAAGTCAAGAGACAGCCAGAATAACAGACAAGTTTGGCCTTGTACAAAATGAAGCAGGGCAAAGATTAACAGAATTTTGTCAAGAGAACATGCTGGTCATAGCAAACACCCATTTCCAACAACCCAAAAGATAACTCTACACATACACAGATGGTCAATACTGAAATCAGATTATTATGTTGTTTGCAGCCTAGATAGACAAACTCTGTACAGTCAGCAAAGAAACACCTGGAGCTGACTGTGGCTCAGATCATATGCTCCTGATTGCAAAACTCAGGCTTAAATTGAAGATTTTAGGGAAAAATCAGCAAGCAATTCAGGTATGACCTAAGTCAAACCCCTATGATTATGCAGTGGAAGTGATGGATAGATTCAAGGGATTAAATATGGTAGACAGAGGGCTTGAAGAACTATGGACAGAGGTTCATAACATTGCACAGGAAGCAGTTACCAAAACCATTCCAAAGAAAAGGAAATGCAAGAGGCAAAGTGGTTGTCTGAGGAGGCCTTACAGATAGCTGAAGAAAGTAGAGAAGTGAAAGCCAAGGGGGAAAGGGAAAGATATACCCAACAGAATGCAGAGTTCTAGAGAAGAGCAAGGAGAGATAAGAAGGCCTTCTTAAGTGAACAGAGGGAGAAAATAGAATGGAAATACTAGAGATCTTTTCAAGAAAATTGGAAGAAATATTTCATGCAAGGATGTGCATGATAAAGAATAGAAAAGGTAAGGACCTAACAGAAACAAAGAGATTAAGAAGAGATGGCAAGAATACACAGAAGAACTATACAAAAAAGCTTTTAATGACATGGATAACCATGATGGTGTGATAACTCACCTAAAACAGGACATCCTGGAGTGTGAAATCAAGTGGACCTTAGGAAGCATTACTGCAAACAAAGCTAGTGGAAGTGATGGAATTCTAGCTGTGCTATTTAAAATCCTGAAAGATGATGCTGGTAAAGTGCTGTTCTCAATATATCAGTAAATTTGGAAAACTTAGCAGTGACCATAGGACTGGAAAAGGTCAGTTTTCATTCCATCACAAAGAAGGGCAATGCCAATGAATGTTCAAAGTACCATACAATTGCGTTCATTTCACATGCTAGTAAGGTTATGCTCAAAATCCTTCAAGCTAGGCTTCAGCAGTACATGAACTGAGAACTTCCAGATGTACAAGCTGGGTTCTCTAGAGGCAGAGGAACCAGAAATCATATTGGCAATACCCAATGAATCATGGAGAAACCAAGGTAATTCCAGGAAAACACCTACTTGTGCTTCATTGACTATGCTAAAGCCTTAGTGTGGATCCCAACAAACTGTGGAAAATTCTTATAGAGATCAGAATACCAGACCACCTTACCTGTCGCTTGAGAAACTTGTATGTGGGTCAAGAAGCAACAGTTAGAACCAGGCATGGAACTACTGACTGGTTCATAATTGCGGAAGGAGTATGGCAAGGCTGTATATTGTCACCCTGTCTATTTAACTTATGTTGCAGAGTACATTAGGAGAAATGCTGGGCTGGATGAATCACAAGCTGGGATCAAGATTGCAGGGAGGGATATCAACAGCCTTAGATATGCAGATGATATATTTCAAATGGCAGAAAGTGAAGAGGAATTAGTCTCTTGATGAGGGTGAAAAAGGAGAGTGAAAAAGCTGTCTTGAAAATCAACATTCAAAAAACAAAGATCATGGCATCACGTCCCATAACTTCATGACAAGTAAAAGTGGGAAAATTGGAAACAGTGACAGATTATATTTTCTTGGGTTCCAAAATCACTACAGATGGCAACTGTAGTCATGAAATTAAAAGACTCATGCTCCTTGGAAGGAAAATTATGACAAACCTAGATGGCAAATGAAAAAGGAGAGAGGTCCCTTTTCTGACAAAGGTCCATATAGTCAAAAGTAAGACATACAGATGGCTAACAAACACATGAAAAGATGCTCAACATCACTCATTATCAGAGAAATGCAAATCAAAACCACTATGAGGTACCATTTCACACCAGTCAGAATGGCTGCGATCCAAAAGTCTACAAATAATAAATGCTGGAGAGGGTGTGGAGAAAAGGGAACCCTCTTACACTGTTGGTGGGAATGCAAACTAGTACAGCCACTATGGAGAACAGTGTGGAGATTCCTTAAAAAACTGGAAATAGAACTGCCTTATGATCCAGCAACCCCACTGCTGGGCATACACACTGAGGAAACCAGAAGGGAAAGAGACACATGTACCCCAATGTTCATCGCAGCACTGTTTATAATAGCCAAGACATGGAAGCAACCTAGATGTCCATCAGCAGATGAATGGATAAGAAAGCAGTGGTACATATACACAACGGAGTATTACTCAGCCATTAAAAAGAATACATTTGAATCAGTTCTAATGAGGTGGATGAAACTGGAGCCTATTATACAGAGTGAAGTAAGCCAGAAGGAAAAACATAAATACAGTATACTAACGCATATATATGGAATTTAGAAAGATGGTAACAATAACCCTGTGTACGAGACAGCAAAAGAGACACTGATGTATAGAACAGTCTTATGGACTCTGTGGGAGAGGGAGAGGGTGGGAAGATTTGGGAGAATGGCAATGAAACATGTAAAATATCATGTAGGAAACGAGTTGCCAGTCCAGGTTCGATGCACGATGCTGGATGCTTGTGGCTGGTGCACTGGGACGGCCCAGAGGGATGGTATGGGGAAAGAGGAGGGAGGAGGGTTCGGGATGGGGAACACATGTGTACCTGTGGCGGATTCATTTTGATATTTGGCAAAACTAATACAATTATGTAAAGTTTAAAAATAAAATAAAATTAGAAAAAAAAAAAAAAGTATGGTTTTTCCAGTAGTCGAGAGCAGATGTGAGAGCTGGACCGTAAAGAAGGCTAAGCGCTGAATAATCGATGCTTTCCAATTGTGGTGGTGGAGGAATCTTGAGAGTCCCTTGGGCTGTAAAGAGCTCAAACCAGTCATTCCTAAAGGAAATCAACCCTGAATATTCCTTGGAAGGACTGAGGTTGAAGCTCCAATACTTTAACCAGTTGATGCGAAGAGCCAACTCACTGGGAAAGACTCCGATGCTGGAAAAAATTGAAGGCAAAAGGAGAAAGAGTGGCAGAGGATGAGATAGTTAGATAGTATCATGGACTCGATGGACATGAATTTGAACAAACTCTGGGAGATAGACGGGGACGGAGAGTCCTTGTGTGCTACGGTCCATGGGATCGCAAAAAGTTGGGGACAGCAACTGAACAATAATGTAAAAACTCTGTGAACTGAGAAATGTAAAGGGTTGCAGTCTATTGTTTTATTTGAGCTATAATAATATAAATTCAATTTAATTAGACAATTTAATTGTCTAATTTAAATAGACAATATTGGGAAAAATGAATTGTGGTGGGAAAATTGAGAACAGATTTATAAAGGTAAGAATATTTCTTTGCTCAATGTAAGACATTATTCATATCAGATATAGAGTATAATAAGAGGAATGCACTTAAAAGAAGGAGTCTTTTAAAAATAAATGAGGAAAAGAGATGAAGAGAAGGTTAAAAATAAGGAAGAAGAGTAAAATTGTGAAGAAAAGGGAATTGGAAAGAAGAAAGCTGAGAATATAAAAAAGGAGCAGAGAAAAAGGAGAAAAAAACTAAAATAATAAAAGAGAGGGATAAAAAAGAGATACATATATACATATATATATATATATATATATATATATATATATATATATATATATATATAACATGCTGTGGAGAAGAGGCTGACTGTCTATGATTTTGAAAACTTATCACTCTAGCCACTATTTCACAGCTTTGCAGGAAATCAATTTTCTTAACTTGGCTATTTTGTTTAGTTATTATTCCTAACTAGATCTTTTGAGGCATGAAACATTTTAGGCCTATCTTAACAGAATAAACAGATGTGAATAAAGATTCAAATGCGTAATATAGAATCAATTGCAAGACTGTTTAAAATATATAGCACGACTGCCAAATAGTTTGGAGAGGGTTTAAGAAATTAAAAGAGTTAAATAATTTTAAAGCATTATCTTATATCTATTCATATATCTCTTGCTCAAAAATTAATTTAGGGTAATCTATATAATTTAAATATAAACACAAATACAAAAAGTATAGTTTTAGATATGATTAAAATTAAATGTAAAAAATTTTTAGAAGAAAACATACAAGGAATATTTCATGACATTGATTTTGGTAATGACTTCTTGGATATGGCATGGAAAGCACAGACAACAAAGGGAAAAATAGATAAACTGGATGACATGAAAACTTGTGGGCACACAATCAATACAGTGAAAAGGCAGCCTACTGAATGGAAGACAGTATTTGCAAGTCATGTATTATAAAAAAGGTTAATATACAGAATACATAACAACAATCTACCATTCAGTAATATCCCAAAACAAACAATCGATTAAAAAAAAAAAAAGTGGGCAAAAGACATGAATAGACATTTCTCCAAAGAGGATATACATGCAACAGATAAGCACACGTAAAGATGCTCAACATCATTAACCATTGGAAAAATGTGTCAAAACCACAAATTGAGACTCCACTTCACCCCATTAATTAGGTTGTGCTCAGTTGCTTCATTGTGTCCCACATTTTGAGACCCTATGGATTGTAGCCCACCAGGCTCCTCTGTCCATGGGATTCTCCAGGCAAGAATACTGGAGTGGGCTGCTATGCCCTCCTCCAGGGAATCTTCCTGACCCAGGGATCAAACCTGCATCTTCTGTACTAAAGGCAGATTCTCTACTCAGTGAGCCACCTGGGAAGCCCAGTAAGTTGATTACTATCAACACACACACACACACACACCAGAAAATAAGTTTGACAAGGATGTGGAGAAATTGGAACCCTTGCACATTGTTGGTATAAATGTAAAATCATATTCAGGCTCCTCAAAAAATTGAAAATAAAATTACCATATGATCCAGCAATTCCACTTCTGTGTATATACACAAAGTAATTAAAAGCAGGGTCTTGAAGACATATTTGTATACGCATGTTCATAGTAGCATTATTCAAAACAGCCACAATGAGGAAACAACTCATGCGTCTACTGATATATGAATAGATAAGCAATATATGGTCCACACATATAAAGGAATATGTTCAGCCTTAAAAAGGAAGGAGATTATGATATATTTTGCAGCACAAATAAATCTTGAGAACATTATGCTGCATAAAATAAGCTAGTTATCAAAAGACAAATATGGTTTGGTTCCACTTACATGGGACACATATGTAGTCAAATTCATAGAGGTAAAAAGTAGAATGGTGGTTGCCAGGGGATGTGGAGAAGGGGAAATTATGTTCAGTCACTGTCATGTCCTACTCTTTGTGACCCTGTAGACTGCAGCATGCCAGGCTTCCCTGTCCTTCATTCTCTCTTAGAATTTGCTCAGATTCATATCCATTAAGTTGGTGATACTATCTAACCATCTCATCCTCTGCCACATTTTACTTTTGCCTTCAATCTTTCCCAGCATCAGGGTCTCTTCAAATGAGTGTGGCCCTTTGCATCAGGTGGCCAAAATATTGGAACTCCAGCTTCAGCATCAGTTCTTCCAGTGAATATTCATGGTTGATTTCCTTTAGGATGGACTTGTTGGATTTCCTTGCAGTACAAGGGACTCTCAAGAGTCTTCTACACCACAGTTCAAAAGCATCCATTCTTTGGCACTCAGCTTTCTTTATGGTGCAACTCTCACATCCATACATGACTACTGGCAAAATCATAGCTTTAAATGTACAGAACTTTGTTGGCAAAATGATGCCTTTACTTTTTAATATAGTGTCTAGGTTTGTCATAACTTTGCTTCCAAGGAGCAAGTGTCTTTATTTATTTATTTATTTTGCTTTTAGTTTCATGGCTGCAGTCACCATCTGCAGTGATTTGGAGCCCAAGAAAATAAAGTCTGTCACTACTTCCACTTTTCCCCCATCTATTTGCCATGAAGTGCTGGGACTGGATATCATGATCCTAGTTCTTTGAATATTGATTTTTGAGATGCTTTTTCACCCTCATCAAGAGGCATTAGAGAGCTATCATCTGCATATCTGAGGTTGCTGGTATTTCTCTCAGCAATTTTTAAAAATTAATTTAATTTGTTTATTCTTGGTTGTGCTGGGTCTTTGTTGTGTCAGGAACTTTTCTCTGCTTGCGGTGTACAGGGTTCCTATTGTGGTGGCTTCAATAAGATGCTGTGGAGCACAGGCTCTGGGCACGTGGGCTTCAGGTGTTGTGGCTCCTGGGTTCTGGAGTACAAGCTCAGTAGTTGTAGCACACAGGCTGAGTTACTCCAGGGCATGCGGGGTCTTCCTGAATCAGGAAATGAACCTGTATCTCCTGAACTGGCAGGTGGGATTTTTACTGCTGAGCCAGCAGGGAAGCTTCTCTCCCAGCAGTCTTGATTCCAGCTTGCGATTTATCCAGCCCAGCATTTTGCATGATGTACTACATAGAAGTTAAATAAACAGGGTGGCAATAGACAGGCTTGTCTTATTCCTTTCCAAATTTTAAACCACAGGTTTCTCACGACATACAGGTTTCTCAGGAGACAGATAAGGTGACCTGATATTTCCATCTCTTTAAGAATTTCCCACAGTTTGTTGTGATCCACACAAAGTCTTTAGTGTAGTCAATGAAGCAAAAGTAAATGATTTTCTGGAATTCCCTTGCTTTCTCTATGACCCAGTGAATGTTAGCAGTTTGATCCCTGGTTCTTCTGCCTTGTCTAAAGCCAGCTTGTACATTTGGAAGTTTTTGGTTCACATACTGCTGAAGCCTAGCTTGAAGAAATTGGAGCATAATCTTACTAGAGTGAGAAATGAGCACCACTGTATGGTAGTTTTTGAACATTCTTTGGCATTGCTCTTCTTTGGGATTGGAATGAAAACTGACATTTTCTAGTTCTGTTCCACTGCTGAGTTTTTCAAATTTGCTGACATATTGAGTGCAGCACTTTAGCAGTATTATCTTTTAGGATTTTAAGTAACCCAGCTGGAATTCCATCACATCCACTGGCATTGTCTGTAGTAATACTTCCTAAATCCCACTTGACTTCAGACTCCAGGAAGTCAAATTCTAGGTGAGTGACCACACCATCATGATTATCTGGGTCATTGTTTTCGTTCAGTCACTCAGTCGTGCCTGATTATCTGCAGCTGCATGGATTGCAGGGAACCAGGCTTCCCTGTCCTTCATCATCTCCTGAAGTTTACTCAAATTCAAGTCCAATGATTCAGCAGTGCTATCTAACCAATTCATTCTCTGTTGCCCTCTTCTCCTCCTGCCCTCAGTCTTTCCCAGAATCAGTGTCTTTCTCAAAGAGTTGACTGTTAGCATCAGGTGGCCAAAGTATTGGAGTTTCAACTTCAACATCAGTTGTTCCAATGAATATTCAGGATTGATTTACTTTAGGATGGACTGGTTTGATCTCCTTGCAGTCTAAGGGACTCTCAAGAGTCTTCTCCAGCACTGCAATTAGAAAGCATCGATTCTTTGGCATTCACCCTTCATTATCCTCTTTCATCCTTCATCCACCTCTTTCATCCATACGTGACTACTAGAAAACCCATAGCTTTGACTATATGGATCTTTGTTGGCAGAGTGATGTTTCTGCTTTTAAATAATACTCTGTTTAGGTTTGTCATAGCTTTCAATTTCCAAGGATCAAACATCTTTTAATTTTGTGGATGCAGTCATATCTGCAGTGATTTTTGAGCCCAAGAAAATAAAGTCTGTCACTGTTTTCATTTTTCCCCCATCTATTTCCCATGAAGTGATGGGACCAGATGCCATGATCTTAGTTTTCTGAATGTTGACTTTTTAGCCAGATTTTTCACTCTCCTCTTTCGCCTTCATCAAGAGGTTTAGTTCCTCTGGGTTTTCTGCCATTAGGGTGGTCTCATATTTCTTCCAGCAATCTTGATTCAAGCTGTATAGTTCTTCAGTGTACTCTTGACGCCTCTTTTTACTCTCTTCTGCTTCTGTCAGGTCCTTACCATTTCTGTCCTTTATCATGTCCATCCTTGCATGAAATGTTCCCTTGATACCTCCAGTTTTCTTGAAGAGATCTTTAGTCTTTCCCATTGTAGCATTTTCCTCTATTTCTTTGCACTGTTCACTTAAAAAGGCTTTCTTATCTCTCCTTGCTATTCTCTGGAACTCTGCATTCAGTTGGGTATATCTTTTCCTTTCTCCTTTGCCTTTTACTTTGATTCTTTTCTTGGGCTTCCATGGTGGCTCAGATGGTGAAGAATCTGCCTGCAATTCAGGAGACCCCAGTTTGATCCCTGGGTTCAGAAGATCGCCTGGAGGAGGAAATGGCAATACACTCCGGTATTCGTGCTTGGAGAATTCTGTGGACAGAGTAGCATCCCAGGTTATAGTCCATGGGTTCTCAAAAAGTCAGACACAACTGAACAACTTTCACTTTTCTCTTCTTTACTCAGCTATTTGTAAGGCATTCTCATATAATCACTTTTGCATTTCTTTTTCTTTGGTAGGTTATGGTCATCACCTGCTGAATAATGTTAAAAATCTCTGTCCATAGTTCATAGTACATAGACACCCTGTGTACCAAATCTAACCCCATGAATCTATTAATCACCTCACTGTGTAATCATAAAGGGTTTGATTTGATTTAGGTCACACTTGAATGGCCTAGTGGTTTCCCTACTTTCTTCAACTTACACCTGAATTTTGCAATAAGGAGCTGATGATTGCAGCCACAGTCTGCTCCAGATATTATTTTTGCTGACTGTATAGAGCTTTTTCATCTTTGGCTGCAAAGAATATAATTGATCTGATTTCAGTATTGGACATCTAGTTATGTCCTTGTATAGAGTCATCTCTTATGTTGTTGGAAGATGGCATTTGCTATCACCAGTTTGTTCTCTTAACAAAACTCTGTTAGCCTTTGCCCTGCTTCATTTTGTACTCCAATGGCACCTTGCCTGTTACTCCAGGTATCTCTTGACTTCCTACGTTTGCATTCCAATTCCCTATGATGAAAAGGACATCTTTTCTTTTTTGATGTTAGTTCTAGAAAGTCTTTTAGGTCTTCACAGAACCATTCAACTTCAGCTTCTTTGGCATCTAGGGCTTGGGGCATAGACTTAGCTTACTGGGATATTGAATGGTTTGACATTGAAATGACAAGATCATTCTGTCATTTTTGAGATTACATTTCTGAGTCTTTTGTTGACTATGAGGGCTATTCCCTTTCTTCTAAGGAATTCTTGCCTACAGTAGTAGATATAATGGTCATCTGATTTAAATTTGCCTATTCCTGTCCATTTTAGTTTACTGATTCTTATGATGTCAGTGTTCACCCTTGGCTCCTGCTCAACCTCTTCCAATTTACTTTGATTCACGGACCTAACATTCCAGATTCCTTTACAATATTAGCTTCACAGCATCGGACTTTTACCACCAGACCCACCCACAACTGAGTGTCATTTCTGCTTTGGCCCAGCTGCTTCATCTTTTTGAAACTATTAATAATTGTCCTTTGCTCTTCCCCAGTAGCATACTGGACACCTTCTGACCTGGGGGGCTAATATTCTGATGTCATATCTTTTTGTCTTATCATACTGTTCATGGGGTTCTCATGCCAAGAATACTGAGTAGTTTCCCATTTCCTCCTCCAGTTGACTATGTTTTGTCAGAACTCTCAGCTATAACCAGTCCCTCTTGGTTGGCCCTGCATGGCATGACTTATAGCTACCCTGAATTATGTAAGCTCTTTTGTCACAATGAGGCTATGATTTGTAATGAGTCACAAAATTTGTTAAGCATTCTATACTTTATTGGGACTTCTCTAGTGACTTAGATGGTAAAGGTTAACCTGAGAAGGTAACTAATGTGCATAGAGTTTCAGTTCTGCAAGATGAATAGAGTTCTGGATACTGGTTGCACAACAATGAGAATATTCTGAACACTACTGAACTGTACACTTACAATTGGTTGACATAGCACACTTTTTGTTATGTCTATTTTAATTACAATTAAAATGTTTAAAAGTATAAAAGAAAATGGGACAAAGAGAAATGAAAGCAACAAGATAAGATACATACCTTTGGCCAGAGCAGTAACCCCACCGTGGTTCTAGGTTTTCTAGTTCCTGATACAATAAATCACATGACTTGCACTCACCATAAGACAGTCACAAGCTAAACCATTAGAAGAGGCACAGTTGTTGATTCTGAGACCCAAGAGAACTCCATGTCTTTTGTGATCATTTAAGAGACCTAGCAATGAACATTTATGCTCGGCACACATTTTATAATGAATACAGTCATGAATTTCAGACACACGTCCACTATTATTTTCCAGTGGCATAATGTCAAAGTAAAATGCAATGTGACAGGAAAAATTTTACTTTGACACTATGGCATTGAGAAATAATAAGGATGTGTGTTTGAAATTCATTGCTGTGTTCATTGTAAAATATTCTTAGTTCCTTCTCCTACCCACTTCCTTTAAAAATCTTCACAGCTTGTCTTTACTATGCTATTTGGATTGGCAGATATTATTATTTAAGGGAGCACATGAGAGGTGGAATACCTTTCAAAGGAAAAGTTTGGAAAAGAAGTAAGATCTAATAAGGAGATGGAGTAAGCTCTGAATTTTGTGAATGGACAAAGATGAGCAGCTCTTTTAATGAATGAGGACTCAAGGGATGGAGATAAAGAAGGATCTTTTTTTTTAAATTTTATTTTATTTTTAAACTTTACATAATTGTATTAGTTTTGTCAAATATCAAAATGAATCCATCACAGGTATAAATTCTTTTTTTATATTATTTGCCCTGATTCCAATTTTATATACACCTCTGCCTGCAATCCATAGACCATTCCAAAGAAACCTTTGTAAAAGACCTCACCAGTGCTTTCAGAACTGCAATTGTATTTCTTTTGAATGATATTTTGTGTTCACACAGGACCTAAACTGGAAGCAAGAAAGCCTCAATTTCTTTGGTTTGTTTCAAAGGATAACAGCCCTACAGGAGAGCAAGACATGAGATATGAAGTCCTGTTTGCCATCTTGCTTAATTTAGGAATCAACTTTAGAGCACCAGATGAAAATCTACAAATCAGATAATACTTAAAAAATATTGTATATCACAAAGGGTTGTTGGGAAAGAGTTGAAATGAGTTACATATTCTTGGACATTTGCTTCCATGAAGCTATTTCCAGTGTTAAGTGGAAATAAGTTATTTCCACTTAACTTCTCTTAGTTAAGTGTGAAGACAGATGAGGTCAGGGAAACCTAAGCATCTTCTTATGTATATTGAGTTTCCTGTCAAAAATGTATCTGAATAAAAAGGTGGCAAACAATTGCTAGCAAATCAGGCAAATGTTTACATAGAGGCAAGGCCAGAGGAACCTTTTGAAGTGCATTTAAGTACACAGATAGAAGGAGGGTTAAAATCTCAAATTCCAACATCATGGGCCACAGCTGTAGATAATTTTATCCTGGAAAAATGTTAATGTGTGTCCAATCACATTTTACCATACAAAAAGTATATGAATATTATTGCAATATTCATACATTTATTCATATGAATGTATTTATTCATATTTATTCATATATTCATTCATACAAAAAGAATCAGCAAATCACCTACAGTATTTTTAGCAGCCTGAGCTGTTACCTTCAATTATATCCATCAAGTTAAACACCTCACCAACTTCATGCCTAAGTTACTGCATAAGTCAGATTGTTATACTGGATTATTGACTTTTCAAATAAGCAGAGTACATGATTTTAAGATAGTGGATCTGTCAATCTTAGGTAATTATCTGAAACTTGGTCTTATTGTCTGTTAAGGCCATTTATTTTCATTAAAATCATATTATCTATATCAAAGACAATATTTACTTTTACATTTCAAATGCCAAAAGGCAATGGACAATAAGACAAGAGAATGTAGAAAGAGGCTTTGTAATATTAGTCTCAGTTTTCATATTTCCTTTGTTTATAAATTGTGTTTTTATGGTTTTGACACAAAATCTCATTATCATGTCAACCTGTCAGTTCAGTCTCTTGGTTCCCGCTAGAGTCATTTAGTCATTTTTGGCTTCTGGCAAATATGATGCATTTGCTTCATGTTATAACTTGTCATTCTTGCATTTCCTGCATGTTAATTTGTAAGTAGTGTCTGCTATAAGAAGATAAAGAATATTTCTTAATATCTTGTTGTTATTCCATAACATGTTTCAATTTTCAAGAATAAAATGATAGTTTTACTTTGAGAGAGCATAGGGAAATCAATTAATATCACTACTTGGGGGAAGAAAGAGAAGGACTAAGGTTATTACAATTCTTGTAATTTATGGCTGTTTGCAAGAAAAAAAGATGTTTCTAAAGGAAATGAATTCTTGCAATATTCATAAAACTGAGTTTTACTGAAGGTCTTGGAATGTATTCCTTCAAGGGTCTACTATATACGATTATCACATACTAGAACATGCGTAGGAAACCACAAGAAAGATATGAATTCCTGAAGTTTTGCAGGAGTTAATAAGTATCTTTAAGCTTGTGTGTGTGTGTGTGTGTGCATGCCATCATTTTCAGTTCAGTTCAGTTCAGTCGCTCAGTCGTGTCCGACTCTTTGCGACCCCATGAACTGAGCATGCCAGGCCTCCCTGTCCATTACCAACTCCCGGAGTTTACCCAAACCCATGTCCATGGAGTTGGTGATGCCATCCAACCATCTCATCCTCTGTCATCCCCTTCTCCTCCTGCCCCCAATCTCTCCCAGCATCAGGGTCTTTTCAAGTGAGTCAGCCCTTCACATAAGGTGGCCAAAGTATTGGAGTTTCAGCTTCAACATCAGTCCTTCCAATGAACACCCAGGACTGATCTCCTTTAGGATGGACTGGTTGGATATCTTTGCAGACCAAGGGACTCTGAAGAGTCTTCTCCAACACCACAGTTCAAAAGCATCAATTCTTCAGTGCTCAGCTTTCTTTATAGTCCAACTCTCATATCCATACATGACCACTGAAAAAACTATAGCCTTGACTAGACGGACCTTTGTTGGCAAAGTAATGTCTCTGCTTTTTAATATGCTGTCTAGATTGGTCAACTTTCCTTTCAAGGAGTAAGCATCTTTTAATTTCATGGCTGCAATCACCATCTGCAGTGATTTTGGAGCTTCAAAAAATAAAGTCTGTCAACTGTTTCCACTGTTTCCCCATCTATTCCCCATGAAGTGATGGGACCAGATGCCATGATCTTAGTTTTCTAAATGTTGAGCTTTAAGCCAACTTTTTCACTCTCCTCTTTCACTTTCATCAAGAGGCTCTTTAGTTCTTCTTCCCTTTCTGCCATAAGGGTGGTGTCATCTGCATATCTGAGGTTATTGATATTTCTCCCGGCAATCTTGATTCCAACTTGTGTTTCTTCCAGTCCAGCGTTTCTCATGATGTACTCTGCATAGAAGTTAAATAAGCAGGGTGACAATATACCACCTTTACATACTCCTTTTCCTATTTGGAACCAGTCTGTTGCTCCATGGCCAGTTCTAACTGTTGCTTCCTGACCTGCATACAGGTTTCTCAAGAGGCAGGTCAGATGGTCCTGTATTCCCATCTCTTTCAGAATTTCCCACAGTTTATTGTGATCCACAGAGTCAAAGGCTTTGGCACTGTGGGCAGGAATCCCTTAGAAGAAATGGAGTAGCCATCATAGTCAACAATGCCATCACTTTGCTGCTGCTGCTGCTGCTGCTAAGTTGCTTCAGTCGTGTCCGACTCTGTGTGACCCCATAGACGGCAGCCCACCAGGCTCCGCCACCCCTGGGATTCTCCAGGCAAGAATACTGGAGTGGGTTGCCATCTCCTTCTCCAATGCAGGAAAGTGAAAAGTGAAAGTGAAGTCACTCAATCATGTTCGACTCTCAGCGACCCCATGAACTGCAGCCTCCTCCATCCATGGGATTCTCCAGGAAAGAGTACTGGAGTGGGGTGCCATCGCCATCACTTTTGTTGTGTCCAATTCTTTGTGGACTGTAGCCCACCAGGCTTCTCTGTCCTTGGGATTCTCCAGGCAAGAATACTGAAGTGGGTTGCCCTGCCCTCCTCCAGGGGATCTTTCTGATCCAGGGATCAAACCTGTGTCTCTTATGTCTTCTGCATTAGCAGTTTGGTTCTTTACCACTAGTGCCACCTTCAATGGAAAGCAAATACATGCTAGCAAGGGAGTCTTGGATGTATCACAAATTTGCTGCTTCTGTAGGTTGATTATCTTGAGGTAAGTGTGCTTGAAAAACAGCAGTTGCGAGAAAGGAACTCTGATATACCTTTTACTTCCTGAAAGAAGCATATGAAATTCCCAGGTGACAGATGCAGTCCTTGTACAAGGAGAAAGCAAACATTGTTAACTCCAGAGTCAGAGAGTTAAGGCACAGCCAACAGACCTTTCCATGGTAATTTTTATCTTCTTTAAGTCACTCATATATTTTAGTTACTTTTCCATGAGTGCATCTCTTTGTTGGGGGCCTCATGTATGAAAATGAACACTGAGGCCTGGGCAATTCTGCAGGACTTCATTTTCCTTTGGGGATTCCCATGTATGTGTAAAATTTATTTAATATAAATTGATATCCTTTCCTCTTGTTAATCTGTCCCAGCTGGAAACTGCAACCGGGTGGAAGAGAAATTTTACCTCCTCTACATTGGGAATTGAGCATCTTCTTCTTGGGCCCACGAAGAGTGGGATTTTTGTTGAGAAACATTAGTCTAATGGATATATTCAGGAACCCAAAGAATCCTCAAAGGTAATGCTCTTAGTTGGTCCCTCTCTCTCTCTTTGACTTCTATGTATTTTCTTCTTTTTTTCTTGCTGTTGGTTTTTCTTCTTCAGATTAATACTGGAGCTTTGTGGGACCAAATCCAAAGTTGTTTTTTAATCTGTTAGACTTAAGTTTTAGTTAGCTTTCCTGCTTTCTTCGGCTAAACTGACCCTGTGTGAAATAGCTCAGAAGCTGTTGAATGGTCACCAATGGAGATGTGTTCCTATTCTTACTGGGGTCTCCTGCCCCTTCCCCCAACTCCTGCAAGGCTAATTAACCCTGTCTGTCTTCCAGCAGTCATATGATTCAAGATGGGATCATGAATCAGAACATGAAGAGTTAGGAGTTTGACTTCATGTGTGGACCAACTGCTCACTGACTTTGAGTTTAGGTGCACAGATGCTCAATGTGGCAGTGCAATGAATGCACTCATTTGGCCTTTCTCTGTAGGGTAATTTTAGCACTGGGCTTTAGGTTTCTGTTGTTCTTCAGGTGGGTGGGGGTGGGAATAGAAAAATTCATTGCTCTATTTGTTTTTTATAATAAAGATAGTAAAAAGGTAGTTTTATTTATTTACATTTAATTGCTTGAAGTCTCCCTGACCTATTATTAGATAAATCATGTTGAAATTTCGTGTTGGAGTTCTGGGTCACCCAGATTTATTTTTCCCAGTAAAACGTACAGCTGTCACTGCTTTAAAAGTGTGCTTAAAAGTCACTTCCATTCTGGGTGAACCATCCTTCTTGGATTGATAAATCATTGCCTTGCCTGCTGGTTGACTTGATTGCATGTCTGTCTTTTGACTAAGGAGACAAGTTTGCTAATTCTCTTTGTAAAGTTGTTTCCATAGCTGCTATTACAACTGGATTGTTTCCTGTGCTCTGAAGCAAATGGATGGGTGATTAATGGAAGCTTACAGGATATACTACTTACCTGTCTGATTTGTTCCTCCAGAACTGCAGCTCTCTGCTAACCTTATTTTATAGAGCTAGGGTATTATGTTTCTGAGGACTTGTCAAATAATCCTCCTAAAAACAACTCTATCTATGAAGTGACACAGGAATTATTTGACTACAATGTAAAGAATTATTTGATACCCCTTAGGCAAGAAAATGAAAAATCTTAGATTAAGATTAAAGGAAAATATATCTTTTAAAATTTCTTTGTTTATTTATATTTAATTACACATTTCCACTGTAGATAGTACCATAAAAGGTGAAGAAATTGACAAGTTCAAGCTTTCTTCTACTTCCTTGCTTGGCTTACATGTATCTAGCTTTTTATTCCTGAATCCCTTATTATATGTGTTTTAATCTTTGTAATTATGTAACTTCCTATATGTATTACATATATATATACACACACACACACACATACATATATGTATATGCAAAGCAACCACATGGCTGAAAACAACCACATTTTATTATACATTTTATTAGTTTACTATTCTGAGAATTGGTGACTTTGGCTGGACTCTTGTAGATGGTTCTCTGTCGACCTTGGTGGGCTCATTAATATATCTTTTATTTTTTTATTGGAGTATAGATGATTAACAGTAGTGTTAGTTTCAGGTGTACAGCAAAATTATATATACCTATATATCTATTTATCAGATTCTCTTCCATTACTGGTTATTACAAAATATTGAATAGAGTTCCCTGTGTTATATAGTAGGGCCTTCCTGGTGTGAGTGGAGAACTAATTTAAATACTAATTGAAATACCTTATTTCTATATTTTATTCATTTAAGAAGGCCTCCTTATCTCTCCTTGCTATGCTCTGGAACTCTGCATTCAGTTAAGTATATTTTTCCATTTCTCCCTTGCCTTCTGCTTCTCTTCTTTGCTCATCTATTTTTAAGGTCTCCTCAGACAACCACTTTGCCTTCTCTCATTTCATTTCCTTTGCAGTGGTTTTTGTCACTGCCTTCTGTATGCTATGAACCTCTGTTCATCATTCTGCAGTCACTGGGCCTACCAGATCTAATCCCTTGAATCTATTTGTCACTTCCACTGTATAATCATAAGGGATTTGACTTAGGTCATACCTGAATGGCTTAGAGGTTTTCCCTACTTTCTTCAATTTAAGCTTTTTAATTGAATTTTGCAATAAGGAGCTCATGATCTGAGCCACAGTCAGCTACAGGCCTTGTTTTTGTTGATTGTACAGAGCTTCTCCATCTTAGGCTGCAAACAACATAATAACCTGACTTTGGTATTGACCATCTGGTGATATCCATGTGTAGAGTCATCTTTTGGGCTGTTGGAAATGGGTGTTTGCTATGACCTTCATGTTCTCTTGACAAAGCTCTCTCAGCCTTTGTCCTGCTTCATTCTGTACTCCAAGGCCAAATTTGTCTGTTTTCCAGGTATCTCTTGACTTCCTACTTTTGCATTCCAGTCCCCTATGATGAAAAAGACATCTTTTTTTGGTGTTAGTTCTAGAATATGTTGTAGGTCTTCATAGAACCAGTCAACTTTAGCTTCTTTGGCATCAGTGGTTGGGTCATAGACGTGAATTACTGTGATGTTTAATGATTTGACATGGAAACGAGCTGAAATCATTCTGTTGCTTTTGAGACTGCACCCAAATACTGCAATTTGGACTCTTTCATTGACTATGAGCGATACTCCATTTCTTCTAAGGGATTCTTGACCATATATAGTAAATATAAAGGTCATGTGAATTAAATTTGCCCAATCTTGTTCATTTTAGCTCATTGATTCCTAGGATGTTGATATTCAATGTTGCCATTTTCTGCTTGACTTCATTCAATTCACCTTGATTCATGGACCTAACATTCAAGTTTCTATGAAATATTCTTCTTTACAAAATCAAACTTTTCTTTTACCACATCTTTATTTTCCACAACTGAGCATTGTTTTCACTTTGACACAACCATTTCATTCTTTCTGAAGCTACTAGTAACTGCCCTCCATTCATCCCCAGTGGCATGTTGTACACCTTCCAACCTGGGGTCCTCATACTCTGGTATCATATACTTTGCCTTTTCATACTGTACATGGGGCTCTTGGGGCAAAAAATACTGGAGTGGTTTATCATTCCCTCCTCCAGTGGGCCACATTTTGTCAGAACTCTTCCCTATGACTTGTTCATCTTGAGTGGCCCTACATGGCATGGCTCATAGCTTCACTAAGTTATACAAACCCCTTCCCCACAAAAAGGCTGTGATCCATGAAAGGGATCAATAAAAGTGGAAAAACAAGATATCTCTTCAAGAAAATTGGAGCTATCAAGGGAATATTTCATGCAAGGATGGGTACAATAAAAGACAGAAATGGTAAGGACCTAATAGAAGCAGAAAAATTAAAAAGAAGTGGTGAGAAGACACAGATAAGTGATACACAAAAGGTCTTAATGACCCAGATAACCATGATGTCATGGTCACTCACCTATAGCAGGATATTCTAGAGTTAGAAGTCAATTGGGCCTCAAGATTCGTTACTATGAACAAAGCTAGTGGAGGTGACGGAATTCCGGCTCAGATTTTTAAAATACTAAAAGAAAATACTGGTAAAGTGCTACTCAATATGTCAACAATTTGGAAAACTTAGCAGTGGCTACAGGATTGGAAAAGGCCAGTTTTCATTTCAGTCCCAAGGAAAGGGGCAATGCCAAAGAATGTTTAAATTACTGTTCAACTGTACTCATTTCAAAAGCCAGCAAAGTAATGCTCAAAATCCTTCAAGCTATACTGCAGTAGTAGGTGAACTAAATTCCAAATGTATAAGCTGGATTTTGAAAAAGCATAGGAACTAGAGATCAAACTGCCAACATTCACTGGATCATGGAGAATGCAAGGGAGTTCCAGAAAAACATCTACTTGTGCTTCATTGACTATGCTAAAGCCTTTGATTATATGGATCACAAAAATCTGTGGAAAATTCTTAAAGAGATGAGAGTACCAGATCACCTTACATGTCTCCTGAGAATCCTGTTTGCAGGTCAAGAAGCAACAGTTAGAACTGGACATGGAACAACTGATTGGTTCAAAATTGGGAAAGGAGTAAGACAAGGCTCTATATTGTCACTTTGCTTCTTTAACTTATATACAAAGTATATCATGAGAAATGCTGGGCTGGATGAATTACAAGCTGGAATCAAGATTGCTGGGAGAAATATCAAAAACCTCAGATATATAGATGATACCACTCTAATGGCAGAAAGTAAAGAGAATCTAAAGAGCCTCTTGATGAGGGTGAAAGAGAAGATGGAAAAGCTGTCTTGAAAATCAACATACAAAAAGTTAAGATCATGGCTTCAAGTCTCATCACTTCATGGCAAATGGAAGGGATAAAACTGGAAGCAGTGATGAATTTTATTTTCTTGTGCTCCAAAATTACTGCAGATGAAACTGAAACTGTGAAATTAAAAGATGATTGCTCATTGGAAGGAATGCTATGACAAACCTAGACAGCATATCATTAAAAAGCAGACATTACTTTACCAACAAAGGTCTGAATAATCAAAGGTATGCTTTTTCCATTAGTCCTGTACAAATGTGAGAGTTGGACCATAAAGAAGGCTGAGCACTGAAGAACTGATGCTTTTCAATTGTGGTGCTGAAGAAGACTGTTGAGAGTTCCTTGAACTGCAAGGAGGTCAAAATAGTCAATCCTAAAGGAAATCAACCCTGAATATTCATTGTTAGGACTGATGCTGAAGCTGAAACCCCAGTACAGTGGCCATCTGATGCAAAGAGCTGGCTCACTGACAAAGACCCTGATGCTGAAAAAATTGAGGGCAGGAGGAGAAGGGGGCAGCAGAGGATGAGATGGTTAGATAGGATCACCAACTCCTTGATAAAACTCTGAGATAGTGGAGGACAGAGGAGCCTGACATATTATAGTCCATGAAGTCCCAAAGAATCAAACATGTCTTAGCAACTGAGCAACAACAACAATAAACTTCTCTATTTTATTAAAAAAAAGAAACATGATTTATTACTTAACATTGGAGAGTCATAATACAAGAAAGGAAAAGTATATTTATATAAATAAATAATTCCGTAATTCCCAAATAATGACTTCTAAATAATAAGGGAGAAATTGATACAGTTTCTTTTCTGTAACTGTCTAGGATGATGGCTAATTTTTGTGTCAATTCGTCTAGGCTAAGGGGTGCCCAGGTTAAACACGATTTCTGTGTGTGTCTGTGAGGGTGTTTCTATTGAGATGAGCATTTGAATCTGTGGGTTTAGTGATGTAGGTTACTTTCCTGATGGGAGTGGCCATCACCCAGTCTGTGAGGACCTGAAGAGAACTAGTCAGTGGTGGAAGGAGCCCCTATTTGCTTCCTTCCTGTTGAGCTGTGATGTTGGTCTCTTCTTGCCCTGGGACTGGGATTTACACCATCAACTCTTCTGATTCTCAGGCCTTCAGACTTGGATGGAATCACACCACAGGTTTTCTGGGTCCCCAGCTTGCAGATGGCAGAGTGTTCAGCTTTTATAATCTTATAAGCTAGTTCCTCATAATAAATTACTATTGGTTTTGATTCTCTGGAGAAGCATGACTAGCACACAGTGTGGGTTTTGGATACATGGAAGTCAATTTCAATGATTTATGTTTTCTTAGATACTCTTTCCTTTTCTTGGAAGTGAAGGAGACAAATAACATTTTGGCTTTTCAAAATTAGCTTTTAGCTTATGTTTTGTTACCATTTTCTTACAACAGAATTAAAATGGCCAGAAGGAAAACATGTGGAAGAAAGTAACACGTATATATAAACTTATATAGGGGCTTCCCAGGTGGCTCTAGTGGTAAAGAACCCACCTGCCAATGCAGGAGACATAAGATACTCAGGTTCAATCTCAAGGTTGGGAAGATTCCCTGGAGGAGGGCATGGCAACCCACTCCAGTATTCATGCTCGGAAGATTCCATGGACAGAGGAGCTTGGTGGGTTATATTCCAAAGGGTCACACAGAGTCATACATGACTGAAGTGACTTAGCACACACACACACACACACACACACACACATACATATATATATTTATATTTGCATGCATGTGTGTGTACATACACATTTTAAGTTTCAGTGAACTTTAGCTAATTTACAATGCTTCATGTATACAGTAAAGTGATTCAGGCATATATCTATATCTCTCTATGTATATATATTCTTTATCAGATTCTTTTCACTTATAGGCTATTGCTGTTCAGTTGCTAAGTCGTGTCTGACTCTTTGTGGTCCCATGCACTGCAGCATGCCAGGCTCTTCTGTCCTTTGTTATCTCCCAGAGTTTACTTAGATTCATGTCCATGGAGTTGGTGATGTTATCTAAGCATCTCATCCTCTGCCACTCTCTTCTCCTTTTGCCTTTCCTAGCATCAGTGTCTTTTAAGCTCTTCTTATCAGGTGGCCAAACTTTTGGAACTTCAGCTTCAGCATCAGTCCTTCCAATGAATATTCAGTGTTGATTTCCTTTAGGATGGACTGGTTTGATCTCCTACAGTCCAAGGGACTCTCAACACTACAGGCTATTATAAGATAGTGATTATAGATCCCTGTGCTAAACAGTAGGTCCTTGTTACTTATCTATTTTATGTGTAGTAGTTTGTATCTGTTAATCCCAAATTTCTAAGTTATCCTTCTCTCTACGTATATTTTTTATAACTAGGGTGGATTGGGGATGGGACTCAAAGAAGGAATGCAAGAATGGAAACAACTATGTTATTGCACGATGTTCTTTTTGTGGTCTCTTAAAGTTCAACTGAGTTTTTTTCTATCTATATGTTATATAGTGATTTTATAAGTAATACTACCCTTGTCTCTTCAAAACATTTTTTATTATAAAATTTATAACATTTGGGTAAAGCCAGCATTTCTATATTTCTTTTATACCTAGTTTCCTTAATGTTTGAAACACTTTAGGTAAAATATTGTTTTCTCAGAAATGTACCTCAAATGTAAGTTCTCAGCCAACAATGAAACATATTCAGAAGGTTGGTTCATAAGTTTTGATCTATTAGAAAGAATATTACCTGATAACAATTTGCTATTAGCATGAAATAAAATTTAGGATTTTCCACTTTACATCAGGGACTCTAAAAGAATCAATCACAGAGTTAATAAAAATGTTTCCAATCTCCCTTAAAAATTGTTTTTCTGTGTCAAAATATGTGAAATTGAGACTAAGTAAATATTTATCTTATAGATCTTATATCTCTTAGGCTTGATTGCTAATTAGTGAGGTCAATTTTAGACACAATATACTATCCAATGTGCAGAATATTGCTAAAATTATGTATAATATGATATTATTATATTATATATAGTATTATTATTATTATATTATGAAAATTACTGAATCAGTAATTTTAAGGCATATCTCCTGCATCCAAACTCTTCTATTCTATTGAAGTAGAATGCATAGCACAAGATACATGCCACATGTGATGCTTTTTTAAAAAATATACTGAACTTAACTTCATTTCTGGTAAGTTATATACCTGGTTCAGCATATTCCTGAGAATGAGTTTTTCTTTGAGCATAATATGCTCAATTAAGCTGAATATTCTGTTTAGATGAATGGATTCTCTGCACTGAAATAGGTGACTTAAGCCCTCATATTGACTCAGACAAAAAGAACATTTTCCTGGAGCATTTTTGGAATTCAACTTCTCAAAGTTTAATTTCCTTTGAACCCATGGGAACATCTCATGGTACAATGGAAGAGAAAGTTATGGGCAGAGAGTTATAAATCAAAACAAAATTGTCCCAAACTAAAAGGATATTGGAGAAAATAATTGGTGATAATCAATGTTTTTTGTTTCCCAATCTCTTAGAGAGATTGATCTGGTAAAATTTTGAATAGATTGTTAATGAATTGAATAATATCTGCAGCGTAAAAGCTGGGCCTTGCTGAACCCTGGTAGCTGCTGCTGCAGACTGAGGGACTTAGTTTTAAAGTGATGTCAATCAGTCATTCCTAAAGGAGATCAGTCCTGGGTGTTCAGTGGAAGGACTGATGATGAAGCTGAAGCTCCAATACTTTGGCCACCTGATGTGAAAAGCCAACTCATTGGAAAAGACCCTGATGCTGGGAAAGATTGAAGGCAGAAGGAGAAGGGGATGATAGAAGATGAGATGGTTGGATGGCATCACTGACTCAATGGAAATGAGTTTGAGCAAGCTCTGGGAGTTGGTAATGGACAGGGAAGCCTGGAGTGCTGCAGGATTCGCAGAGAATCAGACACGACTGTGCGACTGAACTGAACCAAACAACATGGACAAACCTTGAAGACTTTATGCTTAACTAAAGGTAGACGTAAAAGGACAGATACTATGATTCCATTTACATGAGATGTCTAGAGTCATCAAAATCATAGAGACAGAAAGTAAGTGGTAGTTTCCGGGGGATAAGGGGAGAGAGGAGTTTTTTGTTTGTTTGTTTGTTTTTTAATGGGTATGGAAATCAGTGTGGGATGCTGAAAAAGTTCTGAAGATGGTTGGCAGTGATGGTTGGCAGTGATGGTTGGAGAACAGTGTCAATACATTCAATGTCGCTGAACTGTATACCTAAAAGCAGTTAAAATGGTATCTTTCATGCTATGCATATTTTACCACCATAAGAAAAAACTTATCAAGAGTAATGCCTAGACATTTTTACTCAAACCACACTCTAGATGGTTTAAGCAGAGTGCAAGGGTCAGGTATAGAGTACCTCAGACATCTTATCATTCAACAAATATGCACATGAACACACCCTAATGACTGAAAGTCTGCACGATTACTTCATACACTGCTGCAGCAGAGGCCAATGGTTGAGGGCAAGGTAATGGTCAAGAGCACAGGCTCTGGAGTCAGACAGGCAGGAACAAACAAAAAAAATAAATAAAGTGATGTCAACTTTAAAGTGCGTGATGTTAAAAAACAAACAAAACCCCCCAAACAGCATTTTTCCTCAAACACAGGTAACTGCAACACCCCTCATGATGCACTAAGGGGTCTTTCCTTGTTTATACCTGGTTCCGTTATTGTGTTTGTGATACAATTGCTTAATGGCTGCACTCCCCACCTCAGGGAGACAGACAGAATATATTTGTGGGA
The DNA here is from genome assembly GCF_003369695.1 of Bos indicus x Bos taurus. Classification (NCBI taxonomy): domain Eukaryota; kingdom Metazoa; phylum Chordata; class Mammalia; order Artiodactyla; family Bovidae; genus Bos; species Bos indicus x Bos taurus. The sequence goes on along the minus strand of NC_040081.1, from coordinate 1,995,360 downwards.
ATAAAGGCAAAATGAATAGCTGAGTAAGTACAATTCACTTGAGATTATTAGAACAAAGAACGCACTCTAATTCACCTTTATAAGAAAGTTTGCACAGGAAGTCAGCAGTCAGGAGGCCCTTAATAAAGAAGATAAATGAACAGTTCTGGGTAGAACTTTGAGGTCAAAGACATGATTAGTGACAAGATGTGGGTAGAAATTAAAATTTGCATGTTATAGTGAAAAGAATGAGTAAGCATAGGAGGTATTATAAAAGGCTATGGCACAAAACTTTTACTAATATATTACAGACCATTTTCTGAGGTCACTGAGGAGCACAAAGGTGGGATATAAAAAGCTGTGCTGAAAACTCTGAGATAACTAAACATAATCAAGCATTTAAATCTTTTAAAAGTAGCTGTTAAAGTAAGAAAACTAATTTTAAAAGGGATAAAAAGGGAAAACAAAGCCCTTTTCTAAGTTTAAGGGTAGAAAAATATGTATACAGTGGGAAAGATTAAAGTATCTAGAAATTATGAGACTCTGGCATGGACTCTGAAGTCTAATTTGTTTCATTCCTTCTCTCTACTGACTAAAAACTCCCAAACTCCATGAAAGGGTGTGAATTTCCTTGCATCTTATTTGTCTATAAAATAAGAATACTATTCTTGCATTATATGTCCTCTAAAACTTACATTAAAACAGGTATAAAATGTCTAGTACATCTGTTATGTTAGTTCCCTTCTTCCTTAAACATGTTGCTGGAAATTAAATTCTACAGGGTAATAACACAATGCCAATTTAAACCTTTCATTCACTTACTCATTTACTTAATCTGAAAACTGACATCAAGTGAAAATTTTCACAGTGAATAATCCATTTCTTTTCAGCATCTCTCACTGAGAGTCCTTCATGTATTTTATTAGTTTTCAAGGCTAGAATATTCATGGCACTGTCTTTTTCTCAACTGTAATCCCAGAGATTGGGATTGGTAATTGGATGTGTTGAAGTCACAAAAGGAGAAGCAAATACTTACCTGTGTTTGTTACATGCCATGCATTTAAAATTATTAATTTGATGTGTACTCAGGAAGTTCCAGAATCAATAATTTAATCATCACTTTAAACTGCATATTTGTCAAAATGAAAGAAAGTGTAAGTGTTAATTGCTCAGTCTTGTCCAACTTTTTATGATCCCAAGGACTGTAGCCCAGCAGGATTCTCTATGCAAAGAAATTTCCAGGAAAGAATTGTGGAGTGGCTTGCCATTTCCTACTCCAGGGGATCTTCCTGACACAGAGACTGAACCCAGGCCTCCTGCACTGCATGCAGATTCTTTACTATCTGAGCCACCTTGTCAAACAAATGAATAAATGAATGAATGGGTTATTTTGACTGCCACTTGGAACCAACCAGGACTGGTTCCTTGGAATTTGCTGTTAAGCATTTCTGTTTGCTATTCTGTGTACTTAGAAAGTTTTTTTTTTTTTTTTTTTTTTTTGCCAAGAGAACACACTGGTCATAGCAAACACCTTTTTCCAACAACCCAAGAAATGACTCTACACATGGACATCACCAGACGGTCAATATCAGAATCAGATTGATTATGTTCTTTGCAGCCTAAGATGGAGAAGCTCTATACAGTCAGCACATATCAGACCTGGACCTAACTGTAGCTCACATCATGAGCTCTTTATTGCAAAATTTAGGCTTAAATTGAAGAAAGTAGGGAACACCACTAGGCCATTCGGGTATGACCTACACCAAATATCTTATGAATATACAATGAAGGTGATGAATAGATTCGAGGGGTTAGATATGCTAGAGAGTGCCTGAAGACCTATGGATGAAGGCCCATAACATTGTATAGGAGGCATTTACCAAAACCATTGCAAAGAAAAAGAAATGCAAGAAGGCAAAGTTGTCTAAGAAGTCTTTACAAATAGGTGAGGAAAGAAGAGAAGTGAAAGGCAAGGGAGAAAGGGAAAGATATACCCAACTGAATGCAGAGTTCCAGAGAACAGTAAAGAGAAAGTAGAGGAAAAAAGTAGAATGGGGAAGACTAGAGATCTTTTCAAGAAAGCTGGAGATATCAAGGGAATATTTCATGTGAGGATGGGCATGATAAAGGACAGGCACATTAAATATTTAACAGAAGCAGAAGAGGTTAAGAAGAGGTGGCAAGAACACACAGAAAAACTATACAGAAAACGTCTTAATGATCCAGATAACTGCAATGGTGTGGTCACTCACCTAGAGCCAGACTTTTGGAGTGTGAAATCAAGTGGGCCTTAGGAAGCATTACCAAGAATAAAGCTAGTGAAGGTGGTGGAATTCCAACTGAGATATTTAAACTCCTAAAAGACGATGCTGTGAAAGTGCTGCACTCATTATGCCAGCAAATTTGGAAATCTCAGCAGTGGCCACAGGACTAGACAAGGTCAGTTTTCATCCCAACCCCAACTAAGGACAATGCCAAAGAATGTTCAAACTACTGTACAATTGCGCTGATTTCACATGCTAGTAAGATTATTCTCAAAATACTTCAAGCTAGGCTTTAGCAGTATGTGAACTGAGAATTTTCAGATGTACAAGATGGATTTTGATGAGGCAGAGGAACAGAGATCAAATTGCCAACTTTTGTTGGATCACAGAGAAAGCAAGGGAATTCCAGAAATTCTGCTTCATTGACTTCACTAAAGCTTTTGACTCTGTGGATCACAAGAAACTTTGGAAAATTCTTAAAGAGATGGGAACACAAGACTACCTTACCTGTCTCCTGAGAAACCTGTATGTGGATCAATAAGCAACAGTTAGTAGAAGACATGGACCAACTGACTGATTTAAAATTGGGAAAGGAGTACAACAAGGCTGTATACTGTCACCCCACTTATATTTACCTGATAGCAAAGTACATAATGTGATATATGGGGTTGGATGAATCACAAGCTGGAATCAAGATTGCTGGGAGAAATAACAACCTCAGATATGTAGATGATACCACTCTAATGGCAAAAAGTAAAGAGAATCTAAAGGATCTCCTGATGAGGGCGAAAAAGGAGAGTGAAAACCGGCTTGAAACTCAACATTCAAAAAACTATAATCATAGTATCTGGTCTCATCACTTCATGGCAAATAGAATGGGACAGAATAGAAGCAATGACACATTTTATTATCTTAGCCTCCAAAATCAGTCTCAATGGAGACTGCAGCCATGAAATTAAGACTCTTGCTTCTTGGAAGGAAAGTTATGACAAACCAAGACAATATATGAAAAAGCAGAGACATCACTTTGCTCACAAAGGTCTGTATAGTCAAAGCTATGATTTTTCTAGTAGTCGAGTATGGATGTGAGAGCTGGACCATAAAAAAGACTGAACACCAAAGAGCTGATGCTTTGAAATTTTGGTGCTGGACTCTTGAGGGTCCCTTGAACAACAAGTAGATCAAACAAGTCAATCCTAAAGGAAATCAACCCTGAATATTCATTGGAAGGACTGATGCTGAAGCTGAAGGTCCAATACTGCCAGCTCACTGGAAAGATCCTGGTGCTGGGAAAGATTGAAGGAAAAAGGAAAAGGGGATGGCAGAGGATGAGTTGGTTAGATAGCATCACTGATTCAGTGGAGATAAATTTGAGCAAACTCCAGGAAATAATGAAGGACAAAGGAACCTGGTGTACTGCAGTCCATGGGATCACAAAGAGTAGAACACAACTGAGTGACTGGCCAACAACAAATCTTTTTCATGTGTTGATTTACATATAAAATATCCATAACATTTGTAGAAAGCAAGGGTATATATAGGCAGTGCCTGGATAGACGAGTTTACCTCTCAGGACCATAACAGCTTGAGCATCTTTTTGATGGAGGGATCGCAATATTTGTACAGTGTCTCCAGTATCCTCCTTTAAAAATGGTGAATTAGATAAAGTCATTTATTTCATTATTTGCATATTGTTTACAAATTTTTGTTTGCTTGATTTCACAAGTGCCAGGAGCCACCACGGGAGATCCCACCCATGACAAGGTCATGTGGAAGAGATCTGATGAGCAAGGCAGATCTGAACTCGAGGGGCCCCCTGGATCTGCTTGAGCATCTACCCCAAAACCAGAATCTGTCTGTCTTACTATTTTGTGCCTTTCACCAACTCTTCTGACATTAACAGGCGGTTATCCCCAACTACCTTTCTCTGGAAGAAGTCAACTTAGGGCTTTAGTTAATAAGTCTCCTGGGCAAGATAGGAGTGTTTCAATTCAAACCCCTCTGATGGCTTTCTAGCTTGCCTGACAGGTTTATCTAGACTCTTGCAGCTACACATGTGATTGTTCCCAGCCTCCCAACCATGAGAGACATGGGAAGCCCAAAACATTCTAAAAATATAGAGCCTTTCAAAGAGTTAAAAACTATTAGGGTAGTGCTGGTGTAAGATTTCATTGTTGAACCAATGTTTGCTGCCAAGTTCCCATACCCCTTATCCATTGTGCACCTGGGAGTGCATTAGTTAACATAGTTGGAATGTAAGAAAAACAAGTAGCAGCCTTGGAATTAACCATATCAGACCTTTGAACTAATTGGTTCTTTCTTTGTTGTAACTCATTGCACCTTTGCTCCGTGAGAATGTAACTCTGTTTAGCACTTTATGAGGCTGAGATAGATTAGAAATATAAAGAAAAAACACTTTATGGGAAAATAAGTTTTCTGGTTGAGTAGCCTTTATCAGAAAAGGGTCATAAAATGTCCACAGGCCTCCAAGGCCAGAAGATAATGTACACAACATTATTTGTGGGAAAGGTATGCAGAAAAAATATTGGTTTCGATAAAGACAAAACAGATGTAATGTTTAGGCTGACTCTGTATGACTTTGCATCTTTCATTTCCCTCTATGTACAAGTCAAGATATAAAAGTTCCTTTTGAAAATAAAGTTATGGGCCTCGCTCACCAAAGCTTGGTCTCCCCGTGTCATTCTTTTTTCCTTTTCTCTCCTTTTCTCTCTCTGTTCTTCTTTTAGGATGACTTACTGGGGCTCTCTGAATTCACTTTTTTGCCTGGGTTTCTAAGACCCAATCGGGAAGGTGCCCTGCGTCTTCACTGGGGAGGGGGTGTCCTGTGTCCTCACCCCACCAAGAGGGCGCCTGTGGCCTCCGTGAACAGAGCAAATTATATGCCAGGAGCTTTATTGGCTTTCTGTGTAAACCAAGGAAGATCAAGCCTCTTTCTCTTCCTTTTTTTTACTTTCCTTATCACCGATGCCGTCATCCTGAGGGTACCCCTGGATCCTGCTGGGGCTGGACCCCGGCACACAAGTACTGAGAGGGATGTATTAATCTCTTTAATGCAGATTTCTCTATCTTGCTTTCAAATTATTGTACTGTTTATACTGTTGAAGACAATGGTGCATACATATTTAGAATTAATTTAACTTTTAGGTGAATTTTTCCCTTTTCTCTTCATCCTTAATAATTATTTTTCTCATAAAGTAAATTTGCTTTTTTTTGTGATTTATTTTTCTGTTATTTAATTTTTCTATCCATTTTCTTCCAACCATTGTTTGACTTTAGACATGACTTTGTAAATCCCAAACAGCTGAATTTTGCTCTTTTGAGTCAATTTTAACAAATTCTGTCATTAAACATCAAGTTTAACTCATATACATTAATTGTGATTAGTTACATAGTGAATTATTATTTATTTCTATTATCTTTTTATGTACTTAATATTAACCATGCTTTTTTCCTTTACCTTTTTTTTCTGCTTTGTATTACATTAGTTAAGTTTTCCCTATTCATATATCCTTCTGCCAACTCCCTCTACCCATATTTGCATGGGTTTGGAAGTTATACATTCTACTTGCATTTTTCAAGTTTACTCTTAAATTTTTACTATGCATGCTCTGATCTCTTGCTAAATGTTTATCATCCCATTTCATCTTTCCAATTATGGTTCCTCGCGTTTCCAGTCCACCTAGATGTTAAAAGCCCTTAAGTTAATTATTATTATCATTATGTTTATTTAGCTCCCTGTGTACATTTGTTGATTTATTCAATCATCATTTCTTCTTGTATCTCATGGCATTTGAAACCTAATTTTCTTCTTGAGTAAGTAAATTTTCTAGTTGTTTGGAAATATTTGTAGTAAATTCCATCAGAACTTGTATCCTTATATCCATCAGAACTTATATCCTTTCTCTTGAAAAATAAGTTACCTGAGTATATAATCCTAGAGTGACAGGACTTTTTTCTTTTCTATTTTTCTCCTTTACATGATAGTGTTACATATTTTTTTTTCTGGATTGTATTATTTTGATTGAAAAAAATATGGTATTAGTTTATTTGGTGGTACTGTCTTTGCTGTATTTTGCTATTCCCTATTATCTATGGTGTTCTATACTCCCTACCTTCTGTAGTCTGGATTTTTACTCAATATTGACTTTCCTAAATCTAAGGAGTCATGATTCTTATGAATTCTATACAATTAGCCTTCCCCACTTTTTCTCACCTATTATTGTGGAATTCCAAGTGTACATGCTATCATATCTCACTCTGATTCTTTCTCTACAGATAAACTATTTATAGCTCATTGAGAGAGTCATTTTGTAGTTTACTCTTGTATTGCCAAATGCATGTTATAATTGACTTTATTATTATTTTTTTAAAGATATGGATATTATTTATTGACTCCCTCCTATGGAAATTAAGAAATGTACCTTTCTTACAATTCTCTCCTAATGCTTCCTCTAGCCACACATTCCTTCCTTCTATTTCCCCAATATAGCTGAATAATAATTTTGGCTATGTAAACATCAAGTCATGTACTACACTAACTTCTGCCACCACTCAACATAATTCCATTCTGGAAGCTGTTTTCTTGGATACAAAGTCTTCATTTTTCTGCATGCTTTTCTTTGTTTGCAAGGAAAGAAAGTGAAGTTGCTCAGTCATGTCTGACTCTTTGCGACCACTTGAACTGTAGCCTGCCAGGCTCCTCTGTCCATGGGATTTTTCAGGCAAGAGTACTGGAGTGGGTTGCCATTTCCTTATTCAGAGGATCTTCTTGACCCAGGGATCAAACCCAGGTCTCCTGCATTTCAGGCAAACTCTACCACGTGAGGCATCAGGGAAGCCCTTGTTTGCAAGGAATACAAACCCATTCTCAGTAGCAACCAGAGAATGGGTTGTGAATTTTGATATTTTCATTCCTGAGTTGTTTTTTTTTTTTTTTAATGTTTATCTATTTATTTGGATCTTAGTTGTGGTAGGTGGAATATTTCATAGTGGTACATGAATTCTCTAGTTTTGGCACTCAGGCTCAATAGTTGTAGCTGGCAGGCCTAGTTGCTCCACAGCATGTGGGATCTTAGTTCCCTGGGGTTAACATTGGCCTGGAACAAATAATGTTTCTTAACTTAGGGGAACCTATTTCATGCAGATAAGACAAATTTGAGCCTACAACTGGAATGCAGTACAGAACTATGGTTAAATTTCTCAGGAAATATTTTAAAGACCACCCACCCACCACTTTTTTAAAGGGAGGGATGAGGTATTTAACTCCATGTCCCACGCAGGCCAGTTGCCCTGTCTCCTTTCCTGAATGGGCATGGACACCCACTAGGTGATAATAATGACTGGCTCTCAGGGAAGCCACCTGTCAATTCACAGGCCAGCTTCCCTGGCTTAAGGTCCCTCTTTTTTTTTTTTTTTTTTGATTTCTGGAGACTGCTCTTACCCTCTTGCTCATACATCTAAGTATGGATAAGGATATTTGTTATTTTTTATCTAGTGTTTCTAAGTTTTAATATTAAGAATAATCTCAGATCATCCTGTCTGCAGCACTGCTGGTCTCTATCTTATTTCCATCTTTGCAACAATGGATTTTACAAGCAAGGAAGTGGAAGTTTGTGGACTAAGTGACTAACCCAGGAGTAAATACTAGTGACAGAGTCAAGGTCACCTTTCTCTCAGTCAGTGTTTCCTCCAACATACTGAGTCCCTGGATCTCTTCTAAATCCTCTGACTTACACCAACATATACAAGCTAACAATGCCAGATCCAGTTCCAGTTTGTGTGTGACGGAGTGGCAATGCTCTGACATAAGCTGGGTGTTCTATAACTTGACTCAATTCTGACACTATCTGTATAGTATCAGAGGCCACAGGTTAAGGGATTAGTCCCACTAGACTGCTCTCATTTCAGATGCCAGGAGCAAAAGTCCAGGTTTTTACCTATGGTTCTGATCAACTAGTTATAAATCAGGGGTTCCTATAACCTGTCTTCAATTAACTTCCTAGAGCAGCTCACAGAACTTCAGAAGCATGTTCACTCACCACATAATCAACTTATTGCAAAGGTATTTAAGGATACAAATCAGAGATACTTCAGGCAAGATCCCAAAGGAGCTTCTCTCTTGGTGGAGTTTGGATCCTGGCAGGGTGGTACATAACAAATGTTGTGGCTTACTAACCTAGAAGCTGTCCAAACTCCCTCCTTTTGAATCTTTGAAAGTGAAGTCACTCAGTCGTGTCCAACTCTTTGCGACCCCATGGACTGTAGCCTATCAGGCTCCTCTGTCCATGGGATTTTCCAGGCAAGAATGCTGGAGTGGATTGCCATTTCCTTCTCCAGGGCATCTTCCTGACCCAGGAATCGAACCCAGGTCTCCCGCATTGCCAGCAGACACTTTACCGTCTGAGCCACCAGGGAAGCCTATCCTTATGGAGGCTTATTACATAGGCCTGGTTGACCAAATCATTGCCATTGGTGGGAGATTCAACCTCCAGCCCCTTCCCCAGGGGTCTGGACTTAAAGTTCCAGCCCTCTGTTCTTGTTCATTCCCCTAGCAACAAGTCTCTCACCCTTAGGTGCTTTCCAAAGTAGCTGCATTAAACTCAGGTGTTGTGGAAAGGGACTTGTGATGACTATCAGGACATCCCTATAGCTTAGGAAATTTCAAGGAAGCTTCTAAGGAAGCTCTGTGCCAGAACTGGGGGGATAAACACCAAATAGACATTTATTATAAATCACAGTGTCACACAAGCTTGTAAGTATCAAGTACATATAAATTAATAGAAGCTAAAAATCCTTAAGGTTTCATATTTATCACACTCTTACATTTTGCATCTTTTATCTCTTCTAATAATTTATTGATACTAGATTGTTCTTCAGAACTTCAAGCTAATAACATAGTTAAGTCAAGGCTTCAGTGCACTTTCCAAAATAGGGTAGTTAAAAAAATAAAACTGACAAAAACACCAAACAGCCGACAAATGCAATCAGCTGTGATACATAGATTTGCATTGTTTCACTAAGACTGGATATTGAAAAATAAAATAAGAGTAGTTACACTACCTTAGTTTTCACATACAATAAGATTCAGACACTTGCAATGCTGAAAAGGTCTGGAAAAAATGTTGTGTTAATAAGCCAAAGCATAAGGAATTTAAATCAGTGAACTGGTGTTATCATCATTTCCATTTGTCTCTTCCTGGGAAGAGTAATGTGCTTCTGTGGACAGTAGTCAAGAAGTATGAGCACATACTGCTCAGAAAATTCCAAGATGTTTACAAAATCAAATTAATTAAAAGTTACTTTGAAATACAGCAGTAGACTTCTAATTGTTAACAATTCTCTAACAATGATTTTTTAAAAGCAGTGTCTCCATTTTCCAAATTAAATATCACCAAGGAGTCCTAAATATAAAATATTTAAATATAATTTAAAATATAAATTTAAATATATTAAAGTCAAACTGTTCTCATTGAACAAGGGGGGGGAATCTCCTGCCTCCTGGCTGTTTGGTGCAGGTACCTCCAGACAATTAATGAGTCCTCAGTGATACAGATAAATGAATTAATCAAATTCTGCATGGAGGTTTACTGGATCTAAGGATCACATCTGAAATTCCTAATCTGATGGAATAAAGACATATTTATTTGCAGGGACATTTTATCCAGTAGACATAGCAGGTCTACAGCTTGAGTCCTATGATACATTTAATGGCTCATGAAAATATTTTGATTTTAGTTTATTTATAATTAATATCATAAATATAAATAAATAACAATAAATCCAGATTAGATTATATCTGTCTTTATTCTTTTGACTGGAGAACCTCATGGACAGAGTAGCCTGGTTAACTATAGCTTATAGGGTCACAAGGAGTCAGACAAGACTTCAGTGCCTTAGCATTCACACATGTCTTTATATTAACATGGTCATAAAGAATAATTTTAATTTGGGAGGAGTAAGGTGTATATCAAAGGTAAAAGTACTCTGGGTTCATGAAAGTTATAAGATGGCCTTATCCATCTACTACATAGGATGCAATGGTCCTGATCCCAACAACTTTGGAACATTCTGCAAAATTAAACAGAATTGATTCTATTGTAAGTTTTAGTACAACAGAATTCCCATGTCACTCTTGATGTCATAATATTTTGTAGTATAGACTAAATTATACAGATACAATTACAGTGCAATTGCTTGAAAGATTCTGTCAAGACTATAACTGAAATAATGTCATTTGCAGCAACATAGATGGGCCTAGAGATTATTAAAATAGGTGAAGTAGGTCAGAAAGATAAAGATAAATATCATATGGTATTGCTAATATGTGTAATCTAAAGAATGATACGAACGAACTTATTTAGAAAACAGAAATATAATCACTGATAACTCAGTTGGTAAAGAATCTGCCTGAAATGTAGGTGACCCTGATTTGATTACTGGGTTGGGAAAATCTGCTGGAGAAGGGATAGGCTACCCACTCCAGTATTCTTGAGCTTTCCTTGTGGCTCAGCTGGTAAAGAATCCACCTGCAATGCAGGAGACCTGGGTTTGAATCCTTGGGTTGGGAAGATCTCCTGGAGAAGGGAAAGGCCACCCACTCCAGTATTCTGGCCTGGAGAATTCCACGGACTGTATAGTCATGGGGTCACAAAGAATTGGACATGACTGAGTGACTTTCACTTTCACTTTCACTTTCAAATAGAGTCAAGGACATAGAAAGCAAACATGGTTATCAAAGGGAGTGAGGGATAAATTAGGAGTTTTGAATTAACAGATGCACACTATTATATAAAAAGTATATATAAATAACAAGAACCTACTGCATAGCACAGGGAACTGTACTTACTATCTTACATAAACTATAACAGAAAAGAATTTGAAAAACAGTGTATATATGTGTATAACTGAATCACTTTACTGTAACCCTGAAATGAACAAAACTGCAAATCAACTACACTTCAATAAAACATTTTTTAAAAAAGAATATAACTGAAAAGAGATCTTGAAAATGCTGCCTGCAATGGAAGTCTGCTGGGGTGAAAACTTGGTTGTTTGCAGCCTCTTCTAAGAGGTATAGATGCTCAGGTGACAGGGAACTTAAAGGAGCTGTCCTGTTCTACTGCCTCAAAGAAATGTTTTTCAAAGTGAATTTTCAGGTAGTAGAGGTGACTGATAATGTTCTTCCACTCACAGTATAATTTTCTTTCATCTCAAAAATTTTTATATGTGTGATAGACATAATCTTCCTTTGAAGTATTGCTGGAGAGTGTATAACATTTAAAGAAACAACCCTGTTATATAAGCAAGCTTTGAGCTTGAGGATTATTAAGGTGAAGTTTGAATTAATTCCCTTTATTGATCCTTTACCCCTTTATTGTGACTTTTTTTCCTCCACGAAAAAAAAAATGGCCCAAGTTAGGTAAAAAATTCTAACCATTCTCACCACTGCCTGAGACAGAATAAATCTGTGTTCTAGAGTCAACTCTCAAAGATACTTTGCATTTTATTATCAATCTTCCTAAAAACATCAACTACTTTTCAATAACTAAAAGTTACCAGCTGTACTACTCCACTGGGCACACTGATGTAATCTCTTAGAAGAGATTTTTGATGAATATGGAGTCCTGTGCCCAGTGGGTTTGATGTAGTTGACACCCCCACTCCCCTTCAGGCAAACATTCACATTTATGCTGCATGCAAACACACTTACTACAATCTCACACAGTACGTTAAAATGTCTTACTTTGTTTAATTTACTCTTGATTACTTTCTTCCCATTTTCATTGTAAATACTGAGAACAAATATCAGTAAGTGGTCCAAAAGCTAGAATAAATATCAATGAATATCTTCTAGTCCATCTAGTTCTAAAGAACAGGATTAACCAGAACATTTAACCTATCTGTCCTACTGAAAACCATAAAACACATCATTTGATAGTGTTACTTTGATAAAGTTTTGGCCTCTGTAACACACTGCTTTAAGATTTCTTTTTCTATTTTATGAGCTTAACCTTGTTCCTAATTCTGAAACTGACTGTAAAGACATGTTTGAGCATAAATAAGTGTTTTTCACTTTATTGCTCCCAACCAACTCTTCCTCTTTTTAGTTGCACACACACACACACACACACACACACACACACACACACACACACATTGACACAATAAAACCCTCTCAGAATCTGTGCCAGTGCTGTGTAAATACTGTAGCAAGAGTGATTATTTAATGAATTTATCACCAGGGATTCGTCAAAGAAGTACACATTCAGATTTAGACCACTTGCAACTCCGTATATACCAAGAACTCATTTAAAATGGCGACTATCCCTTCTTGCTTAATTGACTGCTATGCTTACTCTCAATGAATGTGTTAAGCATCTTTCCATGGGTCGCCACTGTCAAATTTATTTTCAGGGAGCAGAACAATCAGACGACAGATGCTATGTCACAAGATAGAATTTAGAGAATTTTCTTTTTTGGCCTATTTTCAGAGATTTCAAGGTTCTGCTTTATACTTCCTGTTTCTAACCACGTTATATGTTCTCATTTTAAAATACAATTTAAAAACAGTTTAAAATTCTACTATTAAATTGAAAAATAGAAACGACAAAGCCACATAGAGATGACAAAGCTAAAACCACAAAGCCCTGAATTTTTGGAATCCTCGTGTTTGATTCTAAGAACTACAAATTTTTTGATAGAGGAAATGTTTTATCTTTTATCATTAGTATCACTTATTTTAAATATTTTATCCCTATTGTCATTTAATGTTTTATCTTATCATTTAATGCCTACACTGCATTGCATTTTTAATATTTAAGTGGCTAAAATAATATGGATAGGTCTTAAAACAAAAAAATTGTTTCAACCATTTTTTTTAAAGCCAGTTAGTTTGTTCAGTGCAAAACGGATGCATGTTGATGTATGGCAAAACTAATACAATATTGTAAAGTGAAAAATAATAGTAATAATAAAATAAAAAAAAAAAAAGAAAATCCAGCAGTGTGACTGCCTGCAGATGTTCTGATCAAGAACTGTAGAGGGTGAACTGAAGCTTGGGTTGCAGGGCTGCTGTCACAGACTTGCCAGCAAAAGACAAGTACTGAATTTTTCAGTAATTAGCTACATATAAATTTCCTCCCTAAATTGTAGGCTGAAACAGCAACAATAACAATGTCTCATAAATTAAATTAAAATATGTTGAAAATAGCCTTCTACTGGTTGGGCCAAAACCTTTACTGACAACAAAATCCACACACTTACTTTCCTTAATCTTCATGTAAGACAGAAATTATATAAGAAGATCCTAGTAGAGTGGAGAAAATAGAAATTTTTATTAGCTTTATAATATTTTATATGGTAGTATAGCTGTATGATTTATATATGTATGATGTATGTAGTTTTATAGTATGATGTATGTATTATATGATGCATGTATGTATATAGTTGTATGATGTATGTATTAGGTGTATGATGGAAATGAGTGAATTTAATTCACATGAGCATTATGTTTACTACTGTGGGCATGAATCCCATAGCAGAAATGGAGTAGCCCTAATAATCAACAAAAGAGTCTGAAATATAGTAGTTGTGTGCAACCTCAAAAATTACAGAATGATCGCAGTTTGTTTCTAGGGCAAACCATTCAATATCACAGTAATCTAAGTCTATGCTCCTATTATCTACTGATGCTAAAGAAAGTGAAGTTGATCAGCTCACTGAGGACCTAGAGAACCTCCCAGAACTAACATCAAAAAAAGATGTTCTATTCATCACAGGCAAGTCTGGCCTTGGAGAACAAAATGAAACAGGGAAAAAGCTAATTGAATTCTGCCAGGAGAATGCACTAGTCATAGCAAATACTCTTTTTTAACAACACAAGAGACTACTTTGCACATGGACATCACCAAGTGGTCAATGCCAAAATCAAATCAATTACATTCTTTGTAGCCAGAGATGGAGAAGCTGTATACAATCAGGAAAAACAAGACCTGGAGCTGACTGTGGCTCAGATCATCAGCTTCTCATAACAAAATTTAGGCTTAAACTAAAGAAAACCAGGAAAAACACTAGGCCAGCAGATATGACTTAAACTAAATCCCATATGAATTCACTGTTGCTGCTACTGCTAAGTCCCTTCAGTCGTGTCAGACTCTGTGCGACCCCATAGACAGCAGCCCATCAGGCCCCACCGTTCCTGGGATTCTCCAGGCAAGAACACTGGAACGGGTTGCCATTTCCTTCTTCAATTCATGAAAGTGAAAAGTGAAAGTGAAGTCGCTCAGTCATGTCTGACTCTCAGTGACCCCATGGACCTCAGCCTACCAGGCTCCTCTGTCCATGGGATTTTTCCAGGCAAGAGTACTGGAGTGGGTTGCCATTGCCTTCTCCTATGAATTCACAGTAGAGGTAATGAATATATTTAAGGGACTAGATCTAGATAACAGTGTTCCTGAAGAGCTATGGACAGAGGTCCATAATATTGTACAGGAGGTGGCGAACAAAACCACCCCAAAGAAAAAGAGAAGCAAGAAGGCAAAGTGGTTATCTGAGGAGGCTTTACAAGTAGCACAGGAACGAAGAGAAGTGAATAGCAAGGGAGAGAGGGAAAGGTACATCCAATTAAATGCAGAGTTTCAAATAATAGAAGAGACAAGAAGGCCTTCTTTAATGAACAGTGTTTAATAATAGAAGAACACAACAAAAGGGGAAAGACTAGAGATCTCTTCAGGAAAATTGGAAACATCAGGGAGTTTCTGACCCAAAGATGGGCACAATAAAGGATAAAAATTGTAGAGACCTAGCAGATGCTGAAGAGATCAAGAAGAAATTGAAAGAATACACAGAAGAACTGTACAAAAAAAAAAAAAGATCTTAATGAACCGTATTACTGCGATGACTATTAGTCGCCCAGAGCCAGACATTCTGCAGTGTGAAGTCAAGTGGGCCTTAAGAAGCATTGCTATTAATAAAGCTAGTGAATGTGATGAAATTCCATCAGAACTATTCAAATCCCTAAAGGAGGATGACATCAAGGTTTTGCATTCATTATGCCAGCAAATCTATAAGACCCAGCAGTGGCCACAGGATTGAAAAGGTCAATTCTCATCCCAATTTCTAAGAAAGGTAATACCAAAGATTGTGCTAACCATTGGACAACTGCACTCATCTCCCATGCTAGTCAGGTCAATCTTAAAATCTTGCATGCTAAGTTTCAGCATTATGTGAACCAAAAACTTCCAGATGTCCAAGTTGGTTTTAGAAAGGAAGAGGAACTAGAGATCAAATTGCCAACATTTGTTGGATTATAGAGAAAGCAAGGGAATTTCAGAAAATCATCTATTTCTGTTTCATCAACTACGCTAAAGCCTTTGACTGTGTAGATCATGACACACTGTAGAAAGCTCTTAGAGAGATGGGAATACCAGACCATCTTAACTGTCTACTGAGAAACCTGTATGCGGTCAAGAAACAACAGGTAGAACCCTTTATGGGACAACCGATTGGTTCAAGATCAAGAAAGGAGTACAACAGGGCTGTCCACTGTCACCCTGTTTGTTTAACCTATACACTGAGCACATCAGGAGAGATGTCAGGCTGGATGAGTTACAAGCTGGAATCAAGATAGGCAGGAGAAACATCAACAACCTCAGATATGTGGGTGATACCACTGTAATGGCAGAAAGCGAAGAGGAACTAAAGATCCTCTTGATGAGGGTGAAGGAGAAAAGAGAATGAGCCAGCTTAAGACTAAATATATAAAATAAATAAATAAGTAAAAAGGCATATACTCTGAGGGAACCAAAATTGAAAGAAATACATGTATTCCATTGTTCATTGCAGCACTATTTACAATAGCTAGAACATGGAAGCAATCTAGATATCCATCAACAGATGAATTGACAAAGAAGTTGTGGCACATATAAACAATGGAATATTACTCAGCCATACAAGGGAACACATTTAAGTTAGTTCTAATGAGGTGGATGAACCTAGAACCTATTGTACAGAGTGAAGTAAGTCAGAAAGAGAAAGATAAATACCTTATTCTAACACTATATATACAGAATCTAGAAAAATGATACTGAAGAATTTATTTACAGGGTAACAATGGAGAAACAGACATAGAAAATAGACTTATGGGCATGGGGAGAGGGGAGGAGAGGGTGAAGCCTATGGAAAGAGTCACATGGAAACTTACATTACCGTATGTAAAATAGATAGCCAACAGGGATTGCTGTGTGGCTCAGGAAACTCAAACAGGGGCTCTGTATCAATCCAGTGGGGTGGGATGGGGACAGAGGTGGCAGGGAGGTTCAAAAGGGAGGAGGTATATGTATACTTATGGCTGATTCATGTTGAGGTTTGACAGAAAACAACAAAATTCTCTAAAGCAATTATCCTTCAATAAAATATAAATTAATTAAAAAAATTACTTAATTAAAAAAAAAAAAAGCTAAGATCATGCCATCAGGCCCCATTACTGCATGGCAAATAAAAGGGGAAAAGGTGAAAGTAAGGACAGACTTCCTCTTCTCCAGCTCCAAAATCACTGCAGATGGTGACTGCAGCCTTGAAATCAGAAGATGGTTGCTTCATGGCAGGAAAGCGATGACAAACCTAGACAATGTGTTGAAAAGCAGAGGCATTGCTCTGCTGACAAAGGACTGTATAGTCAAGGCTGTAGTCTTCCCAGTGGTCATGTATGGTTGTGAGAGCTGGACAGTAAAGAAGGCAGAACGCCAAAGAATTCATGCCTTTTAATTGCAGTGCTAGAGAAGACTCCTGAGAGTCCCTTGGACAGCAAGGAGGTCAAACCAGTCGATCTTAAGGAGATCAACTTTTTTTGTGGGATCTTTGTCAGGTTTTGGTATTAGGGTGATGGTGGCCTCATAGAATGAGTTTGGAAGTTTACCTTCCTCTGCAATTTTTTGGAAGAGTTTGAGCAGGATAGGTGTTAGCTCTTCTCTAAATTTTTGGTAGAATTCAGCTGTGAAGCCATCTGGACCGGGGCTTTTGTTTGCTGGAAGATTTTTGATTACAGTTTCAATTTCCGTGCTTGTGATGGGTCTGTTAAGATTTTCTATTTCTTCCTGGTCGAGTTTTGGAAAGTTGTACTTTTCTAAGAATTTGTCCATTTCTTCCACGTTGTCCATTTTATTGGCATATAATTGTTGATAGTAGTCTCTTATGATCCTTTGTATTTCTGTGTTGTCTGTTGTGATCGCTCCATTTTCGTTTCTAATTTTGTTGATTTGATTTTTCTCCCTTTGTTTCCTGATGAGTCTGGCTAATGGTTTGTCAATTTTATTTATCCTTTCAAAGAACCAGCTTTTGGTTTTGTTGATTTTTGCTATGGTCTCTTTTGTTTCTTTTGCATTTATTTCTGCTCTAATTTTTAAGATTTCTTTCCTTCTACTAACCCTGGGGTTCTTCATTTCTTCCTTTTCTAGTTGCTTTAGGTGTAGAGTTAGGTTATTTATTTGACTTTTTTCTTGTTTCTTGAGGTGTGCCTGTATTGCTATGAACTTTCCCCTTAGGACTGCTTTTACCGTGTCCCACAGGTTTTGGGTTGTTGTGTTTTCATTTTCATTCGTTTCTATGCAAATTTTGATTTCTTTTTTGATTTCTTCTGTGGTTTGTTGGTTATTCAGCAGCGTGTTGTTCAGCCTCCATATGTTGGAATTTTTAATAGTTTTTCTCCTGTAATTGAGATCTAATCTTACTGCATTGTGGTCAGAAAAAATGCTTGGAATGATTTCTATTTTTTTGAATTTACCAAGGCTAGCTTTATGGCCCAGGATGTGATCTATCCTGGAGAAGGTTCCATGTGCACTTGAGAAAAAGGTGAAATTCATTGTTTTGGGATGAAATGTCCTATAGATATCAATTAGGTCTAACTGGTCTATTGTATTGTTTAAAGTTTGTGTTTCCTTGTTAATTTTCTGTATAGTTGATCTATCCATAGGTGACATGATCCTCTACATAGAAAACCCTAAAGATTCCACCAGAAAATTACTAGAAATAATCAATGACTATAGTAAAGTTGCAGGATATAAAATCAACACACAGAAATCCCTTGCATTCCTATACACTAATAATGAGAAAACAGAAAGAGAAATTAAGGAAACAATTCCACTCACCATTGCAACGGAAAGAATAAAATACTTAGGAATATATCTACCTAAAGAAACTAAAGACCTATATATAGAAAATTATAAAACACTGGTGAAAGAAATCAAAGAGGACACTAATAGATGGAGAAATATACCATGTTCATGGATTGGAAGAATCAATATAGTAAAAATGAGTATACTACCCAAAGCAATTTATAGATTCAACGCAATCCCTATCAAGCTACCAAAAGTATTCGTCACAGAGCTAGAACAAATAATTTCACAATTTGTATGGAAATACAAAAAACCTCGAATAGCCAAAGCGATCTTGAGAAAGAAGAATGGAACTGGAGGAATCAACCTACCTGACTTCAGGCTCTACTACAAAGCCACAGTTATCAAGACAGTATGGTACTGGCACAAAGACAGAAATATTGATCAATGGAATAAAATAGAAAGCCCAGAGATAAATCCACGCACATATGGACACCTTATCTTTGACAAAGGAGGCAAGAATATACAATGGATTAAAGACAATCTCTTTAACAAGTGGTGCTGGGAAATCTGGTCAACCACTTGTAAAAGAATGAAACTAGACCACTTTCTAACACCATACACAAAAATAAACTCAAAATGGATTAAAGATCTAAACATAAGACCAGAAACTATAAAACTCCTAGAGGAGAACATAGGCAAAACACTCTCTGACATACATCACAGCAGGATCCTCTATGACCCACCTCCCAGAATATTGGAAATAAAATCAAAAATAAACAAATGGGACCTAATTAACCTTAAAAGCTTCTGCACATCAAAGGAAACTATTAGCAAGGTGAAAAGACAGCCTTCAGAATGGGAGAAAATAATAGCAAATGAAGCAACTGACAAACAACTAATCTCAAAAATATACAAGCAACTCCTACAGCTCAACTCCAGAAAAATAAATGACCCAATCAAAAAATGGGCCAAAGAACTAAATAGACATTTCTCCAAAGAAGACATACAGATGGCTAACAAACACATGAAAAGATGCTCAACATCACTCATTATCAGAGAAATGCAAATCAAAACCACTATGAGGTGCCATTTCACACCAGTCAGAATGGCTGCGATCCAAAAGTCTACAAATAATAAATGCTGGAGAGGGTGTGGAGAAAAGGGAACCCTCTTACACTGTTGGTGGGAATGCAAACTAGTACAGCCACTATGGAGAACAGTGTGGAGATTCCTTAAAAAACTGGAAATAGAACTGCCTTATGATCCAGCAACCCCACTGCTGGGCATACACACCGAGGAAACCAGAACTGAGAGACACGTGTACCCCAATGTTCATTGCAGCACTGTTTATAATAGCCAGGACATGGAAGCAACCTAGATGTCCATCAGTAGATGAATGGATAAGAAAGCAGTGGTACATATACACAATGGAGTATTACTCAGCCATTAAAAAGAATACATTTGAATCAGTTCTAATGAGGTGGATGAAACTGGAGCCTATTATACAGAGTGAAGTAAGCCAGAAGGAAAAACATAAATACAGTATACTAACGCATATATATGGAATTTAGAAAGATGGTAACAATAACCCGGTGTACGAGACAGCAAAAGAGACACTGATGTATAGAACAGTCTTATGGACTCTGTGGGAGAGGGAGAGGGTGGGAAGATTTGGGAGAATGACATTGAAACATGTAAAATATCATGTAAGAAACGATTTGCCAGTCCAGGTTCGATGCACGATACTGGATGCTTGGGGCTAGTGCAGTGGGACGACCCAGAGGGATGGTATGGGGAGGGAGGAGGGAGGAGGGTTCTGGATGGGGAACACATGTATACCTGTGGCGGATTAATTTTGATATTTGGCAAAACTAATACAATTATGTAAAATTTAAAAATAAAATAAAAAAAAAGGAGATCAACTCTGAATATTCACTGGAAGGACTGATACAGAAGCTGTAGTTTAGATGTTTTGGTTACCTGATATGAACACACGACTCACTGGAAAAGTCCCTGATGCTGGGAAAGATCAAGGGCAGAAGGAGAAGAGGATATCAGAGGATGAGATGGCTGGATGGCATCACCAATGCAGTGAAAATGAACTTGGGTAAACTTTGGGGGATGGTGAGGGACAGGGAGGCACCATGTGACCACGAGGTCACAGAACCAGACATGACTGGGTGACTGAACAGCAGTAACAACATAGTTGCATGGTGCCCATTATTTTTTAAAAAATACTTTAAAATTTGATGGAAAAGTAATTTTTAAGCTTATTTTGGAAGGACTTGTGTTAGAATGAATGAATGTATACATGATATGTCAAATATTTCTAGTTAGAAACACTGGTGGTACTTTAGTGATTGAATCATCTGAAACAAATGTGTGACCAATTGACCGTATTTGTTTTATATCATTATATCACTCTGTGTATTATAAACAACCATACTTTGGAGAAACTTTACTATAGTTTTTCTGAGTATGTTTCAAACAAATCCAGAATTCATAAGTTCACTACCAAGCTGGATCCTATTCTCAGTGAGGCAGTGAGTTAAGCATCATTATCAGTATCAGTTCAGTGGCTCAGTCATGTCCGACTCTTTGCAACCCCATGGACTGCAGCACACCTGGCTTCCCTGTCCATCACCAACTCCCAAAGCTTGCTCAAACTCATGTCCTTCAAGTCGGTGATGCCATCTAATAATCTCTTCCTCTGTCATCCCCTTCTCCTCCTGCCTTCAATCTTTCCCAGCATCAGTTTTTTCCAGTGAGTCAGTTCTTCACATCAGGTGGCCAAAGTACTGGAGTTTCAGCTTCAGCATCAGTCCTTCCAGTGAATATTCAGGACTGATTTCCTTTAGGATTGACTGGTTTTCATAGGTAATAGAAAACGAATGAACCATAGTCTGTACCCACCCTCAAGAATGACCACAATCTTATAAGTGAAGCAGGTATTCCCACAGTTGCTGTATACATTGTTTGATAAGTGAAGTGAAGTGAAAGTCACTCCTGTGTCCGACTCTTTGTGACCCCAGACTATACAGTTCATGGAATTCTCCAGGCCTGCATACTGGAGGGAGTAGCCTTTCCCTTCTCTAGGGGATCTTCCCAGCCCAGGGATCGAACCCAGGTCTCCCACATTGCAGGCAGATTCTTTACCAGCTGAACCACAAGGGAAGCTCCAAAATACTGGATTGGGTAGCCTATCCCTTCTTCAGAGGATCTTCCTGACCCAGGAATCAAACCTGGGTCTCTTGCATTGCTGGTGGATTCTTTACCAACTGAGCCATCAGGGAAGCCACATTCCTTGATAAGGCTCACACATATGACAGAGAACAACACAGGGAAGTGACTTATTCAAAGGAAGAGAGGGAAGATGGAGAATGACAGAGAAAGGTTAGAGCAACAACAGATTAGGGATCTTAAGAAAAGACTAGGACCTGCCAGATACGCCTAGGAAAGAATCCAAATCAGAGGCAGGTAGACAGTGCCTTTATTCCCACTGAAACAAGGCATCAACAGAGCATGAATGGTGAGTTGAAAGCATAACAATGACGTGGGAGAATACTTCTGAAGGCCAAAAGAAAATCTATCAAAAGCAAGATTTATTAATTCTTAATCATTTCCTCAGTTAACAGTGTAACAGAAGGAATTGTATAGGATACTGTGAGAACCCCATATGTGCTTCCTTTTAGTGGTATAATATGTAAAAAAAGTTCCCAATCTTAGCTAGCAATCTTAATGAGTTATCACAAAGTAAATCATGTCCAGAGATGCAATGTCATGCTCATTTTAGAAGTAGCCTTCAGTACCCTTTTAGACATCATTTTTCCCTGCTAAACAGAATAATTATTTTGCCTTTTATGATATTACCTTCTTTCTTTTAAAAAGTATTTTCAGCATCTATCTATATTCCTAATAACTATGATACAGTTTTACTTGTTTTTAAGCTTTATGTAAAGAGAATCCTACAATATGCATTATTTTCTGACTGGTCTCTTAACATTACATTTGAGATTAATTTTTTGCCTACATATGAAGCCATTTTTATTGCTGCATACTGTTCCATTTTATAAACATGTCATAATTTCTTTACTTATTTTATTTAGAAATTTGGTTCAGTTTGCATTATTAAATTTAATCATGCTATAAAAATTATTATATATTTCTTGATACAAATGTGAACACATTTTTATTGAATATATAAATGAGTAGAAATGTTTGATCATAAAATATATAAATTTTTGGCTTTAGAAGATAATGCCAGAAGTGGTCAAAAGCAAACCTATCAGAAGCAAAATTTCTTTATTAATTCTTAATAATTTCCTCAGTTAACAGTGTAACAGAAGGTAATGCCAGACATGGTTATTTCAATTAATTTTCCTACAAACTCCAATTGGTCTGTATCCTCTCCAGCACTTACTATTTTTAGTCTTTTAAATTGTAGGCATTCTAATATCTGTATAATAGTATCTTCTTATGCTTTTTAATATGAAAGGACCTGGAGATTGTCCTACTGAATGAAGTAAGTCAGAGAATGAGAAATATTATATGACATCCCTTATATGTGGAATCTAATAAGAAATGATACAAATAAATTTATTTACAAAATATAAACAGACTCATAGACTTAGAGGATGAACTTATGGCTGCCAGGAGAGAAGGATGGGGAGGAGGGATAATTAGGGAGTTTGGGATGAACATGTACACACTGGTATATTTAAAATGGATAACCAACAAGGTTGTATTGTATAGCACAGGGAACTCTGCTCAATGTTATGTGGAAGCCTGGATGGGAGGGGAGCTTGGGGGAGAACGGATGTATGTATATGACTGAGTACCTTTGCTATCCACCTGAAATCATCACAACATTGTTAACTGGTTATACACACAAGTGCTCAGTTGTGTCTGACTCTTTGCAATCCCATGGATTGTAGCCTGCCAGGCTCCTCTGTTCATGGGATTTTTCCAGGCAAGAATACTGGAATGGGTTGCCATTTCCTTCTCCAGTTAACTGGCTATACTCTGATATAAAATAAAATAAAAACACTTTTTTTTAATTTTTAAAATTAAAAAAAAATTGGAGTATACCTTTATGGTTTAAGTGTGCATTCCTTTGATTACTCATTAGCTTGGAAGTCTTTCACATGTTTATTAACTATTTGAATGTTTTCTCTGTCTGTTATGCATGCTTAAAATATTGCTTCTTACTCTATAGCTTGACTTTTTACTCCATTAATGATGTTTTTGATGACCAATTTCTTCATTTTACTGAAGTCCAATCAATTAATCTTTTCTTTTAAGGTCATCATAGTTTAAGAGTCTTTCACTGTTCTGAATTCATTAAGAAATCCTCTGATGTTTCTATATAACTTCTAGGAACCAAAAAAAAAAAAAAAACAGGTCAAAGGACATAGAACTCAAGATCCCCTCCCCTGGGTACTCCTTGGTGAGACTCCCAGAAGTGATTGGGAAGGTGGAAGAGAAAAGAAGCCATAATTCTCAGAGACTTTTGCAGCTGATGCATCAACTGGCCTGAGCTTCACAGTGGCTCTCTGATGAGTCCTTGAGACCCACCCATTTCTCTTCTGCAGACTGTGGTATTTGTGGGAACGTCTGAGAATTTCTTGAGAACTGTGGCAGCTTTGGAAAAAGTTTTGAAAAGTTCTACTTTGGTACTTCCGGCTGAGTGCAGTAATTTTCCATTGATGCTTCTCAGATTTTCAGCCCCTCCTATCTCCCAGGGTGGCTAGAAGCCTCCAGTACTCCTAGTAATTGCTCTGTACCTGGAATACATCCAATAGCTGCTCTCTTTCTGATTGAACCTTGACTTGGCTCTAGTTTTGTTGTCTTGTCTCTTTGCATACCTGGTTCTATTTATTGTTGGACATTTGGACATTTTATTCCTACCAGTGCTTTTCAGAAATAATCTGACTCAAATAGAGAATATAGGTTTGTTCATCCCAGATACCTAGTGTCACTAGTAATCTGGAATCACATTATTTTCATTCCAGGCACTGAAATGATGTGGGAAAAAGGCTGCAGGTGCTATGAAACATGTCTGCTTTCTGCTCACTCATAATTCTTGGGTTTAGCCCTAAAGGGTCACCAAAGTGGGGGACGCTCACCAGGTCCCTGACTGGGCAGGCCCTGGATCCTAATTTGGCTCCTCAGACTGCCAGCTGCTTGGCCATTTCTGATATTGGTAAATATCTCTGCATTGCTTCACTGGTGGCTCAGATGGTAAAGAATCTGCATGCAGTGCAGGAGACCTGGGTTCGATCCATGGGTTGGGAAGATCCCCTGGAGAAGGGAATGACAATCTGCTCCAGTATTCTTGCCTGGGAAATCCCATGGACAGAGGAGCCTGGTGGGTTATAGTCCATGGGGTCACAAAGTGTTGGACATCACTGAGTGACATGCTTGCTGTATAGGGTAAAGTAGCCCCAAATGCAAAGCTACCTTCTCTGATTTTTACCCCATTTGGATATTTGCCTGTTATTTCATCCTTGTCATCTTAATTCTCCAAATTCTTGCACCAAGATGAATTTTAAATATTTTTTCAGCTTTTCTAATTATCCAAATTCCTTAATTAGTTATTAAGAGAAACATAAATCACCTATGGTGACTTCAAGCTTATTTTTTGGCCGATTCTTGTTGATATATGACAGAAAACCACAAAATTATATAAAACAATTATCCTTCAATTAAAAATTTTTTTAAAATTAAAAACAAAACAAAAAATATCATATTAAATACAAATCTCTCATCTTGCATAATAATAAATTATAATTGGGTTAAAAAGTTTTGCAGAAAATTATTTAAAAAATGGAAAACTTATAATCATAGTATGATAAGAGTCTTTCTAAGGCTGACATAAAACTAAAGAACAGAAAGAGAGGAAGAGAGAGGGAGAAAAAGAGAGACAAAAAGAGAAAGAGAGAGCTGTTCTACTATATATAAAATTTCAATATTTCTGTACTTTAAAAATAGCAAAGTTATTTAGGGGTGTATGAGAAATCTCTGTATCTCCCTTTAACTTTTGCTGTAAACCTAAAAGCTGCTCTAAAAAATAAAATCTTTAAAAAAGTGAAAAAAAAGCAAAGCCAAAGAACAAGTTATAGTGAGTAAATATTTGATTCATACATAATGACACATTCTTTATATCCATCATTTATTATTCCCTTGACTGTACTATTATTTCTTTTCAATTTTATTACTTTTACATTTTATTTTCTTTTTGTTTTCTTGTCTCAGTTTATTCTCTCTATATATTTACATTCATGGCTTTTAGGTTTAGACTTATTGTTACCCATTAAGAGTGTGGAATATGTTCTGAAATGATTTATTAATTAAATAAATTAAGATTTATTGAATGCCCACAATCAGTCACACAAATATTTTAGGAGTTGGGGATACAATTGTTACCAAGAAAGACAAATGTTCTTATTCTGGTTGTCAATCACTCGAAGGGTTCTGTTTTTTAATTTTTTTTAATGAAATGAGGTGTTTCCTTTTTCTTGTCTTATAGTACCTGGCAACTATAAGTGTGTTTTTATTTCTGTTTATTAATCTTCAAAAGAGAGAAGAGCCAGACAGACCTAGTGTGCCAACAGCAAGACCATGTGATTGTCTTTGACCCCAGCCCTTCTGGATTTACTTGTTTGCTCGTTAAATTCTTTCCCTTGCATTTAGCTGGATATTTTATGGAAGATGGGGATTTCCTTGTGGCTCAGCTGATAAAGAATCTACCTGCAATGTGGGAGACCTGGGTTCGATCTCTGTGTTGGGAAGATCCTCTGGAGAAGGGAAAGGACATCCACTCTGGTATTCTGGCCTGGAGAATTCCATGGACTGTATAGTTCATGGGGTCGCAAAGAGTCCGACACGACTGAGTGACTTTCACTTTCACTTTTCACTTTGTGGAAGATGTAGCTCATGGCTGTTTTACTCTTTGCCATTCTCTGTCTTAGCAGTTGGATACACAGATGTTCTCCTAGACTTATTATCTAGTCCTATAAATGGATGACTAAAGTGAAAAAACAGTCTTCACTACTTATTGTACAAAGGATCTGGTGCCTTATCTTTTCCATGATTATAGCCATTTCTCTGTTAATCTGCTTTTCCTTTTCTGGGAAATACAATTATCAACAAGATGTACCAAAGCTGCAAGTGATTTAGGGTGTTTGAGTCAGCACTTCAGAAAGCAGGGGACCCATAGTAGAGGGAAAACTGTCAAGATTTGCTTTAGTAGAGACTGTAGATATTGAATAAGGGATCGGGCAGAGGCATAATATGATAGTTTTCTTTCAGCAAGAACACAATGTAAGTCTTTTACCAATAGCAGGTTTTGTATTTGTTTTTTAGTGTGGTTCTGCTGCTAAGTCACTTCAGTCGTGTCCAACTCTGTGCAACCCCATAGACAGCAGCCCACCAGGCTCCCCTGTCCCTGGGATTCTCCAGGCAAGAACGCTGGAGTGGGTTGCCATTTCCTTCTCCAATGCATGAAAGTGAAAAGTGCAAGTGAAGTCACTCAGTCGTGTCCGACTCTTGGCAACCCCATGGATTGCAGCCCACCAGGCTCCTCCGCCCATGGGATTTTCCAGGCAAGAGTACTGGAGTGGGGTGCCATTGCCTTCTCCAAGTGTGGCTCTAGTCTGGTAGTTTTTTGTATGTCTTTTTAGGTACTTTCCTTGTAATTGTTATGGGGTGGGCCATATTAAGGGCTAATCATATCCCATTTTCTCCCTGGGTTAATTTTTTAGTTCCATTCCTAGTGCTACAGTTTCTCATGTGTATCTTTATTGGTATTTATAAATAAATGTGTTGAAATTTAAATATGCATATATTAGATTTGCAAAACTCTGAATGGTATGTAATCAAGTAGGTCATGACATGATTTCATTCTCTAGACAATTGCATGCTTATAGAAAAATCCTTATAGCAATTTACTTTGAAATGAGACAGGTGCTAATTTTTCTAAAAATAAAAATGAGAATAGAAACTATTTTTCAAAGACCATCTCAACAGATTTTTAAAACTTTGTTTTATTCTTTCTAAAATTTAATTTTTTTCTGCATTTCAAAAGTAATTAAAATTTATTGTTCAGGTGAAGAACAGAAAACATGGCTGTCTTCCACCACATAACATTACCATGTTTTATAAATTTGCTTTGTTTACTGTTCAGGGTTATTTGTGCAAGAGGACTAAGAGTGCAAGTTCAAGGGTATCATGTCCTGTTTTCAAACTTGTCACTTACTAACTGTAATCTCCTACTGACTCAGTGCCTTAATTACCTCCTTTAAAATGAGGACAGTGTACTCAACCCTTCAGGAGCAGTAATTGAGATAATGCATGTAAAGCTCTTTAAAATTTCCTGGTGCACATAAAAGCACTTAAAATGCAGCTATTTTAATTTGTAATTTTGTTGTTAAAATGAATTACTTAACATTTTGTTTTATAAAGCTATTTTTAATTAATAACATAAGGAGCACATAATAAAATATTGTCCTATGACATAATTCCAGTGGATGTATAATATTTATTTTTTATTGTGTCATTCCTTAGTTAACTCTCTGCAGTTGATTTGTTATTAAGTTTTCCTATTATGTACATTTTTAGTTTCCTATTGTGACTTTAACAAATTATCACAAAATTTAGTTACTTTAAATAACCAAATTTATTATTTTACAGTTCTGGACGTCTGACTAAAATCAAGATGTCAACAAGGCTGTGTTTCTTCTGGAGACTCCAAGCGAGAATCCATTTCCTTGCCTTTTCCAGCTTCTAAAAGCCCCTGCATTGCTGGGCCCACCCGCTTCTTCACACTTCAAAGTACATGATTTCAATCTCTGGTTCTGTTTTTCCAAGTCCTTTTCCTGACTTTATCCGTCTTGCCTTCCTATTCAGGAATCTGTGTAATTACATTGGATCCACTCAGATAATCCAGGATCGTCCTCCCATCTAAAGATCCTTAAGTAAGCCACATCTGCAGAATCCCTTTTGCTGTGGAGAAATGGAAGACAACATTCACAGGTCCCTAAGTTTAGGATGGGGACATCTTTGGAGAAACTAATTTGTGCATGTGAAAGTGAAAGTCACTCGGTCGTGTCCAACTCTTTTTGACCCCATGGACTATAGAGTCCGTGGAATTTTCCAGGCCAGAATACTGGAGTGGGTAGCCTTTCTCATCTCCAGGGGATATTCCCAACCCAGGGATCGAACCCAGGTCTCCCACATTGCAGGCAGATTCTTTGCCAGCTGAGCCACAAGGGAAGCCCAATTTGTGCATACTTCTTCATTATTTCTTAGAATGCATTTCTAGACATAAGTTTCTGATGAAACAACATGTCCATTTAAATCTTTTCTGAGGGAATTCCTGTGGCAGCCCAGTGGTTGAGACTGCACATCCACTGCAGGGGACAGGGTCTGATTCTTGATCAGGGAATTAAGATCCCACATGACTCGTGCTGTGTCCAAATAAAGAAAAATAAAACGTTTTGCTCAATATTGCCCTATTCAGGATTTAGCAAAAGCCTAACTGAGTGAACATTGTTTAATTAAATCCCAGAATGTTGTGTTAATTTACACTGTCTAGGGTTTCGCGACAGTTGCATTTTATTTTAATGTTCAACATTTCAAAATTTGTAAACTTTCTAATTACCTTAAAACTAGGCTTTTAGTTGTTCTTTTTCTTATTTGTTTACTCAGTTTTCAATAATAAAAACAGAAAAATTTTCTTAGTTTTCTGTATTGAAACACAATGCTAACCAAAGACATCCTATTAAAAAAGATTTGCTTTCCTATCACTCATAAAACATCTATTCTAGGAAATGCAGGTGACAAAAATACCTGAGATATTGCAACATCTGAAAAAGGGAAGAAATAAAGTTGTGATTTCCTAGAGAAATCCATAAACATAATATCATAAAAGGCAAAAGTTGTTGTTTTAAGCACTTACCATATGCCATAGACTTTGGTATATTATATATTACTTTTGTAGTCTGTCATGAGTATAATTCATGAATTGCACTTGGAGAATAAAGAAAGTACTGATTCAAATCAAAGAAATGTGAGAAAGAAAAAAAAAAATGAAACTTCTGCTCCTGTTATGATATTAAACTAGCTTGAGTTCCCAAGCACTCCTTCAAAATCAAACTTGGAGGAACCAAAGATGAGAGTAAAAAAAGACCAGCAGGAGTTGCCCACATAACAGAAAACCACCCCAACCTGATCCGTTCCATGGGATCTGGGAGTGTGGCAAGTGGTGAAGGGGTCTTTATGCATCTTTCAGGTGCCTCTCTGCTTCCTCCCTCATGCCTTCAGACAATCATTCCTTTACCTCTCATCAGCAAACTCATCACCAACACCTGGAGGATAGTGATTTAAGGTGCAGTCAGGGCTGAAAAATATAACAGAGTCAAACACGAGCAACACAGAGACAAAAGTGATGGCTGAGATGGCTGTGTGGGCACAGGAGGGCCTAGAGAAGCTATTCCATGTTCAAGGTCAGGAGGGGTGGCGGTGAGGAGATACCCCTAGTCCAAGGTAAGGAGCAGTGGCTGTGCTTTGCTGGAGCAGCCGTGAAGAGATACCCCACATCCAAGGTAAGAGAAATCCAAGTAAGATGGTAGGTGTTGCAAGAGGGCATCAGAGGGCAGACACACTGAAACCATACTCACAGAAAACTAGTCAATCTAATCAGACTAGGACCACAGCCTTGTCTAACTCAATGAAACTAAGCCATGCCCTGGGGGCCACCCAAAATGGGCGGGTCATGGTGGAGAGTTCTGACAGAATGTGGTTCACTGGAGAAGGGAAAGGCAAACCACTTCAGTATTCTTGCCTTGAGAACCCCATGAACAGTATGAAAAGGCAAAAATGATAGGATACTGAAAGAGGAACTCCCTCGGTCGGTAGATGTCCAATATGCTACTGGAAATCAGTGGAGAAATAACTCCAGAAAGAATGAAAGGATGGAGCCAAAGCAAAAACAATACCAAATTGTGGATGTGACTGGTGATAGAAGCAAGGTCCGATGCTGTAAAGAACAATATTGCATAGGAACCTGGAATGTTAAGTCCATGAATCAAGGCAAATTGGAAGTGGTCAAACAGGAGATGGCAAGCATGAACGTCGACATTCTAGGAATCAGCAAACTAAAATGGACTGGAATGGGTGAATTTAACTCAGATCACCATTATATCTACTACTGCAGGCAGGAATCCCTTAGAAGATGTGGAGTAGCCATCATGGTCAACAAAAGAGTCCAAAATGCAGTACTTGGATGCAATCTCAAAAACAACAGAATGATCTCTGTTCATTTCCAAGGCAAACCATTCAATATCATAGTAATCCAAGTCTGCCCCAACCAGTAATGCTGAAGAAGCTGAAGTTGAACGGTTCTATGAAGACCTACAAGACCTTTTAGAACTAACACCCAAAAAAGATGTCCTTTTCACTATAGGGGACTGGAATGCAAAAGTAGGAAGTCAAGAAACACCTGGAGTAACAGGCAAG
Organism: Bos indicus x Bos taurus; assembly: GCF_003369695.1. NCBI lineage: Eukaryota > Metazoa > Chordata > Mammalia > Artiodactyla > Bovidae > Bos > Bos indicus x Bos taurus. Next base: position 1,964,468 of record NC_040081.1, on the reverse strand, counting down.
TTTGGCCTTGGAATATGGAATGAAGCAGGGCAAAGGCTAATAGAGTTTTGCCAAGAAAATGCACTGGTCATAGCAAACACACTCTTCCAATAACACAAGAGAAGACTACACATGGACGTCACCAGATGGTCAACACCGAAATCAGATTGATTATATTCTTTGCAGCCAAAGATGGAGCAACACCATACAGTCAACAAAAACAAGACCAGAAGCTGACTGTGGCTCAGATTATGAATTCCGTATTGTTAAATTCAGACTTAAATTGAAGAACGTAGGAAAAACCACTAGACCATTCAGGCATGACCTAAATCAAATCCCTTATGATTATACTGTGGAAGTGAGAAATAGATTTAAGGGACTAGATCTGATAGATAGAGTGCCTGATGATTTACGGATGGAAGTTCATGACATTTTACAGGAGACAGGGACTAAGACCATCCCCATGGAAAAGAAATGCAAAAAAGCAAAATGGCTGTCTGAGGAGGCCTTATAAATAGCTGTAAAAGAAGAGAAGTGAAAAGCAAAGGAGAAAAGGAAAGATACAAGCATCTGAATGCAGAGTACCAAAGAATAGCAAGGAGAGATAAGAAAGCCTTCCTCAGCGATCAATGCAAAGAAATAGAGGAAAACAACAGAATGGGGAAGACTAGAGATCTCTTCAAGAAAATTAGAGATACCAAGGGAACATTTCATGCAAAGATGGGCTCAATAAAGGACAGAAATGGTATGGACCTAACAGAAGCAGAAGATATTAAGAAGAGGTGGCAAGAATACACAGAAGAACTGTACAAAAAAGATCTTCATGACCAAGATAATCACGATGGTGTGATCACTGACCTAGAGCCAGACATCCTGGAATGTGAAGTCAAGTGGGCCTTAGAAAGCATCACTACAAACAAAGGTAGTGGAGGTGATGTGAAAGCTGTGAAAGTGCTGCACTCAATATGCCAGCAAATTTGGAAAACTCAGCAGTGACCACAGGACTGGAAAAGGTCAGTTTTCATTCCAATCCCAAAGAAAAGCAATGCCAAAGAATGCTCAAACTACCGCACAATTGCACTCATCTCACATGCTAGTAAAGTAATGCTCAAAATTCTCCAAGCCAGGCTTTAGCAATACATGAACCATGAACTTCCAGATGTTCAAGCTGCTTTTAGAAAAGGCAGAGGAACCAGAGATCAAATTGCCAACATCCGCTGGATCATGGAAAAAGCAACAGAATTCCAGAAAAACATCTATTTCTGCCTTATTGACTATGCCAAATCTTTTGACTGTGTGGATCACAATAAACTGTGGAAAATTCTGAAAGAGATAGGACTATCAGACCACCTGACATGCCTCTTGAGAAACCTATATGCAGGTCAGGAAGCAACAGTTAGAACAGGACATGGAACAACAGACTGGTTCCAAATAGGAAAAGGAGTATGTCAAGGCTGTATATTGTCACCCTGCTTATTTAACTTCTATGCAGAGTACATCATGAGGAACTCTAGGCTGGAAGAAGCACAAGCAGGAATAAAAATTGCCCGGAGAAATATCAATAATCTCAGATATGCAGATGACACCACCCTTATGGCAGAAAGGGAAGAAGAACTAAAGAGCCTCTTGATGAAGGTGAAAGAGGAGAGTGGAAAAAGTTGGCTTAAAACTCAACATTCAGAAAACTAAAATCATGGCATCTGGTCCCATCACTTAATGGGAAATAGATGGGGAAACTGGAAACAGTGTCAGACTTTATTTTGGGGGGCTCCAAAATCACTGCAGATGGTGATTGCAGCCATGAAATTAAAAGACCCTTACTCCTTGGAAGGAAAGTTATGACCATCCTCGATAGCATATTCAAAAGCAGAGACATTACTTTGCCAACAAAGGTCCGTCTAGTCAAGGCTATGGTTTTTCCAGTGGTCATGTATGGATGTGAGAGTTGGACTGTGAAGAAGGCTGAGTGTCAAAGAATTGATGCTTTTGAATTGTGGTGTTGAGGAGACACTTGAGAGTCCCTTGGACTGCAAGGAGATCCAAACAGTCCATTCTGAAGGAGATCAGTCCTGAGTGTTCATTGAAAAGAATGATGCTGAAGCTGAAACTCCAGTACTTTGGCCACCTCATGTGAAGAGTTGACTCATTGGAAAAGACTCTGATGCTGGGAGGGATTGGGGGCAGAAGGAGAAGGGGAGTACAGAGGATGAGATGGCTGGATGGCATCACTGACTCAATAGACGTGAGTCTGAGTGAAGTCCAGGAGTTGGTGATGGACAGGGAGGCCTGGCGTGCTGTGATTCAAGGGGTTTCAAAGAGTCGGACACTACTGAGCGGCTGAACTGAACAGAACTGAACTGAGGAGGCTGAACAAGAGTCCTCCTCCGTTAGAGCCCCTGCAGCCTCGCCTCCTTTAAATCCCCAGGGAAACAGTGGCTCCCTAAGGAGGAAGACTCCTCCTGTGCTCCTCATCTCAGAATTCTGATGCAAATATCTTGTGCGTGAGTTTACTCAGCAGAGTGACAGAGGGTGGTTGTTGTCAGCAGGCGTTTGGGTGGGGTTTCTGCTGTCTCTCATGCCAGAGGGTCTGTGGCCTCCAGACAAGTGGGAGCTCACAAATCAAACACTGGAGACTTGAATACAACCTGGTAAAGAAAGGTTTAAACTGAAACCTGTTGACACACAATCATTGGAACTGTGATTTAAAATAAGTGTAATATCTATGTGTGAGCAGAAAAGGTAAGAGAGAAGCAATAAGACACAAGAAAAATAAGTCATAGAGTTCTGAATATTAGATATTGAAATGTAATAGTTGAAATAAAGAACATAAAACAGGAATAAATACCAGGGTAGATATAGCTGAAGAAAGAACTACTGATTTGGAAGATAATATGGAGGAGCTCTTCCAGAAGATAGTTCTAAAGATATATAATAATATACATAAAATATACTAAGAAAGACAAGCTTTACAAGATTAAAAGAAGATGGAAGACTTCAAGATGAAAAAGTTTAGGATGCTAAATAAGGGGAGAAGGCAACACCATTACTTAACAAATTTTGTTAAACAAGAATATTGAAGACAATGAGAGTATGTAAAAAACATTGAGAGAGAGAAGTGAATTCCCATGTAGGAATAAAAATCAGGTGTCAAATGTTTTTATAGTAATATATGATATAACAATTGAGTAATTTTTTAAAGTATTAAAGGATATCCAGTTGAATAATTATTCAAATTTCAGGATATAAACATAGGCATTGAAAATTTCAGGACTTTCGATAATGTCATACAGTGAAATCACTCTTGAAGTAAGTATTCCAGTAAGTAAAGAAAAACAGTACCCCAGAGATGTTATAAGTATCAGGGGAAGAAGTAGTCATCAAATTATTCAGCAACATTGTATATGTATGTATGAGAGAGAGAGAACAAGCACAAAATCATAGTACTTAAAGAAAATGTATTCATAACAACTGAAAATTAAGTTCTAGAAAATATTAATAAAATAAGAGCTTGGGAATAACAAATTAGATTTATGTTTTCTGCAAGTGACACTTTTAAAACAAAAAGACAAAATGTTTTAAAATGGAAAATACAAACAGCAACAATAAAGCTGGGGTAGCAATTTTAACACCTAAAAAAATAAAATTTGAGACAACATTTATCATGTGATTACATAAGGCCTGGAGAATTCCATGGACTGTATAATCCATGAGGTCTCAGAGTCAGACATGACTGAGTGACTTTCAAAAAAAGAGAAAAACATAAGGATATTATATGCTGTAAAATAAAGTAATAGGAAAGGCATGGCATTATAAGCATAAGTGCTGTTATAAAACAGACTCAAAACATAAATCAAAAATTTCCAGGGAGAAACGGGTGAATGAATGATTGTCATTTGAGATTTTGCATATGCCTCTCTAAAACTACAATCAAGTAGACAAAAAATAAACAATATATTCTTCATACAGAACCTAAGATAATTTTTTAAAGATGGAGATTAGATTGTCATTTTTGAAACCACAATTCTTCTGTAGCTTCCCATTAATCTTAGAATAAAATCTAGAAGGTTCTGCATGTCTGTTATGGTTCATGATTTGTTCCCTCTTATTTCACTATTTTCTCTCTCTTATTTATTATATTTGTGCCAGACTAACCTCCCTAGTGATGCAGACAGTAAGGAATCTGCCTGCAATGTGGGAGACCCAAGTTCAACCCCTGAGTCAAGATGATCCCCTGCGGAAGGGAATGGAAACCCACTCCAGTATTCTTGTGGATAATTCCATGAACAGAGGAACTTGGTGGGCTACAGTCCATAGGATTGCAGAGTCAAACATGGATGAGCAAGTAGCACTTTCACTTTTCAGCACTTTTCACTTTTCCGAAGATGCTAAGCTCCTTGCTCAGGAGTCTGGCGTGTACTGTTGTTGCTAAAATAGTTGCTCACTTACTTCTAGTGATTTTGCACCATTCAGTTCTCTCCTTAAAATATCTCTTCCCTGGCTATTGTAAACAGTGCTGCAATGAACATTGGGGTGCATACACACACAGTACTATATGTAAAATCCATAATTTATATAAGGACCTATGGTATAGCACAGGAAAATCTACTCAATACTCTGTAACAACCTATATAAGGAAAAAGATCTGAAAAAGAATAGATACACGTTGATTCACTTTGCTGTACACCTAAAAACTAACACAACAGGGTTATCAACTTTGTGTTTTTGTTTGGTTACTAAGTTGTGTCCAACTCTTTGTGACCCCATGGACTTTAGCCCACCAATCTCCTCTGTCCATGGAACTTTCCAGGCAATAATACTAGAGTGAGTTGCCAGTTCCTTCTCCAGGGGATCTTCCCAATTGAGCCTGCATCTCCTGCATGGGCAGGCAGATTCTTTATCACCTAGCCACCAAGGAAATCAACTAGACTCCAAGAAAAATTTTAAAAAATTTCTTCTTCAGAGAGGTCTTGCCTATTCATTTTTTAAAAATCAACACAGAGAAATCCCTTGTATTCCTATACACTAACAATGAAAAAATAGAAAGAGAAATTAAGGAAACAATTCCATTCACCACTGCAATGAAAAGAATAAAATATTTAGAAATATATCTACCTAAAGAAACTAAAGACCTATATATAGAAAACTATAAAACACTGGTGAAAGAAATCAAAGAGGACACTAATAGATGGAAACTATACCATGTTAATGGATCGGAAGAATCAATATATTGAAAATGAGTATACTACCCAAAGCAATCTATAGATTCAGTGCAATCCCTATCAAGCTACCAACGGTATTTTTCACAGAGCTAGAACAAATAATTTCACAATTTGTATGGAAATACAAAAATCCTCAAATAGCCAAAGCAATCTTGAGAAAGAAGAATGGAACCGGAGGAATCAATCTGCCTGACTTCAGGCTCTACTACAAAGCCACAGTCATCAAGACTGTATAGTACTGGCACAAAGACAGAAATATAGATCAATGGAACAAAATAGAAAGCCCAGAGATAAATCCATGCACCTATGGACACCTTATCTTTGACAAAGGAAGCAACAATATACAATGGATTAAAGACAATCTCTTTAACAAGTGGTGTTGAGAAAACTGGTCAACCACTTGTAAAAGAATGAAACTAGAACACTTTCTAACACCATACACCAAAATAAACTCAAAATGGATTAAAGATCTAAACATAAGACCAGAAACTATAAAACTCCTAGAGGAGAACATAGGCAAAACACTCTCTGACATACATCACAGCAGGATCCTCTATGACCCACCTCCCAGAATATTGGAAATAAAATAAAAAATAAACAAATGGGACCTAATTAAACTTAAAAGCTTCTGAACAACAAAGAAAATCCTAAGCAAGGTGAAAAGGCAGCCTTAAGAATGGGGGAAAATAATAGCAAATGAAGCAACTGACAAACAACTAATCTCAAAAATATACAAGGAACTCCTACAGCTCAACTCCAGAAAAATAAATGACCCAATCAAAAAATGGGCCAAAGAACTAAATAGACATTTCTCCAAAGAAGACATACAGATGGCTAACAAACACATGAAAAGATGTTCAACATTACTCATTATCAGAGAAATGCAAATCAAAACCACAATGAGGTACCATTTCACACCAGTCAGAATGGCTGTGATCCAAAAGTCTACAAGCAATAAATGCTGGAGAGGGTGTGGAGAAAAGGGAACCCTCTTCCACTGTTGGTGGGAATGCAAACTAGTACAGCTACTATGGAGAACAGTGTGGAGATTCTTTTAAAACCTGGAAATAGAACTGCCTTATGACCCAGCAATCCCACTTCTGGGCATACACACCGAGGAAACCAGAACTGAGAGACACGTTTACCCCAATGTTCATTGCAGCACTGTTTATAATAGCCAGGACATGGAAGCAACCTAGATGTCCATCAGCAGATGAATGGATAAGAAAGCAGTGGTACATATACACAATGGAGTATTACTCAGCCATTAAAAAGAATACATTTGAATCAGTTCTAATGAGGTGGATGAAACTGGAGCCTATTATACAGAGTGAAGTAAGCCAGAAAGAAAAACACCAATACAGTATACTAATGCATATATATGGAATTTAGAAAGATAATAATGATAACCCTGTATGCGAGACAGCAAAAGAGACACAGATGTATAGAACAGTCTTTTGGACTCTGTGGGAGAGGGAGAGGGTGGGATGATTTGGGAGAATTGCATTGAAACATGTATAATATCATATAAGAAATGAATCACCAGTCCAGGTTCGATGCAGGATACAGGATGATTGGGGCTGGTGCACTGGGACGACCCAGAGGGATGGGATGGGGACGGAGGAGGGAGGGGGTTTCAGGATGGGGAACACGTGTATACCTGTGGCAGATTCATGTTGATGTATGGCAAAACCAATACAATATTGTAAAGTAATTAACCTCCAATTAAAATAAATAAATTTATATATTTTAAAAAATCAATATCCTGAAACATCAAAAAAAATTTTTAAAAAAAAGGAAACTAAAAATACTCCCAGCTCCCCCAATTCTCCATGCAAGATATTTCTTCAGTACCTCTTACCACCATCTGGCTTATATCTTGACTCGTCTACTGCTGCTCTATCCAACTAGAGTGAAATCTCTATCAGGGACATGACTTTTTATCCACCTCACACTCACACCCTCAGCAGAGTGCCCGCCATGCACTGTGTGTGATTCACACACATCACTGAAAAGGTGAAGGGTGGGGAGGAAGGGAAGGCTTTTACAAACCCAGGTCTCCAACTTACCAATGCTGTCACTTTGGAACACTTCTGACCTTGATTTCTTTCTCTCAAATGGTTTGTAGTGTGTGTGTGTTTTAAAGAGGTATACAAGATCTTAAGGATGAACTCACTAATAAGTTAATTCATGTGAAAATGCCTATAAAGGGGTCCGACTTGTAGCAGATACTTGGAGAATAATGAAGAAGACCAGGCTTTCAACTCTCCCTCCTTAGCTCAATTACTCTAGATACAGAATTACTCGCACTGCTACAAGCTAGAACTGCCACAGCAGAATTCTTTGGGTCTCTGCCCTTCTTTATTCCTTAGAGTAAAACACGAGTGTTACATTCAGGTCAGAAAGCCTCCTGAACTTCATTGTGATGATTATGACAATGTTATCAAGGCTCCCAGTTTAGAGCCATGGTCAGCCCTGTATTGTTTCTAAGCTCAGGCAAAGTGCATGCTGTGCATGGGGATTAAGGAACACGGAGTCTGCCCTGTCTCTCGCATAGAATTAATTTTGTTGTAGCTTCCATTTCATTAGAGAAACACTTTAAAATTGGTCAAGTGTAACCAAGACTAAATTGAAAATGCATTATTCTGTTTTGGTAGGCCCTCTGAGCTGATACATATTTAATGCAATTTTAGAAGGAAGTTCAAATGTTAGGCAGTCTCCTTTAAGGAAACAAACGTTTTAAGCTTCACACTTGGTAATTTTAGAATAAACCCTCAGTATATCTCTTCTACTATCCTAGAACATTTCCTGGACTGAAAATAAGTTATCTGTATGAGTTATGAGGAATGCAGCTGACAGCACTGCACTGAATCCTGTTCTTGTGATTGTCTTTGGGACTCAGTTTACCTGTTTTTTTCCTACATTTTCTTTCTTGGTATTGGGTTCTTGGAATTACAGAAGTTCAATATAACTTAGGTATGTTCTTTGCTGTTAACTCATATATTAACACAATTGTCTTATTCATCATTTTATTCACTCAACTGAATGATTACAGTCACTGTTTTTTCACTAAGTGCAATAGCAGCTCTGTTTAGATGCGATGTCAGTGCAACTTAAAAAATGAACAACAACAAAAAAAATGAACACTTTATTTCTATAATTCTGATGATTTTTCAAAAAGGAGTCCATAGACTAATGGGTGGTGGACACGGGTATCAGCATTCGGTGTTGGGGGTGTGGGGTGTGGACAAAGGGAAGGAGATGTGAAGTAGGTTGTGAGTTGTGGCCTTAAGTTATTAGCACAGTGTTTGGCTCTCAAAGTATTCAAATCAACTGAAAGAGGAGAGGATGATTTCCTTCCCTTCCTGCCAGTCTGCTTTGGGAGAATGTGAAATGATAATTTCTGGGCTTAATGTTGTGTCATAGGTTTCAAAAATCACTGGATTTTCCAGTAATATTTTACAGATTAAGGACAACCTGATCTGATCAGTTTCAGAAGAAAATCTGAGTGCATATGCTGATATGTCTGTTTTATTCTCATAGCCCAGGTCTCTCCACCTAGAGTGGATCCCTGCTGCCATTAGAAAACCCTAGGATGTTTCAACCCTGTCTTCTTCTATACCAGTGTCCTCCTTAGTGGTAAATGCAGTCCCTGTAACTCAGGTTCATCCTGGGAATAAAGACAGAGACCTGAGTAGCACTCTAGATTTCTCACTCATCTGGCCCGCAGCCTCCAGAGTCTTCAAGCCTTGACTATCATCCTTTAAAGAATAGCTTCTATGTATCTCCACCTCTGAAACTCGCCTTGTAACTGAGCTCTTGCTTTGTGTCTGTCTTTTTGAGACTGATCAACCTTACTGCTATAGTGCTGTTACTAAAGCATAGATATTTTTACATTACTTTCCTGTTTCAAATCTTTCAATGTTCCCCATAACTTTAATCTCAAGCTCCATTCCAAGACCTTGTCTAGGGATCTAGGTTCCTACTCCCTAGTCTTGTCTCAGTCATTTCTTCAAGTTCAACTGCTTGTCCCAAACCACTGGCAACTTTGGAACATGCCATACTCTCCTGTTTCTCTATGGCTTCAAACATCTTTTAATCTCACTATTGGTATAACTTTTATTTTTTAAAAAAATTTTAATTGGACTAGAGTTTATTTACAATGTTGCATTAGTTTCTACTGTACAGCAAAGTGAATCAATCAGTTTTACAGGTACACATGCTGCGCTCTGCTGTGCTTAGTTGCTTATTCGTGTCTGACTCTTTTTGACTCCATGGACTGTAGCCTGCCATGCCCCTCTGTCCATGGGAATTCTCCAGGCAAGAATACTGGAGTGGGTTGCCATTTCCTTCTCCAGGGGATCTTCCCAGACAAGGGATCAAATCCATGTCCCTGCATTGGCAGGTGGATTCTTTATCACTGAGCCACCAGGGAAGCCCTCTTATATTTGTAATATGTATATGTCAGTCACAGTCTCTCAGTTTATCCCTAGCTCCCAGTTACCCCTGGACAGCCATAAGTTTGCTTTCTACACATGTGTAGAAAACAGAGCATCTACATCGATTTGTTTTATAGATTGACTTCCCTGGTGGTCCAGGGGTTAAGACTCCATGCTTCCATTGCACGATGAATGCATAGGTTCAATCCCTGGTCGGAGAACTAAAATCTGTCTTTATGCCACATGGTGCAACTGGGAAAAAAAAAAAAAAAAGGATTTCCCTTATCTAATTTACTTGTTAAAACTCAGCTCAGATTCAGTCTTCCCTGAAAGCCTCCCTGGATGCATCAGCCTAATTTGAATTTCTTTTCCTTGTGAAGCTACAATCTCCTTATGTCTTTACCATAAAATTCAAGCCTCATTTTTAAATTTGAAGGTGGCCAGTGCTTGCTTATTTGTCCAACCTAGTAATCTCTCCTCAGTGCTTGCCTGCTTGGGTCCTCATTCACTTTAGTCATGTCCAACTCTGTGCGACTCTATGGACTGTAGCCTGCCAGGCTCCCCAATCCATGGGATTTTCCCTGCAAAAATACTGGCATGGGTTGCCATGCCCTCCTCCAAGGGACCTTCCCAACCCAGGGATCAAACCCACATCTTCTGCCTCTCCTGCACTGCAGCCAGACACTTTACCACTGTGCCACTGGGAAGCCCTCTACTCAGGGCTTATGCTCCTTGAACCATCTGCGGAGTCTCGCTCTCCGGACTACCAGCTCTTTCTGAAGCAGTTTCCTCACTGTGTGCTGAGGCTCAGATTCATTCTTACTTGTGTCCCTCTGCCTCTTCTGTTCTTCCAGGGCTCCTCCTTCTGTGGAACTAGGGGTATACATTGTGACTCTTTTTCATGCCTTTAGTCCCTGTGACTATCATGTCTTATATTTAGAACCACCATGTCTGTGAGATAAATCCTGAATCTCTATTTTCAGTCCAGACCTGTGCTCCAAATATTCCACTATGACTTGAAATTCTTTCATGTGTGGGTGCATGTTCAGTTGTATCCAACTCTGCAACTCCATGGACTGCAGCCCTGCAGGGTCCTCTGTCCATGGGATTCTCCAGGCAAGAGTACTAGAGTGGGTTTCCATTTCCTTCTCTTTACCACCAATTCTTTACCACAGGCACTGCCGGGGAAGCCCCAAATTTGGAATTTTGGGTGCCAGTGGTTATATATTTATACACTTGTATGGTCTTAAAATTGCCTGAATAACCTATTGTACTGTAAATTCCATGGTTCATCACCATATTCTTAGTGTCTGGCACATATATATATGTATATAAACACACATATATACATAAAATCAATAACTACTAAATAGATAATAACAACCAGATGTCATTGGGACTACATTAAATGGGACTATTTTTCTTCCTAAACTGCACCTTAGAACAAATAAACAATATCCCTTTATTTTAAAGGGCTGTGCTATTGAATCTATATAAGAATTGTTAAGAGATGACAGCCCCTCCTCCCTAGCTAATTCTATGGCATTCCTAGTCATATTCACACTCAGATTGATAGGAGAGAAGTTTTATTCAGTGAGATTGACAGAATGCTTCCAACCACCTCAAGCTAAGTAAAGAAAGATTTAGGAAACCTTGGAGAACTTTCAGACTGGCATTACAATTATGTAGGTTGTACACTGCACTCAAAGTATGCCAATTATATCATAGGCATTAAAAAAATTTTGAATCAAGTGGAAGTAAAATATTTTTTCTAACAAAATTGGTATGTATTATGACAGTTATAGTGGAAGTATAATACCTGGAGTAAATGGTGCCTTTTTTCTACTTTGCACAGAGAGCACACATACACTGGTGGTAGGCCTGAGTTTGGTATTTACTATCTAGATTTTGGAAGCTACGGAGAAACTTTCTCTGATTTAGAAAAGTTTAAAGATGAGAGACTAATCTAATCTAGGTACTATTGCAGAGTGAATAAAGAAACCAGTTGGAATAAGACGTTTTTTCACTGCTAAGAAGCAAGTGTTCATGTTTCCTGGGGTCTTAAGTTGTCTTGAAAGAAGTCGGGTCTTCCTGCTAGGATGGTGTCACCTTAAAGGAAAAAGTCTGTGTGAACGTGTTCTTTTTATGATGGTTGAATGACAAGGTATCACAAAAGTCAGTGGCTTAAAATTATAACACCTATTTCCCTGACAAATCTACAATTGGACAGGGCTCAACGAGAATCCCATGGAGACTCATGGCCCAGCATCCACCAGGGCAGGGAGCGGTCCAGCAGCAGGGGCCGGAGCCACTGAGCCTCCTCCGACATCTCTCTCTCTACCTCTCCCTCTCTCTCTTTGGTCTCCATGTGGCCTCTCCTGCTGGTGGCCTCAGGGTGACCAGAATTCTTCCATCTGTATCTCAGGCTCACAAGGTGTGAGTCATGGAAGAGAGGTAATGCAAATACATACAGTAGCCATGCTGCTAAAGGCAACTGGCTGAAAAAATTACATAGGTCCACCTCCTTTCAAGCAGAGTGAATCTGGGCCTCTTCTTGGTTTTGATAGAGGGCTGTGAATGTCACGTTGTAGAAAGAGAATGTGGCATGGGGTATGTACTGGTGTGGCCAGTAAAAGGAACTCTGGTGGTGTCAGAAGATGTCAGGTACAAAGTCTGTTGTCAATGTTAGGCGGGATTTTAGTTTGGGCAGTCTCCAAAAACACCTGCTATAGAAAGGCACCTGTCACACAGTACCTCCATGCCAGAGGGCAACACCTTCATTTGATCTTTCTCCTAGGCTAAAATCTCTTGGTAAGATTCATCTTTCTTTGTTTCATCCCTTATTTCTAATTTTTAAAAAGTAACTCTTTTTTATTTTTTATTTCCCATTGTCACTAACTAGTCCAGGTATTCAACAGCTCAGATCCCTATTATTATAATGTCTCTGAGCATTGCTCTCTGCTCTTGCAATCTCTCCCACTATTGCTATGCTTCTATTTTTTTTCTAGTATCTTATGAAAAATGTCAACTATATACAAAACCTGAAGGAATTATGCAGTAACACCAGTATGCTGATACTTAAATTTCTAAAATTTTACTGTATCATATATTTATCAATTCATTCTTCCTTTGATACAGTCACAAATCTATCATATTTTTATGATTCATAGCTAAGTAAACTGCATGTAAGTGAACACTCCATTTTTAAGTAATTTAGAATGTATATCATTAACCAGCATTCGGTATCTGTGTTCAGTTCAGTTCCGTTGCTCAGTCGTATCCGACTCTCTGTGACCCCGTGGACTGCAGCACGCCAGGCCTCCCTGTCCATCACTAACTCCTAGAGTTTATTCAAACTCGTGTTCATTGAGTCGGTGATGCCATCTAACCATCTCATCCTCTGCCGTCCCCTTCTCTTCCCACCTTCAATCTTTGCCAGCATCAGGGGCTTTTCCATGAATTATTTCTTCACATCAGGTGGCTAAAGTGTTGGAGTTTAAGCTTCAGCATCAGTCCTTCCAATGAATATTCAGGACTGATTTCCTTTAGGATGGGCTGGTTGGATCTTCTTGCAGTCCAAGGGGCTCTCAAGAGTCTTCTCCAACACCACAGTTCAAAAGCATCAATTCTTCAGCACTCAGCTTTCTTTATAGTCCAACTCTCACATCTATACATGGCTACTGGATAAACCATAGCTTTGACTAGATAGACATTTGTTGGCAAAGTACTTTCTCTGCATTTTAATATGTTGTCTAGGTTGGTCATAACTTTTCTTCCAAGGAGCATGCATCTTTTAATGTCATGGCTGCAGTCACCATCTGCAGTGATTTTGGAGCCCCCAAAAATCAAGTCTGCCACTGTTTCCACTGTTTCCCCATCTAATTTCCATGAAGTGATGGGACCAGATGCCATGACCTTACTTTTCTGAATGTTGAGTTTTAAGCTAACTTTTTCACTCTCCCCTTTCACTTTCATCAAGAGGCTCTTTAGTTCTTCACTTTCTGCCATAAGTGTGGTGTCATTTTCATATCTAAGGTTATTGATATTTCTCCTGGCAATCTTGATTTCCAGCTTGTGCTTCATCTGGTCCAGCATTTCTCATGATGTACTCTGCATAGAAGTTAAATAAGCAGGGTGACAATATGTCACCTTGATGTACTCCTTTCCTGATTTGGAACCAGTCTGTTGTTCCATGTCCAGTTCTAACTGTCATTTCTTGACCTCCATACAGGTTTCTCAGGATGCAGGTCAGGTGGTCTGGTAGTCCCATCTTTTTAAGAATTTTCCATAGTTTGTTTTGATCCACACCGACAAAGGCTTTGGCATCACAACAAAGCAGAAGTAGATGTTTTTCTGGAACTCTCTTGCTTTTTTGATGATCCAACGGATGTTGGTAATTAGATCAAATTGGTATTTGTGTACCCTATATTTTTAGGTAAATTTTCACTTACAGATAAATTCATGCATCATAAATGCATCATGTGACAAGTTTGCAAAGTATTGTTTTTCCTTAAAGATTTTTTTGATGCCGACCATTTTTACAGTCTTTATTGATTTTGTTATAATATTGCTCTATTTTATATTCTGTTTTGTTTTTGTTTTTTTTCTTGGCTACAAGAAATATGGAATCTTAGCTCCCTGACCAGGGATCTCACCTACACTCCAGGAAGTCCTGAAACCATTGTTTTTTAAGAGCCATTTTTATGCTCTTCTCTTTCTCTAGTAACCCAATCAATGACTTCCAACTGTCTACCAAAATAAGCCACCTCAAATCTTCTGCAATTATATTCACAACCACATTAATTCTGCAATTATATTCACAATCATTTATCTTTCACCTGTACTGTGAAACCTACATAATCTGGGATGGTCATTCACATTTTTGTGTGCGTCACATTGAAAAAGAGTCAAGAGGGCTGTAGGCTGGTTTGTACATGAGACCGTGGATGAGGAACTCTTTGCGTACCACGTGTAGGTTCAAGTGCCGACTCTGGCACTAACCTGCTTTGTGATTTAAGGTAAATTAATTGGGGTCTTGGTTTTATATCTCCAAATTGTAAATGTATCTTTTAGGCTCTTATCAGGGTTAGTGAGGATACATGTAGAACACCCACTAGTATGCCTGACACATAGCAGGTGCTCAGTAAATAATAGCTGGTATTCATTAAGTAGTCTTCTTATAAGATACAGCAAATTTCCAACCTCAGTACTTAAAAGCCAGTCCTGTATTCTATTAATAACAAAACAGTTCCCAATAGAAAATATTTTTACCTCAGATATATACTTTTTAAAATTTTTAATTGGAAGACAATTGGTTACAACCTTCTGTTGGCTTCTACTATACAGCAACATGAATCTGCCATATGTATACATATGTCCCCTCCCTCTTGAAATTCCCTATCCCCCTCACCCCCTCCCATCCTTCTAGATTGTCACAGAGCTCCAGGTTGAGCTTCCTGTGCTCTGCAGCAACCTCCCATGAGCTGCCTGTTTCATACATGGCAGAGTGTATGTTTCAGTGCTAGCCTCTCAGTTTGTCCTGCCCTCTCCTTCCCCTGCTGTGTCCACAAGTCTGTTCTCAAGGACTGCATCTATTCCTGCCCTGCAAATATGTTCAGCAGTACCATTTTTCTAGATTCCATATGTATGTTAACATACGATATATATATATTTTTCCTTTCTGACTTAACTTCATTCTGTATAACAGGCTCAAGGATCATCTACCCCACTAGAACTGACTTAAATTCATTCTTTTTTATGGTTGAGTAATATTCTTATTGTATGTATGTACCACAAATTCTTTATCCATTTTCAGTTTTATACTTTTAAAATATAACTTTATTATGTTGTTGAATAGCAAGCAAAACTTCTCTTTATACTTGGACAGAAAGATCTATATAAAAATCATATGTCATTCTGTTTCCTCATTTGGGCTGATACACGGCTGGGGAAACAGTATGTGGAAAGATGGATGAATGGGCATATTTCTGCTAACATCTTCAAATCTCCTTCAAGTACCTTAAATATACACTTACTGAACTATCTTGATCATAAGGTCTCATTCTCTGACTACCCACATTGAAAAACTTTCATCTCCTGGCTTATGTGTTGAGGACATCCCTTGATATGTAAGTTTGCAATGAATGTTTATTATTATTGTAATTTATTCATTTAAAAAGAAAAAAGTAAAAAAAAAAAAAAGAAAAAAGTAAAAGACAGCTACATTAGGAAAATTCTCTTCAATACAGTATATGTACATGTAGAAAAGCAAATCTGCTATTATAATTCACTATGAAAAACCTAGGAATATAAGACTCAGTTGAAATATTTGTGGAATCATTAAATAGCTACTATAATTTTTATTATTTTAGCTATCTTGTTTTATTCTTGGAACAAAGATGTTTTCTCAAAACCAAACTCTCCTATTAGCAGTGGTGAAGTAAGATTTCTATTTTAAAGCAAGTCAAAATTTTAAATGTAAAATGCCCTCTCTGCCCTTTGGCCTCCTCCATCCCCTAGTGTGCATTGTACTTTCTTGTTATGTGTTCACCAGCCTCCCCAGTGGCAGAAACATCTGCTCAACCATAAAGTACCATTGTTCTTCTGACACCAGACTTAAAAGGTAACATTCCTGTCTCAATCCTGTAAGGGGTCATGATGACCCACCACTAGCTTTGTACATGCAAGTATCATTGGTGAACTTTCTGTACAAAGCAAATCTATCATAGTTGCTGGACAGACTGGTCTGTCAGATGACCTGGGGAGAGATTGGGCTGTACATAATGGAAATTCTTAGCTTAAATACTTACTTACAACATTATTTATGTTACTAACTCTATTACTTGTGCTCTCTATTACTTATATTCCATTTTACAATATTATCTTTCCTTGCATTACCAAATGTGTGACTGGGGCTCCAATAAAATTAATGATGGCTAAGCAACTCTGATGCTGGGAGGGATTGGCGGCAGGAGGAGAAGGGGATGACAGAGGATGAGATGGCTAGATGGCATCACTGACTCGATGGATGTGAGTCTGAGTGAACTCCGGGAGTTGGTGATGGACAGAGAGGCCTAGCATGCTGCGATTCATGGGGTTGCAAAGAGTTGGACAAGACTGAGCAACTGAACTGAACTGAACTGAAGCAACTTTAAAATATACTTATATAAGATCAATTATTATAATAGTGAAACTCCAGATATAGGAAGAAGCAACAAGAGGGAGCCATTTCTTGGACCATGATATACCAGCAGAGGTATCTGGCTACTGTTAACAGTAACTGCACATCAAATGGCTTATCAACACAAACCTCGCTTGACCTGGGATTCCTAGCACTGTGGGACAAAGTGGTCATGAAATGCCTCCCAAACATTCGTTGAATTAAGAATGAAAAAGAAGGGATCATAAAATAAAGAATGCTGCCCACTATCAACTTTTATAAGCCAGTCATTAGTCACTGCAGTCACCAAGCTACAGTGCACTTTACAAGGAATTCAGGGCAAAGATTAGGCTAACACAACCTGTGCTCTGGGAAAACTGGTACAACTAGCGCTAAGATAGTTAGATATCTCAAGAGGAAATTTTATGAGCCCAATTTCTTCAATTTTTCCATACTCAGAAAAGCACTAAAACCATTATGACAGATAACAGATAATTATCTTGTTACAGATAACAAGAGGGTTTCACAGGTGGCTCAATGATAAAGAATCTGCCTCCCAATGGAAAGAGACTCAGGAGACACGGGTTTGATCCCTGGGTTAGGAAAAACCTCTGGAGGAGGAAATGGCAACCCACTGCAGTATTCTTGCCTGGAGAATCCCCTGGACAGAGGGATTCAGACCATACTGTGGGCTACAGACCATAGGGTAACAAAATGAGGCATGACTGAGCGACTGAGCACCCATGCGCACATAGCCATAACCTTCTATCAAGATGTGTCACTGATTGCTTGCCCCCTTCTCTGAAGTCACACACATATTGGCTTCCACCTTTACTCTTCAGAATAGACCAGGAACTGTCTCCCCAGTTATAATCCTCATGTTGACTCAAGTACATTTGTCATTTTTTTTAAAAATTAATTTTTATTGGAATATACTTTGCTTTACAATGTTGTATTAATGTTTCCTGTACAGCAAAGTGAATCACCTATACGTGTGTGTGTATGTATATATATATATATATATATATATATATATATATCCCCTCTTTTTAGGATTTCCTTCCCCTTTATGTTACTACAGAGGACTGAGTAGAGTTTCCTGAGGTATACTGTAGGTTCTCTATCAGTTATCTATTCTATATGAGTAAAATTTTCCATTTCTTTTTTAGACTTACAATGGATTAGCTTTTTTTGTTGACAGAGGTCGTTCCAAACCATGAAAAATTTACCTTGCGGTGCATAGATTTTATTTTATCTAAGGTCGCTCAGTTGTGTCCAACTCTTTGCGACCCCGTAGACTGTAGCCTACCAGGCTTCTCCGTCCATGGGATTTTCCAGGCAAGAATATTGGAGTGGGTTACCATTTCCTTCTCCAGGGGATCTTCCCAACCCATGGATCAAACCCAGGTCCCACATTGGAGGCAGATGCTTTAACCCCTGAGCCACCAGGGAAGACCTTTAGAGGCCTGCAAATTTGTTATTAACTTTTTGGCATATGTGTTATATCTAACATAGATGTAATATCTATAACCTAGGTGTTATATCTAACTTATATGGGCAGGTACAAAATGTAATTTAGTATTTTAATTTTTATTACTTTGAACAAAATCATCTTGAAATAGTTAGAAATGCCAAGCTGGGGGAACAAGAAAGTACTTGATATGGAGCTGTAATTACCAAGTACTCATCTAACAGTCTCTCAAGTTAAATGTACATTTCCAAGAGGTAAGTATTCTTTCCCCTGAAACAGAACAAGTACAAAAGTTCACTGAGTAAATAAATAAAATGCTTGTTAATTGTAACTTGTTCAGTTAGGTTCAATTCAGTTGCTCAGTCGTGTCTGACTCTGCGACCCCATGAATTGCAGCACGCCAGGCCTCCCTGTCCATCACCAACTCCTGGAGTGCACTCAAACTCATATCCATCGAGTCGGTGATGCCATCCAACCATCTCATCTGTCGTCCCCTTCTCCTCCTGCCGTCAATCCCTCTCAGCATCAGAGTCTTTTTCAATGAGTCAACTCTTCACATAAGGTGGCCAAACTATTGGAGTTTCAGCTTCAACATCAGTCCTTCCAATGAACACCCAGGACTAGTCTCCTTTAGGATGGACTCGTTGGATCTCCTTGCAGTCCAAGGGACTCTCAAGAGTCTTCTCCAATACCACAGTTCAAAAGCATCAACTCTTCAGCGCTCAGCTTTCTTCACAGTTCAACTCTCACATCCATACATGACCACTGGAAAAACCATAGCCTTGACTAGATGGACCTCTGTTGGCAAAGTAATGTCTCTGCTTTTGAATATGCTATCTAGGATGGTCATAACTTTCCTTCCAGGGAGTAAGAGTCTTTTAATTTCATGGCTGCAATCACCATCTGCAGTGATTTTGGAGCCCCAAAAAATAAAGTCTGACACTGTTTCTACTTTCCCCATCTATTTCCCATTAAGTGATGGGACCAGATGCCATGATCTTAGTTTTCTGAATATTGAGCTTTAAGCCGATTTTTTTTTTCACTCTCTTCTTTCACTTTCATCAAGATGCTTTTTAGTTCCTTTTCACTTTCTGCCATTAGGGTGGTGTCATCTGCATATCTGAGGTTATTGATATTTCTCATGGCAATCTTGATTCCAGCTTGTGTTCTTCCAGCCCATGGTTTCTTATGATGTACTCTGCGTAGAAGTTAAATAAGCAGGGTGACAATATACAGCCTTGACATACTCCTTTTCCTATTTGGAACCAGTCTGTTGTTCCATGTCCTGTTCTAACTGTTGCTTCCTGATCTGCATATAAGTTTCTCAAGAGGCATGTCAGGTGGTCTGATATTCCTAATCTCTTTCAGAATTTTCCACAGTTTCTTGTGATCCACACAGTCAAAGGCTTTGGCATAGTCAATAAAGCAGAAATAGATGTTTTTCTGGAACTCTTTTGCTTTTTTGATGATCCAGTGGATGTTGGCAATTTGATCTCTGGTTCCTCTGCCTTTTCTAAATCTAGCTTGAACATCTGGAAGTTCATGGTTCATGTATTGCTGAAGCCTGGCTTGGAGAATTTTGAGCATTACTTTGCTAGCGTGTCAGGTGAGTGCAATTGTGCAGTAGCTTGAGCATTCTTTGGTATTGCCTTTCTTTGGGATTGGAATGAAAACTGACCTTTTCCAGTCCTGTGGCCACTGCTGAGTTTTCCAAATTTGCTGGCATATTGAGTGCAGCACTTTCACAGCATGATCTTCCAGGATTTGAAATAGCTCAACTGGAATTCCATCACCTCCACTAGCTTTGTTCATAGTGATGCTTTCTAAGGCCCACTTGACTTCACATTCCAGATGTCTGGCTCTAGGTGAGTGATCATACCATCATGATTATCTTGGTTGTGAATATCTTTTTTGTACAGTTATCCTATGTATTCTTGCCACCTCTTCTTAATATCTTCTGCTTCTGTAAGTCCATACTATTTCTGTCTTTTATTGAGCCCATCTTTGCATGAAATGTTCCCTTGGTATCTCTAATTTTCTTGAAGAGCTCTCTAGTCTTTCCCATTCTGTTGTTTTCCTCTATTCTTTGCATTGATCGCTGAGGAGGGCTTTCTTATCTCTCCTTGCTATTCTTTGGAACTCTGCATTCAAATGGGTATATTTTTCCTTTTCTCCTTTGCTTTTCACTTCTCTTCTTTTCATAGCTATTTGTAAGGCCTCCCCAGACAGCCCTTTTGCTTTTTTGCATTTCTTTTCCATGGGGATGGTCTTGGTCCCTATCTCCTGTACAATGTCATGAACCTCCATCCATAGTTCATCAGGCACTCTGTCTATCAGATCTAGTTCTTAATTGTCAGCAAAAATGTTGTTCCTGAAGACTCAAGTCCTTGATGAGTCAAAAGGTAATTAATTAATCTATTTTCATTTTTAAAGGTTAAAAATAAAACAAGTTATTAAGACAGAGAATTTTGAAATGTTGTGAAGGGAAGTCTGTGTATAAGCCTTGAGTGTAAAGTCTTCTTTTACCCTTTCCCTGGTGGCAGTACAAAACATATGTTCTTACAACTTTCCCTTTCCTTACTTCAGCAGAAAGATGAGATGGAAAACAATGCAAGTGGTATTGAATTTCATTTTAAATTGGCGCTGTTTATATGTCACTATTCCTTCATAGAATTTAGACTGTAAATTTTAATGAAATGAGAATCAAAAAAGGGAATACATGATGTGTCTCTGTGGCAACTTGTGAGATACAGATTTGACAATTATCCAGCTAATCTGATTTGCAAAGACAGCCAAATTGGGTAGTGTAAGTCCCAAAGTGGATTTATTTGGCTTGGTCAATTCAAACTGACTATGCACTTAATTACATTACAACACAGTTGCCAACATTCTCTTCACTTTAGGATGCATGGAAAGAGTTCAAAGAAAGGCATGATGAAGGACGCTGGAAGGAAAAAATATTAGGTGATGGCAAGTGAATGAATCAGTGAACTGAGAAAAGTGAAAAGGATTCAATTGTAACCTGCAAGAAAAAAAAAAAAAAATCTACCTCCTAATTAAAAGAATACAATTATTATGTAACGATACATGAAATAACAGAAAAGGAGAGAGGCCAAAAGATGTCCGTGTCATCCTATAGAAAATATGTCAATCATCTTTTGTTTAAGTCACTTAAAGATGATAAAAAACTTACTTCTATGGCTTCCAATGACTTAATGCTTTTAAAAAATTACTTGTAGTATTGAATTAGTGCATGTCTGAGTCCTTTAGTGATCAATCTTTATGGTTGCTGGAGCTAAATGCAGCCTATTGTCATGTGTGGGGAAATCTGCAAACATATATTATTTCCTGAAATAAAACCATAAATGAAAAATTCAAGAGGGCACCCATCAAACTACCATGTTAGATAAAATGAATTTAGGTACATTTTGTATAGTTATTAAACTATCCAAAGTTTAAACATATCCAAAGAAAAGAAACACCAATTTGGCTTCAGATCAATTTTTCTTGCCTTGAACTTGTAATTCAGAAAATCCAGAGAAAGAAAGTTACAATTTCTTAGAGTCGCAATAGACAGCTTTTGTTCCTTTTGCTTATCCCATCTCCTAACCCCAACTCAACATCCCAGAAAACAATGAATTCATGATCAATTAGATTTGGAATGTATACTCCTATTTCATTAGAAATCCCATAATTGGAATATATGAATATCTGTAAAAATTAGAAAGACATTGACTGTAATCAATCTCATTTAAAATAAATACCTTCCTTTAAGGCAAGAATATACAATGGAGAAAAGACAGCCTTTTCAATAAGTGGTGCTGGGAAGACCGGACAGTGGCATATAAAAGAATAAAATTAGAATACTTTCTAAAACCATACACCAAAATAAATGCAAAATGATTAAAGATCTAAATGTAAGGCCAGACACTATATAACTTAGAGGAAAACATAGGCAGAACACTTTTTGACATAAATTGCAGCAAGATCTTCCTTGACCCACCTCTTGGGGTAATGGAAATAGAAATAAAAATTTAAAAAAAAAATGGAGCCTAATTAAACTTAAAAGCTTTTGCACAGCAAAGGAAATGGTAAATAAGACAAAAATGCAATCCTCAGAATTGGAGAAAATAATTGCAAACAAAGCAACTGACAAAGGATTAAGCTCCAAAATATAGAAACATCTGATGCAACTCAAGGAAAACAAAAAGCCCAATCCAAAAAAAAAAAAAAATGGGAAGAAGACCTAAACAGACATTTCTCCAAAGACATACAGATGGCTAACAAACACATGAAACAATGCTCAATGATGCTCATTACTAGAGAAATACAAATCAAAACTGAAAAAAAAATACTATAAAACACACCAGTCAGAATGGCCATCATCAAGAAATCTACAAACAATAAATGTTGGAGAGGATGTAGAGAAAAGGGAACCCTCTTGAACTGTTGGTGGGAGTGTAAATTGGCACAGTCACTTGGAGAATAGTATGGAGGTTCCTTAGAAAACTAAAAACAGAACTACCACATGACCCAATAATTCTGCTACTGGGCACATACCCTGGGAAAACCATAATTCAAAAAGACATGAGTACCCCAGTGTTCATTGAAGCACTATATACAGTAGCCAAGGCATGGAATCAACCTAGATGCCCATCAACAGATGAGTGGATAAAGAAGTTCTGGTACATATACACAATGGAATATTACTCAGCCATAAAAAGGAAGAATCTGAGTTGGTTGAACTGAGATAGATGAACCTAGAGCTTGTTATACAGAGTGAAGTAAGTCAGAAAGAGAAAATCAAATATTTTAATGCATATATATGGAATCTAGAAAAGTGGTACTGATAAACCTATTTGCAGGGCAGGAATAGAGATGCATAGAGAGCAGACTTGTGGATGCAGTGGGGGAAAGAGAGGGCGGGATGGATTGAGAGAGCAGCACTGAAACATACACACGACCGTATGTAAAATAGATAGCCAGAGGGCAGCTGCTGTAGGGGCACAGGGAGTGCAAGCCATAGACAACCTCGTGGGATAAGGTGGTGTGTAGGAGGGAGGTGCAGGAGGGAGGGGACATATGTACACATATGACTGATTCACGGTTGTCCAACAGCAGAAGCTAACACAACATTGTAAAGCAGTTATCCTTCAATTAAAAATAAATTAAAAAAAAAAAAAAAGTGTCTCCAAGGACAGCCATCTCCGCCCCAGATGCCAACAACACTCCTCCCTAGGCTCAGCTCTTGCCTCCCAAGGAGCCAGGCAGGACTGGTGTGACCCCATGTTGGGGGTGAGGATGGAGGTGTCAGCCTCACATTTCCTGCAGATGCCAACAAACTGCAGGGTGACTGCAGCCCTGACATAGAACGCCAGTGATATGGAGGGGAAGAAAGGATGTCTTTTAAGACCTTGACGTTCTGCCTTCCATGTCCATGCTGCTCCTAGCATTAAAGAGCTGTCACTCACTGTCCAAGAACTCTAGGTTCAAATTTTCTTTTCAATAGCAGAAGGTTCTCTGCAGGGCAAGGGAATGATAATAATCAGTACTTTTCTGTGCAAAGATGGGAAAGTGACCCAGGGCCACTTGCTGAAGAAGAGAAAAGGCTGCTGCTAAGAAGCTTGTCTGCACAGATGCCAGCTGACCATCTCATGCGGATTACTCACACACCCTCAGTCACACCACACCCTGATTGATGCTTAGCAGCCTCTCCCTAAACCCACTTTTCCCACCATGCCCCAGAAGCCCACGGAGAATTCCAGATGATGGGAGCCACTGGTAGAAAACTTTTGTGAAGTTGGCTCTTGTTCTTGACATGTCTCCTACTTGTCCACTGAACCCTGCCTCAGTGGCATGTCTAAACTCCCACCTGGACTGCCAGGTTCTGCACACCTGGTCTCTGCCTTTGAAAGATGTGTCTCCAGGGCACCCTCCAGTGGTGAAACTATTGACATCTGGCCGGGATTGCTCTTTGCCGTGGGGCTGGCTGTACTGTGCATCTTCAGTGTCTAGCAGCACCCCTTCCTCTCTCCTTGAGGTGCCAGGAGCAACCCCCTCCCCAACTGTGACAACCCGAAATGTTTCCAGATGTTCCAAATATCCCAGGGGCTTTTATCTGGGTTGTACCTTCAAATCACTTGGGAAGCTTTTAAAAAAAACAGCAATGCTTGGGCACCATCTTACTTAATTACCTCTTAAGTAAATCAGAAAGTAAAAGAAAAAGTATCTCCAACTCTTCCTGTTATCAGAAGGGTTGACATGGTATGGAGGTTGAAAGAAACCACAACTAAATAAAGATTACATAGTGTAAGGATCATTTCACTGAAGGAAAAAGGAGACACTATATTTCAGGCCCTATCACTTGCCAGAATATACGTGAGGCCACCGACATAATTTAATTGATGACAAAAACCAGTTAGCATTACAGTATCCAAATCATGATCCTTTATCACATTTGGTGTGGTCACAAGGTCACGTCAACCAATGGTCAGGTCAACAGCCTCTCCCAGGCTGACCCCCAGCATTAGACTCCCCCATATCTTCAATATGCTTTAGCTGAAGTTAGATTTGACCTGTTACTACATCTAAAGCTTCCCAAACATACAGTTTTTCCTACTTCTTAAGATCAAGGAAAGCTACAGAGGCCTGTCCTAGAGGAAATTCTGTAATTTCCCAACCAACCAACCAAACAAAACAAAAATAAACCTTTGGCTAAAGATAACATACTGGAGAAATGTGCAATAATCTTGGAATATATGTTTCCTAATGGCCACAACTATAGTAGCTCTAATAGCTTTGAATGTTTAGCATCTAAAATAATTTCTTGCATACAATAACTGGGCATTCAATGAATGAATGAAAAATCATAGAAGCTGTCCTATTCTGTTTTACAAACAACAATAGGGCTGGTCAAGTCAGCTGTAGCAAACAATCAAAGCTCACCATGATCCAAAAGACTAATATTTTATATGCATTTCTCTACAGATATGTGGAGACATAATTCACATTTTGAAAATTTTTCAGCTGATGAAAATTATGTAGTTTCTTCCCCAAAATTTAAATATACATATACACACACTCAATTTGAAGTGATTCCTTTCCCCCACTGGACTTTCTAAAGCTTTCTTGATAGTTTAGAAATTTGAATTTTCTAAAAATATATTAGATGTCCCAGGGCAGATTATCTCACAAGAGAGTTGGACATGATTGAGTGACTGAACTGATACTGATACTGAAGCTGCTTAAGTCAGATTCCTTAGAAACAGAGCCTGAGACAAGAATTCTTGTCCAAATGATTTACCAGGGCAGTGTCTTTAGAAGTGGAATGAGGGAAGAAGTTATAGAGCAGGAACTACAGAGCTGGGCAGAGTGTAGTCTTACCTGAATGCTAGGTTCAGCTGATCCCATATGGCAGCTCTGGCACACACACAGTTGTTTTTTAGTCACTTAGTTGTGTCCGACTCTTTGCAACCCCATAAACTGCAGCATGCCAGGCTTCCCTGTCCTTCACCATCTCCCAGAGCTTGCTCAAATTCATGTCTATTGAGTCACTGATGCCATCCAACCATCTCATCCTCTGTTGTCCCCTTCTCCTGCTGCCTTCAATCTTTCCCAGCATCAGGGTCTTTTCCAATGAATCAGCTCTTCCCACCAGGTAGCCAAAATACTAGAGCTTCAGACTCAGCATCAGTCCTTCCAATGAATATTCAGGATTGATTTCCTTTAGGATCGACTAGTTTGATCTCCTTGCAGTCCAAGGGACTCTCAAGAGTCTTCTCCAACACCAAATTCAAAAACATTAGTTCTTCAGCATTCAGCCTTCTTTATGGTCCAACTCTCACATCTGTACATGATTATGGAAAAACCATAGCTTTGACTATATGGACCTCTTTGTGGCAAAGTGATGTCTCTGCTTTTTAATGCGTTATCTAGGTTTGATGGGTGTTGGTTTAAAAAATGTAGTGCATCAGTATCTTCTAGGCTTATACATCCCATTTATCTTCCAAAGTCTTTATACTTGGTGTTGATACACTGACAGCATCTGGCTGATAGGGATGGATGGAGGAGGCCCATAGTCATACATCCACTGTTCCACCTTTATGAGTTCCTGGGTCTGATGTGATGTTAAGCAGAATCCTGTGTTAGTAGATCAAATGCTAAGTTCATAGCTGTTGATGGTAGCTTGAAACTGTCATGTGAGGCACATAACCAGGACTTGAGCTAGAAAATGAGACACTTAACTCATGCATGCAATGTAACGGTGCACTTAAAAACTCAGTATTCAAGAGAAAAAGATATTTTAAACCATTAACAAATTAATGCAAAAACATTCACGATGAACAAATACCAAAATATTAAATATATTAAAAAATTCAGTATTACAGATTTTTGCTTCTGGCTGCATATGGCCTGGTGTAGTACTCATCCTGTTTTTATTTAAAAATTAGATATCTTATTTATCATGGAGCTTTTGCAAGACATTTGGTTCTCACAATATTACATTAAAATATATCTTGATTGCTGAGATTTTGGCACCCCTTACATTATGTGTCTAAGCCTAGTGCTTTTCTTACTTCACTCTAGTTCTAGCTTTCCAGGAGAGGCAAACCCAGAAGGCATGTGACATAATCAAGCTACTGTAAGTGGCTGGTTGGTCTAAATGGTACTAAACTAGGGGGCTCAACATCAGCCTCTACTTCTTCAGGTCAAATGTTCACTCAGCAGAGCTGGTGGCTGTATCACCCCTGGTGAGGAAGAGACCACACTACAGTGCTTGCGCAAGGTGTCCTTCTCTGCCAACATGGCTACACCATTTACAGGCTCTGGCACAGTGGCCGGGATGCTTGGGCTGGTTGAGATACACTGGACACACTTCCCCTTCCTCCTATTTAGTGCCTCTTCTCTAATAGATGTTCTTTTGTGCGTATGATTAAAAAACTGCTCACGAGTTATGTATCAGGGTGAAAGGCAACAGTTGATTTAGGGAAAATCTCTGGAGAGGAAGAGAGATGAAGAAGTACATGAAAACACCCAGGGAAGCTGGGGGGAATGTGGCTGGTGTCAAGCATCTGGGTGGGACATCAATTGAATCTGTTATAAACATGTGTACTTTGGGCCTGTCTTGTGAGTACTGGTAACAGTGAGTCATGGACTGGCCTCACCTCAGTATCACTGCTCCGTGAACCCACAGATTCCACATCAGGAACATACATCCTAAAACTAACAAAGCAAAATTAGCTCTATTGGCTCATTCAGCATATCTAGTGAGGTTATATTACTCAGTCTTTTCAAGGTGCTGAGGAAGCAGTATTGAACCAAGTAATGAAGTTCTTGCTCTCATAGAGCTTAAATAAAACAAATAAAGAAAATAAACAATATTGCAGATTATAATCCTTAAAGGAAAATACATCAGAAAAGGAGATAGGTTCTCACTAATAAGGTGTTATCTAAGGAGAAAAACTGAGGAAGCCAGTTATGCAGACATGTGGGGAGTGAGGCTTCTGAGTGGCCAGGGGTAGGGAGAGCAAATATCCTAAAGCAGAAGAGGCCAGTGCATCTGGAGCTGAGGGACCCAGAGGAAGAGAGATGAGAAATACATCTCATCTGTTAGACAGCTTCAGGATTAATATTTCACTCTGAGTAATATTGGAGAAGGGGATATCAACCCACTCCAGTACTCTTGCCTGGAGAATTCCATGGACAGAGGAGACTGGCGGGCTACAGTCCATGGTGTTGCAAAGAGTTGGACACGACTGAGAGACTAACACACACTCTCACACACACTGAGTGGTATAGGAAACCATTGGAGGGCTGAAACAGGAGCAAGACACTATCTGGCATATATTTGAAAAGGATAACATTCACTGTTGCATGAGAACAGACTTAAAAGGATATAAAGGTGGTTGTTTCCATCAAGTCATCACTTAATTTCTAGTCTGTTCCTGCAGACACCTGTTGAGTCAGATACCCTCACCATCAAATATTGGATACAGTGGGGGTGCGAGGCCTATCAGGTGCTGCACCAGTATATAGTATGAAGCTATTGTTCTAGTAACATGTTCTTTCCAATATTCATCATAAAACAGTATCAAAAACAGTTTGCATTCACCTGGCGTGGAGAGCAGTACACATTCCTGGTCCTGCCCCAGGGACACATCACAATATAGATTGAAGGTGATCTTGATTGTATGTCAATTGTCAAACATCAGATTAATCCATTGTGTGCTGATATCATGTTAATTGGATATAATGGAGAGGAAGGGCCAGTAATCTGAAGCTCTTATTAAGACATGAGGGTGGGAGAAAAATCCCACAAACGTTCAGAAATTGGCCAACCCAGTGAAAATTTTAGGGATCCCATTGTATTATGCACACTGAGACAGTCCCTTCAGACATATTTTTCATCTAATCTTACTGTGAAGAAAGGCCCAGAGTGCTTGTTAGAATTCTGAGTTTTGGAGCAAAATCCACACTTTGGAATAATTCTTAGGCCCTTTATCAGATGACTCAGAAGGCTACCAGTTTTGAGTGGGACTTGAATGAGAGAAGCTTCTGCTGAGGGATCAGCTGCAAAACAAGTGAGCTAGATGCTAGAGCTACAGTAAGGGGCAAGTTCTGTGTTATTCGAGTTACCATGGTTGATAGGAATGCCAGGCAGGTTCTCTCTCAAATTCCAAAGGGAGGACTGCAGTGAAAACATCATTGTTTCAGATCAAGGCCACAGCATTGCGGAGTTCCCCTTATAATATGGAAAGCAAACTTCTGGAATGCTACTGGGCTCTAGAAAGTCTGGTCAGGACATCAGTGGGCCACATGACTAGACCATTATCAGGTCCGTGGTCAGGACATCAGTGGGCCACAGGACTGGGCCATTTTCAGATCCTCGGTCAAGACATCAGTGGCCCACAGGCTGGGACCATTATCAGGTCCACGGTCAGGACATCAGTGGGCCACAGGACTGGACCATCATCAGGTCCATGGTCAGGACATCAGTGGGCCACAGGGTGGGGCCATCATTAGGTCCATGGTCAGGGTATCAGTGGGCCACAGGATGGGGCCATTATCCAGTTGGTGGTCAGGACATCAGTGGGCCACAGGACTGGACCATCATCAGGTCCATGGTCAGGATATTGGTGGGCCACAGGACTGGAGCTTTCCCTCATGAGTAACACAGTATGTTGTCTGGGAGGCTGAGCAGCAATTCACTCTACAGTGGACTTGGCCATCATGAGGAAGTAGGGTGGCTGCCACTAATGAGGAAGCAAGATAAGTTTAAAACTTAGGGGATTCACTGCAACATTTTTCCATTTCCCACACAGGTTTAACTTCAAATGGTTGATTAGATCAATTGCAACTTGTTAAGGGCATGATCATTGGGACTGGGGGAGAACTCCCAGTGGGGGTGAGGTATACCTCACCAGCCAGCTTCCTTGTCTAACAAAACTGATCATCAAGAATGAGGGATATTGGGGATGAGTGGGTAGAAAGAAGGGATGAATCAGTGATGGCTTTGGCAGCAGTAAGAGGTCATCCTACTAGTCCACATATTTTCTTCCTTCCTCAGAAATTGTCACCGAGCATCACATGGATCCTGGTGGTTTGATAGACAGGCAGTAGCAGATGCTTCCAAGGTTCTAGCAAGACCCAGTCTGGTGGCCACTTTGACTGTGCCAGTGCCTGACTCCTGAAGCCTCTGGACAGTTTGTTTTCTCAAATCCTGCAACTGGGCTTTGCTGGAAAACTGCACTGGGCATCTTAGATTCCTGATGTTAGAGAGTCAATGGAGCTGGATGTTTCCTCTCTCAAAGCACCCTGAATTGGATGGCTGGTGAGAGAAGTAGCCTTGTTTCCCTGCTTCAGGTAGGGAAGGCTTCAAGCTCACTTTATCCTGCAGGGTCCCCATGCAGGATTGGTGGGTGGGACTTTCTTGACCTCCTCCTCCTGTCCTATTTCGCCCACTACACTCCCACAGGGCACCACTGCAAACAATTCCCTGTTCAGCACCTGCACTGGGACACCTGACCTAAGACAGATTCCTGTTGCACATCCAAGTGGAAAAGTGGAGTAGGCTATTTGATCCTAGAATTCATGGCAGAAATCAGGGCTAGAAACATCTATTCAAGAGTTGTTGGCACAAGACCTGATGAGATCACCTAAAGAGAGAGTGTATATAGAGGAAGACCTCGTAATATAAGAAGGTCTCAGGTTCTCTTAATCCATCACCATCACTTTTGATAACTAGATTAAATTTATACCGATTTCCTCAACTTTGGTCTCTGGACAGGTCCTGATCCAAGTGCTAAGACAGTTCTCAAATTAGTCCACCTCCTTTCTAGCTGTTTCCTAATTCTACATCCAATTTTACTTCATCAACATGTCAAAATTATCCTCTCAAGGTATGTAGTCTGAAGGTATGGGTGATTTATAGGTCCCTTGTATAAGCAAACAAAGATGGATCTCTCACTAATTCAGAACATTAAACACCTGTTCTGAGATCCAAATGCTTAGCTCAGGTTCAGCGGAACAAATTCCCAATACATGTTAAATTGGGGGAACACATTCACTTTGACCTTGCTGAAAAACACATTGGAATCTTAAAGGGAAAGAGATGAAGATTTACAGAAGTAGAATCAAGGTATTTGATCAAAAGAAAGCACATATTTAAAACATATATCCTTAAAAATGTTGAATAAATTATGTTGACATGCTATATACCTTCACTTACTGAAGAGTGAGCTGGGGCACACAGACAGGAAAAGGGAATACTTTAGCAATAATATTTTATACATTATGTGCCATCTTTACCCTAACATGGTGTAGAATATTTCTAGGTAGAGACCAGTTGAACAACTTAGATGCTGCTGCTGGTGCTAAGTCGCTTCAGTCATGTCCGACTCTGTGCAACCCCATAGACAGCAGGCCACCAGGCTCCCCCATCCCTGGGACTCTCCAGACAAGAACACTGGAGTGGGTTGCCATTTCCTTCTCCAATGCATGAAGATGAAAAGAGAAAGTGAAGTCTCTTAGTCGTGTCCAGACTCTTAGCGACCCCATGGACTGCAGCCTATCAGGCTCCTCTGTCCATGGGATTTTCCAGGCAAGAGTACTGGAGTGGGTTGCCATTGCCTTCTCCACAACTTTGATGATCCTTTGTTAAATAAGTGAGACCTAGGGAGTATAACGGGCTTTCCTGGTAGCTCAGCTGGTAGAGAATCTGCTTGCAGTGCAGGAGACCCCAGTTTGATTCCTGGGTCAGGAATATCCCCTGGGGAAGGGTTCCCTGGTGACTTAGAAGGTAAAGAATCCTCCTGCAACATGGGAGATTTGGGTTCGATCCCTGGCTTGGGAAGATCCCCAGAGGAGGGCATGGCAACCCACTCCAGTATTCTTGCCTGGAGAATCCCCAGCGACTGAGGAACCTGGTGGGCTACAGTCCATGGGGTCACAAAGAGTTGGACATGACTGAGCAACTAAGTGCAGGAAATATAACAGGAAATAATGGAAGCTAACAAACATCATTTTAAGATAGTGGCTTTTGAATTGTTTTTTTCACAAATAGATTAAACTTTATGAACTGCTTCCTACATACAGCAAAAAGTATAACGTGTTTTATTTAAAAAAAATTCTAGATGTTGATTTGAACTGAAAGTGCAAGGCTTTCTTTCTCTTTCACAGTTTGCTCTTGAAAGGCTTTTCTTGTGAAATACATAATATGCTGTTACAAGTTGAATATAATGAGGCCTTACCCTAGAATAAAGAAAAGAAAAGAAAAGCCAAATTTGACTAATTTTGCCTCTTGAGGAATCTATTTGTGAGCTATATGTGTGTTAAAAAGCATATGTAAAATAGATAGCAAATGGGAATTTGCTGTATGGCTCAGGAAACTCAAACAGGGGCTCTTTATCAACCTAGAGGGGTGAGATGGCGATGGGGATGGGAGGGAGGTTCAAAAGGGAGGTGACGTATGTGTACCTATGGCTGATTCATGTTGCGGTTTGACAGAAAATAGCAAAATTCTGTAAAGCAATTATCCTTCAATAAAAAATAAGAGGGTGGGATGATTTGGGAGAATGGCATTGAAACATGTCTAATATCATATATGAAACGAATCACTAGTCCAGGTTCGATTAAGGATACAGGATGCTTGGGGCTGGTGCACCGGGATGACCCAGAGGGATGGTACAGGGAGGGAGGTGGGAGGGGGATTCAGGATGGGGAACACATGTACACCCGTGGTGGATTCACGTTGATGTATGGCAAAACCAATACAATACTGTAAAGTAATTAGCCTCCAATTAAAATAAATAAATTTGTATTAAAAAAAATAATAAAATGCCTCCCCCACCCCACCCCCCCCAAAAAAAGCAGCAACAAACACTAATATCAAAAGCAGCTTTTTAGAGGGATAAGTGAGGAGGAAAATGAATGCTGGTATATTCACAATGAGATATTTTGACAATCTCACATACATTGTTTTTAAGTTTTTATATAGCATCTCTGTTGTTTTTGGATCAGCATTAACATAGCTAATGCACACAAATCCTATTAGTGTAAGAAAAAAGTCACAAATGTATCTTTTACATCTAAAGCAAGCTATAAATATAAATATAAACTAATAAAAACATCTCAAGATTGGAATAACCAGAAAACTCAAAGTATAATTGCAATTGAATAATATGAGGTAGAAAGATTCAAAGGTAAAGACTACGGAGAAAAACTTTAAATGTTTACTAACAATTCAACATTTTTATTTATCCCACACTTGGATATTTCATATTCACAACAGCAAAATCAGTCAGGACTTATACAACCCTGAATAGCAAAAATAATAATGGTCTGTTTACAATAATGTCCTGTTTACTAAAAAAGGTCCCAAGGATCTTGATGAATTCTAAATCCATCTCTGTTTCCAAGCCAGGGAACACTTGTACCATTAAAGAGAATGTCGTATGACCAATGTTCCACCTCAAAGGACCTGAAAAACTGTTTTGTGCATCCTTCTCCTTGTAATCCATGCTTTCTAACTTATATGCCTTCCACATATATATCTTTAAACATACTTTCCTTGAATTTGATCAAGTCATACCCATCCTCCAAGTCCCTGTTAATATACAGTTCTTCCCTAGTGCTATCCTGTGGCCAAATGGAAATGCACCCCCACAACCTCTGGTCTGTACGCTTTTGGCTGGAGTATCAGAGGTTCCCATGACCACACCTGGGGCAGTGACTGCCTAGAACTGCTCACAGGAATGAACTTGTAATTATATTCATCTCTATGGTTTATTATAGTGAAAGGACACAAAGCAAAGTCAGCAAAGGGAAAAGTCACATAAGGTGAAATCCAGAGGGAACTGGAAGCAGAGTTCCAAATATCCACAAGTTGACTCCCTGGGGAGTCATACAAGATGTGCTTAATTCTTGTAGTTGTGTGTGTTGGTAACAGATAAGTGCTATCTACCAGGGAGACTCAGTAGAAACCCAGCCCCAACATTTACTGGGGGCTGGTCATGCAGGTACTCACTGTCTAGCATGTACCCAAATCCCAGATCTCCCATAATGAAAGCAGGTCTCTAGGATAAGCAATATTGTTGGCACAACTTAAGCACCATGAGCCATTCTTACCAGTTAGGGTGGTAGTATCCCACTCCTGAAATCCTAGATACCAGCCAAGGGCCATCCTTGCTAGAACTTTCTAGAGGGGAAAGGTGCAGGGCTGCTTGCTCTGTTATCTTTTTTTGCACATAATTCTACTTAATATATAGTAAATTATAATTTCTGTATATATTAAATTATAAGTTGTATCTCATATATCTATGCCACATCTGAATTTCTTCACTTTAAGCTTGCTGAGAACTTGGAGGGGATTTTTCTCATTACTCCATCATTCCAAGGATAGAATAAGATTCCCAATGGAGACATTTCACAAATATTAATGACTAGAAGGTCTGATTCAGTAAGTAACTGCAGGAAATCGGAAGACTCAACAGTAAGGGGGACAGTTCTGCAGGATGGAGTCCTCTGAACTGTGACTTTCTTTTATGAAATGATCAGGGATAACAGAAATTTGACAACAGTTAAGGAAGATGCTCGTTATGAGTAGGATTATCACTGAACAAAAAGAATTTTTATTGTTAAACATACATGCACATTTTAGTGAAACAAGAATGTGTAGTCATTTTTCAATAAAATTATGTCAGATCACAAAAGTTTTACTTAATCTTAAACTTGACTTCATCCTGTCCAATCTATTATTAATATTTACTCTCATTCTGCCCAGAGAATGATGCATACACTATGACTAGAGTCACAAATTCACTTACTCACAAAAAGATTGCTGAGCACTCACTGTGTTGTCGCTGAGATGTCAGCATTAAAAGCCCCATAATAATAGCAGCTCATACTGAAAGAGTGCTGGCTACTGTGCTAAGTACTCCTCTGAGAGACAGATACTGTTAGATACTCTTCTTTTACACATAAAGTTACTAAAGAAATTAAATGACACTTCTAAGCAGTTACTCTGAATCCATGGTCTTAATGGTCTTGATTACTCTGTTATATTAATTATCACACCTTTGAGAAACACTTTTTTAGTGTTTAACAAAATTTTTTTGAGAAATTTAGAGAAAAATCACCCTTGTTTCATTGTAATTTTTTTTATCCACCTCTTTAAAAGTCCAATAGCTCAAATATTGCTATAATTTTCCATTCCATCTTTGGTAAGTTATCTCATCTTAATGAAGAGTTTATCACTTAATCATTCAATTAAAAATATTAAGGATTCAACAATGGATTTGTCTTTTGTGCCCATCCTTCTGAACGTAAATAAAAGTGGAATCCTGTTGGCTGAAGCAAAATAAACTTAAGCATACTGAAATCTTTTCACCCCTACAGGTGTGTGATGATTTGAGCTTTTGCAACTACACAATTAGAAGAACAGAACTCTTCTTTTCTCTTTGAATATAATGTATTTTATCGTCAATTGTCTCCCACTCAAGGCTGCAATTAATATGTGTCAGAACCTGGAAGGAGAACTCATGGAAGGGAAACTTTACTTCAGACTTTCTCACTTCTTAAAGAATGAACATGATTATGACTGATTCATGTTGATGTACAGCAGAAACCATCACAACATTTGAAAAGCAATTATCCTCCAATTTAAAAAAAAGAATAAAAGAAAAGGTAAAAGTAATAAACATGCTGCATTATGTAGAAGTCAAACAGCAGCTTGGAAATGAAGATACAATTTCACCTGGGTCACAAAGCAATATTTGGCATGACGAAGGAGTTGTCAGTACTGTCTACAGGTTTTTAGGTCAATATTAACATTCATGTTCAGAAAGATGATGATGCCATGTACTTACAGGAAGGGCTCTCCATGATGTGATGATGATTGACATTTGAAAGGTACTGTTTTGATTCACAACCACTTGAGAAAAACTTTCAAGTGACTGATACCATCGCCTCACGTCTCAGTGGTGGCAAGCGTGTCTCAGGGAGGATGAGTGTCTCTGGTCCCAGAGATAGGAAGTGACAGTGATGACGTACACTCAGGTCCCCTGTCCCTGGGGCTGGTGCTTTAACTTCTGGGCACAGGGACTCGCAAACGTTAGGAAGATGCCTAGATTGGAAAGTCCATAGAGATGAGCGGTTCCAGCTGCTGAGATACAATTCTCCATGGGTGTGTTGCATCTCTGCACATCTTGGAAGCAGAAACACTGACTGCTTTTGTTCTGGCCTTTGTTACTGAGCTTGTCTGTACAGTGGAGAGCATTGCAACACAGAGAGGTGGTCTCCATATAGAGCAACAGACAGGCATCTCTACTATCTATTAGAGCTTCTTAAGTGCAGGCATTTCTGTACCTGACCCAGTGTGTTGACAGGCTTCACCTGACCATCTTAACACTGTCTCATTAAAATCAGCCTTGGGAAACCAGCTTAAGAAAATGCTGATAATTTGGCTACTGCTATTTTTTTTCCAAAGGGCTGAATAATAAAGCCCTTTGTTTGTGAAAACAAGACAAAACAAAAACTTATCAAAATGGGAGTGGGTCTATGTTCTGTAGTACCTATAGTTTATTGCTGCTTTGGGAGCCCTCCTGAAGGAAAATAATGCAAAATTTATATACAAAGCTGATCTCAGGGCTGGAAAGGGTGCTGGCAACTGAGAGGACCTGTCATGGAAGTTCTCTTCATGGCAAATTCATCTTTATCAGCATTAAATTTTCAGAAGTCATAATTTTTCAATTTCACAAATGGCTCTAAATGATTTTTCACTCTCCAAATATCAGTTTATAAATTGCATAGCAACTCATCTTAGAAAATAGCTCTTAATTTTTGTTGAAGAAAGTAGGGAAAACCACTAGACCATTCAGGTATGGCCGAAATCAAATCCCTTATGATTATACAGTGAAAGTAACAAATAGATTCAAGGGATTAGATCTGATAGACAGAGTGCCTGAAGAACTCTGTCATGATGGAGGTTCATGACATTGTACAGGAAGCAGGGATCAAGATCATCCCCATGAAAAAGAAATGCAAAAAGGCAAAATGGTTGTCTGAAAATGCCTTACAAATAGTTATGAAAAGAAGAGAAGCGAAAGGCAAAGGAGAAAAGGAAAGATATACCCATCTGAATTCAGAGTTTCAAAGAATAGCAAGGAGAAATAAGAAAGCTTTCCTCAGTGATCAGTGCAAAGAAATAGAGGGAAAAAAATAGAATGGGAAAAACCAGAGATCTCTTCAAGAAAATTAGAGATACCAAAAGAACTTTTCATACAAAGATGGGTACAAGAAAGTACAGAAATGGTATGGACCTAAAAGAAGCAGAATATATAAGAAGAGGTGGCAAGAATACACAGAAGAACTGTACAAAAAAGATCTTCATGACCAGATAATCACTATGGTGTGATCACTCCCCTAGAGCCAGACGTCCTGGAATATGAAGTCAAGTGGGCCTTAGGAAGCATCACTATGAACAAAGCTAGTGGAGGTGATGGAATTCCAGTCAAGCTATTTCAAATCCTAAAAGGTGATGTAGTGAAAGTGCTGCACTTAATATGACAGCAAATTTGGAAAACTCAGCAGTGGCCACAGGACTGGAAAAGGCCAGTTTTCATTCCAATCCCCAAGAAAGGCAATGCCAAAGAATGTTTAAACTATCACACAATTGCACTCATTTCACACACTGGCAAAGTAATACTCAAGATTCTCCAAGCCAGGTTTCAACAGTAAATTAACCGTGAAATTCTAGATATTCAAGATGGATTTAGAAAAGACAGAGGAACCAGAGATCAAATTGCCAACATCCACTGGATCATTAAAAAAGCAAGAGAGTTCGAGAAAAGTATCTACTTCTGCTTTATTGACTATGCCAATGCCTTTGACTGTGTGGATCACAACAAACTTTAAAAAATTCTTAAAGGGATGGGACTACCAGATCACCTGACCTGCCTCCTGAGAAATCTGTATGCAGGTCAATAAGCAATAGTTAGAACCAGACATGGAACAACAGACTGGTTCCAATTTGGGAAAGGAGTACATCAAAGCTGTATGTCACCATGCTTATTTAACTTATATGCAGAGTACATCATGAGAAATGCTGGATTGGATGAAGCAAAAGCTGGAATCAAGATTGCCGAGAGAAATATCAATAACGTCAGATATGCAGATGACACCACCCTAATGGCAGAAAGTGAAGAGGAACTAAACAGCTTCTTGATGAAAGTGAAAGAGGAGAGTGAAAAAGTTGGCTTAAAACTCAACATTCAGAAAACTAAGATCATGGCATCTGGTCCCATCACTTTATGGCAAATAGATGGGGAAACAGTGGAAACGGTGACCGACTTAATTTCTTTAGGGCTCCAAAGTCACTGCAGGTATTGATTGCAGCCATGAAATTAAAAGACACTTGATCCTTGGAAGAAAAATTATGACCAACCCAAGGAATGTTTGTCTAGTAAAAGCTATAGTTTTCTAATAGTCATGTATGGATGTGAGTTGGATTGTAAATAAAGCTGAGCACCGAAGAATTGATGTTTTTGAACTGTGGTGTTGGAGAAGACTCTTGGGAGCCCCTTGGACAGCAAGGAGATCCAACAAGTCCATCCTAAGGGAAATCAGTTCTGAATATTCATTGGAAAGACTGATGCTGAAGCTGAAGCCCCAGTACTTGGGAACCTGATTCAAAGAACTGACTCATTGGAAAGACCCTAATGCTGGGAAAGATTGAAGGCAGAAGGAGAAGTGGAAGACAGAGGATGAGATGGTTGTTTGGCATCATCAACTCAATGGACATGAGTTGAGTAAACTCTGGGAGTTGGTGATGGATGGGGAGGCCTGGTGTGCTGCAGTCCATGGGGTTGCAAAGAGTTGGACACAACTGAGCGATTGAACTGAACTGAATTTTTTTCAAGGTGAAATAAAAACCCAGAATATCTCTCCTATGCCATAAGCTTTTCAATACTCTGGTGTTTTGCTTGGATTTATAGATAAATCTAGGGAGCAATATGATTTTTTTCAACCATTGACTCTTTAAAGCAAATATCTTACCAAACTAATGTCTTAAATTGCTTTCAAAAACTTGTCCTGGTTAAGTTCCACCATAGTTGAGCCCAAACTCCTGGAAAAATTGAGTTCATGCACATTGTACCATGATGTTTGACAGAGTTTCCACTGATGTGTATGGCAGCTCTCTGAGCTGAAGTGAGAGGATTAACATGCTTTGAGTGACACCCTGAAAGCAGTAAATTATTTTTTGCATATAGCACTGAAGAGGAAAAAATAGCTTCACTCATTTTGTTGTGTGAAAGCATGTCCTTTTATCACAGTAAACCCTTAAAATAGTTATTACCATTAGCAAGTCATATTTGTACATTGGTCACAGATAACAACTGCACGTAAAACATTATAAAATATTTACTTGAACTCTAAAACACGTAAATCAATAAACAAGGAAATGAACATATTTCACCTACTTTTGAAATATTACTTGATCGACTTGCAGATCGCCTTGGGGATTTGTCATTCTGAAAAATAAGATTAGAGACATTGATTAAAATATAGCAATAATCTTTACTGCTGAGAAAAAAAAGCATATCACAGGCCAAAATGTAGATGTCCTTCTTAATGTTCTGACAGACATAAAAAATGCTTACAAAAGATAGTATTTCTCATACCAAATTTTATTTGTATAGTACATATTAGTGTCTTTTTAAAAAATATTTCAATTAGTATCAGGGTTTATACCAACCTAGGAATATTTATTTCCAGGAAATGTTTATTTTTGTAGAAAAATATATGCAGTTCCTTTGAAATAGATGGGGAACAGTGGAAACAGTGTCAGACTTTATTTTTGGGGGCTCCAAAATCACTGCAGATGGTGACTGCAGCCATGAAATTAAAAGACGCTTACTCCTTGGAAGAAAAGTTATGACCAACCTAGATAGCATATTCAAAAGCAGAGACATTACTTTGCCAACAAAGGTCTGTCTAGTCAAGGCTATGGTTCTTCTAGTGGTCATGTATGGATGTGAGAGTTGGACTGTGAAGAAAGCTGAGCACTGCAGAACTGATGCTTTTGAACTGTGGTGTTGGAGAAGACTCTTGAGAGTCCCTTGGACTGCAAGGAGATCCAACCAGTCCATTCTAAAGGAGATCAGCTCTGGGTGTTCTTTGGAAGGAATGATGCTAAAGCTGAAACTGCAGTACTTTGGCCACCTCATGTGAAGAGTTGACTCACTGGAAAAGACTCTGATGCTGGGAGGGATTGGGGGCAGGAGGAGAAGGGGACAACAGAGGATGAGATGGCTGGATGGCATCACTGACTCGATGACGTGAGTTTGAGTGAACTCCAGGAGATGGTGATGGACAGGGAGGCCTGGCGTGCTGCAATTCATGGGGTCGCAAAGAGTCAGACAGGACTGAGCGACTGAACTGAACTGAACTGAAATAAATTCAGAAATGAAAATATAATCCCTTATTTCTTTTTTGGCTTTGGCTACCAGGAAATTCTGAGTAAATTCTGGTTCTCAGTGTCAGTAAAAATTGCATCTGTATGCAATTTTTGGTACATGGTACATAACATCTAACTTGTATTCTTCTACAATACACTTTATTTGTCTTTTCTCTTATTTTAAAAATGAGGAAAAGTTTAAAGACAATTTAAAAGGTAATTGTTTAAATTAATATTTTAAAATTTAAAGCTTAAAAAATAAATTTAAAAAATTATACCTCTGTTCTTGCCTCCTAAGGAATTCTCAATTTTGGAGAAAAGAAAAATGCAAAAAGCTCTTGAATAGATATTTTTATAACAAAAAATTTGTACAATTTTAAAGTAAAAAGGGCCCCTGATAAGCGGCCCACCTCATTAGAAGGCCACAGGCATTGTGCTACCTGCAGCCATGGAGTGCTGCCTCATGGGGCCCACACCAGGTCATCCCTCCTCCCGCCACTCCAGTTATCTCATCGGCAAGCAGAATCCAAGAGGTCATAGCACATCTTCCCTTCAGTGTAGAAAACCTTGAAAGATACTGTTCTGGAAACCAATATTTTGTGAAAGGTCTGTGTTAGGCACTTTAGAAATCTTTTAAAAAATATTTCTGAGCATCTGGACTCAATACCACAGTGGATCAGAGTAGACAACTACAGTGCATCTTGACAGAAGTAATTTTTGAAATCAAAGTTTTTATTACAACCTGCAGGTCTGAAACTGCCCGGCGATGACTGCTGGAGACAGTTTTCAGAAGCACTGTGATGAGGGGATATGGCAATGTGTTAATGTGGAAACACAATAGCTGCATTCACTGCAAACTGTCACTGAGTCTGGCGCAGGCTTGCAGGCATTACAGCTGAACAGTGCTTTTTCCTTTACAGGCAACTTCCGTCTCATACAACCATGAATGTCACTGTGAAGCATGTTATTACAGACTGAGATGAGTCACAACTATACGATTAGTTACACCTTGTAACAGCCCTGTGATCCAGCTGGAGATTAATGTGTGTGTTCCCCGAAGACATTTTTCCTTGATTAGCTTCCTCTGGTGATGGAGAGAAGTACTTTTCCACTGACACTTCAACTCCTCTTCTACAGACCAGAAAACAAAACTAATCCATCTTTTCTTCTCAGTAAAATTCAGAATTTTGACATGCTACTTGATAGAAGAGAGGTCAATGATATAACAGACTTGAGGGGAGTTTGGTTGTCCTGGTTCTTTTACTGTGTTTTCTATATTTATATGATATTTGAGAACCTAACCAAAGAACTAGAATTGAAAGGTGCTTCAGCAAGAACTAAGAAGCACTATACAAATTGGATTTGACATCAGGTTACCTATTTTTCCATCCAAGTGGGACTCTGCCATGTCTTAAGATAAAAACGAGGGTCAGGTCCTTCTACAATTGTGAATGAGTTCATCATGGGGCTATAATAAGCAGACAATTTCCACAGCAGCTCCTGATCTAGCAGCATGGGAAACACCTGCTTGATTATTTAGTATTTCAAAAGATCTTTTACCTTGAAATCCATTAGTTCTATTCTCTTTTAATACAAGGTTAGGCACTGAAGGAAATAAACAAGCTTAGACAAGGGTTAGCATTTTGCCATGGCTAAGGTCTCTATTATTTTATTCCAGTTAACACTTGGGAACAGAGAAGTTACCCTATTTCTCACCTGCAGTGATGTAAAATTTGGGGTTTTGATGTGAACTAGACTTGTACCTCTGCACTAGTTCTAGCAGGAGTGTATTGAAGATCCCAGGCCTCTAAATTCCTCCCTGTGAAATGGGTAGATAATATATTGGGGGCTGGATTGAATGAGTTATAGATGAAAAAATTTATAGATTACAAGATTATAATATTTCCATTATTATTCACAGGTAGAGGAAACACCCAAAGAGCTCCATCAAAAATCATGACAATCATCACAAGTTACTAGATCTGTAATTTTAATATAAACACCCTAGTTTCTCTGTCCTGCAATTCCACCTCCATTGTGGATTAGATTCTGGTTTATAAAACTTAAGAATGGAAATCAAATTGCTCTCTACCAAAGAAGATTAAGGATTCCAGTGTGCTTTGCTTTCGAAGCAAAGCACCAGAAGCACTTTCTTTCCCTCATGGAAAGCTTCCAAAGCAACCTGTCCAATTTCTACTGATTAATTGGGTGGTTCGTCCCATTACTATTGCTGTGATGTGTTGTTTTTTTCTGGATCAGTGAAATATGGTCATCATACCTCATTATGATCAGTTTAAATTCTTTACCGTAGATTAAATAGAAGCTATCACAGAATATAATGTAACTTACGGGTACACAAATTATAATGACCTTGTAGGTCACTAAAAGTTGAAACCAACAAGAGTTCCAGACAAATCTACACAAAAATTATGGGATCGTGAAGCAATAATGTTGATAAGATATTTTAGTAGATAAATCTTAGCAGCTTATTCATGGCATGCAGGGAGAGAAACTTCTAATTTCATAACTAGTTTAAAATCTTTTCAAAAGTTTATACTTTTTAATGTATCTGATATTGCTAATTTTTTGTGATTATTATTATTAACATAAGAAATATTTTTTAAATTTGACCTTACTAAGCAAGGCTTGATTTTTATCACCAGCAAGAATAAATGATTACCAAATAAGGAAATCGTTACTAAATTGTTTTTACTCATTTAACATTATAATATAAGGAAAATGACATAGTTCCTTTAAAGTGGAATGCTCTGTGCTAAAGAATGTATGATACAGTGGGCTTGTATTTATCTACAGAAGACTACTCTCTATATATCATACCAGTAATCAGGAAAGGGAAGTAAAGAAGCTTGAGGGAGGATTTTTGTTTGTTTTTGAAGGAAAAAAAAATCTATTTCTTTTTTTTTTTAATTTTATTTTATTTTTAAACTTTACATACTTGTATTAGTTTTGCCAAATATCAAAATGAATCCGCCACAGGTATACATGTGTTCCCCATCCTGAACCTTCCTCCCTCCTCCCTCCCCATACCATCCCTCTGGGCCGTCCCAGTGCACTAGCCCCAAGCATCCAGTATCGTGCATCGAACCTGGACTGGCAACTCGTTTCTTACATGATATTTTACATGTTTCAATGTCATTCTCCCAAATCTTCCCACCCTCTCCCTCTCCCACAGAGTCCATAAGACTGTTCTATACACCATAGAAAACTATAAAACACTGGTGAAAGAAATCAAAGAGGACACTAATAGATGGAGAAATATACCATGTTCATGGATTGGAAGAATCAATATAGTGAAAATGAGTATACTACCCAAAGCAATTTATAGATTCAACGCAATCCCTATCAAGCTACCAACAGTATTCGTCACAGAGCTAGAACAAATAATTTCACAATTTG
The DNA here is from genome assembly GCF_003369695.1 of Bos indicus x Bos taurus. Taxonomy (NCBI): domain Eukaryota; kingdom Metazoa; phylum Chordata; class Mammalia; order Artiodactyla; family Bovidae; genus Bos; species Bos indicus x Bos taurus. The sequence continues at coordinate 1,920,832 of NC_040081.1, read as the reverse complement.
TATGGAAATACAAAAAACCTCGAATAGCCAAAGCGATCTTGAGAAAGAAGAATGGAACTGGAGGAATCAACCTACCTGACTTCAGGCTCTACTACAAAGCCACAGTTATCAAGACAGTATGGTACTGGCACAAAGACAGAAATATAGATCAATGGAACAAAATAGAAAGCCCAGAGATAAATCCACGCACATATGGACACCTTATCTTTGACAAAGGAGGCAAGAATATACAATGGATTAAAGACAATCTCTTTAACAAGTGGTGCTGGGAAATCTGGTCAACCACTTGTAAAAGAATGAAACTAGAACACTTTCTAACACCATACACAAAAATAAACTCAAAATGGATTAAAGATCTAAACGTAAGACCAGAAACTATAAAACTCCTAGAGGAGAACATAGGCAAAACACTCTCCAACATACATCACAGCAGGATCCTCTATGACCCACCTCCCAGAATATTGGAAATAAAATCAAAAATAAACAAATGGGACCTAATTAACCTTAAAAGCTTCTGAACAACAAAGAAAACTATTAGCAAGGTGAAAAGACAGCCTTCAGAATGGGAGAAAATAATAGCAAATGAAGCAACTGACAAACAACTAATCTCAAAAATATACAAGCAACTCCTACAGCTCAACTCCAGAAAAATAAACGACCCAATCAAAAAATGGGCCAAAGAACTAAATAGACATTTCTCCAAAGAAGACATACAGATGGCTAACAAACACATGAAAAGATGCTCAACATCACTCGTTATCAGAGAAATGCAAATCAAAACCACTATGAGGTACCATTTCACACCAGTCAGAATGCCTGCGATCCAAAAATCTACAAATAATAAATGCTGGAGAGGGTGTGGAGAAAAGGGAACCCTCTTACACTGTTGGTGGGAATGCGAACTAGTACAGCCACTATGGAGAACAGTGTGGAGATTCCTTAAAAAACTGGAAATTTAGAAAGATGGTAACAATAACCCGGTGTACGAGACAGCAAAAGAGACACTGATGTATAGAACAGTCTTATGGACTCTGTGGGAGAGGGAGAGGGTGGGAAGATTTGGGAGAATGGCAATGAAACATGTAAAATATCATGTAGGAAACGAGTTGCCAGTCCAGGTTCGATGCATGATGCTGGATGCTTGGGGCTGGTGCACTGGGACGGCCCAGAGGGATGGTATGGGGAGGGAGGAGGGAGGAGGCTTCGGGATGGGGAACACATGTATACCTGTGGCAGATTCATTTTGATATTTGGCAAAACTAATACAAGTATGTAAAGTTTAAAAATAAAATAAAATTAGGAAAAAAAAAAAAAAAACTGGAAATAGAACTGCCTTATGATCCAGCAATCCCACTGCTGGCATACACACTGAGGAAACCAGAAGGGAAAGAGACACATGTACCCCAATGTTCATCGCAGCACTGTTTATAATAGCCAGGACATGGAAGCAACCTAGATGTCCATCAGCAGATGAATGGATAAGAAAGCAGTGGTACATATACACAATGGAGTATTACTCAGCCATTAAAAAGAATACATTTGAATCAGTTCTAATGAGGTGGATGAAACTGGAACCTATTATACAGAGTGAAGTAAGCCAGAAGGAAAAACACCAATACAGTATACTAACGCATATATATGGAATTTAGAAAGATGGTAACGATAACCCTGTATACGAGACAGCAAAAGAGACACTGACGTATAGAACAGTCTTATGGACTCTGTGGGAGAGGGAGAGGGTGGGAAGATTTGGGAGAATGGCATTGAAACATGTAAAATATCATGTATGAAACGAGATGCCAGTCCAGGTTCAATGCACGATACTGGATGCTTGGGGTTGGTGCACTGGGACGACCCACAGGGATGGTATGGGGAGGGAGGAGGGAGGAGGGTTCAGGATGGGGAACACATGTATACCTGTAATAAATTTTTTTATTTAAAAAAAATGAAATATTATTGAAAAAGAAGCTATAAATAAGCCATTTTTCTTTATTGATAAATATAATATTATATAAATTCCAACTTCCTCTAGTTATAAAGGGGCTTCCCCGGTGGGTCAGAGGTTAAAGCATCTGCCTGCAATGCAGGAGACCTGGGTTCGACCCCTGGGTCGGGAAGATCCCCTGGAGAAGGAAATGGCAACCCACTCCAGTATTCTTGCCTGGAGAATCCCATGGACTGAGGAGCCTGGTGGGCTACCATCCACAGGGTCACAAAGAGTCGGACACTACTGAGCGACTTCACTTTCACTTTCTTTCTTTTTAGTTATAAAAGGAAACTGCAGTTAATGAGACTTTAATACAATGGCTAGATAGAGAATATGTATACCACGGCAGAGTCTACAAATTTCCTAAAACCCACTATCCCTTCTTCTGTACTAAGAAAATGGTAACCAGGTATGCATTATCCCTGTCATGTTACATCTCTCAGGGTTCCTTCCAATTACAGGTTGCCTATGGCCAAATTCCCTCCAGTGAGATGTGGGCAGAGCTAATATTTGTCAGCTATCTGCTTGTCCCATAAATCTAAACTTTACCCCATGTTCTCTTCTGCTGCTCTATGTAAGGATGGCGTCTATTGGAACAAGCCAGGAAGCACATATTAAAGGTGGTAGAGCTGAATTCCCCTGAGTCCCTTAATGACCATTAGTGAAAAGCCATCTGTTAATTTGTAATATACATTCTAAACAGTCACAAGAAATAAATAAATTTGTATTTCTTTGGGGTCACCACATTTTTGGATTTCTTTATATAACAGTTTAGTCTCTCCTAATGGAAATACTGCAAAATCAATAGCTTTCTCTCTTCTAGTTATAAATACCCAGAAGTGTAAAAATAAAACCCAAACCTATAAAACACTTAAGAATAGATGTGAAAAGATCCTCTTAAAATCTTATTAAAATATAAAATATAATATCTTATTGAGGAGTATAAATCATGATCTTAAAACATTCTTTAATGGCAAGAATATTTCATAAAATATAGATCTTCTATAAATTGACATGTAAATAGAGTGTCGGTTCAATAAAGTCTCAAATGAAATTCAATTTTTTTGAAGTAGAAAGAAAATAGATAAAATGATTTTAAAGAGCATGTATATAAAAATAAATGTCTGAGAATAGAAAAAAAATACTGGAAAAAAAGGACATCTCCTTATGCTAGGCACTACCCATATAAAGTCACTGTCATTAAGTCAGTATGATATTGACATAAGAATTAATCAAAAGTCTGAAACCCAGGATAGAAGATCCAGAAATAGGTATAAGAATTTTACATGTGACAAAGCTAGTAGTAAAATTAATATTGAAATGATAGTTGATATAATAAATTATATCTGACTCTTTGTGACTCCATGGACTGTAGTCTGCCAGGCCCCTCTGTCCATGGGGATTCTCCAGGCAAGAATACTGGAGTGGGTTGCCATGCTCTCCTCCAGGGGATCTTTCCAACTCATGGGTTGAACCCAGGTCTCCCACATTACAGGTGGATTATTTACCATCTGAGTCATCAGGGAAACCCAAGAACACTGAAGTAGGTAGCATTTTGCTTCTCTAGGGGATCTTCCCAACCCAGAAATTGAACCGGGGACTCCTGCATGGCAGGCGGATTCATTACCAGCTGAGTTTCCAGGGAAATCCTAATCAAAAGTCAGTAAAATCCAGAATAGAAAACCCAGAAATAATTATAGGAATTTCACATTTAATAAAACTAGTAGTCAAATTAATATTGAAATGATAGGTAATATAATAAATGCTTCTGGACAAGAAAAAGTAAACCCATATCAAATGACATTTATAGCCAGAGTATATAAAACAAAGTCTAAATTGTAAAAAATAATAAAAAGTCCTTGAAATAAGCCTACATTATAAATGCAATTTTGGGGTGAGAGAGATCTATATAATATAGGAATCAGAAGCGGTAAGTTGTATTTGGTTATATTATATTGGAAAAATGCAATAATGGAAGTGAATAAACAAACAATAGAGTTAGAAAAAAGTACAGTACAGAAGACTGATAAAGTTCAGTTTCTATAATTATCAAAATGATAGTTGGTAAGTCATGTCCAACTCTTTGCGACCCCATGGACTGTAGCCTGCCAGGCTCCTCTGTCCATGTGATTCTCCAGGCAAGAATACTGGAGTGGGTAGCTGTTTCCTTCTCAAGGGATTGAACCTGGATCTCCTGCATTGCAGGCAGATTTTTTTTTATGATCTGAATCACCAAGGAAGCCAAGGCTTTGTCAATTCACACATACACACAAAATGGTAACAGAAAGAATCCCAACAACAACAGCAACAACAAAAATTAAGCAAAAGACAAGAATTGAAATGAATAAAAAGTAACTACAGATTGTTAATATGCATATGACAGCATACTTAAAATCACAAGCAGTCAGGAGAATGAAAATTGAGGTAACAAGACAATGTTTTATATCCATTGTGCTGGGAAAATGGAAAAGAGCAATAGCCTCTATTGTTGGTGGGTAAGAAGAAGAAATTCTCTTAAAAATTACTAGCAGGTCTGTTAATTTCTGCAGTATCATTTGAACAACAACCAAAAAAAAAAAAAACCATTTTTCAACATCTGTTAAATTTTAAAATATCATTTTATGCAGTAATCTCACCCCTGGGAATCTATCCCAGAGAAATAAAAGCACTGGTACATAAGGGTATGTAAATAAGAACTCAATACAGCTTTGTTTTTAATTGACAGAAAAACTGTCTTGCAACAGAGATGAGTCAGTTGGTAAGTTAATATCTGGCACCTTTAAGCCCACTCTCCTAAATTCTCCTCTGGATCTGGGATGCTGCAAAGTCACACATCTCCCTCTGAATACAGTCTATGAAGGGCCCCACAGGGAAACTGGAAGCCTGGGTAAAGAATGTGGGACGGCTTCCTGTCAGCTCTTTAACTGCTTCTTGTGTGTGAGCATCAGCCTAGGATCATTTCTTCCTCAAGCAGCACACTTGTGGAAGCAGATTCAGGTTTTAGACTCCAGCACCAGCCCAGCTGGCTCCCTCCTCAGAAGTCTGAGTTTTGGTTCCATTGGTGCCTCCTCCAAGCTTTTAATAATTCCATTATCCTTCCTTTGTTCACACAGACCTGGGGGCAGATGACGGCTTCCGGCAATTCCAGTTTGTAATATCTTACTGTCCTGTTTTTTTTTTTTCCCCCTTTACTGTCACCTAGTGATCTTTTACAGCTAGGAAATAAGTCTTTATAATAAATTACATATGATAAAGCAAAAATTCTGGTTTCTGTCTCCTGACCAGAACCTGACTAACAGAGTAAACAATGCTCATTAGCAGAGAAATGATTAAGTTATAGTGGAACTACAGCCTGAAATATTATGCAATAATGAAAAAGAATGAATTGGCTCTCTGCCATTTGACCTAAAGGGATTTCCACCAAATAAGACTGAGAATGTAAAGTAAAATGAGAAGTGGTATAATAGGATTATTTGTAAAACATATAAAGGCAGACCCTCTGTAATTGTCTATGGGTGCATATATTTCTGTGTAGACACATATCAGTGCATGGCTATATGAAGACAGAAACAGTCACAAAAAGATACACATGAATTTCTAATGGTGCAGGTGGGAGGGCAGAGAAAGGAGACAGGGGAAAAGGCCTTAAGGAGCAAAAGAACATGTTGGAAATTGTTTATGTAAAATTATGTATGTATGTGATGTGTGTATGAAAATTGCAATCATTTATGAAGTTAGGCATGATGCTATTAAGGTAAAAAAAAAAGAGTTAAAGTATATAGGATGAGTTCATTTATTTAAACACAAGTAAACAGAGCCATGCTTAAACTACCGCACAATTGCATTCATTTCACATGCTAGTAAAGTAATGCTCAAAATTCTCCAAGCCAGGCTTCAGCAATATGTGAACCATGAACTTCCAGATGTTCAAGCTGGTTTTAGAAAAGGCAGAGAAACCAGAGATCAAATTGCCAACATCCGCTGGATCATGGAAAAAGCAAGAGAGTTCCAGAAAAACATCTATTTCTGCTTTATTGACTATGCCAAAGCCTTTGACTGTGTGGATCACAATAAACTGTGGAAAATTCTGAAAGAGATGGAAATATCAGACCACCTGACCTGCCTTTTGAGAAACCTATAGCAGGTCAGGAAGCAACAGTTAGAACTGGACATGGAACAACAGACTGGTTCCAAATAGGGAAAGGAGTACGTCAAGGCTATATATTGTCACCCTGCTTATTTAACTTATATGCAGAGCACATCATGAGAAACGCTGGGCTGGAAGAAGCACAAGCTGGAATCAAGATTGCCAGGAGAAATATCAATAACCTCAGATATGCAGATGACACCACGCTTATGGCAGAAAGTGAAGAGGAACTAAAAAGCCTCCTGATGCAACTGAAAGAGGAGAGTGAAAAAGTTGGCTTAAAGCTCAACATTCAGAAAACGAAGATCATGACATCCGGTCCCATCACTTCATGTAAAATAGATGGGGAAACAGTGCAAACAGTGTCAGACTTTATTTTGGGGGGCTCCAAAATCACTGCAGATGGTGATTGCAGCCATGAAATTAAAAGACACTTACTCCTTGGAAGGAAAGTTATGACCAACCTAGAAAGCATACTGAAAGGCAGAGATATTACTTTGCCAACAAAGGTCCGTCTAGTCAAGGCTATGGTTTTTCCTGTGGTCATGTATGGGTGTGAGAGTTGGACTGTGAAGAAAGCTGAGCGCCAAAGAATTGATGCTTTGTTGGAGAAGACTCTTGAGAATCCCTTAGACTGCAAGGATATCCAACTAGTCCATCCCAAAGGAGATCAGCCCTGGGTGTTCATTGGAAGGACTGAAACTCCAATACTTTGGCCACCTCATGCGAAGAGTTGACTCATTGGAAAAGACTCTGATGCTGGGAGGGATTGGGGGCAGGAGGAGAAGGGGACGACAGAGGATGAGATGGCTGGATGGCACCACCGACTCGATACACATGAGTTTGGGTGAAATCTGGGAATTGGTGATGGACAGGGAGGCCTGGAGTGCTGCAATTCATGGGGTCCCAAATAGTCAGACAAGATTGAGTGACTGAACTGAACTGAACTGAAATAGAGCCTTTTTGAATAAAAGCAGTGTCCACAGCTCTGAAAGGAAGATTGCCTCCTAATAGGGGATGTGGCATTTTGGACAAGTTAAGTGTTTGCAATTCCTTGCAAGAAAACAAAAGGAAATGAGTTTTTAAAAAGAGTTTGCACACTCTAGTTTGAAAATGTTTCAAACCACAACTTATTTGGATGAGAAAAAAAGAACATAAAAAAATTGGTCATTGGCTAAGTTGCCAGAGCACCAGGGAAAAGACCATGAGGGTTTCTTTAATTCACCCATCTTTACAGTTATGAAAAGACAGAGAATAAAGGGTGCAGAAAGCTGATAAATGCAGGAGGCTATGGCTTCATTTCAGGGATTGTATGAAAGGTGGGTGATATTAGGTCTTTTTTTGGGCAATTACTTCTTTTTGAATTGAAGTATAGTTGATGTATAATATTATATAAGTTAAAGGTATACAATATAATGATTCACGAATTTTAAGGTTGTGTTTCTTTTATAGTTATTATAAAATAATGACTATATTTTCCATGTTCTGCAATATGCCCTTGTGACTTGCTTTATACATAATAGCTTGTATTTTTTTACCCCTTGTACTGATCTTGCCCCTTCTCACCCCTCCCCACACTAGTAATCACTAGTGTGTTCTCTATATCTGATTAGTTTATTTTTTGTTATAGTCACTAGCCTGTTGTATTCTTTAGATCCCACATATAAGTGATGCCACCTATCTGAACTGAACTGATAAATGATGTCATACGATGTATTCTTACATTATATAGATTCAATTCAGTTCAGTTCAGTCTCTCAGTCGTGCCGACTCTTTTGTGACTTCACTAACTGCAGTACACCAGGCCTCCCTGTCCGTCACCAGTTCCCAGAGTTTACTTAAACTAATGTCCATTAAGTCAGTGATGCCATCAAACTATCTCTTTCTGTCATCCCCTACTCTTCCTGCCTTCAATCTTTCCCAGCTTCAGGGTCTTTTCTAATGAGTCAGTTCTTCCCATCAGGTGGCCAAAGCATTGGAGTTTCAGCTTCAGCATCAGTCCTTTAAGTGAATATTCAGAACTGATTTCCTTTAGAATGGACTGGTTGGATCTTTTTGCAGTCCAAGGGGCTCTCAAGAGTCTTATCCATTACCACAGTTCCAAAGCATCAATTCTTTTGTGCTCAGCTTTCAGGATAGTCCAACTCTCACATCCATACATGACTACTGAAAAAACCATAGCCTTGACTAGACAGACCTTTGTTGGCAAAGTAATGTCTCTGCTTTTTAAAATGCTGTATAGTTTGGCTATAGATTTTCTTCCAAGGAGCAAGAGTATTTTGATTACTTGGCTGCAAGCACCATATGCAGTGACTTTGGAGCCCCCCAAAATAAGATCTCCCACTGTTTCCAATTATTTCCCCATCTATGAATGATGAATTGATGGGACCAGATGCCATGATCTTAGTTTTCTGAATGCTGAGTTTTAAGTCAACTTTTTCACTGTCCTCTTTCAGTTTCATCAAGAAGCTCTTTAGTTCATTTTTTTTCATAAGGGTGATGTCATCTGCATATCTGAGGTTATTGATATTTCTCCCAGTAATCTTGATTCCAGCTTGTGCTTAATCCAGCCTGGTATTTTGCATGATGTACTCTGCATATAAATTAAACAAGCAGGGTGACAATATACAGCCTTGACATACTCCTTTCCTGATTTGGCACTGGTCTGTTGTTCCATGTTCAATTCTAACTGTTGCTTCTTGACCTGCATACACATTTCTCAGGAGGCAGGTAAGGTGGTCTGTTAGTCCTATCTCTTTAAGAATTTTCCACTGTTTGTTGTTTACCCACACAGTCAAAGGTTTGGTATAGTCAATAAAGCAGAAGTAGATACTTTTCTCGAACTCTCTCGCTTTTTTAATGATCCAGGGGACATTGGCAATTTCATCTCTGGTTCCTCTGGCTTTTCTAAATTCAGCTTGAACATCTGGAAGTTCACAGTTCACATACTGTTGAAGCCTGCCTTGGAGAATTTTGAACATTACTTTGCTAACGTGTGAGATAAGTGCAATTGTGTGGTAGTTTGAGCACTCTTTGGCATTGCCTTTCTTTGGGATTGAAATGAAAACTGACTTTTTCCAGTCCTGTGGCCACTGCTGAGATTTCCAAATTTGCTGACATATTGAATGCAGCACTTTCACAGCACATCTTCCACAATTTGAAATAGCTCAACTGGAATTCCATCACCTCCACTAGCTTTCACATTCCAGGATGTCTGGCTCTAGGTGAATGATCACACCATTGTGGTTATCTGGGTCATGAAGATGTATTTTGTATAGTTCTTTTGTGTATTCTTGCCACCTCTTCTTAATATCTTCCACTTCTGTTAGGTCCATACCATTTCTGTCCTTTATCTAGCCCATCTTTGCATGAAATGTTCCCTTCATATCTCTAATTTTCTTGAAGAGATCTCTAGTCTTTCCCATTCTATTGTTTTCCTCTATTTTTTGCATTAATCACTGAGGAAGGCTTTCTTAATCTCTCCTTGCTATTCTTTCGAACTCTACATTCAAATAGGTATATCTTTCCTTTTCTCCTTTGTCTTTTGCTTCTCTTCTTTTCTCAGCTCTTTGTAAGGCCTAGTTGGGCACAGTGACCTAGACAAGGACCAGAGAACAGTCACAGAGATGGTGATACTGCCCAGGTGTCAGACTTTGCCCTCACTTCATTCATTTATGGTCCATTTTTTAAAATTCCTCATTATATGATAATATTCGCCCACTAGAGAGTGTGGAATTATAAATCTTGATGCAGTATTTTTTGGGATCTTTTAGAAAGCTTGAAAGTCAAGCTTAGTTTTCATGAATGCAAGTCTTGTGCATACATGCAAGAGATCATAACCAGATTGTCTCTGAACCTTAATAGTAGCTTTAAGACAGCATTTCTGTCTTTATCTTTCTCTATTGCTCACCTTCCATAGCTAGAGTAATCCCTCTGTAGCTATTTAAAAACAAACACAAAAAAAAACCCACACTTTATCTTTGACAAAGGAGGCAAGAATATACAATGGATTAAAGACAATCTCTTTAACAAGTGGTGCAGGGTAAACTGGTCAACCACTTATAAAAGAATGAAACTAGAACACTTTCTAACACCATATACAAAAATAAACTCAAAATGAATTAAAGATCTAAATGTAAGACCAGAAACTATAAAACTCCTAGAGGAGAACATAGGCAAAACACTTTCTGACATACATCACAGCAGGATCCTCCATGACCCAGCTCCAAGAATATTGGAAGTAAAAGCAAAAATAAACAAATGGGACCTAATTAAACTTAAACTAATTAAATAAACAAATGGGACCTAATTAAACTTAAAAGCTTCTGCACAACAAAGGAAACTCTAAGCAAGGTGAAAACACAGCCTTCAAAGTGGGAGAAAATAATAGCAAATGAAGCAACTGACAAACAACTAATCTCAAAAATATACAAGCAACTCCTACAGCTCAATTCCAGAAAAATAAATGACCCAATCAAAAAATGGGCCAAAGAACTAAATAGACATTTCTCCAAAGAAGACATACAGATGGCTAACAAACACATGAAAAGATGCTCAACATCACTCATTATCAGAGAAATGCAAATCAAAACCACTGTGAGGTACCATTTCATGCCAGTCAGAATGACTGATCCAAAAGTCTACAAGGAATAAATGCTGGAGAGTGTGTGGAGAAAAGGGGACCCTCTTACACTGTTGGTGGGAATGCAAACTAGTACAGCCACTATGGAGGACAGTGTGGAGACTCCTTAAAAAACTGGAAATAGAACTGCCTTATGACCCAGTAATCCCACTGCTGGGCATACACACTGAGGAAATCAGAAGGGAAAGAGACACGTGAACCCCAATGTTCATCGCAACACTGTTTATAATAGCCAGGACATGGAAGCAACCTAGATGTCCATCAGCAGATGAATGGATAAGAAAGCAGTGGTACATATACACAATGGAGTATTACTCAGCCATTAAAAAGAATACATTTGAATCAGTTCTAATGAGGTGGATGAAACTGGAGCCTATTATACAGAGTGAAGTAAGCCAGAAAGAAAAACACCAATACAGTATACTAACACATATATATGGAATTTAGAAAGATGGTAACAATAACCCTGTATACGAGACAGCAAAAGAGACACTGATGTATAGAACAGTCTTTTGGACTCTGTGGGAGAGGGAGAGGCTGGGATGATTTGGGAGAATGGCATTGAAACATGTAGAATATCATATATGAAACGAGTCGCCAGTCCAGGTTCAATGCACGATACTGGATGCTTGGGGTTGGTGCACTGGGACGACCCAGAGGGATGGTATGGGGAGGGAAGAGGGAGGAGGTTCAGGATGGGGAACACGTGTATACCTGTGGTGGATTCATGTTGAAATATGGCAGAACCAATACAATATTGTAGAGTTAAAAATAAAATAAAATGTTAAAAAAAAAAAAGAAAGAAAGAAAGAAAAAAAAAACCCACACTTTACTATTTAACACAGTTCAGGATTCTTGTATATTCTCATTAGATTAATTATTAGACAATTGAGAGAGGATAAGGAAATAAATGACCTCATAAGAGCTCATATTAAAATTAAATTGTTTTTCCTCATACACATTCTGTTGGATGCAGGAGGGAATGACTAGGAAAAGCACTGGAGAGTTACGGTCTTATAGAACATTATATTTAATAATACATTTGCCAGGATGGTTGGATACAAATTCCACCTACATCACTCATGGTGCCATTTTGGGCAAGTTACTCAGGCACTTGCAACTTCTGTTGAGATAGTGCAACCTGCTGATAAGGACACAGCCCTCTCAAGCTGGCTGTAGAATTAAATTGGAATGTAGGATCAAATGTTCAGCTTGAACATTAGGGGCTTAACAAACAAGAGCAGCGTTCGTCTTACATTTTCTATAAACTTTAACTCTTATTTCCATACAGCCTGTATTTCATTACATTCAAGGCATACTGTGTTAGAAAAAGTTCTGAATCCACCTCTTGAAACTGCAGAAAAATTAGTTTCAGAAATGTGTTATGAAAATGTGTCAGGATCTCACTGTTACTACTGTCCATTAGGGTAGCTTTAACTTCATGAAGTAATGCTTCGTAAAGGGGGCTGCACCCTTCCCATATTGGCTCTGAAGCTAAGGAGGAAGCCTCTAATGGGGGAGGCTGGAGATGCTGAACCTCAGCTTGGCCTATTTTTCCCCTGGACTCCTACTATGATGGGCTTTTAACCTTTATGTATCCAGGATGTCTGTGTGGATTTGCTTCCAGTACACAGGGTGAGGACACCCTGTCTCTGTGCAGTCATCTGCCCTTCCTAAGTGTATCCACACCCATAAACTGGCAGGTAAGTACTGAGAGGGCCACCGTGAGTATCCCTCTTTGCTTTATTGGTAGAAGAACTGAGGAAGGGGCTTGAGTTTCCTGAAGATAAACGTACATTAGGTGGTAGAGTTGAGAGGACATGACTGTCTCTACATGTGCGTCCAGTAGCTTTTCCATCATACCATGTAGTCCAATCATTCATTCATTTACCGATTTCAAACTGAGCTCCCAAAGTACAATACAATGTGGGATATAACCCCACGTTGTCCAACACTGCCTGGACCCTGAAATCTTAACTCCATATATGTCATCAGGTGCACGCTGCTGCTGCTGCTGCTGCTGCTGTTGTTGCTAAGTCGCTTCAGTCGTGTCCGACTCTGTGCAACCCCATAGACGGCAGCCCACCAGGCTCCCCCATCCCTGGGATTCTCCAGGCAAGAATACTGGAGTGGGTTGCCATTTCCTTCTCCAATGCATGAAGGTGAAAAATGAAAGTGAAGTCGTTCAGTCATGTCTGACTCTGAGCGACCCCACGGACTGCAGCCTACTGGGCTCCTCCGTCCATGGGATTTTCCAGGCAAGAGTACTGGAGTTGGGGTGCCGTCGCCTTCTCCGCAGGTGCACGCTAGGGATCTCCATACCCTCCCTAAGCCTGCCATGTACCATGTCCTGGGTAACTGACAAGATGAGAAAACCAAGGCACCTGGCCACGTGCACACCTTTTGGTTCCCCCCATCCAGAAACAGCACACTTATGCTCTGGGTGCCCTCCTCTCCCCAGTGCATAGAATCTTGCACAGACTATCACTCAAGCCTCCCCCCCTCCCCACACCAGCCCCACTCTTTGGCAGTGGCTAGACTCAATGCCCAAGCTGGGCCATACACTCTTCTTTATTTAAAGCTTGAACACCACAGTGTAAATCAACTATACTCCAATAATTTTTTTTTAACAACAAAAAAAAGTATTATAAGCACTGGACTGAGTAGGATTTGGGCATGTTTCAATAAAGACTGATTGAACTGGCTTGAGCCTCCTAATTTTCAGGAACCCCAATTTTCCACCAGACAGGTAAATGCTATCCCAGATAAATACACAATGTAAGCAAAAATTTGCTTGCTATGCAAACTCAAATATAGGGGATGTATAGAAATCTCCTAGCTACCAGTTCTGTTACTGGCCCCAAACTTCCTTTCCATAAAAAAGACTCATTGTACATAAATAACAATTACTAATACAACTGATTTGGGAGTAAGTTTGTCTATTATTCTACTACCATTTTAAAGTATCTCTCAAAGAAAGGGTTTATATTTCCCATTATATGTTTATTATATTTAAATCCAGTACAGTACTGGCCTGGACCATCATATATATTTAATAAATGAAATAGAGCTACTATTAGTTCTGCATGTTTCAGAGAGATATCAGCATAAATATTCTTGAGAATAATAAACAGCAACTATATGACTGTAATCTATGTGATATTTCCACAGTTTATTGTGATCCACACAGTCAAAGGCTTTGGGATACCCAATAAAGCAGAAATAGATGTCTTTCTGGAACTCTCTTCCTTTTTCCATGATTCAGCGGATGTTGGCAATTTGATCTCTGGTTCCTCTGCCTTTTCTAAATCCAGCTTGAACATCTGGAAGTTCATGGTTCATGTATTGCTGAAGCCTGGCTTGGAGAATTTTGAGCATTACTTTACTAGCGTGTGAGATGAGTGCAATTGTGCAGTAGTTTGAGCATTCTTTGGCATTGCCTTTCTTTGGGACTGGAATGAAAACTGACCTTTTCCAGTCCTGTGGCCACTGCTGAGTTTTCCAAATTTGCTGGCATATTGAGTGCAGCACTTTCACAGCTTTCACATCACCTCCACTACCTTTGTTTGTAGTGATGCTTTCTAAGGCCCACTTGACTTCACATCCAGGATGTCTGGCTCTAGGCTAGTGATCACACCATTGTGATTACCTTTGTCTTTAAGATCTTTTTTTGTACAGTTCTTCTGTGTATTCTTGCCACCTCTTCTTAATATCTTCTGCTTCTGTTAGGTCCATACTATTTCTGTCCTTTATTGAGCCCATTTTTGCATGAAATGTTACCTTGGTATCTCTAATTTTCTTGAAGAGATCTCTAGTCTTTCCCATTCTGTTGTTTTCCTCTATTTCTTTGCATTGATCGCTGAGGAAGGCTTTCCTAGCTCTCCTTGCTATTCTTTGGAACTCTGCATTCAAATGCTTGTATCTTTCCTTTTCTCCTTTGCTTTTCACTTCTCTTCTTTTCACAGCTATTTGTAAGGCCTCCCCAGACAGCCATTTTGCTTTTTTGCATTTCTTTTCCATGGGGATGGTCTTGATCCCTTTCTCCTGTACAGTGTCATGAACCTCAGTCTATAGTTCATCAGGCACTTGATCAGATCTAGTCCCTTAAATCTATTTCTCACTTCTACTGTATAATCATAAGGAATTTGATTTAGGTCATACCTGAATGGTCTAGTAGTTTTCCTTACTTTCTTCAATTTAAGTCTGAATTTGGCAATAAGGATTTCATGATCTGAGCCACAGTCAGCTCCCGGTCTTGTTTTTGCTGACTGTATAGAGCTTCTCCATCTTTGGCTGCAAAGAATATACTCAATCTGATTATACTATGAAATTAAAAGATGCTTACTCCTTGGAAGGAAAGTTATGACCAACCTAGATAGCATATTCAGAAGCAGAGACATTACTTTGCCAACAAAGGTCCGTCTAGTCAAGGCTATGGTTTTTCCAGTGGTCATGTACGGATGTGAGAGTTGGACTGTGAAGAAAGCTGAGTGCCAAAGAATTGATGCTTTTGAACTGTTGGAGAAGACTCTTGAGAGTCCCTTGGACTGCAAGGAGATCCAACCAGTCCATTCTGAAGGAGATCAGTCCTGGGTGTTCATTGGAAGGACTGAGGCTAAAGCTGAAACTCCAATACTTTGGCCACCTCATGCGAAGAGTTCACTCATTGGAAAAGGCTCTGATGCTGGGAGGTGTTGAGGACAGGAGGAGAAGGGGACAACAGAGGATGAGATGGCTGGATGGCATCACCAACTCAATGGACATGGCTTTGGGTGAACTCTGGGAGTTGGTGATGGACAGGGAGGCCTGGCGTGCTGCAATTCATGGAGTCGTAAAGAGTCGGACACGACTGAGTGACTGAACTGAACTGAACTGAACTATGTGATATTTCATTCATGAATAATGAAATACATATTTTCTGCTTTTATAATGGAAATCAAAATCTATACCTATTTTTAAAATGTTGCTAAATTATACAGTCAAAAATACAAAGTAATATTGGATTTGTTTTGACTATAGTATATGTATTTCCCGTACAATATTATTAACTCCTTCATATGGCAACATAATTTATGAAAGTTTTTCATAAATTATGATTATGATTTATTACTCCAGTCCTGGAGTAATCAAAAACAATTGGACTTTGACCTAGGACTTTGAGCTGAAATTTTTAAAAGAGGTAAAAAGAACACTAGTCTGATTGTGGCTAAAAGTATTACCTGGAATTCTGATGTTATACTGCATCTAATTCAGCTGCCTCTCCTGTAGCAGAGGTATTAGCTTTTACATATTTGAGCTTTTCTATATTTATGAAGTGTTTACATAATTTCAGTCACTCACATGTGGAAATCTGATGGGGCTAAACTTTAATCTCAGTGGAAATTGCTGAGATCCAAAACATGAGCATATGTGCAAGAAGGGAACTTGAACTAATGGCTATTTATTAAATCCATTTGAATTTCTCATAATAGAAATAATCTTAAGGGATAAAATATAATAAACTCAGGGCTAATGTATCTGCTGAAAATTCTCTACTTCAATATCAGAAGTTCAAAAGGCATTTAGACATTTTACCACAAGCAGATTTCAAAAATTAGTGAATTTTCAAATACACTCTGTGGTCAATGAAAATTAACACTTCCTAGACCTTCACTTAATATTAATAGAGTCCAGAGAACAATTCAGGGTCTGAAATTTTTAAAGCATACAAAATGCAAATTGCAGATATTTTACCAAAAATCAGTTCAGTCACTCAATAGTGTCTGAATCTTTGCTACCACATGAATTGAAGCATGCCAGGCGATGGCTCCCCACTCCAGTACTCTTGCCTGGAAAATCCCATGGAGGGAGGAGCCTGGTGGGCTGCAGTCCATGGGGTCGCAAAGGGTTGGACACAATTGAGCAACTTCACTTTCGCTTCTCACTTTCATGCATTGAACAAGGAAATGGCAACCCACTCCAGTGTTCTTGCCTGGAGAATCTCAGGGATGGGGGAGCCTGGAGGGCTGCTGTCTCTGGGGTCGCACAGAGTTGGACACAACTGAAGCGACTTAGCAGCAGCAGCAGCTGCAGACTTCCCTGTCCATCACCAACTATTGGAGCTTGCTCAAACTCATGTCCATCGAGTTGGTGATGACATCAAACCATCTCATTCTCTGTTATCCCCTTCTCCTCCTGCCTTCAATCTTTTCCAGCATCAGGCTCTTTTCTTCACATCAGGTGGCCAAAGTATTGGAGTTTCAGCTACAGCATCAGTCCTTCCAGTGAATATTCAGGGCTGATTTCCTTTAGGATTGACAGGTTGGATCTCCTTGTAGTCTAAGGGACTCTCAAGAGTCTTCTCCAACACCACGGTTCAGAAGCATCAATTCTTCAGCATTCAGCTTTCTTCATGGTCCAACTCTCACATCCATACATGACTACTGGAAAAACCATAGCTTTGACCAGACAGACCTTGTTTGGCAAAGTAATGTATCTGCTTCTTAATATGCTGTCTAGGTTTGTCACAGCTTTTCTTCCAAGGAGCAAGCATCTTTTAATTTCATGGTGGCAGTCACCATCTGCAGCGACTTTGGAGCCAAAGAAGATAACGTCTCTTACTCTTTCCACTGTTTCCCCATCTATTTGCCATGAATTGATGGGACTGGATGCCATGATCTTAGTTTTTTGAATGTTGAGCTTTAAGTCAGCTTTTTCACTCTCCTCTTTCACTTTCATCAAGAGGCTCTTTTGTTCTTCTCTGCTTTCTGCCATAAGGGTTGTGTTATCTGCATATCTGAGTTTATTTGTGTTTCTCTTGGCAATCTTAATTCCAGCTTTTGCTTCAACCAGCCCAACATTTCTCATGACGTGCCCTGAATGTAAGTTAAATAAGCAGGGTGACAGTATACAGCCTTGACATACTCATTTCCCAATTTTGAACCAATCCATTTTTCCATATCCAGTTCTAACTGTTGCTTCCTGATCTGCATACAGATTTCTCAGGAGGCAGGTAAAATGTTCTGGTATACAATACAATAAATAGGGACCACTATCAAAGTATTGGTAGTTCAAAATGAAATAATATTAGTGAATTATTATTTACCAACAAAAAGAGTTATTTGCTTTTGTAACTCGTTTCTACAGGTCCTTTTAAAAAGAGATTTTTTAATTTATTTTATCATTTTAAATTATATAAATTTATATAGTTTATGTGTACAGAGAAATTTGCAAATTGTCTTTACAGTAACAGGTGAAGAGTCATTTCCCAGTCTTTGAGATGATATTATTGATTGTTTTAAGATGTTGATGTAATACAGAATAAAAGTAAAGCCAACTTCAAATCAGGCAATCTGTAAAACCATAAAAGTATATATATATATATATGCAGAAACTTAATTTATAAGCATATTTAGAATCGATTGTGTTAGAGGACAATGGATGTGCTCTGCTCCCTTGGCATGTGGAGCCCTAAGGACACACATTTCATGACAGTGGCCCTGACTCTCCTGATGCAGGGTGCCTCCACATCCCCATCAGTCTCTTGAGACCAGAGAGCACATCACCAGCACACAGCTGGAGATGCTGGAGGGCAGCCAGATGCAAAGAGCACCACCTAAAGCTAACGGTGCACAGAATTGCCAAAATTTGAGTTGGTTGTTAAGAAAAGCAACTCCAGATCCAGAAACTATTTGAAATCTAGAAAGATTCTACCTATAGTCATTCTAAAAGGACAAATAAGCAAATCTCTCATAGAGGTTAATGTCTTATATTAATACTTAATAGTATAAATTTCTTGAGTTAATAACATGTTAATTTATAATATATCTTGACAAAAAAATTAGATGTCCAAAGTGGTATATTGTTATAGTTGCTGATTAATTTGTGTCAGTGAGAAGTTTCTAAATATTTCAAGTATTTAAAAAACTGATGATAAAAACTGTGACAAAAAGAAAGAAAACATAAAGTATGGTAAAAAAAATTTAAATGAGAATTTTTCGTGGTAATATTGATGCATTTTCCAATCAATAAGTGGTTTAAAAAATAAATTTCAAAATAGATCCTCTAATATTTTATTGTTTGTGGATGTGAGTCAGTATAGAGTAACATGTAAGTGGTATAGAATCTCTAATCAGAAGTCCCAAAGTTGGAGATCTGGTTCTATCATTTGCTGATTACCTGTGCAATCTTAGGACACTTATTTGAATCCTCTGTGCTTGTTTCTGTAAATGTGAAAATTGATGCCTTTGAGCTATGGTGCTGGAGAAGACTCGTGAGAGTCCCTTGGACAGCAAAGAGATCAAACCAGTTAATCTTCAGGGAAATCAACCCTGAACACTCATTGGAAGAACTGATGCTGAAGTTGAAATTCTGGTATTTTGGCCATCTGATGTGAACAGCTGACTCATTGGAAAAGTCCCTGATGCTGGGAAAGAATGACATCAGAGTCAGAAGAGGGCATCATTGGATGAGATGGCTGGATGGCAAACCTATGTGATGGACATGAACTTGGGCAAACTTCGGGAGATGGTGAGGGACAGAAAGGCCTGGCGTGCTGCAGTCAATAGGGTAGCAAAGACTCAGATATGACTAGGTGACTGAACAACAACAACAAAAATACCATCAGTACTTATATTTAAGTATCTTTGCTGTAAGAATTAAGTGTGATACTTTACATAAATATCCAGTTAACATCAAGCCTATATCCAGTTAATACCTGTCTTTTATTTTTATTACACTATCACATTTAGAATGACAGTATTTTATTTTTCATGGCTTCCATTGATCTTCTAATAGTATGAATTTTTTTTAAATTTTATTTTATTTTTAAACTTACATAATTGTATTAGTTTTGCCAAATATCAAAATGAATCCATCACAGGTATACATGTGCTCCCCATCCTGAACCCTCCTCCCTCCTCCCTCCCCATACCATCCCTCTGGGTCGTCCCAGTGCACTAGCCCCAAGCATCCTGTATCGTGCATTGAACCTGGACTGGCATCTCGTTTCATACATGATATTTTACATGTTTCAATGCCATTCTCCCAAATCTTCCCACCCTCTCCCTCTCCCTCAGAGTCCATAAGACTGTTCTGTACATCAGCGTCACTTTTGCTGTCTCGTACACAGGGTTATTGTTATCATCTTTCTAAATTCCATATACATGCGTTAGTATACTGTATTTATGTTTTTCCTTGTGGCTTACTTCACTCTGTATAATAGGCTCCAGTTTCATCCACTGCATTAGAACTGATTCAAATGTATTCTTTTTAATGGCTGAGTAATACTCCATTGTGTATATGTACCACTGCTTTCTTATCCATTCATCTGCTGATGGACATCTAGGTTGCTTCCATGTCCTGGCTATTATAAACAGTGCTGCGATGAACATTAGCTCTCTGATGCTTGTTGACAATACAGTGAATAAAGTGCAAATGTAAAAGTCATAAAATAACTAATATTTATAATCTGGTTATATAAAGTTTATTGATGTTAAAGAATATTTAATAAGTGATCTGTATGGTTATCAACCTGAACTTCACAGAAATAGTAAATGATGAGAAAAGTTTTAAAGACAATAAGGATGATGTGCTCTGTTACCTTCACATAGGAAGTAGAGGACCAGGTAAAAGAATTGCTATGTTGCAACTAGCTGTAATCAGCTTGCTACCTATACTAGCAAGAATGAAGGCTTTAATTTTTCCTTATATTAATCTCCATTGGGTAAGCCATGGAGAATCTAACATATTATTACCTCCCCATTTTACTGTTTGCTTGCATAGTTATACAGCAGAAACAATGTATGTTCACGGGCTTATTTCATAAGTATGTTGCACTACATTTTCAGTACAGACATTAAGAAAGCTGTTTGTTAGCCAGGACATGGAAGCAATGTAAATGTCCATCAACAGAGGAATGGTACATATATATATTGGAATATCACTCAGCAGAGGAATGGTACATATATATATTGGAATATTACTCAGCTATAAAAAGGATGAAATAATGTCATTTTCAACAACATAGATGGACCTAGAAATTGTCCTACTAATTGAAGTAAACTAGACCTAGAAAGACAAGTATCATATGACATCACTTACATGTGGAATCCATAAAAAGGATACAAATGAACTTATCTACAAAGCAGAAATAGAGTCAAAGATATAGAAAACAAACTTACGTTTACCAAATTGTAAGTAAGAGAGGTATAAATTGAAAGACTGAGATTGACAAATACACACTATTATATATACGCTAGATGACTAATAAGGAACTGTATAGTACATGGGACTCTACTCAATACTCTGTATTGACCGATATGGGAAAATAACCTAAAAAGAGTGGGTATATGTATAACTGAATCACTTTCCTGTACACCTGAAACTAACACAACATTGTAAATAACAAAACATTGTAAATACTCCAATAAAAATGAATAAAAATTAAGCAATTGCGTCTTTCCATAAAAACCATCTCCATGTCAGATTTATTTTGGTTAGTGAGCACACGTACTAAGGTAAATCTTTCATAAAAGCAAAGTGGCTTAAAATGAACTTAAAAAAAAAAAAAAAGAGTGTACCTGAATACTCATATAGGAAGAAAGGATTGTCCCTAAGGATTTGCACCCACACCACCCTAGTAAAGTAAAACCAGCCCTATCACATCTTCCATCACAGACTGTGTGCCTTTTTAAATAATTTCTTTACTTGTTTACTTTCTTTCTTTCACATCCAAACAGCATGACTTCTTACATCTATTAATTGTGATTCAGGGAATTCTCAGCATCAAGCCCAGTAAAAGTCAATTACTTTTTATTGCTCCCCCCCTTTCAATGCTACCACCACCTTCATTAACCATGGTAACAGTCTTTTTGCCAAATTTGTCTCCTATTTCATTCAAACTTCTAAAAGTTGGAGTGCTTCAGGGATTACCTCTTGAATTTCTTCTCTATCTGTACTTAGTCTTGGGTGAGCTTTCCCAGTTCTATGGGTTTAAGGATAACCAATAGGATGAAGGCTCTGAATTTATAATTCTTTGTCAGATCTCTTTTCTGAATTTCAGACTCATCTGCCCAACTTCTTTGTCATCATCTACAAAAACCTACTTAGCATCTCTACATAGATATATAACAGACAACTCAGATTTACTTGTCTAAATCTAAGTCACCCCTACAATGATGCAGGACAAGAACAAATCAAATAATCTAGGGCTTGCTCTAGCTAATTACATTTGAAAGGAAACACCCCTGTTCACACTTTTCATGGAGCCCTTGGTGTTTAACCAAAATAATAAATTTTAAAACTGAATTTTAACTATGTTAAAAAAAAGTAAGGTAAAGTTTCCTATGACCCTACATACTGCTGAACATATACAATCCATTCTCCTTGTGGCAATTAGAATTATTCTTTACAAAGCAAGTCAAGCCACTCAGGAGTAGGAATCTTGTGAGCATTGCTTACCATAAGTCTTTGATTCAAGACTCAGTAAAAGGAAAACAAACAGCTAAAAACATACGCAAAGATTTGAACATATTCTTCACTGAAGAAGGCATACAGATGGCAAACAAGCACATGAAACATGCCTAACATTAGTAGTCATCATTAGGGAAATAAAAAAAAAACTAAAGTGAGATACCACCACTAACTAAGTTTCATGGCTGAAATTGTTTTATTTTAAACACAAAACAATCAGTATAAGTGTTGGCAGGACATGGAGAAGAGGAAACCCTCATCCACCGTTGGTGGAAATACGTAATTGTTTAACTACTTTGGAAAATAATGTGACAGTTTCTTAAAAAGTTAAATGCACATTTATCATATGACTCAGTCATTCTCAGTTCTGTTCAGTTCAGTTCAATCTCAGAGTCGTGTGTGACTCTTTGGGACCCCATGGACCACAGCATGCCAGGCCTCCCTGTCCATCACAAACTCCTGGGGATTACCCAAGCTCATGTCCATAGAGTCAGTGATGCCATCCAACCATCTCATCCTCTGTCGTCCCCTTCTCCTCCTGCCTTCAATCTTTCCTAGCATCAGGGTCTTCTCCAATGAGTCAGCTCTTTGCATGAGGTGGCCAAAGTACTGGAGTTTCAGCTTCAACATCAGTCCTTCCAATGAACACCCAAGACTGACCTCCTTTAGGATGGACTGGTTGGATCTCTTTGCAGTCCAAGGGACTCTCAAGAGTCTTCTCCAACAACACAGTTCAAAAGCATCAATTCTACGTTCAGCTTTCTTTATAATCCAACTCTCACATCCATACGTGACTACTGGAAAAACCATAGCTTTAACCAGACAGACCTTTGTTGGCAAAATAATGTTTCTGCTTTTTAATAAGATGCCTAGGTTGGTCATAACTTTTCTTCAAAGGAGCAAGCATCTTAATTTCATGGCTGCAGACACCATCTGCAGTGATTTTGGAGCCCCCCAAAATAAAGTCAGCCACTGATTCAACTGTTTCCCCATCTATTTGTCATGAAGTAATGGGACCAGATGCCATGATCTTAGTTTACTGAATGTTGAGCTTTAAGCCAACATTTTTGCTCTCCTCTTTCACTTTCATCAAGCAGCTCTTTAGTTCTTCTCTGCTTTCTGCCATAAGGGTGGTGTCATCTGCATATCTGAGGATATTGATATTTCTCCAAGCAATCTTGATTCCAGCATGTGTTTCATCCAATCCAGGATTTCTCATGATGTACTCTGCATATAAATTAAATAAGCAGGGTGACAATATACAGCCTTGGCATACTCCTTTCCTGATTTGGAACCAGTCTGTTGTTCCATGTCCAGTTCTAACTGTTGCTTCTTGACCTGCATACGGATTTCTCAGGAGGCAGGTCAGGTGGTCTGGTCTTAAAAATTCTTTAAGAATTTTTCACAGATTGTTGTGATCTGCATAGTCAAAGGCTTTGGCATAGTCAATAAAACACATAGATATTTTCCTGGAATTCTCTTGCTTTTTTTGATGATCCAATCAATGTTGGCAATTTGGTCTTTGTTTCCTCTGCCTTTTCTAAAACCAGCTTGAACATCTGGAAGTTCATGGTTCACATACTGTTAAAGCCTGGCTTGGAAAATTTTGAGCATTACTTTGCTAACATGTGAGATGAGTGCTATTGTGTGGTAGTTTGAGCATTCTTTGGCATTGCCTTTCTTTGGGATTGGAATGAAAACTGACCTTTTCCAGTCCTGTGGCCACTGCTGAGTTTTCCAAATTTGCTGGCATACTGAGTGTAGCACTTTCACAACTTATTGTTTAGGATTTGAAATAGCTCAACTGGAATTTCATCACCTGCACTAGCTTTGTTCATAATGATGCTCTCTAAGGCCCACTTGACTTTGCATTCCAGGATGTCTGACTCTAGATGAGTGATCACACCATCGTGATTATCTGTGTCATGAAGAACTTTTTGTATAGTTCTTCTGTGTATTCTTGCCACCTGTTGTTAATACCTTCTGCTTCTGTGAGGTCCATACCATTTCTGTCCTTAATTGTGCACATCTTTGCATGAAAATTTCCCTTGGTATCTCTAATTTTCTTGTAGAGATCTCTAGTCTTTCCCATTCTATTGTTTTCCTCTATTTCTTTGCATTGATTATTGAGGAAGGCTTTCTTACCTCTCCTTGCTATTCTTTAAATCTGCATTCAGATGGGTATATCTTTTCTTTTCTCCTTTGTCTTTCACTTCTCTTCTTTTTGTAGCTATTTGTAAGGCCTCCTCAGACAGCCATTTTGCTTTTTTGCATTTCTTTTTCTTGAAGATGTCTCCTGTACAATGTCACAAACCTCCATCCATAGTTCATGAGGCACTCTGTCTATCAGATATAGTCCTTCAAATCTTTTTCACATATTGCTGAAGCCTGGCTTGGATTATAGGTGTATAATTGTAAGGGATTTGATTTAGGTCATACCTGAATGGTCTAGTGGTTTTCCCTGCTTTCCTCAGTTTAAGTCTGAATTTGGCAATAAGGAGTTCATTATCTGAGCCACAGTCAGCTCCAGGTCTTGTTACTCTTGGGTATTTTTAATCAAGAGAATGAAAGTGTTTGTCCATAGCAAGACTTGTACACAAATATTCATAGTAGCATTATTTATGATAGCAAAAGCCCTGGAAGTGATCTAAGTTTCACAAACATGTTGTGGAACATTTATACAATAGATTATTAGTCATCAACAAAAAGAACTAAATTGCTAATGTGACACAACATGGGTGACTGTTAAAAAAATTGTGCTTAGTGCACATCTTTTGGTAACATTCCAATTCTATTGCTAGAATGGAATGTCCAAATTCTAGGATATTAAAACTACTCCAGAGACAGAAAATGGAGAGCCTCTTATGGGTGAGAGTGGTGGGGAGCAGCAGGACAGTGGAACTGCCTAGTGATAAAGTACATTGGGAGAAGGTCATGTTCATTACACTAATTGCAGTAATGGTTTCAGCAGGTTTATACATATGCTACAATATATACAATTGTTCACTTTTAACATTTGCAGTTTATAGTATGTCAGTTATACCTCAATAAAGTTGTGAAAATATATACTAGATCAAATCTTACCACTGTTCTGCTCAAAGTTCTCTCTTGCCTTCCCATTGTTTTTTGAATAAAATTTAAAGTTCCTACTTTGGGTTAAAAGGTTCTACATAATCTGGCCCCTGTATCTCCATCTGGTGTTTCTCCTGGTCCTGAATACATCAGATATTCCCCTGATCAGAAACACTTGCTATTCCTTCAACTGAACACATCTTCCATACAAATCCTCACAAATTATTCCTCATTTAAAAAAAAAATTCTCTAATCAAATGTCACCCCGTCACAGAAGCCTTCCTTCACCACAGCATTTACAGGAATCCCTACAAACTCATGACGTTTCACTCTTGATCCCATTATCCCAACCAATCTATCTCTTTGGCTATTGTAACATCTGTATTATGTTAAATACTTGTTTATTGTCCTTTTCTCCTCCTGACTAGACAGCTATGTCAGTGGAGAACCTTGATGTTCTATTCTCTGATACAACTCAATCAAGTGGAACACTGGCTAACATATTACACATTCAATAAATATATATTGATGCAGTTACCAAGACAACACAAAATCGTTCTCTGTATGCTATTGTTCTTGTATGTAGCCCTTGTAATTTCTTTAAACTTTTCCTCTCATTTCTTGGGTCATTCTTGTGTTATGATGCAGAGGTGTATGTGCTAGGACTGCAATCTTTAAATAAGCTTGTAGATACTGATCACCACTACATTTCTCACAAAGTGCAAATAATCATGCTGAAATGGGTAGTGATCTATAATATATATTGGGTGTAAGGAAGCCTAAGAAGTATAGGGAAAAAAGAAACAAAATATTTTTTAAAAAGCTAAAAGCTATTTAAAAAGTCAACAGCAAATTATACTGTTATATCACATCTAAGAAATGCAATAAAAAATTCCAAAGTACCCAACTAGAATGCTTATATTCTATTACAGTCTACAAATTGTTTTTGCATGTTGTATGAACAAGAAATTGTTTTTCATTACAAATGAAATCTTGCATAAAATGTAATTTACTTTGTCCATAGCCATTTAAGCCTACATCCTTAGTTTTCTCTCTTAGCACATAAAAATGAAAGGCTCATAAATTTAAGAGGGATCTAACACATTCAGTTGCAAATGATGCAGAAACAAACTATATCTCACACACGTGAAAGGAAAGACACAAGTGTAGGGGTTGTGTCTACATAGCTTTAAATCCCTTCTTCATAGCTTAGGCACAGAGGCAGGACCATCTGTTCATTGAGAGCAAGACAAGACATGCCAGGGACCATTTATCTTTGTCTAAGCATTTGTCAACTGGACAAAGTCTGTGGTCATGCTACTTCAGTGAAGCCACCTCCCAAAACTCATAGCTTTCTTTGGTTGCCTCCTCTGAAAGCAATTTAGGCTTCTTGGTGGTTTTGTGGGCATGTGTTGAGGGTGCATGGTAGAGTTGTGTGCTTCTCTGAAATCTGCAGATTGGTCTGCCCTGTAGACCTTGCTATCAAAGTGATTCAGCAGTGTTTTATAGTTTTCTATATACAGGTCTTTAGTTTCTTTAGATAGATATATTCCTAAGTATTTTATTCTTTTCTTTTCAATGGTGAATGGAATTGTTTCCTTAATTTCTCTTTCTATTTTCTCATTATTAGTGTATAGGGATGCAAGGGATTTCTGTGTGTTGATTTTATATCCTGCAACTTTACTATATTCATTGATTGGTTCTAGTAATTTTCTGGTGGAGTCTTTAGGGTTTTCTATATAGAGGATCATGTCATCTGCAAACAGTGAGAGTTTTACTTCTTATTTTCCAGTTTGGATTTCTTTTATTTCTTTTTCTGCTCTGATTGCTGTGGCCAAAACTTCCAAAACTATGTTGAATAGTAATGGTGAAAGTGGGCACCCTTGTCTTGTTCCTGACTTTAGAGGAAATGCTTTCAACTTCTCACCATTGAGGATAATGTTTGCTGTGGGTTTGTCATATATAGCTTTTATTATGTTGAGGTATGTTCCTTCTATTCCTGCTTTCTGGAGAGTTTTTATCATAAATGGATGTTGAATTTTGTCAAAGGCTTTCTCTGCATCTATTGAGATAATCATATGGTTTTTATTTTTCAATTTGTTAATGTGGTGTATTACATTGATTGATTTGCAGATATTGAAGAATCCTTGCATCCCTGAGATAAAGCCCACTTGGTCATGGTGTATGATCTTTTTAATGTGTTGTTGGATTCTGATTGCTAAAATTTTGTTAAGGATTTTTGCATCTATGTTCACCAGTGATATTGGCCTGTAGTTTTCTTTTCTTTCTTTCTTTCTTTTTTTTTTTTGTGAGATCTTTGTCAGGTTTTGGTATTAGGGTGATGGTAGCCTCATAGAATGAGTTTGGAAGTTTACCTTCCTCTGCAATTTTCTGGAAGAGTTTTAGTAGGATAGGTGTTAGCTCTTCTCTAAATTTTTGGTAGAATTCAGCTGTGAAGCTGTCTGGACCTGGGCTTTTGTTTGCTGGAAGATTTTTGATTACAGTTTCAATTTCCGTGCTTGTGATGGGTCTGTTAAGATTTTCTATTTCTTCCTGGTCCAGTTTTGGAAAGTTGTACTTTTCTAAGAATTTGTCCATTTCTTACACGTTGTCCATTTTATTGGCATATAATTGCTGATAGTAGTCTCTTATGATCCTTTGTATTTCTGTGTTATCTGTTGTGATCTCTCCAATTTCATTTCTAATTTTATTGATGTGATTTTTCTCCCTTTGTTTCTTGATGAGTCTGGCTAATGGTTTGTCAATTTTATTTATCCTTTCAAAGAACCAGCTTTTGGCTTTGTTGATTTTTGCTATGGTCTCTTTTGTTTCTTTTGCATTTATTTCTGCCCTAATTTTTAAGATTTCTTTCCTTCTACTAACCCTGGGAGGTCTTCATTTCTTCCTTTTCTAGTTGCTTTAGGTGTAGAGTTAGGTTATTTATTTGACTTTTTTCTTGTTTCTTGAGGTATGCCTGTATTGCTATGAACTTTCCCCTTAGGACTGCTTTTACAGTGTCCCATAGGTTTTGGAGAAATATACCATGTTCCTGGATTGGAAGAATCAATATAGTGAAAATGAGTATACTACCCAAAGCGATCTATAGATTCAATGCAATCCCTATCAAGCTACCAACTGTATTTTTCACAGAGCTAGAACAAATAATTTCACAATTTGTATGGACATACAAAAAAACCTCTAATAGCCAAAGCAATCTTGAGAAAGAAGAATGGAACTGGAGGAATCAACCTGCCTGAATTCAGGCTCTACTACAAAGCCACAGTCATCAAGACAGTATGGTACTGGCACAAAGACAGAAATATAGATCAATGGAACAAAATAGAAAGCCCAGAGATAAATCCACGCACATATGGACACCTTATCTTTGACAAAGGAGGCAAGAATATACCATGGATTAAAAACAATCTCTTTAACAAGTGGTGCTGGGAAAACTGGTCAACCACTTGTAAAAGAATGAAACTAGAACACTTTCTAACACCATACATAAAAATAAGCTCAAGATGGATAGAAGATCTAAATATAAGACTAGAAACTATAAAACTCCTAGAGGAGAACATAGGCAAAACACTCTCCAACATACATCACAACAGGATCGTCTATGACCCACCTCCCAGAATATTGGAAATAAAAGCAAAAATAAACAAACGGGACCTAATTAACCTTAAAAGCTTCTGCACATCAAAGGAAACTATTAGCAAGGTGAAAAGACAGTATACGAACACATATATATGGAATTAAGAAAGATGGTAATAATAACCCTGTATACGAGACAGCAAAAGAGACCCTGATGTATAGAACAGTCTTTTGGACTCTGTGGGAGAGGGAGAGGGTGGGATTATTTGGGAGAATGGCATTGAAACATGTATAATATCATATATGAAATGAGTCACCAGTCCAGGTTCGATGCACGATACTGGATGCTTAAGGCTGGTGCACTGGGAGGACCCAGAGGGATGGTACCGGGAGGGAGGTGGGAGGAGGGTTTGGGATGGGGAACATGTGTATACCTGTGGCGGATTCATGTTGATATATGGCAAAACCAATACAATATGGTAAAGTTAAAAAATAAAATAAAATAAAAAAAATGTGATTCAGGTCTTTTTAAATTAAAGTACACTTGGTTTGCAATGTTGTGTTAGTTTCTGCTGTACAGCATGGTGATTCAGTTGGAAATATTCTCACTTTTGGTGCTTTATAAAAGGCTGGGGGGAGACATGGGTCTATTTTCAAATTGGCCTTAATTAGTAGAGTCAACAGAAAAGTGCCAAAGACATTTGTTGTTCAGTTGCTCAGTCATATCTGACTCTTTGTGACACCCTAGAATGCAACACACCAAGCTTCCATGTCCTTCACTTTTCCCAGAGTTTCCTCAGACTCATGTCCTTTGAGTCAATTATAGCATTCAAACCATGTAATCATCTGTTGTCCCCTTCTCCTGCCCTCAATTTCCCCAGCATTGGGTCTTTTCCAGTGAGTCAGCTCTTTCCATCAGGTGGCCAAAGCATGGGAGCTTTAGCTTCAGCATCAGTCCCTCCATTGAATATTCAGGGTTGATTTCCTTTAGGATTAACTGGCTTGATCTCCTTGCTGTCCAAAGGACTCAAGAGTTTTCTCCAACACCATAGTTCAAAAGCATCAATTCTTCAGCATTCAGCCTTCTTTATTGTCCATCTCTCACATCTGTGGTGGCTGAGGTGGTAAAGAATCTGCCTATAATACAGGAGACCTGAGTTTGATCCCTGGGTTGGACAGATGCCCTGGAGAAGGGGATGGCACCCCACTCCAGTATTCTTGCCTAGAGAATTCCATGGACAGAGAAGTCTTTGCATGATATACTCTACATAGAATTAAAATAAGCATGGTGACAATATACAGTCTTGATATACTACTTTCCCAATTTTGAATCAGTCCATGAATTACAAGCCAGAATCAAGATGCCTGGGGAAGTATCAATAACCTCAGATAAACAGATGACACCACCCTAATGGCAAATAAAATCCGATACTGTGAAGAACAATATTGCATAGGAACCTGAAATGTTAGGTCCATGAATCAAGGTACTGGAAGTGATCAAACAGGAGAGGGCAAGAATGAATATCAACATTTTAGGAATCAGTGAACTAAAATGGACTGGAATGGGTGAATTTAATTCAGATGACCATTATATCTACTACTGTGGGCAAGAAGCCCTTAGAAGAAATGGAGTACCCATCATAGTCAATAAAAGAGTCCAAAATGCAGTACTTGGATGCAATCTCAAAAATGACAGAATGATCTTTATTCATTTCCAAGGCAAACCATTCAATATCTGAGTAATGGAAGTCTATGCCCCAACAAGTAATGCTGAAGAAGCTGAAATTGAATGGCTCCATGAAGATTACAAGACCTTCTAGAAGTAACACCTCCAAAAGATGTCCTTTTCATCATAGGGGACTGGAATGCCAAAATAGGAAGTCAAGAGATACCTGGGGTAACAGGCAAATTTGGCCTTTGAGTACAAAATGAAGTAGGGCAAATGCTAACAGAGTTTTTCCAAGAGAATGCACTAGTGATAGCAAACACCCTTGTCCAACAACACAAGAGACGAATCTATACATGGACATCACCAGATGGTCAATACTGAAATCAGACTGATTATATATTTTGCAGCCAAAGATGGAGAAGCTCTATACAGTCAGCAAAAATAGACTGGGAGCTGACTGTGGCTCAGAACATGAACTCCTTATTGAAAATTCAAAATTAAATTGAAGAGAGTAGGGAAAACCATTAGACCATTCAGGTATGACCAAAATAAAATCACTTATGATTATAAAGTGGAAAAGACAAATAGATTCAAGGGATTAGATCTGATAGACAGAGTGTCTGAAGTACTATGGACAGAGGTTCATGACATTGAACAGGAGGAAGTGATCAAGACCATCCTCAAGAAAAAGAAATGCAAAAATGCAAAATGGTTGTCTGAAGAGGCCTTACAAATAGCTGAGAAGAGAAGAGAAGTGAAAGGCAAATGAGAAAAGGAAAGATATGCCCATTTGAATGCAGAGTTTCAGAGAACAGCAAGGAGAGATAAGAAAGCCTTCCTCAGTGATCAATGTGATGAAATAGAGGAAAACACTAGAATGGGAAAGACTAGAGATCTCCTCAAGAAAATTAGAGATTCCAAGGGAATATTTCAAGCAAAGATGAGCTCAATAAAGGACAGAAATGGTATGGACTTAACAGAAGCAGAAGATATTTAGAATAGTGGCAAGAATACACAGAAGAACTGTACAAAGAAGATCTTCATGATGCAGGTAACCATAATGGTGTGATCACTTCCCTAGAGACAGACATCCTGCAATGTGAAGTCAAGAGGGCCCTAGAAAGCATTACTACGAACAAAACTAGTGGAGGTGATGGAATTCCAATTGAGTTATGCTATGCAATGCTATGCTATGCTATGCTAAGTCACTTCAGTCATGTCCAACTCTGTGCGACCCCATAGACGGTAGCCTACCAGGCTCCCCCGTCCCTGGGATTCTCCAGGCAAGAACACTGGAGTGAGTTGCCATTTCCTTCTCCAATGCATGAAAATGAAAAGTGAAAGTGAAGTCGCTCAGTCATGTCTGACTTTTAGCGACCCCATGGACTGCAGCCTAGCAGGCTCCTCCATCCATGGGATTTTCCAGGCAAGAGTACTGGAGTGGGGTGTCATTGCCAACTGAGTTATTTCAAATCCTAAAAGATGACGTTGTGAAAGTGCTGCACTCAATATGCCAGCAAATTTGAAAAAATCATCAGTGGCCACAGGACTGGAAAAGGTCAGTCTTCATTCCAATCCCAAAGAAAGGCAATGCCAAAGAATGCTCACACTACCCACAACTGCACTCATCTCACGTTCTAGCAAAGTAATGCTCAAAATTCTCCAGGCTAGGATTAAACAGTACATGAACAATGAACTTTCAGATGTTCAAGCTGGATTTAGAAAAGGCAGAGGAACCAGAATCAAATTGCCAACATCTGTTGGATCATCAGAAAGCAAGAGAGTTCCAGAAAAACATCTACTTCTACTTTATTGATCATGCCAAAACCTTTGACTCTGTGGATCACAACAAACTGTGGAAAATTCTTAAAGAGATGGGAATACCAGACCACCTGACCTGCCTCATGAAAAGCCTATATGCATGTCAAAAGCAGAACCAGACATGGAACAACAGACTGGTTCTTATTTGGGAAAGGAGTATGTCAAGGCTGTACATTTTCACCCAGCTTATTTAACTTTTACGGATAATACATCATGTAAAACGCCAGGGTGGATGAAGCACAAGCTGGAATCAAGATTTCCAGAAGAAATATCATTAACCTTAGATACACTGATGACACCACCCTTATGACAGAAAGCAAAGAACAACTAAAGAGACTCTTGATCAAAGTGAAAGAGGAGAGAGTAAAAATTGGCTTAAAACTTAACATTCAAAAAACTAAGATCATGGCATCTGGTCCCATCACTTCATGGCAAATAGATGGGAAACAGTGGAAACAGTTGATAGACTTTATTTTTTGAGGCTCCAAAACCATTGCAGATGGTGACTGCAGCCATGAAATTAAAGGACACTTGATCCTTGGAAGAAAAGTTATGACCAATCTAGACAGCATATTAAAAACAGAGACATTACTTTGCCAACAAAGTTCTGTCTTGTCAAAGCTATGGTTTTTCCAGTAGTAATGTATGGCTGTGAGAGTTGGACCATGAAGAAAGCTGAGTGCTGAAGAATTGATGCTTGTGAACTGTGGTGTTGGAGAAGACTCTTGAGAGTCCCTTGGACTGTAAGGAGAACCAGTCAATCATAAAGAAAATGAATCCTGAATATTCACTGAAAAGACTGATCCTAAAGCTGAAACTTCAATACTTTGGCCACCTGATATAAAGAACTGACTCATTGGAAAAGACCCTGATGCTGGGAAAATTTGAAGGCAGAAGGAGAAGGGGGGGACGAGGGATGAGATGGTTGGATGGCATCACTGACTAGATGGACATGAGTTTGAGCAAGCTCTGGGAGTTGGTTCTGGACAAGGAAGCCTGGTGTTCTGCAGTCCATGATGCCTCAAAGATTCAGACACAACTGTGCGACTGAACTGATTGGAACTTAAGCCCTCGAAACAAACATATTGTACAAGTTTCCGCCAGAGGACCAAAGCCTTTTTGGGGTTTTGTAGGATAAAGCTGAGTGCTTATGGTTCTGGGGTTTTGTTGAAGTCTTATCAGATCCCAAAGTATTTTTAGCATCAGGGAGCTTTTGCATATTTTTTAAGACTATTTTCATTATGTATTATTGCCTTTTATGTAATATGACACATGAGAACATACATTTTTGCAGCAAAAGCGTCTTCAAATTGAGAAGTACTGTATTATCAGCTACCTGGTACATTCAAATTAGACACCAAAACATGCCTCAGATGTCTTTATGTACCTGATAAAGGGCTATTTTTTGTTATTCAAAATGGCATTTTAAAAAGTGTTTCATGCCAAGTGATTAACATCTTCCAAACTGTAGTTCTCACAAATGCAAAGCAGAACAGACTTCAGCTCAGGACTTAGCCTGAGAAAAATATTTCACTGCCATAAACACAAAACTACAGCTGGATAAGTCACTCATGAAACTTAAAACCTGAAGCATATTTAAAAATTATGAATTGCTTCAAACATCATAAATATTCCTGATTCTCAAGCACAGTAACTATCCTCTACCTCCTTTCTCACTAATTTCTAGTTGAAGTATCAGGTGTGGCTGAGAATCCATTGATGAAAACAGGAAATGAAATCTGTTTCATCTATGATTGAAATTTTAGAAGAATTTATTCATTTATTTATTTATTTTTGTCAAATGCTTTTTAGGTTAGTGACATTTGCCTTTTGGAAGAAAATATTAGTCTGTCACAAAAATCAAACAAATATTGCACAAAATTGAATTTGATAGTGTTTCAATTTTCATTTCTTTTCTCTAAAAGAGTTTACATGTGGAATAAATATTTGTTTGAATCTCATCTTACAACCCTGTACAAACATTGAATTCCAAATAGATTTTATATTGTCCTCCATGTGGTACATTTAAGACCCTTGGTAGGGCGAATACTGGATCAGATTCTATGCACTGAAATACAAGGACAGCTAGACAAATACAAATCATAAAGGAGACAGCAGACTAGTTCATGGAACAATTGATTATTTGCAAATTATGGAGGATAATTGTTATATATGAGAAAATTCAGTATGATGAAAAGGGCATGCCTTCTCTTGACATTTATACCAAGGAGATTGACAAAATTGTATGTGTGGTAAGAATTACAGAATGGTAATTTCAAAGAACACCATATCTTTAGTAAAAGAACATTAAATTGAAATGTCATGAGCTCAAACCAAGCCCCCGCCCGCACCCACACACAGACACACTTTTAAAAGCCTTTAAGAACACTATTTGATATTTAACAACTAAACCAGTGTAAGAGACAATCATACAAAATTCACTAATGTGACATTCAGAATAAATTCTCAAGAAAGTTTTCAGTGGTTTAAATTTCTTTTATGTGCTAATTTTCAGAGATAATTTCTACTTCACACTTTCATGTTAAGATTAAAGTATATTTTCTTTAAAATATGGTAACAATAATCACTCAGGACTTCACTTCACTTGGTTAAAAACTTCTATTTTTCTTGTTAGGCATCTATCAGTGGAGTATAATTCGCTCTGACATAGTATTCCACTCAGGTCAGAATGCCTGAATGGTGGTAAAAGAAATAATAAATTGTGATCCCACTTCTTGTTGCAATTATTTTTTGCCATTTAATTACCAACATGTTAATTACCTGTTCATGCAGGCTGCATGATTGACCTGTCCTTGGGAGACTTGATGATTGCACACCAGCCAAAAGAGCTCAGTTTTAGCCCCTGATAGAGATGGATGGTGCTGTAAAAACTGCCTCGCTGCACCCACGGTCTGCTTCCCGCCAGGTGACTGTGTTCTCATCTGCCGTCTGCAGTACAGAGCACATTTGTTTGTATCCCCACCATTACCTGGTTTGGTCCAAGATAGGTCTGTGTCACTGATGCAGGCAGAGGATAGAAGGTTTGTGGATTGCAGACAAGGACAGTTTCTTCCTTGGAGTCAGAGTACCAGCATTTGTGCTGGTTATATGTGCTAAATCGCTTTAGTCATGCCCAGCTCTTCGTGACCCTATGGACTGTAGTCCACTGTAGATTGCCAGTTTACCCTGGGCAAGGTGTAGAGAGCCACAAGATGTCTATACTCTGTGGGATGTATAGCAGGAGAGCAACCCTGAGCTTGAATCAATTTTAATGGCCAGAAAACATGCCTGCTCTGTGCTGTGGAGGGAGACAGAATCCCTATTCCAAGGCTCTTCTTATCATCTTCCTGTCATCCTTGGAACGACAGTGTGATCACAGTGCCTCTCCTAGCAAGATGTACTGGAATGCAAGAGATTCATGCACACTCATATTCCAACATTGATTTAACTTGATGTGACACATTTTCTTTGTCTTTCCTGAATAGGTGAAAAGTAGAAGGAAGAAACTCTAAAGCAGGCATTTCACAAAACATGGTATCTTGCTACTCAAGAGCTACCAGAAGACACATGGTAACAAAGAAAAGGCGATTCTATGTAATCTACTGCAAAGAGTCTTGCCATTTCTAACAAATGACATTTGTCAGTGGGGACCTCTCCCATCTGCCACTTAGACCCTCGACCTTCTGTGGACTGTCTTCTGTTTTTTCTTCTTTTCTGTGTTATTCTTTTATCTACCACTCTTCATAGAGCAGAGGGTGTGGTGTAGAACACACTTCCTGTGGGCCAGAAGACTGGCTTTTAAACTCAGTTCTTCTGCATATTAGTTACTTGACCTTGGTTAGTCATTCAAAATTGCTGAGTCTCAGTCTCATTCTATGCAAAAATGAAGAGTCAAATTTCTAGCATTGTTCTATTATCTCAACTATTCTTTTATAGGTTACTTCATGGTTTAATTGCTCAGGATTGTTACTTTGTGTGTATTCGTGTGTGTGTGCGTGTGTGTTTGTTTGTGTTTGAAGGAGTAGAGAAGAGAAGATAAGGGAGAAGGGAGAGAGAGATTAATTTGCCCTTAATGTCACCCTTAATTTGTTCCCTAAGGAAATGCAAATATTAATTCATTTACTGATTTATTTCATATACAGTATATTTTAGGGATATTAAAATGGAAGTAGTCTTGATCAGGGTCCGATGTGAGGAGCCTCTGACTGACTTCCGATTTTGCCTGGATCCTGCCTAGACTACATGCCTACCTGCAAGCACACCTGCAACAACACCAGTTGTTACCAGCCAATGCAAGTGCCATCTTAGATAAGCTGGAGACTGAGACTTCAAATTTCCTGAGCCCCTGGAGCCACGGAGAAGGCCTGATCAGCTCTCTGGTGTCTGAAAAGTCTTGTGACTCACAAGGTGAAAGAAACAGTATTGTAAAAGTAAAAACCTAGAGTTGCATTTCTGTGCTCAAACAGATGATATCAGTTTTCAGGCTTGAGATTACAAGTGGGAGCCTCCAAAACTTAAGTCTCACCCATGGGGTGGACACACCACCCATGACCCTTTCCCAATTGGAACTCCAGATTGCTTTTGCATGGAATTTCCCAAAGCTGTCCAAATCTTGGTGTAGGTTTCAGCCCAGTTT
This sequence comes from Bos indicus x Bos taurus, assembly GCF_003369695.1. Lineage (NCBI taxonomy): Eukaryota > Metazoa > Chordata > Mammalia > Artiodactyla > Bovidae > Bos > Bos indicus x Bos taurus. The sequence continues at coordinate 1,883,813 of NC_040081.1, read as the reverse complement.
GGTGATGTACACACTTTTACTTGGAGAAGGAAATGGCAACCCACTCCAGTATGCTTGCCTGGAAAATCCCATGGAAAGAGAAGCCTGGCAGTCCATGGGGTCGCAAAAATTCAGGATTTAGCAACTAAGCAACAACAATAGCAACACTGTTACTTAGGGCTTCCTTGGTGGCTCACTTGGTAAAGAATCTGCCTGCAATGCAGGAGACCCAGGTTCGATCCCTGAGTCAGGAAGATACCCTGGAGAAGGAAAGGGCAACCAACTCCAGTACTTTTGCCCAGGAAATTCGATGGACAGAGGAACCTGGCAGGCTACAGTCCATGGGGTCACGAGAGTCGGACGTGATTTAGTGACTAAACCACCACCACACTGTAACTTCTCTCTTTTGCTTCAGATTCTTCTAATGACTATATATTGAAATTAAGTAAAATAACCCCTGATTAAGAAATTGAAATAGGTTTATTGTGTGTAACAAGTGGTTTCTTTTCCTAATAAATATTTTGAACCTAAGATGAAAGTAAAGCTTTCTAAGAAACAGTGTATCATGAAGAAACAGAAAGTTTTCAAAGAGGATCTATTCTGCATAATAACTGTTCATAATGCTTTACTTTGATCATTTTTATTAATCTTCACAAAACCCCTTGCAGGTGGTTATACCTCCTGTCACCTCTAGGGGGTGAAATAAGGATTTGGACCTAAGACATGGATTCAGATTCTGAGTCTGACCTATGAAACAGTGATCTTACATAAATTACATAACTTAAAAAAATATATTTGTTTTCTCATTAAAAAATCTGAATAATGCTCTATATTATGAAGCTCTTCTGAAGATTGTGAATTTTTTGAAATACAGTTAATATACAATGTTATGTTAGTTTCAGATATACTATATAGTGATTTGATATTTGCATACATTATAAAATGATTTCTACAATAAGTCTAGCAACCATCTGTCCCCATTGGATTTATAAAGTGTTTAATGTAAATTATTCTAATACATATTTGATGTAAATATATAAGAATTTTTTACTTTCCATTAAAAATATTAGGAAACCTGACAATAGGATGTTTAAGTGACTTGCCCAAGATCACATAGCTGGTTTTCCTCCATGACCTTGCATGTTTCCTGAAGGGATTCTGCCTCGCAGGAGATTTGGCCTTTAATAATGGAGACTAAAACTGCAGTATGTTCACTCTGGCTTTAAGCTTCTTGATAGCTCCAGCCAACCGCCATGGGGCACTCCAGGTATTCTGGATGGATATGTTAGGGTATTATTTCTACTTATGTCAACAATTTGGATTATAATATAATAAAATATGTATCAACATATGTATATCAACATATGTATAACATAAAATTTACTATTCTAGCTATTCTATATGTAATCCAGTGGCATTAAGCACCTTCACCATGTTGTATAGTCTACTAATTTTTATATCATCCTGTCAAGTTTCTATTTTTATATATACTTAAAATCTATATAGTGAATAACAAAGTAGTGTATTCATTTTTGAACTACTGTAAAGGTATAAGTACAGTGAAAGTGTGCTTACAAAGTTTGTAATGTAGGTGCATGACCCCAAATCCTGAAGATCACAGCTTGTGGAAGTGCTCTTTATGACCCTAGACCAAATCCATCAATTGACTTGTGCTTTCACTTTACACTCTTCATTCCCATTTCTAGTCTCAGGCTTGCTAAGAACACTGAATAAAGTAAAACAAACATGATAGTTTTTGTCTGTTTTTCCCCCTGTCTAGTCCTACAGGGGATTAACTTTCTATATCTGATAGATTAGGACACATCACGTCACAGGGAAAGGCTGAGACAGAAAAGAAGTGTTGTAATTTCAGCTGCAATTAATTGCACTGGTTCCTGCCTTCCATGTAAATGATTTTAATATCTCAGGTGAAATAAGAAGAGAAAGATCAGCCATGAGCTACAAGAAGGATAATCTGTGTCCTAATTAAACCTCTTCTTCTTATAAGAAGCCATACAGTTTACTGAACAGTTCACTTACATTATCCCATTCTATCCTCAACAATTTTGATTTTAAAAATAAGTTCAAATTGATATAGCCACTATGAAGAACAGCATGGAGATTCCTTAAAAAGTTAAGAATAAAACTACCATATGACTCAGCAATCCCACTACTGGGCACATATTCTGAGAAAACCAGAATTGAAAATGACACATGTAACCCTAATGTTCATTGCAGCACTATTTACAATAGGTAAATGGTACCCCACTCCAGTACTTTTGCCTGGAAAATCCCATGGATGGAGGAGCCTGGTAGGCTGCAGTCCATGGGGTCGCTAGAGTTGGACACGACTGAGCAACTTCCCTTTCACTTTTCACTTTCATCCATTGGAGAAGGAAATGGCAGCCCATTCCAGTGTTCTTGCCTGGAGAATCCCAGAGACGGGGAAGCCTGGTGGGCTGCCGTCTATGGGGTCGCACAGAGTAAGACACAACTGAAGCGACTTAGCAGCAGCAGCAGCAGGACATGGAAGAAACCTAGATGTCCATCAACAGACGAATGGATAATGAAGCTGTGGTACATATACACAATGGAATATTACTCAGCCATAAAAGAAACACATTTGAGTCAGTTCTAGTGAAGTGGATGAACCTAGAGTTTGTTATGCAGAGTGAAGAAAGTCAGAAAGGGGAAAACAACTATTGTGTATTATATATATATATATAATCTAGAAAAATGGTGCTGATGAACCTATTTGCAGGACAGGAATAGAGATGCAGACATGCAGAACAAACTTTGGACACACCAGGGGAAGGAGATGGTGGGACGAATTGAGAGAGGAGCATTGAAATGTATGTGTTACCATACATAAAATAGATAGCTAATAAGAAGTTGCTGTATGGGCACAGGGAGCTCAACATGGTGCTCTGTGACAATGTAGAGGTGTAGGATGGGGTGGAGGTTGGGGAGAGGTTCAAGATTAAGGGCACATGTGTACACTTATGGCTGACTCACATTGTTTTATGGCAGAAGCCAACACAATATTGCAAAACAATTGTCCTCTAATTAAAAATAAGTTTTAAAAAATCACTGAGGAAAAAAAAAAAAAGCAAGTTCAGTAAAGTCAAGGAGGATAAATAGTTTTCAGCTCACCATACAGTTACTGAGAGCCTGAGAAGGGATGGGAATCACGATGTTGCATCATTTTTCTACCTGGATCCTAGTTATCTCCCCATTTACAGACCAGCTACAGATCCAGAAGCAGATGCTTGAAAAAGGCCTGGGTCCGGACAGCACCCAATCTTCTGGGTGGCCAGCAAGAAAATATGGAAGTGATTCTTAAACCTCACTCAGAATCAGCATTATCTGGAAACACTCATTAAAAATACAAATGCCCTGTGTACAAATGCACAACATTTTAAATCCATAAATCTAAGGTTCTACTTAGAAACCTATCCTCCCAGGTGGTTTTTTAAGGAGTCAGCTGTGAACTGGCTTTTCTATAAATAATATATGCTAAATGATATTTTAAAGCTGACACATTTTTCGAATGGCTGGAATTAAATCCTTCAAAGGGTAGAAACCAGAAAATTGGCATTTGAAGAAACAAAATATTTTCTGAGTATTAACATGGCACATGATGAACTTTTTAAGTGAAGTTAACTATAAGAAAAGTATGTAGTAGTGTTAAGTCACTCAGTCATGTCTGGTTCTTTGCAATCCCATTCTCTTCTTCAGAGGATCTTCCTGACCCAGGGATATCTGTGTAAATGAACAGTCTTTAGATTTTGGAAGTGATAGAAATGCATACTTTTTATGTTTTTACTATATATTGCTTACTAATAAAATTAAATTAGTAAGTTGGCCAAAAAGTTCATTCAGATTTTTCTACCTAAGATCTTGTGAAAAAATCTGAATAAACTCTTTGGCCAACCTAATAATAACTCTAAATCAATCATCAAATAGTTAAAATTATAATTAGTCTCAGTGGAGATATTTGCTGACACTTGTGCCTCAATAGTTTGAAAAATTTAGACTTTAAGGCATATATGATTGACTCCAGTGACTTCTTTTTAAGATTTATAAGAGATGAAACCACTCCATGCAGGTAGGCATGGGGGCTGGGGTGGGAGTGGGGTGTTCCTTTGAGGATGATGGACGTTCTTTCCATCTAATATGCTGGAGCAGGAAGAATGGAGCATTGTCCGGGGGTTGAGGAAAGAGTTTGGTTTTGAATCCTGAGATGAGAGAACAGGGTCAAACAGGATTCCAGTGAATGGAGAGAAATCACCCCTTGAAACAAAGACAGAGAGAAATGGCCTCACTCTGGGAACATTTATGTCCAATAGGCACTAGAAAAAATATATAATCTTCCCTTAAAGCTATATTTTGATTTTCTTTGTTATTAAAACCAATTGCCAAACTCTCAGTAATAAATGCAATAGGCATTGTTCTGCTTTGTAGAAATAGGAAAGACCCATGTCTCCCTATGACGGAAGCAGACTGAGAACTTCAGTCTAATTTCCAGTCACCAGCCTTCATCACCTCACTCATTATCCTCCTGATGTTTCCAGCAACATCTCAGGAACTGTTATGTGGGCATTAGCTCTATGGGGATACTTTATGAGAAATTCTCATTTACTCCATTATGCCTGGAGGACAATTGCACTGTATGAATGCAAACAGATGGTGATGGCTTCGGTTGGATAGCTTCAGTTCAGTTCAGTTGCTCAGTTGTGTCTGACTCTTTGCAACCCCATGAATTGTAGCAGACCAGGCCTCCCTGTCCATCACCAACTCCTGGAGTTCATTCAAACTCACGTCCATCGAGTCGGTGATGCCATCCAACCATCTCATCCTCTGTCGTCCCCTTCTCCTCCTGCCCCCAATCCCTCCCAGTATCAGAGTCTTTTCCAATGAGTCAACTCTTCGCACGAGGTGGCCAAAGTATTGGAGTATCAGCTTCAGCATCAGTCCTTCCAATGAACACCCAGGACTGATCTCCTTTAGAATGGACTGGTTGGATCTCCTTTCAGTCCAAGGGACTCTCAAGAGTCTTCTCCAACACCACAGTTCAAAAGCATCAATTCTTTGGCACTCAGCTTTCTTCACAGTCCAACTCTCACATCCATACATGACCACAGGAAAAACCATAGCCTTGACTAGACGGACCTTTGTTGGCAAAGTAATATCTCTGCCTTTCAGTATGTTTTCTAGGTTGGTCACAACTTTCCTTCCAAGGAGTAAGCGTCTTTTAATTTCATGGCTGCAATCACCATCTGCAGTGATTTTGGAGTCCCCCAAAATAAAATCTGACACTGTTTCCATTGTTTCCCCATCTATTTCCCATGAAGTGATGGGACCAGATGCCATGATCTTCGTTTTCTGAATGTTGAGCTTTAAGCCAACTTTTTCACTCTCCCCTTTCACTTGCACCAAGAGGCTTTTTAGTTCCTCTTCACTTTCTGCATATCTGAGGTTATTGATATTTCTCCTGGAAATCTTGATTCCAGCTTGTGCTTCTTCCAGCCCAGCATTTCTCATGATGTACTTTGCATAGAAGTTAAATAAGCAAGGTGAAAATATACAGCCTTGACGTACTCCTTTTCTTATTTGGAACCAGTCTGTTGTTCCATGTCCAGTTCTAACTGCTGCTTCCTGACCTGCTATAGGTTTCTCAAAAGGCAGGTCAGGTGCTCTGGTATTCCCATCTGTTTCAGAATTTTCCACAGTTTATTGTGATCCATACAGTCAAAGGCTTTGGCATAGTTAATAAAGCAGAAATAGATGTTTTTCTGGAACTCTCTTGCTTTTTTGAGGATCCAGCAGATGTTGGCAATTTGATCTCTGGTTCCTCTGCCTTTTCTAAAACCAGCTTGAACATATGGAGGTTCACAGTTGACATATTGCTGAAGCCTGGCTTGGAGAATTTTGAGCATTACTTTGCTAGCATGTGAGATGAGTGCAATTGTGCGATAGTTTGAGCATTCTTTGGCATTGCCTTTCTTTGGGATTGGAATGAAAACTGACCTTTTCCAGTCCTGTGGCCACTTCTGAGTTTTCCAAATTTGCTGGCATATTGAGTGCAGCCCTTTCACAACTTCATCTTCCAGGATTTGAAATAGCTCAACTGGAATGCCATCACCTCCACTAGCTTTGTTCGTAGCGATGTTTTCTAAGGCTCACTTGACTTCACATTCCAGGATGTCTGGCTCTAGGTGAGTGATCATATGGGTCATGAAGATCTTTTTTGTATAGTTCTTCCGTGTATTCTTGCCACCTCTTCTTAATATCTTCTGCTTCTGTTAAGTCCATACCATTTCTGTCCTTTATCGAGCCCATCTTTGCATGAAATGTTCCCTTGGTATCTCTAATTTTCTTGAAGAGATCTCTAGTTTTTCCCATTCTGTTGTTTTCCTCTATTTATTTGCATTGATCGCTGAGGAAGGCTTTCTTATCTCTCCTTGCTATTCTTTGGAACTCTGCATTCGGATGCTTTTATCTCTCCTTTTCTCCTTTGCTTTTCACTTCTCTTCTTTTCACAGCTATTTGTAAGGCCTCCCCAGATGGCCGTTTTGCTTTTTTGCATTTCTTTTCCATGGGGATGGTCTTGATCCCTGTCTCCTGTACAATGTCATGAACCTCCATCCATAGTTCATCAGGCACTCTATCAGATCTGGTCCCTTAAATCTATTTCTCACTTCCGCTCTATAATCATAAGGAATTTGATTTAGGTCATACCTGAATGGTCTAGTGGTTTTCCCTACTTTCTTCGATTTAAGTCTGAATTTGGCAATAAGGAGTTCATGATCTGAGCCACAGTCAGCTCCCATTCTTGTTTTTTGCTGACTGTATAGAGCTTCTCCATCTTTGGCTGCAAAGAATATAATCAATCTGATTTCAGTGTTGACCATCTGGTGATGTCCATGTGTAAAGTCTTCTCTTGTGTTGTTGGAGGAGGGTGTTTGTTATGACCAGTGCATTCTCTTGGCAAAACTCTATTAGCTTTTGCCCTGCTTCATTCCGTATTCCAAGGCCAAATTTGCCTGTTACCCCAGGTGTTTCTTGACTTCCCACCTAGCTTTGTTAGTGAAAATTCAGGAATAATAATGTCAAGTTCAAGAGATTATTGTCTATGGTAACCAAGGAGCAATTAACTTAGAAAGAGATAAGTTTCCAAAGGCAGAGAAGAAAGCTGCCCCTTGGCCAATGACCATAGTCATGATGAGGCTCAGGTGACAGAAGGAGGATGCTTCCTCTGTTCGTCAGCAGTCTCGTTAGTCCAGGGGATGCACTAATGCCCGTGGGTGCCTCTGACAAATCTAAACAGGGAAGAAGGAATGAAGAACAGGAAAAGGAGAAATAGCAAAAGAGTATTAAAAGATTACATGTATATTTGTGGGAAGGCAAAAACTGTAATTTACAAGATATTTCAGGATGGTTAGTTCCCCAAAGAGAGAGTACTTTGGAATTCTTCAGTGCTGATGCAGTTATGATAACCTATGGAGCAGAGAAACAACTTACAGATTACATTCACATGATGCTTTGCAGGTAGGGAGATTGTCACTTAACAAGGTCATACATTCAGCTGCAGTTAAAAAGGGATTTCTGAAGGATATGCCTCTGAGCAGAATTCACAGAAGGAAGGTTAAATATGTGAACCACAGGTGAAATTATCTGTGTGTGCATGTGTGTGTGTATGTGTGTGTGTGTGTGTGTGTGTGTGTGTGTGTGTGTGATTAAACGCAGGTTGTAATGAAGAAAAGTGAAAGGATCAGTTGTGTGGTTCTGGAGTTTATATCATTAGTGTTCAGAATCAGAGCGTTGAGTCAAACCCTGACCCCTGACCTACATAGGAAAACATGGGGATGGGGAATCAGGAGAGTGAGACCCTCTCTGCACTTAAAAAGTTCTTATTTCCATATCTCTAGTTCATCTACTTTTAGTAGTATTTGCCCTGATAAGAATTCAGTGTGAAGACCAGATCCATGCTGCTACAGCTAATAAATTGTACTTTCATTTGGTTTTGTATTGTAGCCATTTTTCTTCCACATAACCATTTGCAACCATGCATACACATACCTCCTCTGGAGAAGGGAATGGCAACCCACTCCAGTATTCTTGCCTAGAGAATCCCATGGATAGAGGAGCCTGGTGGGCTACAGTCCATGGTGTTGCAAAGAGTCAGACATAACTGAGCAATTAACACATCATACACATACCTGGTCATCTGGGCATACATGTCTTACACAGAGATTACATCAAAGTTATTCTAGTTCATTAACCCAAAGAAGCAACATACTAAAGAAATAACCGTCTTCTTGCTGCTCCAAGTGTAGTTTTGAAGCACATCTTTATGTAGAGCTTATTGTTGCAGAAACCAGTACTCGAGAAACCAAGCACCACACTCAGATAGTTGGAGAACTCAGGTTTATTATGCCAGTGGTCCCAGAGGAGTTAACACTCTAAGCTCTGAGTCCTGAACAAAGGGGTTACAGAGATTTTATACACGGACAGGTGTGATTAAGCAGGTTTGCAGGAGCTTGGTGATTGCAAAGAGCAGGACAAGGGTGAGTGATATAAGCTCCAGTTCCTAGTATTGTGAGTCCCTGCTTTGAGACTATATGACGCACCTGATCCAGACTTTGCAAGGAGCAAGCTGAGTCACAGAGGCAGAAGGAGCAGTAGATTATGTAAAATTTTAACTTTTCCTCTTCATTATCTGCTTTTAATTGAGGGAAAGAAAGCCCTCTTAAATCATATCTTAGAGGGCTTTTGGGAGGAGAGCACAGAGGTGGAGGGCAGTCTTGAGTCTGGAAGGAAGCGACACCAGAAACAGACTTTGGAATGTTTCTTAACACTGTACATTCAGTAGTGGTTTTAAAAAAGATTATAAAATCATCTGATATGGCACCAAAGTAGCAGATCTGTCCACTGCTCTTGCTCAGTCCTCTGTTTCTCACACGCTGGCCACAGATGAGTAGACGAGCAGGTGTGTTGGGCAGAATTTCCAAACATTAAAGATTTTTCTCAGATTAAGCCAATTGAGCAGAGATAGGTAAATAAGATGGCATATTTCTCAAGAAAGATGTAATATTGAGATTCATCTCTGTAGCTGATTATGGTAAAGTTAATGTATACAGTAGTGAAGTGAGTGAAGTCGCTCAGTCATGTCTGACTCTTTGCGACCCCATGGACTGTAGCCTACCAGGCTCCTCCGTCCATGGGATTTTCCAGGCAAGAATACTGGAGTGGGTTGCCATTTCTTACAGTGTACTAATTACTGTGTGCATGTCAGTCTCTCAGTCGTGTCCAACTCTTTGCAACCCCATGGACTGTAGCCCACCAGGCTCCTCTGTCCGTGTGAATCAGGCAAGAATACTGGAGTGGGTTACTATATCTCTCTCCAGGGAATCTTCCCAACCCAGGGATTGAACCCAGGTCTGTACTGCAGAAGGATGCTTTACCATCTGAGCTACTAGGGAAGCCCATATACTAATTACTACAACTAATTTGTTTCTACATTTAAATAGATTCAATTATAACCAAAAATAGAAGGATGATTTATCTTCTTTCACAGAGTAGCACTAAACAATTTGCTGAACTAGATAATCTCTCTAAGACTTAAAAATATAATAAATAAAGACCCTGAATCTGGTGCTGAAATACATATTCTGTATCACAACTCAGACTCTCAATTGTGCAATACATCCTGATTGTGACTGCACCTTTGGTTGAGTGTATGCAATAAATCATCTTAGTTTTAGTGAGAAATACTTCAAATAGAATTGTTCCATGAAATATTAACTTAAATTAAAGACTGACCCCTATTTTCAAATCAATTTCTATTTCACAAGCAGGTGCTGGAGCAGTTTTCAAAATGACTATACTTAAGCCACTCTCAGAGAGCACTGATTGATTAATTATTATGTGAATATTTTGATAATAGAAAAAGACTCCAAGGGCCCCCTGGGTGATTTTTCCACAGAATTTTATTTGCATTATCAAGCCAAAGTAATTTTTCTCTTTAGTAAAATAGGAAGCAGACATTTTATCTTATTCTGTTTAGGGTGACACTTTGCCTATTTCAGGTGCAGAGTTATAATAAAAGTCCACATATCCTAAGGATATCATGGGAAAATAGCATGTCATTCATCTGATTCAATGGACTCCCCATATAATAAGTATCTTCTCAGGTTTTATCTAGATAAAGATCAGCACCATGTATTGAAATGAACTTGTATTATAGTGTCAGAATTCACAGTTACTTAAGCTCTCTGATAATTAGCTGTCTTATCTGTAAAATGAAAAAAATATATACATCATTTGTTGGTAAACATTGTGTAAGTGTCAAATTTGTAAATGTGCCTAGAATAATACCTGGCACATAAGGAAGTTATGTTTGTATTTTCACCCTTTGATTGTGTATTATTTACATTATAGATGAAAGATGTAATCTCTATAAAAATTCCAGTGATTTTTTTTTTAGAAATAGAAAATCCCATCCTAAAATTAATATGAAACTTCAAGTGACCCCAAATAGCCAAAATGATCTCAAAAATCAAGCACAGAGTGGACTTCTCTGGTGGTTCAGTGGTTGAGAATCCTCCTGCCAAGGCAGGGGATACAGGTTCAATCCCTGGTTCAGAAAGATTCCACATGCCTTGGGGCAACTAAGCTCATGCACCACAACTACGAAACCCACATGTCACAACTACTGAAGTCCTTGGGTCCTGGAGTCCAGGCTCTGAAACAAGAGAAGCCAGCACAGTGAGAAGTCTTCATGCTACAACTAGAGGAGCCCCTGCTCTAGGCAACTCGAGAAAGCCCTCACATGTAGCAGTAAAGACCCAACACAGCCAATACATAAATTAAATAAAAATAAGCACAAAGCTTGAGGATTTATATTTCTTAATTTCAAAACTCATTCTAAGCTTTAATAATCAAAACATTGTGTTACTGGCATAAAGACAGATATATTAACCAATGGAATAGAACATAGAACTCAGAAATAAGCTCTTGAACATATGGTCAAATGGTTTTTTTGGCAAAGGTGCCAAGATAATTCAATGGAAAAAGGAGAATATTTTCAACAATTGATTCTGGAAAAAGTGGATATCACATGTAAAAGAACAGTTTGAAACATACCTAACAACATATACAAAACTTAATCCAAAATAAATCAAGACTTCAGTGAGAAGGCTAAGGGCATAAAATTCTTAGAAAAAAATATAAAATAAAAGCTTCACAACATTAGATTTGGCAATTATTTCTTGGAAGTAACACCAAAAACACAGAACGAAGAAAAAATAGACAATTGGACTTGATAAAAATGTTTCAAATGTAAATCTAAAACCACTATCAACAGAATAAAAGTCAACCCACATAATGGGAGAAAATATTAGTAAATCACATATCTGATAAGGGATTAATATTCAGAACATATAGAGAAGTCCTAAAACTCAACAACAACAAATCCACTTCAAAAATAGCAAAAGACTTGTATAGAAATTGCTCCAAAAAAAAAAAAAAATACACATGGCTAATAAGCACATGAAAAGATGTTCACTACAACTAATTATTAGGGAAATTCAAATTAAAACTATAATAAGATACCATCTAACATCATTATAGGAAAAAAAAAAGAGAGAAAAATAACAAGCGTTGGCAAGAGTGTGGAAAAATTGGAATCCTTGTGCACTGCTGGTGGGAATGTAAGTTTTTTATAGTCCCTGTGGAAAAGAGTATGGCAGTTACTAAAAAATGTAAACATAGAATTACTATATAATCCAGCATTTTCACTAGGTATATACCCCAAAGCATTGAAGATATATTTGTACGCTTATGTTCATACCAGCATCATTCACAATAGATTTAGTCCAAGTATGCATCGATGAATGAACAGATAGGAAAAACATTATATGTACCACAGTGGAATACTATTCAGCCTGAAAAGGAAAGAAAATTCTAACATACGCTACAGCATGAATGAACCTTAAGGACATTAAGTGAAATAGGCCAGACAGAAAATCCAAATACTATGTGATTACACTTAATATATGAAGTACAAAGAGTTGTCAAAATCATAGAGCCAGAAAATAGAAGAAGACAGATTGTTGCCAGGGGCTGGAGGGCTGAAGGAATATGGTGTTATTGTCTAGTGGGTATAGGATTTCAGTTTTGCAAGGTGAAGGGTGTTCTGGAGATGAAAGGTGGTGATGGTATCACATTATGAATCTATCTATTACCACTCAAAGATGGTTAAGGTAGTAAGTCTTGTGTGCATTTTACCACAATTTAAAAATTGGATAAAAGTTTAATGAGGCCTGAATGCTGGGTTAAGCATTGCTGGTAGGTGAGCATGCTGACTTCCTGATGTTCAGCTCTCATAGAGCTTTGTATTAACTCTTCTCATGCTTCCTGCTCAAACAGTACAGCATCTGATCAAAAACATATTCTCCAAATGCTCATCCCAGCAACATGCCATGGGAAAATCCCAAGAGTTGATAGGGTGAAATCAAGGAGTATCTCATGAACGAAATCCTGGTCTTCTCTGAGGAGTATAACAGTTCCTCTTCACCTGAGAAAAGCTGGGTTGTGAAGTTGAGAAGGTTCTGTAATAGACATTCTTATTTTTTAAAAGATAGATTTATTTTTTTGGAGCAACTTTAGGTCCACAGAAAAACTGAAAAAGAAGAACAGAGATCTCCCATACACATACATACTGTGAATCCCGCACAGGCACATCTCCTCTGCTATTAGTTATCGTGCACTGGAGTGGTACGGATTACAACTGTTACCACTGATGAACCTTCATTGATGCATTATTATCGCCCAAAACCCATGGTCTACATTAGGGTTCAATCTGGGTGTTGGACATTCTATAGTTTTGCACACATCTGTAGTGACATGTATCCACCATGATAGTATCACATAGAGTATTTTTCATTACCCTAAAAGTCCTCCTTGCTTTGCCTGTTTTATCCATCCATCTTCCTTAATACCTGCAACCACTGATATTTTTACTATCTCCATAGTTTTGCCTTTTCCAAAATGTCATGTAGCGGGAATCATATACTAAGTAGCCTTTTCAGAATGTCTTCTTTCACTTAAAAGTTTGCCTTTGAGTGTTCTACATCTCTTTTCACTGTTTGTTAACATTTCTTTTTAGCACTGAATAATATTGCATTGTCTGAATGTATTATAGTTTATCTGTTCATCTATTAAAGGACATTTCATTTGCTTTATACATCTTGGCAGCTATGAATAAAACTGCTATAGCCATCTATGTCGGAGAAGGCAAAGGCACCCCACTCCATTACTCTTGCCTGGAAAATCCCATGGACGGAGGAGCCTGGTAGGCTGCAATCCATGGGGTCGAGAAGAGTCGGACACGACTGAGCGACTTCACTTTCACTTTCCTGCATTGGAGAAGGAAATGGCAACCCACTCCAGTGTTCCTGCCTGGAGAATCCCAGGGACGGAGGAGCCTGGTGGGCTGCCATCTATGGGGTCGCACAGAGTCGGACATGACTGAAGGGACTTAGCAGCAGCAGCAGCCATCTGTGTATGGCTTTTTTTTTTTTTTTTTTGGATTAACATAAGTTTTAAGTTCATTTGAGTAAATACCAAGGAGTGCAATGTTAAGAGTATGTTTACTTTTGTTAGAAATAGCCAGCTGTACCATTGTTCTTCGAGCTGTACCATTTTTCAACATCATCAGCAAAGAATGAGGATTCCTGTTGCTCACACCCTCACTTTTTGCTCTCTCTCTTTCCATATATCCACCTCTTCTTTTTACTGTTTTGTTTTTGTTTTTTTTTAAATAAACACTCTCCCTAACAATGCTTAGTACTCATATTTTGAGTCAGGCTCTGTTTCCTCAGAACATAGGCTAAATCAACTTGTATCTATAACATGCTACTTGTAAACTAGCAAAGTGACTTCACCCTGGGATGCCTCATTCTCATCGTGGCACATCAGCAGAGGGGGAGAGTTTTAGACTGAGGCTCCTTATTCAGAGGCATCCAGTAAGAGAGAGAAGACCATTAAAATGGCCTTTGACGTTGAGCACATTTTCAAAGCTGGGTAAACTTGATCAATGCTTCCAAAATCATACTTTGCTGACGTATAGGAAACAAAATTCAGTCTGCCAGTGGTGCTAATAAGAGAGACACATACTTTGCAGCATTAAAGAATTACATTGTCAGTGTCATGAGGAAACAGAAAAATTTTATTTCCTTGCAGGGGACTATAAAGAAAATTGCCTTTTATGAAGCATAGCCCTTAGAAAAGGGGGAAAATACTTTTCCCTGAGAATTTGTAGCTATAACTAGCCTTAAATCACATAATCTGACTGGAACAAAATACTCAAGCTGAGTACTTTTTTTTTTAAGTTGATCTCAAGCTGGAAGTACCCTGCGGTGCTGGCAGAAGCAACTATAAATTTTCTCTGATGGAACCTAGTTTTAGATCTCAAAACAGTTCTCACATATAACGTTCCAAGATATATGAACTAATAGACAAAAGTCAAAATTCACAAGGAAAGATGTATCATATATGAAAATCGAATGAGCAAATTTACTGACAGCTGAATTTGGCATGTAATGACTTCAAATTCTGGAAGCATAAAGTAATATTAAAATGTTAATAAAATGAATGAAGGAATAAAATATATGAATTAAGAAGAAAAGTCTATTAAAGTTATCCAGCAGATTCCAAGAGAGACCAAATTGAACTTCTAGAACTCAAATGACAGAGTAATGTGATAATTTAAAAACTCTGTGAGTGGGTTTAACAATAAATTAGATTTGCTGGTAAGAGAAAGAATTTATATAGAATATGGCAACAAAAGGGAAATACAATAGAGAAATACAGAGGTGAATAATTGAATAATAATCCTTTTGTTAATTTCTAAAAAAAAAGCCCTATGATTATTAATGCTATTACACTGAAACGATATATCATATTGAGAAGAAATAACATTTTTTGTGATTTCTTGTTTTCAGTCTATGAAAGTGGACTCTTTGTGACTCCATGGAGTGTAGCCTGCCAAGCTCCTCTACCCATGAATTTCTCCAGACAAGAATACTGGAGTAGGTAGCCATTCTCTCCTCCAGGGGATCTTCCTGACGCAGGGATAAAACCTGGGTCTCTGCATTGCAGTCAGATTCTTTACTGTCTGAGCCACCAGGGAAGCTCATCTATTCATATTTATTTAAATTGTTTCCCCTGTAATTGTTCATAGTTTTAAATGTGCAGTCTTGTGGATTATTTCATTGACTTTATTCCCAAGTGTTTTACATTTTGAGTGTTATTGTAAAAGTATTGATAGTCTATTTCATTTTTAAATTACTTTTTTGTGAATACAGATAAATATAATAGTTTTTCTTGTACTTTGTTCTTAATTGACTTTCCTAAATTCACTTATTCATTTCGTATTCTTTTTTGCTATTCCTTAGGATTTTTTCCACAATCAGGTCATCTGTAAATAAAATGATTTGCTCCTTGCTTTCTAATTTTTATTTCTTTTTCTGACTTTTTGCCTTGGCAGGGAGCACTGGTAAAGTGTTGAATAGAAGTGATTATTCATCCTTGCCGTTTCTGCATCTTAAGCAGTTCTGTCTCCCCAGTGTGTATAATGTTACCTGTAAGTATTTGTAGACATCGTTTATTAAATTGAAGGATCTCTTCTCTATTTCTCATTTGTGGAGAATTTTTATCATGAACAGTTATTAACTTTTGTCAACTATACATTCTGAATCTACCAACTCGATGGTATGATGTTATGTATGTTCTCAGGGACTATTTGTGAAATCAGCCAATAGAAGTGCTTAACAGAGGCTAACTCACGAGTACATCCAGGCATTGGCTTCCAGCTCTGTCCTTTATTTCAACACTTTGCCCCTCATTCCTGCTTCCTGTGAATGAATTGTTCAAGACTATTCTGTTTCCTAAGGATCCCAGGCCCAAACGCTTTATAACTATTAAAGACACTGAGTCAGTAGTGAGAAATATTCTGCAAAGAGAATACAAGACCAATCAGGGTCTCTCAAATACAGAACATAGGACCACCAGGGTTCTCTCACAGTTTCAAGGAGAAGATCATCTCAGGCAACACAAACTTCACTGAACAATAACAAAGGATGACTCTGTCTTGTTTTATGAGGTTAGCATAACCTTGATATCCAAACGAGAACATTAAGAACAAAATTATAGGAGAGTCTAATTCATAAATGTAGATGCAAAGTTCTAAACAAAATGTTAGTAAGCCATACCCATGGATATAGAACAAGAAAATAACATTTACAAATTTGTATTTCTCTCTGGTATGTTAGAGTTGACAAAATTTAGAGAGACAATTTTTTCATTTTTACCATATTAACAAATTAAAGAAGGAAAGTAAAATATTTATCTTAAAAGATATAGAAAAATGATAAACTTCAGGATCAATTCATGATAAATATCTCTGTAAAATGAGAATATAATTGAATTTTCTATAATTGTTTGGTGCTGCTACTGCTAAGTTGCTTCAGTCGTGTCCGACTCTGTGGGACCCCATAGACGGCAGCCCACCAGGCTCCCCCGTCCCTGGGATTCTCCAGGCAAGAACACTGGAGTGGGTTGCCATTTCCTTCTCCAGTGCATGGAAGTGAAAAGTGAAAGTGAAGTTGCTCAGTCGTGTCCGACCCTCAGAGATCCCATGGACTGCAGCCTTCCAGGCTCCTCCGTCCATGGGATTTTCCAGGCAAGAGTACTGGAGTGGGGTGCCATTGCCTTCTCCAATTGTTTGGTAAGAACAGTTAAAAAAAAATCTAGGGCACATTTATATAATACTTAATGTGTAACAATAAAAACATTTTTTTTTTCAAGATTAAAAAGAAAAGTAGGAGGTCAATTGCCACAACTTCTGCAATTTTCTCTTGGAGTCCGAGTCATACAAAAGGCACCACAGAAGGAAAGAAAAACAAGCGGGGAGAGAAAGAAGATCAAATAGCCAGTTTCTCCAGGGGATACAATTTTAAATAGAAAAATTAAAAGTATCTACAAATAATCATAATTAACTAAAAAAATGATTTTTGAAAATTCCTGGTTATAAAATTAATATATGACAATAAAATGTATTTGCAATATATGTTTAATCAAAAAGCTCTAATACATGATATATGAATGGATCTAACATCAGATGAGCAAAAACTTTATGAGTAAATTATAAAATTTTATTGAAATACAGTAAAATAAGCAAATAGAGAAAATGATATTTATGACTGAGAGAGAAAATGTTGAAGAACATCATTTCTCAAGTTGATATATAGGTCTAATGTAACTTTGGCCTCACTTGTTTCATTTTCAAATATTTTAAGGTTATCATAAATGTTAAATGTCATTATTTTAAAAGGGAGAAAAAATTACAAATGTGAATATAATGCTTTCAGAATTTCTAATTGACATAGGATTAGTATACAAAATATACATAGGATTAATATACAGTAAATACAAAATCTGTATCAGGAAAACTTGACAAAAAATAGTCTAAATAGGCATTTTGAAGAAAAAAAAATCACAAATATTCAATAAGCATGTGAAAAGTCATTCAATTTTATTTTGTAATTATAAATATAAATCCATAAGATAGCATTTTACTCCTTTAAATTGGCAATAACTAAATATTTTAAAAATATGAAATCTTAGTAAAAATGTATTGCTATGGTTAAATTCCCTGCAAATGGAAATTGAAATTGCCAAAACTACTTCACAAAATGAATTTTCTTTACCAATAAAGTTGAATGTATGTGCCCTTTATGCAAGGTTCTTCAACAGAGTGATGAGTACCTGAAGTTGTTTACCACAAGTTTTTTAAATACAGACATAAATATATTTAATGGATATTCTTTTGCATTTACTCATTTAATAAAAAACAAAATAAGATGGATTCATGTTGATATATGGCAAAACCAATACAATATTGTAAAGTTAAAAAATAAAATAAAAAAAATAAAATAAGATAAAATGGTTCCTTTGAATTACATTGATCACTCAAGATTCCTTCCTATGTAAGGATACTATGTTTTAAAATGTTTTAATTTACCATTTCAGTTGTTTAATGTTTAGAAAAATGCCTATTCACTGAGCCTATTGATGCTGTTTTCTGCTCTGTTTTAATCACCACAATTCATTTCTCATGAAATGTTGTCAACTGGAAAAAGAGAAGGTGAAGGTGAAGTTGCTCAGTTGTGTCCGATTCTTTGGGACCCCGTGGACTGTAGCCTAGCAGGCTTCTCCATCCATGGGATTCTCCAGGCAAGAATACTGGAATGGGTTACCATTTCCTTCCCCAGGGGATCTTCTTGACCCAAGGATCAAACTCGGGTCTCCCGCACTGGGAGCAGACGCTTTAACCTCTGAGCCACCAGGGAAGCCCAAGAGAGGCGTGGCTATCCGGAGTGGATATATTCCCCACACAGGGATTGAATCCAAGTCTGCTGCATTGCGGGTGGTGGTTTCTTCACCAGCTGAGCCACAACAGAAGGCCATAAACTCAACCAGACTAGGAGGATGGGATTCGAACCCATGTGTGCAGAGAAGACATTATCATAAATATACCCAAGAGATCCAGGAATTAGAGTAAGGGGAGCCTGGATAGGCTCTAATCCTTGAACTCTGAGATCCAGTAGCTCAGGGTACATCCTGAGGTGGGCAGGTACAGGACCTGCTGAGTGTTTTATAGGGTCTCTATGAGGCAGAAGCAACAGTTCTCATGCTGAGAAGATGGAGTATGGCAAGGACAAAGTATGAATAAGATGATTTCCTTCTTAATCTGTTATGGGTACAGTACAGTCAGAGAAGGCAATGCACTTACGAATAGCAGCAAGACAGCTGACATCACTAAGGGGACATGGAGTAGAGGAAGCAAGAGGCAACTCCAACATGTATCAGAAATAACTGAATATTTTCACTATGACTCCTGGTTGCAAGTGACAGAAAACCCCCCTGACTTAATTGTGATGTTTTTGTTGCTTTCAGGTCAAATCTGCCATCAGGAGCAGCTGCCCCCCCACCCCTTTCTGCTGAGTTCTGATCCCTTCCAGGTCTACTTTCTTTCTGAGACTCTGTAGAGCTGTGATTGTTTCAGGAAGCTTCAGCCTACATTCTTCCAGATTTAATTAAGTCCAGCAGTAAAAGAAGAATCCCCCCTATCCCTATGAGCCCAACAAAATCTCCACTCTTAATACATTAAGTCTGTGTTATGGGCATTGCTTCTCGAGCCAGCGGTAGAACACTTTCAGATCACTTGAACCAAGAGTGGAAGAGGGATTTACCTAAAAATAAAATCTATGGATGTTGCTGGAAAAAACACAGAACAGGAAGTGAGGAGGAAAATGACAAATATCTACCATATAGGGTGAGATTCCTCAGTCTAGACATTCTCAATTTTTCAAATGAAATCATGTGCCAGAGGACAAATAGGTTATTACCAATAAAGTGATACCACTGGTAATAAACAGCTGATGCAGAGGATGTAGGGGAGCAAAATTTGCCACCCCCAAATGTATCTCATTGCTGTAGGGATGATTTTGAAGTGAAAACAAGGCTAAAATGACTCAGGAAGAAAGTTAGGCTTTTTCTCTAACTGCTAGTATTCCCTTGTGGCTCAGGTGGCAAAGAATCTACCTGCAATGCGGAAGACCTGGGTTTGATCCCTGGGTTGGGATGATCCCCTGGAGAAGGGAAAGGCTACCTACTCCAGTATTCTAGCCTGGAGAATTCCAGGGACTTTATAGTCTGTGGGGTTGCAAAGAGCCTGACACGACTGAGCAACTTTCACTTTCACTAATTGCCTAAAAGCAGAGAGAAGACCTCTTTTAGGAAGGGAAGTGTCAGCATAAGTCACTATAGTGTGAACTAGCTGTAGATAGGGAAGAACCTAGCAAAGTCTGTTAAAATTCCTTTCTGTGTCCCATTTTCTCTGCCTGGCCTAGCAAACATTTGTTAGCCAAAGATTTACTTTTGTATCTCCCTGAAAATTGCCTTCCTCCCCTCTGAAGTCCCAAACTACTACCCTCAACATCTTGTTTTTGCTTTTAGCTGAAGAAAGATGAATCTTAAGGATTTTGGCCATCTTGGTGAGATGTTCAGTTCTCCTGATTATCTCCTGTGTATACACATTATTAAATTTTGGTTTGAATTTCTCCTATTAATCAGTCTCACTAAAATTTACTTCTTAGATCAGTCCCAAGACCAAGAAAGTTAAAGGAAAATTTATTCCTCCCCAACAGTGACAACATTTGAATCCCTCAGATGTTGGGGATAACCTTTTGGAAAAATTAATACTTTTTGTATGATCCATTTCTACAATCAGGACATTGCAAAAACTTGACACCTAAGACTCCATAATTAGAATTTTATTGCTTTGATTTAAGCTTATTAAGGACTTTTTTCCTAGATAGACTGTAAAATGTCATTTCACACTTACACAGGAATAAGAATTTGTTTTTGGAAGCATTGAGATTAAGGTGGGCAAGAGGGTGGGAGGAAGAAGAAAGGAAAAACAAAGATCACAAGGATAAACTCTGCAATTTGAGCTTCAGCTTCAGTATACTCTTTATTTTTTGGCCTCAGTGCATACAAAATCTCAGTTCCCTGCCCAGGGAATGAACCTGGGCCAGCAGGGAAAGGCTGGAATCCTAACCACTAAGCCACTAGGGAACTCCCCCTTTACTTTTAAATTAGTATCTTTCAATCTGGGTGATTTCCCATTACAGGGGAATTGGGTCTTGCTTGGAAAAGCTTTTGCTTTTCCCAACTGAGTAGAGCTTCAGCAATGATTCTACTGGACATAGAGCAGGTGGAGGCCAGAGATGTTTAACATCCTATGTTGCAAAGGAAAGCCCCTCACAGCAAACACTATTCACCTAATATGCCAAGAGCATAGAGGTTGAGAACTCTGAACTTTGGAGTTGACTACGAGATCAACAAGCTACACTGAGATTGCTGCCTCTCCTAGTTGGCTGATAGCAGGAAGTCACAACTACAGAGAGTGAAGTTTCTGTCTCTTCTTTAAGTATGCTCCATCCTGGGCTAGTTTTCCCTGTGCCTCAGGTTTCCAATGGCAGGTCAAGCCTGTCCTGCCGGTTCATCTAAAATGTCAGGGCTGGGAGGTACTCACTTAAGCAGATGTTGCATACTGAGTCCCTGACAACACTGGGACCTCTGTTTTTCTCTGTCAATTTAAGTTTCAAACTTAATACAAGCAGTGAACACAACTGTCTTTCCATGTCTGACCCTCTAATTTTGAGCAGGTCATGCATGAATTAAAAAAAAGTGAACCAGAGAACAAAGATCCAATTTTTCTCCTAAAAGAAAAGGACTCAAGAGGTGAAACAATTTGTTTGGCTGGTCTAGGCACCTTGCACTATTGAGTATCTGAAAAAGAAAACAAAATCACCCCCAAACTAAGGAAGCAATGTCATATTTCTATTATAACAAGGGAGCTAGTAAAGGACAAATCATTGATGAGGTTTAGACTGCATGAGCAAGCTCATAAAGTTGGTGCTGAATGAGAAATTTCCTGGGAGATAGTGAACCCAGTAAAGGTGTATGCAAGCTTTGTCTTCTCAGGGAATTAAGGCATATTACAGTTGAATCCCAGTTACTGGGCCTTACATACTATCAGATATATATTGGTGGCAACTTTACCCTTCCAGTGAGCACAGAGAGAGATTTTATTTTATCATGTAATTTGAACTGGCCTATAGATGCAGCATTCCCTAACTAATCCAGATGCTTCTCACTTTAAGGCTACTTGTGAGTCTTCAAAGGAACTCAAATACTACTTAACACAAATAGAAACATTGAGCTTACAAAATACTTTAATACACAACTTACATTTAGACCATCACAATAGCCCAGAGACAAGAATGAACTTTGAGATATAGAGCAAAAAGGATGCTTTAGGCAAAGTCATAGACCTAATAAAACTGGAGCCAGATTCCAACCCTAATTGTCTGATTTCTATTCCTTTTTCTACTGCACCAATATAACTTCTATTCTTAGAGAAATATGTGGTGTAAAAGGAATTCAATTTAAAAAATTAGCAAGAAAAAAATGTTTGATTCCTAATACCAGCTTTTCATGTGTTAACTGAAGATGACAAAGTAAAATTTGAGCAACATGTTTAATATTCAGGTATATAATATAAACTTATTGCTTATGTTCAGATATCTAAGGTAAATTTGTTAAGGATATTTTGTGATATGTATGAAGAAAATATAAGCAGAAATATTTCAAGTGAAAGTCAGTACGTGAAAAGGAAAACTGGAGTTGGATTTTTTAAATAGCATTCCAGTAATTTTCATCAGAGGCTTGAGAAATCACAGAGCGAGGAAACAGAATGCCCATTGCTGTTAGGGTGAAGACTTACATGGACTTAACATGAAAATGGAAATGAAGCTCAACTCTTCCTACAATTCAAATCTTTATTAAATCAGTAATGTTTGAAAATTAAACCTTGGTGGGAAAGTTATCATGTAAACTGGCAAAAAAAAAAAAAAAAATTCACTAATAATGGGCTTTCTGAGCAAGAGATCACATGTGTGTAAAAGTCAGTCTAAACATCTCTCTTCCAGGGACTGAGAGGGTCTTGGTAACTCTCTTGGATAGTAGATTCCATAGGCATGAATAAGAAGTGTGTAAAGAAGAGCTTGAAGCACCCTGAAGCTAGGGCAAACAAGAGACTTCTCCCAAATATTTTCTTGTTATTGTTTAGTAAACAAGTCATGTCTGACTCTTTTGTGACCCCAAGGACTTTGCTGTCCATGGGATCTCCCAGGCAAGAATACTGTAGTGATTTGCCATTTCCTTCTCCAGGGTATCTTCCTGACTCACAGATTGAACCCACATTTCCTGCTTGGCAGGTGGATTCTTTACCACTGAAACCCATGGAAGTCCTTCCCAAATACTACATCATATTAATTTACAATTACTACCAAAGAATTTATGAATAAACTTCAGAGAAACTGTGGAGCTAAGAAGTATCAACAATTTTGGTGTTGTTGTTTAGTTTCTGAGTTGTGCCTGACTCTATTGCAACCCCATGGACTGTAGTCCAGCAGGTCCTCTGTCCATGGGATTTTCCAGGCAAGAATACTGGAGGAGGTTGCCATTTCCTT
Source organism: Bos indicus x Bos taurus (assembly GCF_003369695.1). Classification (NCBI taxonomy): domain Eukaryota; kingdom Metazoa; phylum Chordata; class Mammalia; order Artiodactyla; family Bovidae; genus Bos; species Bos indicus x Bos taurus. The sequence continues at coordinate 1,860,666 of NC_040081.1, read as the reverse complement.
TTCCAGTTGGTCTTCCCAACCCAGAGATAGAACTCTTGTCTCCTGCATTGGCAGGTAAATGCTTTACCATTGAGCCACCTGGGAAGCCCCCATTAGCAACTCTGATAGGGCTTAAAGTCAGCTTGTTATTTTGATCACCTGCCATTCCTATCTCAAGGGCCTAATAATGATGTCACTTTTTGCATCCTGGGAATGTCAGTTTAGAGAATCAAAGGAGAATATTACCTAAGAAGACAGGTGCTATTTTATCTACTGTTATTCTCAAGGGTAGCCAAGCAGTAAAAAGTGAGAGTTCTCCTAAAAGAGTAGACCTATTATTGAGATTGGTTCAAGATGGTGGAGTAAAAGGACATGCACTCATTTTCTTCTGCCAGAACACTAAAATTTCAATGAGCTGTTGAACAACCATGGAAAAGAGGACACTGGAACCTACTAAGAAAAGATACCCCACAACCAAGGACAAAGGGGAAGCTGCAACAAAATGGTAAGAGTGGCACAAGCACAAAAAATTGAATCCTATACCCACTGATTGGATAACTCATAAACTGGAGAACAAGAAATGTTCTTGTACTACTGTGAAGGTTCGAGGCCCCACATCAGTCATCAGCCTGGGTATCGGGGCAAGGGACTGGAAATTCCCAGGGATCTGACTTAGATGCCCAACAGGATTGGATCACAGTACCTTCACAGGACTGAGGGAAAGAGATACTCCACTTTTAGAGGGCACAACAAAACTCTGTGTGCACCAGACCCAGGGGAGTGACCCCACAGGAGACTGAGCCAGACCTACCTGAGATTGTTTGAGGGTCTCTTACAGAAGTGTGGGTTGGCAGTGGCCTGCCATGGTGAAATCCTGGGAAACGAACCTTGGAATCAGTCCTTTTGGAGGTCACCAACAGTCCTACAATAGAGACTGTAGAGTCCAGGACTGAATTGCCTTAGGCCAAACAATTAACAAGGGGGAAACACAACACCACCCATTAGCAGACAACTGGATTAAAGTTTTATTGATTGCTTTGGCTATTAGAGGCTTTTTGTATTTCCATACAAATTGTGAAATTATTTGTTCTAGCCCTGTGAAAAGTACCATTGGTAGCTTGATAGGGATAGCATTGAATCTATAGATTGCTTTGAGTAGTATACTCATTTTCATTATATTGATTCTTCCAATCCACGAACACGGTATATTTCTCCATCTATTAGTGTCCTCTTTGATTTCTTTCACCAGTGTTTTATAGTTTTCTATATATAGGTCTTTAGTTTCTTTAGGTAGATATATTCCTAAGTATTTTATTCTTTTCGTTGCAATGGTGAGTGGAACTGTTTCCTTAATTTCTCTTTCTATTTTCTCATTGTTAGTGTATAGGAATGCAAGGGATTTCTGTGTGTTGATTTTATATCCTGCAACTTTACTATATTCATTGATTAGCTCTAGTAATTTTCTGGTGGAGGCTTTAGGGTTTTCTATGTAGAGGATCATGTCATCTGCAAACTGAGAGTTTTACTTCTTCTTTTCCAATTTGGATTCCTTTTATTTCTTTTTCTGCTCTGATTGCTGTGGCCAAAACTTCCAAAACAATCCAAAACAAAGCAATCTTGAGAAAGAAGAATGGAACTGGAGGAATCGACCTGCCTGAATTCAGGCTCTACTACAAAGCCACAGTCATCAAGACAGTATGGTACTGGCACAAAGACAGAAATATAGATTAACAGAACAAAATAGAAAGCCCAGAGATTAATGCACACACCTATGGACACCTTATCTTTGACAAAGGAGGCAAGAATATACAATGGAGAAAAGACAATCTCTTTAACAAATGGTGCTGGGAAAACTGGTCAACCACTTGTAAGAGGATGAAAGTAGAATACTTTCTAACACCATACACCAAAATAAACTCAAAATGGATTAAATATCTAAATGTAAGGCCAGAAACTATAAAACTGCTAGAGGAGAATATAGGCAAAACACTCTCCGACATAAATCACAGCAAGATCCTCTATGACCCACCTCCCAGAACACTGGAAATAAAAGCAAAAATAAACAAATGGGACCTAATTAAAATTAAAAGCTTCTGCACAACAAAGGAAACTATAAGCAAGGTGAAAAGACAGCCTTCAGAATGGGAGAAAATGATAGCAAATGAAGCAACTGACAAACAACTAATCTCAAAAATATACAAGGAACTCCTACAGCTCAATTCCAGAAAAACAAATGACCCAATCCAAAAATGGGCCAAAGAACTAAATAGACATTTCTCTAAAGAAGACATACAGATGGCTAACAAACACATGAAAAGATGCTCAACATCACTCATTATCAGAGAAATGCAAATCAAAACCACTATGAGGTACCATTTCACACCAGTCAGAATGGCTGCGATCCAAAAGTCTACATGCAATAAATGCTGGAGAGGGTGTGGAGAAAAGGGAACCCTCTTACAGTGTTTGTGGGAATGCAAACTAGTACAGCCACTATGAAGAACAGTGTGGAGATTCCTTTAAAACCTGGAAATAGAACTGCCTTGTGACCCAGCAATCCCATTGCTGGGCATACACACTGAGGAAATCAGAATTGAAAGAGACACATGTACCCCAATGTTCATCGCAGCACTGTTTATAATAGCCAGGACATGGAAGGAACCTAGATGCCCATCATCGGACAAATGGATAAGAAAGCAGTGGTACATATACACAATGGAGTATCACTCAGCCATTAAAAAGGATGCATTTGAATCAGTTCTAATGAGGTGGATGAAACTGGATCCTATTATACAGAGTGAAGTAAGCCAGAAAGAAAAACACCAATACAGTATACTAACACATATATATGGAATTTAGAAAGACGGTAATGATAACCCTGTATGCGAGACAGCAAAAAAGTCACAGATGTATAGAACAGTCTTTTGGACTCTGTGGGAGAGGGAGAGGGTGGGATGATTTTTGGAGAATGGCATTGAAACATGTATAATATCATATAGGAAACGAATCACCAGTCTAGGTTCAATGCAGGATACAGGATGATTGGGGCTGGTGCACTGGGATGACCCAGAGGGATGGTAGGGGTAGGGAGGAGGGAGGGGGGTTCAGGATGGGGAGCATGTGTACACCCGTGGCAGATTCATGTTGATGTATGGCAAAACCAATACAATATTGTAAAGTAGTTAGCCTCCAATTAAAATAAATAAATTTAAATAAATAAATAAATAAAATTTTACTGAGCATGGCGTTGCCCACCAGAGCAAATCCCAGTTTTCTCCACAGTCAGTCCCTCCCATTAGGAAATGAGCCTCTTATTCTCATACACAAGAGGTCAGTCAGAATAAACAAGAAATATAGTCCCAGCAAACTTCAGAACTAATACCACAATCACAGAAAGCTAACCAAAATGAAAAGAAATAAGATTATGTCCCAGATGAAGGAATAAGATAAATCCTCAGAAAAATGACTAAATGGAGATAGGCAACATCCCAGAAAAACAATTCAGAATAATGATAGTGCAGATGATCCAGGATCTCAGGAAAAGATTGGAGGAGACACAAGAAATGTTTACCAAAGACCTGGAAAAGCTAAGGAACAAACAAACAGAGATGAACTATGCACTAGAAGGTATCAGTAGCAGAATAAATGAAGTATAAGAACAGATAAGTGACCTGAAAGACAGAATGGTGGAAATCAATGCTGCAAAACAGAATACAGAAAAAAAAAAAAAAGGAAAGAAATGAAATGAAATGAAAACAGCCCAAAAGACTGCTGGGACAACATTAAATGCACCAATATTCACATTATAGGTGTCCCAAAAGGATAAGAGAGAGAGAAAGGACCTGACAAAATATTTGATGAGATAATAGCTGAAAAATTCACCAACTTGAGAAAGAAAATAATCAACCAAGTCCAGGAAGCACAGAGATTCCCAGGTAGGATAAATCCAAAGAAGAACACACTGAGACACATAGTAATGAAACTGACAAAAATTAAAGACAAAGATATGTTATTTGAAGCAATATGAGAAAAAAGACAAGCAATATACAAGGGATCTGATTTCTCAACAGAAACTCTACAAGCCAGAAGGGAATGACATGATATATTTCAAGTGATTAAAGGGAAGAACCTATGACTCTCATTAAGATTTGATGGATAAATAAAAAAATTTCCAGACAAGCAAAAGTTAAGAGAATCCAGTACCACTAAACCATCTTTACAACAAGATGCTAAAGGAAATTCTCTAGGCAGGAAACACAAGAGAATGAAAGGATCTACAAAAATAAACCCACAAAAATTAGCAAAATGGAAATATGATCATACATATTGACAGTCACCTTAAATGTAAATGGATTAACTGCACCAACTAAAAAAACATATATAGATTGTCTATAAGAGGCCCACTTCAGACCTACAGACACTTAAAGACTGAAAGTAAGGGGATGGGAGAAGGTATTTCATGCAAAAGGAAATTATAAGAAAGCTGGAGTAGCAATACTCATACCAGACAAAATAAACTTTTAAAAAAGACTGTTAGAGAACAAAGAAGGACAGTAGATAATAATCAAGGGTTCAATCCAAGAAGAAGATAAAGCAATTATAAATATATATGCACCCAACATAGGAGCACCTCAACGTGTAAGGCAAATATTAACAAATGTAAAGGAAGAAATCAACAGTAACAAAATAATAGTGGGGGACTTTAATATCCCACTTTCATCAATGGACAGATCATCCAGATGGAAAATCAATAAAGAAATGCAGGCCTTAAACTACACTTTAGATGAGTTGGAATTAATTGATATCCATAGAGCATTAGGGCTTCCCTGATAGCTCAGTTGGTAAAGAATCCACCTGTAATGAAGGGTACTCTGGTTTGATTCCTGGGTTGGGGAGATCCACTGGAGAAGGGATAGGCTACCCACTCCAGTATTCTTGGGTTTCCCTTGTGACTCAGCTGGTAAAGAATCTGCTTGCAATGTGGGAGACCTGGGTTTGATCCCTGGTTTGGGAAGATCCCCTGGAGAAGGGAAAGGCTACCCACTCCAGTATTCTGCCCTGGAGAATTTCAGGGACTGTATAGTCCATGGGGTCACAAAGAGTCAGACACGACTGAGCAACTTCCACTCACATAGAGCATTACATCCAAAATCTGCAGACTGCACATTCTTCTCAAGTGCACATGGAACATTCTCTAGGATTGACCACATGCTGGGCCACAAGGCAAGCCTTGGTAAATTCAAGAAAATAAAAATCATATCAAGCATCTTTTCCAGTCGCAATGCTATAAGATTAGAAATAAACTACAAGAACAAAACTCTGAGAAGCACAAACCCATGGTGCCTAAACAGTATTTTACTAAACAACTAATGGGTCACTAAAGAAAAAAAAAAATCAAAGAAGAAAAAAAAAAAAAAAATGTCTAGAGACAACAGAGAATGAAAGCACACAGTCCAAAACCTGTGGAATGCAGCAAAAGCAGTTCTAAGAGAGAAGTTTATGTCAATACAATCCTACCTCAAGAAACAAGAAAAATCTCAACCTAACCTTATATTTAAAAGAATTATAGAAAGAAGAACAAATGAAATCTAAAGTTAGTAGAGAGAAAGAAATCATAAAGCTCAGAGCAGCAATAACTGAAATAGAAACAAAAAAATTACAAAGATCAATGAAATGAAAAGGTGGTTCTTTGAAAAGATAAACAAAATTGATAAACCTTTAGCCTATTCATCAAGAAAAAAAAGGGAGAGGACTCAAATCAACAAAATTAGAAATTAGAAAGGAGAAGTTACAACTGATTCCACAGAAATACCAGGGATCATAATAGATTACTATGAACAACTGAATACCAATAAAATGGGCAGCCTGCAAGAAATGGGCAAATTCTTAGAAAGATACAGTCTCCCTAGACTGAACCAGGAAGAAATAGAAAATATGAACAGACAAATCACAAGCACTGAAATTGAAAGCATGATTAAAAACTTCTCAACAAACAAAAGTTCAGAGGCTGACAGCTTCACAGGTGAATTTTCTCAAATATTTAGAGAAGAGTTAGCATTTACCCTATGAAACTCTTCCAAAACTCATAGAGGAAGGAAAACTCTCCAACACATTTTATCAGGCCACCCTCACCCTTTTAACAAGTCAGACAAAGATATCACACACAAAAAAGAAAATTATAGGCCAATATCACTGATGAACAGAGATGCAAAAATCGTCAACAAAATACTAGCAATCCATATCCAACAATACATTAAAAAGATCATACTGCATGATCAAGTGAGAATCATCCCTGGGATGCAAAGATTTTTCAACATCTGCAGATCAATCAAGATGATACACCATATCAACAAATTGAATAATAAAGATAATAAAAATATAATATGATATATAAAATATCAATATAAAATAATAAAAATAATATGATAATCTCAATAGATACAAAAAAAGCTTTTGACAAAGTTCAGGATCCATTTATGACAAAAACTCTCCAGAAAGTGGGCATAGAGTGTACATATGTCAACATAATAAGGCCATGCATAACAAACCTACAGCTGGCATCATACTCAATGGTGAAAAACTGAAAGCATCCGCTCTAAGATCAGGAATAAGACAAGGATGTCCACTCTCAACACTTTTATTCAACACAGTTTGAAAGTCCTAGCTATGGCAATCAGAGAAGTAAAGAAGTAAAAGAAGTAAAGGGAATCCAAATTGGAAAATAAGAAGTTAAATTGTCACTGTTTGCAGACGACATGATATTATACACAGAAGATCCTAAAGATGCTACTGGAAAATTACTAGAACTCATCAATGAATTTGGTAAAGTGGAAGGTTACAACATTAATATACAGAAATTTGTTGCATTTCTATACACTAACAATGAAAGATTAGAAAGAGACATTCAAGAAGTAATTCCACTTACCATTGCATGGAAAAGAACAGAAAAGAAAAAAAAAACTAGGAATAAACCTATCTAAGGTGACAAAGGACATGTACTCCAAAAAGTATAAGATGCTGAGGAAAATATCGAAGAAGACATAAGCAGATGCAAAAATATGCCATGCTCATGAATTGGAAGGATCAATATTGTCAAGATGACTCTACTACCCAAGGCAATCTAAAGATTCAATGCAATCCCTATCAAATTACCAATAGCATTTTTCACAGAACTAGAACAAAGCATCTCAAAATCTGAATGGAGACAAAAAATACCCTGATAGCCAAAGCAATCTTGTTCTAATGAGGTGGATGAACCTAGTGCCTTTTATACAGAGTGAAGTAAATGAGAAAGGTAAATATCATATTCTCATGCATATATACGGATTCTAGAAAAATGGTACTTGAGAATGTATTTATAGAAACTGGGCTTGGCTAGTGGCTCAGAGGTTAAAGCGTCTGCCTGGAATGCGGGAGACCTGGGTTCGATCTCTGGGTCGGGAAGGTCCCCTAGAGAAGGAAATGGCAACCCACTCCAGTACTCTTGCCCGGAGAATCCCATGGAGGGAGGAGCCTGGTAGGCTACAGTCCATGGGGTCGCAAAGAGTCAGACACGACTGAGCAACTTGACTTTCACAACTTTCAATGGAGAAACAGACATAGGGAATAGACTTGTGGACATGGGGAGAGGGGAGGAAAGTACTCATTTCTCTGATGAATAAACCAAGGGTTAGAGAGTTTAGGTGTCTTTTCCATGATCACCCCAGGAGCTGGAAGAAAACTTTTCTGAGTATAGTTTTGTTGGCTTAATTAATACAGACATGTCTTTAAAGTCATAAACATAAGTATTTTTATTGTACCTAGGTTTTCTAGAAGTCAAATAAAACGTTAGTTCTGCTACAAAATTTGTTAGCTAGAAAAATAACTTGTGTGCATGCTACGTCTCTTGAGTCATGTCCAACTCTTTGTGATCCTATGGACTCTAGCCTTCCAGGCTACTCTGTCCATGGGATTCCCCAGGCAAGAATACTGGAATGGATTGCCATGCCATCCAGTAGGGGTCTTCCCAACCCAGGAATTGAAAACATGTCTCGAGACTCCTGCATTGGCAGGCATATTCTTTACCACTAATATGATAATATTTTTATAAGTATATCAAATATAAATAAGGTAAGTTTTTTTTTTTTTTGGTGAACTCTTCAGGAATAATTATGTTTTATAGTATGTCTACTTAAAATAGTTTATCCAGATTTTGGTAACTTGAAACTTCAGAGTTTTGCAAAATTAAGTTAAATTATGAAAGTCCAGATCATTCTGAAATAAAATAAGATCCTGAAACATTAATTACTTCATACAAGCTTTCTTTTACAGAGAAACTAAAGATATTTAGGACTCAATAAATACGTTTAGTGTCACACTGAGACATGATAAGAAAGCATGTTTTTAGGAATTATAAATTATAAATAGTGTTTATGGGTTTGCCAATCTACAGAAAGCTTATGAAAAATACAGTTTGTAACTGCTTACTTCTTAGTTTTCACTAGAAATTTAGGTTTTTCAAGAGTTGAGATTTCTAATTAATATATGTTTCAAGTTACCAAAAATTCTGTACCATACTGGTCTAAAGAGGATTGCTGACCCCAAAAATCACTTTAAAACTATGCCCAAACAGAGGATAAATGACACTCATCACAGGATAAGCATAAGAAGCAAATAGCTATCCAAAGATGCCAGACCTGACCCATATAGGGCTTTCTTAGATTTTGTATATGAATCAAAAGTTTTTCTATCATGGCCATAATTCAGATTTTAGAAATCTATCCAGTCATTGGGTTGGTTTGTAGTCAGTATTTCCTGTTAACTTGGTGGATTTCTTCTCTACAAGGCTCTGATTGAATGGCCCTCAGAAAATTCATTTTAGAGGAAAGAAGTTGTAGTTCTATTTGGACCATTGATATTACTAGATAGGATCCCATTACTTAACTGATGTAATAATATCTTCTCTAACATTGACCATAATTATGAAGTTTCTTTAAAGATTACTCAATTGGAACAAAGAACTGAATTCCAGTATAAAGCCATAACTCCCTGCTCATTAAGAATGGGTTTATATGGACAACACCAAGCTATGGCCATTCAAGTTTAAAGATCTCCTTATGTTGGTAACAATTAAATCATACTAAGAGTAAGCCTAATAACACTAGAAAATTGAGCTGGGTTCCTTATGAACATTGCCACTGCATTATTACCCTTACAAACAGAAATTGTTATAAAATAGACTGAGTCAGATGACCAGGGTTATACTGGGTTGTATCTAATGGAACTGAATGACTTTGTAGTACCAATTTATGGCCCAGGCATCCACCTGGATGAACAGGACAGTACCCTACGATTCTTTTGGATACAAGGCTATTTAAGCGCCAATTTAAACATGACATAGTAAGTTGACTATTGGTACAAGTTTGACACATCAGGAAGCCTATATTTCATTGGTATGATCATTCTGTAGTGATTTGTGTGTGTGTGTCTTCAGGAGGATTGGAGTATATAATCACTCATATTGAAGCCTTAACAAAATTCATTCAACAGGTCTTAAACAATGATGATCAGGCTAATAGTCTAATGATTTCTGAGGTCTCTATGATGAGAAAAATCATATTATAAAATGACATGGCCCTCAATATCCTTATAGGAAGACATCTGTGCCACATTTCCAACTAAATGTTATGTTTTTATACCAGATGAATACTTCAATATAATTCATTTAATGAACCACATGAAAAACCTGATTTCTGTCTTAAGCAATCCATGCCTAAGTCTTGAAAACCTCTAGATTTAAATACTTACTTTGTTGTTGCCGTTGTTCAGTCACTCAATCAGTCATGTCTGACTCTTTGTGACTCCATGGACTGCAGCACACCAGGCTTTCCTGTCCTTCACCATCTTCCAGAGCTTGCTCAAACACATGTCCATTGAGTTGGTGATGCCATCCAACCATTTCATCCTCTATCATCCCCTTCTCCTCCTGCCTTCAATCTTTCCCAGCATCAAGGTCTTTTCTAGTGAGTGGACCTTTCTCATCAGGTAGCCAACGTATCAGCTTCAGCTTCAGCATCAGTCCTTTCAATAAATATTCAGGACTGATTTCCTTTAGGACTGACTGGTTTGATCTCCTTGCTGTCCAAGGGACTCTCAAAAGTCTTCTCCAACAACACAGCTCAAAAACATCAATTCTTCAGCTCTCAGCCTTCTTCATGGTCCAACTCCGACATCCATACATGACTACTAGAAAAAAAATAGACTTGACTATACAGATCTTTGTTGACACAATAATGTCTCTGATTTTTAATGCACTGTCTAGCTTGGTCATAATTTTTCTTCCAAGGAGCAAGCATGTTTTAAATTTTTTAAAATCATGACAGTCACCATCTACAATGATTTTGGAGCCCAAGAAAAGAAAATACAGTCTGTCATTGTCTCCATTATTTCCTGTCTCTTTGCTATGTAATGATGGGACCAAATGCCATGATCTTAGCTTTTTGAATGTTGAGTTTAAGCCAGGTTTTTCACTCTCCTCTTTCAACTTCAACAAGAAGCTCTTAGTTCCTCTTTGCTTTCTGCCATTAGGGTGGTATCATCTGTATATCTGAGGTTGTTGATATTTCTCCCCACAATCTTGATTCCAACTTGTGCTTCATTCAGCCCAGTATTTCTCATGATGCACTCTAAATATAAGTTAAATAAATAGGGTGAAAATATACAGCCTTGATGTACTCCTTTCCCAATTTTGAACAAGTCTGTTGCTCCATGTCCAGTTATAACTATTGTTTCTTGACCTGCATACAGATTTCTCAGGAGGCAGGTAAGTTGGTCTGGTATTACCATCTCTTTAAGAATTTTCCACAGTTTGTTGTGATCCACAGTCAGTCTTTAGAGTAGTCAATGAAGCAGAAATAGATGTTTTTCTGGAACTCTCTTGCTTTCTCTATGGTACAATGACAATGGCAATTTGATCTCTAATTCCTCTGCCTTTTCTAAATCCAGCTTGAACATCTGGAAATTCTCTGTTCATGTCCTGTTGAAGCCTAGCTTGGAAAATTTGGAGCATTACCCTGCTAATGTGTGAAATGAGTGCAACTGTGCAGTAGTTCAAACATTCTTTGGCATTGTCCTTTGGGGATTGAAATGAAAATGACCTTTTTCAGTCCAGGGGCCACTGGTGAGTTTTCCAAATTTGCTGGCATATTGAGTACAACACTTTCAGAGCATCATCTTTCAGGATTTGAAATAGCTCAACTGGAATTCCATTACCTCCACTAGCTTTGTTCATAGTGATGCTTTCTAAGGCCCACTTGACTTCACATTCCAGGATGTCTGACTCTAGGTGAGTGATCACACAATAGTGGTTATCTGGGTCATTAAGATCTTTTTTTGTTGTTGTTAATAGTTCTTCTGTGTATTCTTGTCATCTCTTCCTAATCTTTTCTGCTTCTTTTAGGTCCATTTTGTTTCTGTTCTTTATTGTGCCCATCTTTGTGTGCAATGTTCCCTTAGTAACTCTAATTTTCTTGAAAAGATTTCTAGTCTTTTCATTCTATTGTTTTCCTCTATTTCTTTACATTGATCACTGAGGAATGCTTTATTATCTCCCCTTGCTATTCTTTGGAACTCTGCATTCAAATGGGTATATCTTTCCTTTTCTCCTTTGCCTTCTGCTTCTTTTCTTTTCTTTTCTCAATAAGGCCTTCTCAGACAATCAATTTGCCTTTTTACATACTTTCTTCTTGGGGATGATTCTGATCACCACCTTCTTTACAATGTTATGGACCTCCATCCATAGCTCTGTAGGCACTCTGTCTATCAGATCTCATCTCTTGAATCTATTTGTCACTTCCACTGTATAATGCAAGAGATTTGATTTAGGTCATACCTGAATGACCTAGTAGTTTTCCCTACTTTCTTCACTTTAAGTCTGAATTTTGCTATAAGGAGTTCATGTTCTGAGCCACAGTCAGGTCCTGGTCTTGTTTTTGCTGACTGTATAGAGCTTCTCCATTTTCAGCTGAAAATAATATAATCAATCTGATTTTGGTATTGACCTTCTGGTGATGTCCACATGTAGAGTCACTCTTGTGTTGTTGGAAGATGGTGTTTGCATAAGTAAATATTTACTTATGACTCTATTAACGCTACTAGTTATATTATTTGCATTCAGTGTTATAGGATTACTGTTTCTTGCATTACCAAATGTGTGACTGAGTCTCCTATAAAAATAATGATGACTTAGACAACTTGATATTATTGGCCAAATATATGGCTGTATATGAGATCAATGTATCTCCACATATGGGAAAAAGCAACAAGAGGAAACAATTTCCAGGGCCATAGCAGACTAGTAAGACAAGTGGCCCAGGGACTTTTTGCTACAATTAACATGGCCTGGCCCAGTAATAGCATATTGACTGGTCTACCAAAGAAATCCTTAGACCTAGAAATGACCTTTCCTATATCCAATTCATAAATTGGTCATGAAATGTCTCCAAAAACTTAGTTGAGTTACAAACTACATGGTGCACTGTGAACTAAGCAATGTCATTTGCCATCCAGTTCTGTGAGGATTGAATCATTAGCCACTGCAGTAGCTTACCTACAGAGACACTCTGCAGGGAAAAGATGAGGTGCTCTGTTCTCTGGGGATACTGGCAAAATAGCCCCTCAGATAGTTAGAAATATGTCAGAAGAAATTTTTATGAACTTGGATTCTTGCATCTTCCCATACAGTAAGTCCCTTATATATGAACTTTCAAGTAGCAGACTTTTAAAGATATGATTTGTTTTTATTTCCATTATTCTAGGAGGTGGGTCACAAAGGATCCAAGATATCACTTCATCCCAGACAGAATGGCCATAATCAAAAAATCTCACAACAACAAGGGCTAGAGAGGGTGTGGAGAAAAAGAAACCTTTCTGCACTGTCAATTGGTATAGTCACAATGGAAGACAGTATGGAGAGTCCTTTAAAAACTAAGACTAAAACCACCATATGACCCTGCAATCCCACTTCTAGGCATATACCCCGAAAAAAAATAAAAAAAAAAAAAAACTGAAAAAAAGACACATGTACCCATGTTCATTGCAGCAATATTTACAGTAGCCAAGACATGGAAGCAACCTACATGTCCATCAACAGATGAATGGATAAAGAAGCTGTGGTACATCCATACAATGGAAGACTACTCAGCCATTAAAAAGGTACATATTTCAGTCAGTTCTAATGAGGTGGATGTACCTAGGGCCTGTTATACAGAGTGAAGTAAATCAGAAAGTGAAAGACAAATATTGTATATTGACACATATATATGGAATCTAGAAGGATGGTACTGATGAATCCATTCACAGAGCAACAATGGAGACACAGACATAAAGAACAGACTTATGAACAAGGGTGGAGGAGAAGAGAGAGAGAATGAGATAAATGGAGAGAATAACATGTAGAGCATATACACTAACATGTAAATAGATAGACACTGGGAATTTGCTGTATGACTCAGAGAACTCAAACTGGGACTCTGTAATAATATATAAATTATTAATATCCTGAGAAATCTGTATACAGGTCAAGAAGCAACAGTTAGGACCTGACTTGGGACAATGGACTAGTTCCAAATTGGGAAAGGAATATGTCAAGTCTATATTGTCACCTTGGTTATTTAACTTATATGCTGAGTACATCATGTGAAATGCCAGGCTGGATGAAGCAGAAGCTGGAATCAAGATTGCTCGGAGAAATATCAATAACCTCAGATATGCAGATGGCACCACCATTATGGCAGAAAGCAAAGAGGAACTAAGAACCTCTTGATGAAAGTGAAAAGAGGAGAGTGAAAAAGCTGGCTTAAAACTCAACATTCAGAAAACTAAGATCATGGCATCACGTCCCATCATTTCATGGCAAGTAGTTGGAGAAACAATGTAAACAGTGACAGACTTTATTTTCTTGGGCTCCAAAATCACTGCAGATGGTGACTGCAGCCATGAAATTAAAAGATGCTTGTTCCTTGGAAGAAAAGCTATGACCAACCTAGACCACCTATTAAAAAAGCAGAGACATTGCTGACAAAGGTCCATCTAGTCAAAGCTATGGTTTTGCCAGTAGTCATGTATGGATTTGAGAGTTGGACCATAAAGAAAGTTGAGCACTGCAGAGTTGATGCTTTTGAAACTGTGGTGTTGGAGAAGACTCTTGAGAGTCCCTTGGACTGCAAGGAGATCAAACCAGTCCATCCTGAAGCAAATCAGTCCTTAATATTCATGAGAAGGACTGATGCTGAAGCTGAAGCTCCAGTACTTGGGCACCTGATCCGAAGAACTGACTCCTGGGGAAAGACCCTGATGCTGAGAAAGATTGAGGGCAGGAGGAGAAGGGGACAACAGAGGATGACAGGTTTAATGGCATCACCAACTTGATGGACGTTAGTTTAAGCAAGCTCAGGGAGGTTGGTGATGGACAGGGAGGTCTTTCGTGCTGCAGTCCATGGGGTTACAAAGAGTCGGACGTAACTGAGGGACTAAACTGAATAACCTATAGGGGTGGGAATGGGCAAGGAAGTGGGAGGGAGATTCAAAAGGGAGTGGACATATGTATATCTATGGTTAATTCAAGTTGATGTATGACAGAAATCAAGTAGATATTGTAAACCAATCATCAATCCAATATAAATATTAAATAAAAGATACGAATGTGTATTCACATGTCTAATCATGTAAATTAAATCTATTTGATGAGGTGCTGTTATTAGGTTTTGTGGTACCAGAAACTGAACATAGAATGGTACATGAAGCTGTTCAGAATGCAACCCAGGGCTACTATGTCATCTATAATGAGAAAAAAGAACTACTGCGCAGACAGCACTGGATCATTTTTTCAAGAAAGTAGAAAAAACCCTCTGTCTCCAGCAAGGAGCCAGAACCTGTGCCATCAGCATCAAGTGTGAGTGAAACTGCAGCTTGCCCTCCATATCCTATTGCTGACAATCCCTCTTCTTCCAACTCCTCTCCCTCCTCAATTCAGTAACTCTTTATTCCTGTTCACTCAATGCCAGCCCCTGTATGACAGTTGTACTGCACTACTCTGCTTTCCAAGGTACTGTACATAAGATTAAAAATGTTTTTGTGTGTGTGTGTGTGTGTGTGTTTTATGTATTATTTATGTGAAAGTATTATAAACCTATTACAGTACAATACTGTATAGCTGAATGTGTTAGGTATGTACCTAGGCAAACTTTGACAGACTTATGAAAAAATTGGACTTATGAACTGAGAGCCAATTCCTGGCAGGTTCATAATAAGTCCAGAGTCCCTGAGGAGCAGAGAGGGGTCTGGAGTTCTCAAGGAGGTGAAAAGGACACACTTTTTTTTTTTTTTCTTTAATCCCAGGGTTGATGATTGCACAACAAAACAACAAAACATAACCTCATCTTGCTCAAGGTTATGTTTTCCCTTAAACTCTGTGCCAGTGATTATATAACAACAATGTATCCTGTCTGAGGACACGTTTTTCCTTCCTGAGAACTTTCTGATTAATCCTATTATTTAAAAATGTAAATTATGTTACATTTAATTCTGTTAAAGCTGTTAAGATCTTTCTATTGTTAAATTCTAATCCTGTTGTCTTAAAATGTAACTCGTGGGAGTGGATCTGGTAAGATCTTTGCGACCTTGAGACATTCTTTTGATTTATTGTAATAACCAATTAAGAAAGTATATAACTCCCTTGCTAAAACTAGTGACTGGGGCACTCTCCATCCTCTTCTGATGTCTGTGTCAGAACCTTTCTCTGTCCCTTTTTCACTTTAATAAAACTCTGCTACACAAAAACTCTTGAGTGATCAAGCCCGGTCCCTGGTCCCGAAGCTAAATCTTCTTTGGAGATCACAAATCCGACATCGTTCACTGTAAGCTATCCTGAACACACTCTCGGAACAGAACTTGTTTGTATGTAGGGGACTTGTTGTCCTTAGAAAAGCACTAAAGTTGTTAACTGAGATTTCTGTTCCTCCCAATTAGCTGTGTCCTTCTTCTGAGTTGTGTGCTTGATTATACGCACCTCTTCATCAAAATCACAGATATGCTGGCCTCTCCCCTTACCTCTTGGGAACAATTTGTCTCAGGTGAGACAATCTCTCGGTGCTGAGGAACGCTTTTGTCCTCAGTGGGGCTTTCCAGGTGGCTCAGTGCTAAAAAATCCTCCTGTCATGTAGGTGACGTGGGTTTGATCCCTGTGTTGGGAAGATCCTCTGAAGAAGGAAATGGCAACTTGTTTCAGTATTCTTGCCTGGGAAATCCCATGCGCAGAGGAGTTTGGCAGGCTACAGTCAATGGGGTAGTAGAGAATAGGACACAACTTAGTGACAGCAAACACATAGTCCTCAGTAAGTGCCCAAATAATACTGAAACTCACAGCTCTCACAGCAGACGTTTTTATTTCAGTTCATGATTAAAACAATTGAAATATCTATGCTAACTTTCACCTATAAGTTTTGGAATAAGCAGATGAAAGTCTTCCTTTTTAAATTACGAAAATCTTATTACTAGTGTTTTTAATTTCTAGAGTTCTAGTTACTAGAGTTACTATTTACAATTTGAAAATAACTGAAGTAAACATCAAATCAAATAAGTTATTCATGTAAAACTTTCATCTTTTCTATAATTTTTAATTATCTTTTATGTTTCATTTATATTCACTTATTTTTTTCTATTTAAGTTGGTGATCATTTTCAAAATGTAAAGTAGAAAGGTAGGGGCTTTACTATTATTAAAGTATCAAATACAAGTTGCAATTACTTAATGGTGGTGAAGAACAAAAGATGGAAACAGGTAGGTTGTTTTTCTGGTGGTGTGTGTTTTCACTAATGTATGGAGCCATAATTTCAGAAACCATGTGACTTTCTGGAAAATCAATGATATAATATATATTCATGGATCATTATTTTATCATACAAATATTTCCTTTAGTTTAATCTCCCAAAAGGTACATGATAATGTGTTTTAGATATATTCAATAATGGTTTGTAACCTTTTTCTTCATTTGGTCAATAAATGATTAAAAGTATTTTAAGGTTAATGATTTGATGATGTAATCAATCATTCTAGCTACAATCTGCCACCAGGGCTTCTCATTTTGCAAATGATTTCTTGATAATTATCACAAGAAGCACATCTGTATGCTGGTTGAAAAGTTAATTAAAATGTGATTCCATCTGGTAGTCCAGTTGGGAATGTCACTATTCAATTTAATCTACATTGAGCTGAAATAAACTCTGCATAATCAAAAGATATAATGTAGTGGGGTGCACAGAGATGTAAGTTAGCTAGTGTTTCACATGTTCAGTTAATTCTCTTTTCTTTCTCTTTTAATTCTTTTTTCTTTTATAAAAGTTAGAAACCTGGGAAAAAACATTTCCTAATGATTTTCTCATTATGGGTACATTTCCCTTTATGTGAATTTTGTATAGCTGCATATTTATTCCTATTTTTCCCACTCATTTTTAGTAGGATTGAGAGAGTCGATGTGAGTGCATTATTCTCTCAAAGCTACCGACTTCAATCATTCATTTTGTTCTGATGCCATGTGTATTGGATTCCTATTGCTCTTGTAAAAAATTACCAGTAACTCAGTGATTTAAAACAATACAAATTTATTACTTTACAGTTCTGGAGATCAGAAGTTTGAAATGGGTCTCATGGCTACAATCAAGCTACAAGTTTGGTGGTATTCCTTTAGGAGGCTCTCAAGGGGAATCTCTTCTTTGTTATCCCAGTTCCTAGAACCTATCCATATTCCTTGGCCTGTGTGTCCCTTCTGTCCCCAAAGCCATCAGTGAAAGATCAGGTCTTTTGTTTCTATCTCTGATTCAGACTATTCTGTTTCACTCTTTCTGTTACAGGATCCTTGTGTTATATTGAGCCTACTCACATTGTACATGAAAATCTCTTCCTATTAAAATCAGTTGATTAACAACCTCAATTCCAACTGTAGCTCTAATTTCCTCTTGTCGTGTAACATGACATTCATGAGTTTTGGGGACTGAAATGTGGACACTTTGGAGGCCATTCTTCTATCCTCCACACATTGTAACCAGTTTATTCTAATCCTAATGCTTAGGTAGAGAGGTAACTGGTGCCCATCCTTTCTTCTCAGACTAATTTGAAACAGTTTGGCTGATGTTTCTCTGGTTTGGCTGATGATTACTAGTTTGCACACATGCTGACATGTGTTTCTAGTTACGGATTTTTCCCAACAGAAGGATTCATTTCGATATATGGCAAAACCAATACAATATTGTAAAGTTAAAAAATAAAATTAAATTAAAAAAAAAGAATTGGAGATAAAACTTAGAATTGAGTTCATATAAAAATGCATATCTTTTCATGGAAAGGCTGAACTTGGTTATTATGGGTTGGCTCATATTCCATCTTTTGAACTTTTTTATTTTTTTTTTAAGTGGAAAGTGTTTATTTTTCATTAGTTAGTTTTGCTAAATTTAAATAGGCAGGCCATTAGACTTTGCTTGTTGAAATGCAATTTTAATCCATCTCTAAATTAGAGATTTCAAGGCAAATGTTTAGCAATTTATTTGCTCATACTTCTGCATATAAAATGCACCCAACAAGAAAATTATAAAGCAGCAGTCCCCCAACCTTTTTGGTACCAGGGATCAGTTTTATGGAAAACAATTTTTCCACAGACAGAAGTTGGGGGGATGGTTTCCAGAGGATTTAAACACATGACAGTTATTGTTTATTTTATTGTTCTATTATTATTCTATCAGCTCCTCCTCAGTTCATCCAGAATTAGATCCCAGAGGCTGGGGACTCTGCCATAAATAATTACTACTAGGATAGTGATATTGCAAACATAAACATTATTTACATATGGAACAATCATTTTAAAACTAAAGAAATATAAGAAGTTCTGATGCTGATAAGATGTTTAGTCTATCAATCAGATTTTAATAAATAGAATCAATAGGATATATACTTATATACAAAAGGGTTTGTTATACAGACTTATTTTTCATTAAAAAAAATTAAGGTATAATCAACATGTAAAAAGCCGTTCATATTTAAAGTATATAGTTTGGTGAGTTTGGGGATAAGAACACACCTATGAAACCAACCACCATTACCATGGACACGTCCATTACCTCCCAAAGTTTCCTGCCATTCCCTCTATTATTATTGTGACTACTATTTTTGAAGCCTGTTTTTTTTCCCCCAGTTTTGCTGCTGCTATGATGCTAAAGCTGAAACTTCAGTACTTTGGCCACCTCATGAGAAGAGTTGACTCATTGGAAAAGACTCTGATGCTGGGAGGGATTGGGGGCAGGAGGAGAAGGGGACGACAGAGGATGAGGTGGCTGGATGGCATCACTGACTCGATGGACGTGAGTCTCAGTGAACTCTGGGAGTTGGTGATGGATAGGGAGGCCTGGCCTGCTGCGATTCATGGGGTTGCAAAGAGTCGGACACGACTGAGTGACTGATCTGATCTGAAGCTGCTAAGTGGCTTCAGTCGTGTCCGACTCTGTGCGACCCCATAGACAGCAGCCCACCAGGCTTCCCCGTCCCTGGGATTCTCCAGGCAAGAACCTTGGAGTGAGTTGCCATTTCCTTCTCCAATGCAGGAAAGTGAAAAGTGAAAGTGAAGTCGCTCAGTCGTTCCCGACTCTTAGCGACCCCATGGAGTGCAGCCTACCAGGCTCCTCTGTCCATGGATTTTCCAGGCAAGAGCACTGGAGTGGGGTGCCATTGCCTTCTCCGTCCCCCAGTTTTACTGAGAGATAATTAGCATACATCTAGCTTTCATAATGGAGAAGGCAATGGCAACCCACTCCAGTATTCTTGCCGAGAAAATCCATGGGCAGAGGAGCCTGGTAGGCTGCAGTCCATGGGGTCGAGAAGAGTCGGACACTACTGAGAGACTTCACTTTCACTTTCATGCACTGGAGAAGGAAATGGCAACCCACTCCAGTATTCTTCCCTGGAGAATCCCAGGGACGGGGGAGCCTGGTGGGCTGCCGTCTATGGGGTCTCCCAGAGTCCGACACGACTGAAGCGACTTAGCAGCAGCAGTTTTCATAAACTTCTGTTCTAATAGTGAAAAGATATATTACTTGGACTTGTTTTGAAGAAAATATAAAAGTAACTATGAATGTGTTGTACATAGTGAAGAGAAGAATCCCAACAATCACCCAGATCACATACAAAGAAAAAAATACATTTTTAGGATATTTAAGGCAAAGTTGCATCATTTGGCCTACTTTATCTTCAAAAGTGTCCTGATTGTCCAATCCCTTTATGTGCAAGAAAGTTGAAAAGAAATATATACACATCATATTTATATATTATATTCACATAATATTTACATAATATATGTTGTTTATATACTATACATTGGAAAATACCTTGATGTTGGGAAAGATTGAGGGCAGGAGGAGGAGGGGAAACAGGATGAGATGGTTCGATAGCATCACCAACTCAATGCACGTGAGTGTGAGCAAACTTTGGGAGATAATGAAGGACAGGGAAGTCTGCAGTCTGTCAGGTTCCAAAGAGTCAGATACAACTTAGAGACTAAACAACAGCAACAAATAAAAATCAACCTAAATGTAAGAATGAAAACTTTTATATTCCAAAATTTTTTAGAAGAAATTACATCTCTTATTATCACTTCTGTGACCATTGTAAACATATATTGTAAAGACTTTAAAATTATCCAAATATTACACTTTAGTTAACAATTCAAAAATCTTTAAAACATTTCTCACATGTATTTGTTGACTATGTGACATCTTGGTGCAGCATTATATATATATATATATATATATATATATATATATATATATATATATATATTTAACTTAGAGGGTAAACATGATCATGTATCTTACTTGGACATTATGTATTGACTATTTTGGGGTTAAGTTTCTTACCAGATACTTCCATGATGTTCATTCTGATTATGATAAAAAAGAATAAGGCCACAGTGAAAGCATACGAGCTCACATGATAAGCTTACTCTGCTGCTGCTACTGCTAAGTCACTTCAGTCGTGTCCGACTCTGTGCAACCCCATAGACAGCAGCCCACCAGGCTCCCCCGTCCCTGGGATTCTCCAGGCAGAACACTAGAGTGGGTTGCCATTTCCTTCTCCAATGCATGAAAGTGAAAAGTGAAAGTGAAGTCCTCTCTGACTCTTAATGAAACCATGGACTGCAGCCCACCAGGCTCCTCCATCCATGGGATTTTCCAGCCCACCAGGCTCCTCCATCCATGGGATTTTCCAGGCAAGCTTACTCTAGACTTTACTATAAAATAATCATGTATTGCCCTACTTCACAATACAAAGCTCTATTTATATTGAAATGTTCAGGGGAAAACATAAACCACAGAGACAAAATGCAATGCTCCTGGCACTGGGGCATCAAATGTACTTTTTGAGCACAATTTTAATTTATTTTTTATACACGTTGTAAAAGAGAAAGTTTAGATGAAAAGACTTTATATCTCCTATTTTTGTCTAAGTCAATCAGGATTCGTCTCTGCTCTGCACTCAAACCTTTCTGCTCATTCCACCCTTAGTGAAGTCTGAGGACAGGCGAGGAAAGTCTCGTGGAGAGATGAGTTCATGAACTGTGCTTGTCCTTGTTTCCCTATGCGCTCCCACGTTGTTGTTCACTGAGCAGGAATATGTTTATTTGCAGGACTGTGGCATTCTCGTCTTAACAAGAGGTTAATTAACCCTCCCTTGGCTTAATACTCATTAATTTTATTTGCCAAGGCTTGCCCAAGCTAAGTTTCTCTGGAGCATTGATTTTTTAATCTGTAGACTGTAAAATGCCCTGTAATTAATGCAAAATTCTCTCTTAATGCAGATACGTGTTTTTCTGGTGAAAGAATCCAGGTCTTTATAAGACACACTGGGAATTCTGACCAACATTATTTGAAGAATCACTGCTTTAGAGTAAGCCAGAACATCTCCCTCTTGGCATTCTCTCTGTTAATAAAAACTTTATGGACTATGTGGCATTTCACAGTTATACCTTGTTTGGGGACATTTTGTATTGGAGAACAAAAGATGTCATTATAGTAGGGGCTCATAACTCTATTTTTAAACTAATGAATCAGACTGTTATACCAGCAGTGAATTATTTAGTCCTAAACATCACTCGTCTTAGTCTTGTATGTATTATGTGTGCAAGTAAATTAGGTTCAAGGGGAAAAAAAAAATAAAACCATTAAAATCTGTTTTCACAGTTTCCTGATGATACCAGCTACAAGACTAGAATCATATAACATCCATTACCCCATCTATTTGGAAATCTGGTATTTTAAAATTTTCATGAAGAAATAAAAAGCATTCTAAGTCTACACCAGTGCAGACAATTAGGGCCAAGAAATGACTTACTCCTTCATCACAAAGAATAGATTCACGTCATTTTTATCATTTCTTTTATTTATTTTTTTAACCTTTGCCTGAATCAACCCCTGAGCCATATATTTGTCAAAAGGTTACTGGGTCTTCCTAGGTCTAAGTATTATTCTAGCATTTTTTGTTGCTGTTCATTTGCTAAGTCATGTCTAATTCTTTGTGAACCCATGGAATGTAGCACCCCAGATCCCTCTATCTTCCACAGCCTCCAAAGTAGGTTCAAATTTATGTCCATTGAGTTGATTATGCTATCTAACCATTTCATCCTCTGTTGCCCCCTCTCCTCTTCAGGTCAAGTTAGTTCAGTCGCTCAGTTGTGTCCAACTCTTTGCAACCCCATGGACTGTGGCATGCCAGGCTTCCCTGTCCATCACCAACTCCTGGACCCTACTCAAACTCATGTCCATTGAGTTGGTGATGCCATCCAATCATCGCATCCTCTGTCGTGCCCTTCTCCTCCTGCCTTCAATCTCTCCCAGCATCAGGGTCTTTTCAAATGAGTTACTTCTTTGCATCAGGTGGCCAAAGTATTGGCCTTTAGCATCAGTCCTTCCAATGAATATTCAGGACTGATTTCCTTAGTATGGGCTGGTTGGATTTCCTTGTAATCCAAGGGACTCTCAAGAGTCTTCTCCAATACCACAGTTCAAAAGCATTGATTCTTTGGCACTAAGCTTTCTTTATAGAAAGCTATACACCCTTGTCCTCTTGCTTTCCATCTTTTCCAGCATCAGTGTCTTTTCCAAAGAGTTGGCTTTTCACATCTGGTGGCCAAAATATTGGAGTTTCAGCTTGAGCATTGGTCCTTTCAAGGAATATTCAGCACTGATTTTTTCCTTCAGAATTGACTGGTTTGCTCTCCTTGCAGTCCAAGAAACTCTCAACAGTTTTCTCCAGCACCACAATTAAAAAGCATCAATTTTTTGATGTTCAGGTTTCTTTATGGTCCAATTCTCACATCTATACATGACTAATGGAAAAACCATAGCTTTGACTATTCAGAACTTTGTCAGCAATGTGATGTCTGCTTTTTAATAATACACTGTCTACGTTCGTCACAGCTTTCCTTCCAAGGAGGAAGCATCTTTAAATTTCATGGCTACATTCATCATCTGCAGTGATTTTGGAGCCTCAGGCAAAAAAAAAAAAAAAATCTGTCACTGCTTCCAATTTTTCCCTTCTACTTGCCATGAAGTAATGGCACTGGATGCCACGTTCTTAGTTTTTTGAATGTTGAGTTTTAAGCCAGCTTTTTCACTCTCCTCTTCAACCCTCATCAAGAGGCTCTTTAGATCCTCTTCATTTTCTGCCATCAGGGTGGTATCATCTGTATATCTGAGGTTGTTGATATTTCTCTCAGCAATTTTGATTTCAGGTTGTGATTCATCCAGCTCAGCACTTTGCATGATGTACTCTGCTTATAAATTAAATAAGCAGTGTGACAATATACAGCCTTGATGTTCTCCTTTCCTAATTTTGAACCAGTCTGTTGTTCATGTAAGGCTCTAAATGTTGCTTCTTGACCCACATTCAGGTCTCTCAGGAGACAGGTAAGGTGGTCTGCTATTTCTATCTCTTGAAGAATATCCACCGTATGTTGTGATCCACACAGTTAAAGGGTTTAGCATAGTCAATGAAGTACAAACAGATGTTTTTCTTTGGCTTGTGGTTTCTCTGCCTTTTCTAATCCCAGCTTAGAAAGTCCTTAGTTCATGTACTGCTGAAACCTAGCTTGAAGGATTTTGAGCATTACCTTGCTCACATGTGAAATGAATGAATTTGTATGATAGTTTCTCTTTGGCATTGTCTTTCTTTGTGATTTAAATGAAAACTGACTTTTTCCAGTCCTATGGACACTGCTAAAATTTCCAAATTTGCTGGCATATTGAGTGCAGCACTTTAACAGCATCATCTTTTAGAATTTTAAATACCTCAGCTGGAACTTCATCACCTCCACTACCTTTGCTTGTAATAATGCTTCTGAAGGCCCATTTGACTTCACACTCCAGGATGTTCAGCTCTAGGTGAGTGGGCACACTAGTCATGGATATCCTGATCATTAAGACCTTTTGGTATAGTTTTTCTGTATATTCTTGCCACCTCTTCTTAATATCTTCTGCTTCTGTTAGGTCCTTATCATTTCTGTCCTTTATCTTTCTATTATTTTTCCATATTTCTTTTCATTGTTTGGTTAAGAAGGCCTCCTTATCTCTCCTTGCTATTCTCTGGAATTCTTCATTCAGTTGGGTTTATCTTTTCCTTCCTCCTTTGCCTTTCACTTCTCATTTCCTCAGCTATTTGTAAAGCCTCCTCAGACAACCAGTTGGTCTTCTTGCCATTCTTTTTCTTTAAGAAGTGAGAAATGGAACATTTTCTGACATGTCAGTAAACAAGGATGTTACAGTTACCAGCAATTGCAGCCACCATGGATGATGAGCTGGTGAGCCGTGAGAGAACTCAGGAAGGAAAGAATACCTGCCATCTAGCAGCCATCAGACTGCAGCCCCTTCCCATGGTGAGCTCTGAGGAAGTTCAGGATGTGAAAACAGAATACTGGCCCTAGATGGCTGAGGTGCATATCAAAGGAATGATGTCAGTGAGCCCAGACTCTTGCCATACATAGAAAAATGCTAAATTTCTTAGCTTGGGTTATCTGATTTTCTTTAAATAACAATAATATTTTGACATTCAGACTACCTGCCCTTCCTTGAAAAACTCCTATTATCCTGACTCCTCCCCTCACTTCTTTGAAACAGTTTTCTCAGGATTTGCTGAGATGCTGTCTGCCCCTATCCTGAAGTCCTACAAATTCCCATCGAATAAAAATAATGCTCAACTTTTAGGTTGTGAATATATATATATTTTTAATCGACAATAGTAATAGATGATAATGCTATTTAGGAAGAAGCAATACCACATAGTGGCTATTTACAAGTTGTAAATAGAAAGGAAAAGAAGAACTTAGTATTACATCCAGTTTTTTTTGCTTTGATAACTGGTGGATAGGAGTGACATTTAATTAAGTGAATAATGTAGGAAGAAGAATATATTAAAGGGAAGGCATGGGCAGAAGCTCCTTAAAATATTTTCAGTGACTCAAATGCCTATTTTATTGCACTAAAAACTGAGGTCTGAGCACATAGGAACAATCTGTAAGGTTTCTCTTGCCAATTCTTTAGAAAAACAGTGGCACGTGTGTCCACAGAAGGGTGTAATAGAGCTTCACATCAAACCATTGAAGGTGTTTAAAATGAGCCACCCCAAACTGCCAGTCTGCAAGTGAATTATTTTTTTTTTCTAATTTTATTTTATTTTTAAACTTTACATAATTGTATTAGTTTTGCCAAATATCAAAATGAATCCGCCACAGGTATACATGTGTTCCCCATCCCGAACCCTCCTCCCTCCTCCCTCCCCATACCATCCCTCTGGGCCGTCCCAGTGCACCAGCCCCAAGCATCCAGCATCGTGCATCGAACCTGGACTGGCAACTCGTTTCCTACATGATATTTTACATGTTTCATTGCCATTCTCCCAAATCTTCCCACCCTCTCCCTCTCCCACAGACTCCATAAGACTGTTCTATACATCAGTGTCTCTTTTGCTGTCTCGTACACTGGGTTATTGTTATTGTTATTATTTTGAGCTGAAGAAAATGAAGGCCCAAGAGACTCGGGAAGAACTTTTTATTTTCCCCTTAACTACCTAAAGTAATTTAGATAAAGGACCTGGCTTAGAGAGAGAGCTATTACAAGAGATAAGTTTCATCTGCATGGCACACAAATATCTAACGTCTCATCTCAACTTCCTGTGAATTTGCCCTCCTCCCCTTTGAAGTTCCTGGCTCCTACTCCACTCCTTAACTCAGGATTCATTAGCCTCAACTACTCAACTTGCCCTTGGGTCTTAAATGAACCCCAGTATGCTTGTAGTTAAATTTATTTTTCTCCTGTTAATCTGTTTCACATCAATCTAATTAATAGACCAGCAAAAAGAACCTAAAAATTTAGAGGAAAAGTTTTCCTTGCCAAATTTGAGAAAGTTTATCTTTGTAGCAGAAATTATTCACAAACTGACATTCAAGATATTGCCAAGCTACACCCTTCTTTGAATATGATGCGATCTCAGGCTGTCAACTTCTCTATGATAACTACAGTGACTGTGTAACTGTGTTGATAAAAGGTCCAAGAAGCATTATAAGGATCTAATCTCCAGTGGAGATTAGATATAGTAGTGAACCAGGAAGTGAGTGTTATTAGCTTCAACCATTTCCCACTTTGATTGTTTCAGGTTGTTATGAAACCACAACTGGGACCAACATGTTGGATCTGGTTTGTGCTGGTTGGTGGGAGCCAACTGTTGAAGCTTCAGGAATATGGTGGCTAGATTTTAATCACAGGCATTATTAAGGAGTTAATTTATATAAAGTCACAAATAAGTTATATTAAAACAGAAATAAACACTTAACTCATTATTCTTACATTTTTGCTGTTGTATTATTACCTAAGCTCTTGAGGTTATTAACGTCTACTTTATCTGTATATTAGAAATACTATATAATGGTGTTTACTACTTTGCCACTTTTCTCAACTCTATATTTAATGAGGTCACATTGGTAGCTTGATCTCAGTCATGGTGAGAATGTACCATTGAAATCAACAAATGCTACCAGTTAGGGTTTATTGTTTCTTTGATTGTTAGGTTTAAGACTGCAGAGAAAATATTAATGATGGAGATTAAATTTAAAAATGTGTTTTGTCTGTAGCCTTATAGTTTAAGTAAAATTTAAAACTTGAAGTTATATTCTTCCAGTATTTGAAGACTATTATTCAATTTACTAAAAAAATGATTCATCACTGAACATTGATGAATAGATGACATTCTAACAGTTTTTTCTTACTGTCAAATAAAAGCATCACACAGAATTTTTGTCAGAACAACACTCATCTGTCAATTGCAGCCATAGGTTGGCTATGGATATAATATATCACAAAATTAATTAAAACATTCTATGATAATCAACTGTATGAAATTTACAATAGAAGTGTTACATATTGTATTATTATTTGTAAATTGTGTCTACAAATCCTTCATAACAGTAAGTCTGTAATAAGTGTGTGTATGAGTATGCATGCAGATTTTTTGTTTGTTTGTTTTTGATGAGCATCTACTAAACACTTCTGTTTCAGAAATGGAACCAATGCCTTGACCACTTTCATGGTGTACAAGTAGCAACATTTGGAACTAACCATTGTACTCTAAAATAGCTGAATACATATTCACGGGATATTCCCAGCTCTGCAGTCAAAATTTTAAACTGATATATTAGAAGCAAATTAGATGGGTAATCAAAACTAAGAAAATAATATTACTCATATGAACATTTTATAAATTTTATTTATTCTCTTGTATTACATAAAGTTTTTGAAAGTCTAATTTACTTCTCAGATTAGAGGCTAAGAGGAGATATTTCTATCAGTATGGGGTTTTCAAATTTTGTACATTTTTACATATCATCTCATTGACCCCCATAAAATCTGTGAATAGACAAAAATGTATTATTATCATAAGACACAGCTGCGGATAGCTGATTGTGCAGGATCACTTGTATTCATGCACAGCAATCCTTCACCAGAGCTAAGAACAGAATTTAGGGCTTTTGGTGAACTTGCTATTAAAGACAGCTACAACTCACCACACAGATTCTCCTTTTCTACAAAACTACTGTGTGCTTGGAGCCTGTTTTCTCTCTCCCAGGTAAGAGAAAAGCAGAGGACTAAAGAGATAAGAACAATGTCATTGGAGAAAGAAGCCCTGCAAAAGATTTCAGAAAAAGAGTTTTTCTTCTTTGTGTTCTGAATCCTGAATGACAGGTTTAAGATTGCTTTTTGCTTAATTTATGTTGTGAATTTCTTCTTATGATTATCAATAAGTTCTCACATGAGTATGCAATCATAATAAGAGTCAAACTTCAGCAATTTCCTGACAAGTTAGAAAGCAATAAAATACTCCTAAGTGGTATATCAAAGAAGGTGATATTTTTAAACCAGAGGTGTGGTGATACCTATAAATCATCCAGGCATTCCTCTTGAGATTTCTATTCTCACTTGGAGAAGCTATTGGGACAATACACACAGAAAATGTCATCCAGAGGAAAAGAAGAGTAACTTTCGAGAAAATAAGATTCGGAAGTCTTAGGAAGCTTACGTAAGTTGGAGAAGAGAATGTTATCTGTCTCAGTTCTTCTCACCCCATTATTCATGCTTTATCTACACTTCTAAAGGTTTGAAACTTAACACATAGTATTAAAAGTAAAATATAAATGGCTTATCATAGCTTCTTAAGAAATATCTTTATTTGAACGTGCAATCTAATTTCGGGTCTTGTTGTTCAGTCACTAAATCGTGTCCGACTCTTTTCCTACCCCATGGAATGTAGCCTTCCAGGCTCTTCTGTCCATAGGGTTTCCCAGAAAAGAACACTGGAGTGAATTGCCATTTCCTTCTCTGGAGGATCTTCCTGAATCAGGGATAAAAATCGCATCTCCTGCATTGGCAGGCAGATTCTTTACCACTGAGCCGCCAAAGGAAGCCCATGACAAACGTTACGTACCTACTAATAGGAAATACCCTCAAAAAGAAAAGTATTTTTACATTTTTCAGGCTAAATGGATTAGTTATCTTTTGATACCAAAAAAGAAATCCTTTGATTTTATACAATCTGTTTCCAAGCTATGCTGCTGCTGCTGTTGCTAAGTCACTTCAGTCGTGTCCGACTCTTTGCAACCCCATAGACTTACAGAAGTCTTTCAAGACAGAAAGTTCTTGTGAGTATGTAACAATAACATACTAAGAAAGTCCAGAACACTTGAATCAATGCACTGCTGCTGCTGCTAAGTCACTTCAGTTGTGTCCGACTCTGTGTGACCCCATAGATGGCAGCCCACCAGGCTCCCCTGTCCCTGGGGTTCTCCAGGCAAGAACACTGGAGTGGATTGCCATTTCCTTCTCCAATGCATGAAAGTGAAAAGTGAAAGTGAAGTCGCTCAGTTGTGTCCAACTCTTAGCGATCCCATGGACTGCAGCCCACCAGGCTCCTCCATCCACAGAATTTTCCAGGCAAGAGTACTGGAGTGGGGTGCCATTGCCTTCTGTTCCAAGCTATAGGTTTATGAAATATCAGAGTTTTCTTAATCTTTTTGTATCTACTATAGAAACTTTGCAGTTCTTATTTATATGTTAAAAACAAAACAAAACAAAACACACACAAAAAAACACCTCTTCCTTGGGATTTCTCTGCCATGTATTTCCAGTCAATATGTAGATTGTTTCTATCATTAGTTGAAAAAATAATAATTGCTATATGCCAAGTATGATGATATACAATTTTTCACTAACTCATTTACTTTCATGAAACATCTTCAGATTACAAGCTGCTGTGTGCTTTCAGATAGGGAAGCTTGAGATGTTTAAAAGTTAAATGTCTCACCCAGGGAGTAGTTGTGAGTGCTGGAGTTAGTGCACCTGTTAGTGCTGGAGATCTATCTGATTTTAAGTTTCCTTCTTAGAAATTCCACTCGTTTGCATTGGAAAGGAGAGACAATCTAGACAGAATTTATTTATTTATTTATTTATTTCCAGTTCAGTCGTTGAGTCGTGTCAACTCTTTGTAACTTCATGGACTTCAGCAAGCCAGGCTTCCCTTTCACCAACTACCGAAGCTTGCTCAAAGTCATGTTCATTGAGTGGTGATGCCATCCAACCATCTCCTCCTCTGTCATCCCCTGCTGCTCCTGCCTTCAATCCTTCCCAGCATCAGGGTCTTTTCTAATGAATCAGTTCTTCACATAATGTGGCCAAAGTATTGGAGTTTCAGCTTCAGCATCAGTCTTTCCAGTGAATATTTAGGACTTATTTCCTTTAGGATTGACTGATTTGATCTCCTTTGCAGTCCAAGGGACTCTCAAGAGTCTTCTCCAGCACCACAGTTCAAAAGCATCAATTCTTCAGTGCTCAGCTTTTTTTTTTTTTTTTAATAATCAATGAAAATACTTAGCCAATAAAAGGGATGAAATTGGATCATTTGTAGTGATGTGGATGAACCTAGAGTCTGTCATACAGAGTGAAGTAAGTCAGAAAGAGAAAAACAAATATCATATACTAACACATATATGGAACCTAGAAAAATGTTACAGAAGACCTATTTGCAGAGCAGTACTAGGGACATAGACAAAGAGAATGGACTTGTGGCCACAGGAGGGGAAGGGAAGAGTGGGACACATTGAGAAAGTGACACTGACAGATGTACACTACCATGTGTGAAATACAGAGCTAGAGGGAAGCTGCTGTACAGCACAGGGAGCTCAGCTTGGGGCTGGGGTGGGATGGGGCAGTGGGACAGAAATCCAAGAGAAAGGGGACATATGTATACGCACAGCTGATTCACTTTGTTGTACAACAGAAACCAACACAGCATTGTAAAGAAACTATACTCCACTTAAGGTGAATAAAGCATTCAGAGACCCTCCTCTCACCACCGGAAGTAGAATATTGGTTCTTAATTGGAGAATCAAGTAGGAAACATACTGCTATCCACTGTAAAACATGGGCAGATCTAAACACTCAAAATCCAGAATATCTAGAATATCTAGACATCCAGCACTTAGAAAGGGGACTGCAGTGTTGAAAGACAAAAAAGGTTGGGGGAAATTTGCATTGCATCATAGCATTCCAGAGACTCAGATGGCAAAGATTTGGCTTTTGGGATTTTCCATTTGGAGCTATCAGAAAAGAATCACAGCCTCCAACACATGCCCAGGGAACAGTCAAATCAGAGAATGAGGACAATAAGTAGCAGCACAGGTTTCTGGGCCGGTCTTTCAGGGCTAGATTCCACTAGGACTCAACAAGGAGAAAGAAATCCAGTATCCACGAAAGGAGGAACAGTGGCTACCATGGTTACAGTGATTATGATGGGAATGGCTGACCACGCTGGGCACCTATGACAGATGTTACACAGAGAGCTGGTCTACAGTACTGAGTTAAGACAGTCCAAGATTTTCACTCATTGTTAAATAGGAACAGATCTTGTGGGACAAAACATAACCTTATTGTTCCTCCAGTAAATAAGTTTGTATGTAATTAGGATGGGTGATTTCAGACATATAAACAGATAAGAACAGATTTATTTTAAGACCATATAAACATCCTAAACAGTTTCACAAAGTCCAATAAAATTGCATATAAACAAATCAAACACAATTTCACTCAATAGCATCACAATTTGAAATACTTAAGCATGAAGTGATTACTTATGCCTCGACCCCCAGATATTTGTTTCAGTTTTTTCCCCTAAGTTCAAAATGTAAGTTACTTTTTTAATTTAAAATTTTTGTTTTTTTAATTGGGACTGTTGACTTCTCCTTTTTTTCTCATGGTTAAAGCTCATTTAAAACAATTTAATGAGTCTAGAAATTCTTTTACTTGTAGCAGTATCTTGCCTACCTCATTTTTTTTTGTTGTTGTTTCCTGATCAACTTTCTCAGGAAGGCAGTGTCCAGAAACCGATATTTTCTTTTGGTGTAAATGGGTGACTTAGTGCCTGGAAGGCTGCAGTCCATGGGGTCGCTGAGGGTCGGACACAACTGAGTGACTTCACTTTCATTTTCACTTTCCACTTTCATGCATTGGAGAAGGAAAAGGCAACCCACTCCAGTGTTCTTGCCTGGAGAATCCCAGGGATGGGGGAGCCTGGTGGGCTGCCATCTATGGGGTCACACAGAGTCGGACACAACTGAAGTGACTTAGCAGCAGCAGCAGTGCATTGATTCAAGTGTTCTGGACTTTCTTAGTATGTTATTGTTACATACTCACAAGAACTTTCTGTCTTGAAAGACTTCTGTAAGTCTACAATAAACCTGTTCTAGGGTAGAGGAAAGAACAAGTGGACTTCCCTGGTAATTCAGCAGTAAAGAGCCCAACTGCTAGGGCAGGAGATGTGGTGTGATCCCAGTGTTGGGAAGATCCCATGGAGAAGGAAATGGCAACCCACTCCAATATTCTTGACTGAAAAACTCCATGGACAGAGGAGCCTGGTGAACTGCAGTCCATTGGGGTCACAAAGAGTTGGACACAACTACGACTGAGTGACTAACACATGAATGAATATTAGGAAACATTTTAAAACTGTTTCAACTGCCATGTATTCTCAGATTAAAAAGTAAAGAATCTGCCCATAATGCAGGAGACAGAGGAGACATAGGTTTGATCCCTGGGTCAGGAAGATTCCCCTGGAGAGGGAAAATGGCAACCCACTCCAGTATTCTTGCCTGAAAAATCCCATGGACAGAAGAGCCTGGTGGGCTACAGTCCAAAGGGTTGCACAGAGTTGGACAAGACTAAGTGACCAAGAGCTGCACATAGAGGTGGCAAAAGGGTACAAACTTTCAACCATCAGTGAATAAGTCTGAAAATCTGATGTGATGACTAGTTGAAAACACCATCTAGTGTAATCAAAATTTGCTAAGACAGGAGAAAGTAAATGTTCCCAGCAATAAATAAATAAGTAAAACATGTGAGGTGATAGATATGTTAGTTAACCCAACAGGAAGCTTTTCACAACATAAATCATCATGATATACACTTTAAATATGTTATAATTTTTGTATCATTTATAATGCAGTCTGAAATTTGTAAAAGGCAGAACTAGAACAAAAAAGTCATAATTATCACTATAAATTGTTTATATACCTCATGTTAAAAAGAATGATATGAACACAACTTTAGTTCATTACTCAGAGACACCTTGAACTGGCTACATTACAAAATTAAGAACATGTCATAAATATGATTCAAACTAGTTAGAAGGATAGGTAGTTATACTCTAATTTTGCTGCTGCTGCTGCTGCTAAGTCACTTTAGTCATGTCCGACTCTGTGCGACCCCATAGAGGGCAGTCCACCAGGCTCTCCCGTCCATAGGATTCTCCAGGCAAGAACACAGGAGTGGGTTGTCATTTCCTTTTCCAATGCATGAAAGTGAAAAGTGAAAGTGAAGTCGCTCAGTCATGTCTGATTCTTAGTGAACCCATGGACTGCAGCCCACCAGGCTCCTCTGTCCATGGGATCCTCTAGGCAAGAGTACTGGAGTGGGGTGCCATTGCCTTCTCCAACTCTAATTTTGAGGCATAAACAAAACAGGAAAAGTGCTGCCATGTTGCACTAAATCTAAAATATCGAGAAAACATTTGAAATGTTGTATTAATGCAATGCTACAATGAGTTCATTTCCTTTTTCTTCAGTAGTACATAGGTAATTATTGTTTTGCAACAGCCTGAATAAATGTCAAAGAGTGAGTCATCTTCAGGACGATGTTTATTATGGAACTACTCCGCATAACATTTTGCACTTTAAGAGTGAGTTTCCTGAACTATAAACTTTCAGATGTTCAAGCTGGTTTTAGAAAAGGCAGAGGAAGCAGAGATCAAATTGCCAACATCCAATGGATCATGGAAAAAGCAACAGAATTCCATAAAACCATCTATTTCTGTTTTATTGACTATGCCAAAGCTTTGACTGTGTGGGTCACAATAAACTGTGGGAAATTCTGAAATAGATGGGAATATAGGACCATCTGACCTCTTGAGAAACCTGTATGCAGGTCAGGAAGCAACAGTTAGAACTGGACATGGAACAACGGACTGCTTCCAAATAGGAAAAGGAGTATGTCAAGGCTGTATATTATCACCCTGCTTATTTAACTTCTATGCGGAGTACATCATGAGAAACGCTGGGCTGGATGAAGCACAAGCAGGAATCAAGATTGCCGGGAGAAATATCAATAACCTCAGATATGCAGATGACACCACCCTTATGGCAGAAAGTGAAGAACTAAAGAGCCTCTTGATGAAAGTGAAAGAGGAGAGTGAAAAAGTGAAAGAGGAGAGTTGGCTTAAAGCTCAACATTCAGAAAACTAAGATCATGGCATTTGGTCCCATCACTTCATGGCAAATAGATGGGGAAACAGTGGCTGACTTTAGTTTTCTGGGCTCCAAAATTACTGCAGATGGTGATTGCAGCCATGAAATTAAAAGACACTTACTCCTTGGAAGGAAAGTTATGACCAGCCTAGACAGCATATTAAAAAGCCAAATCATTACTTTGTCAACAAAGGTCCATCTAGTCAAAGCTATGGTTTTTCTAGTAGTCATGTATGGGGGTGAGTTGGGCTGTGAAGAAAGCTGAGTGCCGAAGAACTGATGCTTTTGAACTGTGGTGTTGGAGAAGACTCTTGAGAGTCCCTTGGACTGCAAGGAGATCCAACCAGTCCATTCTGAAGGAGATCAGTCTTGGATGTTCTTTGAAAGGACTGATGCTAAAGGGGAAACTCCAGTACTTTGGCCACCTGATGGGAAGAGCTGACTCATTTGAAAAGATCCTGATGCTGGGAAAAATTGAGGGCAGGAGGAGAAGGGGACGACAGAGGATGAGATGGCTGGATGGCATCACGGACTCAATGGACATGGGTTTGGGTAGACTCCGGGAGTTGGTGATGGACAGGGAGGCCTGGCGTGCTGTGGTTCACAGTGTCAGAAAGAGTCGGATAGAACTGAGTGACTGAACTGAACTGAAATGAGTTTCTGAAAATTCTACAAAACCAAATCGAGTCTTGTTTCTTTGATTCAAGTTTTGACCGACAAATAGCAAAGTGAAGACTTAAAGCTAATAATTTTCCTGCCTATAGAAATAGGATGAAATTTCTTATACTTTCTCTTTCATTAAGTCATTAGCTCTTTAACTGACATTGAATCTGTGTATCTTAAGTATCTGGACATCTTGGTGTCTCCAATA
Source organism: Bos indicus x Bos taurus (assembly GCF_003369695.1). Lineage (NCBI taxonomy): Eukaryota > Metazoa > Chordata > Mammalia > Artiodactyla > Bovidae > Bos > Bos indicus x Bos taurus. The sequence continues at coordinate 1,825,408 of NC_040081.1, read as the reverse complement.
ATCCTGAAAATATTTAGTGTGAATATATACCTTAAACTGCATACTATGTGAAAAGTCCAGCTGACAGTAAGTCTTGTTTTTCCTCTGTTAGCAAAAGACCATTGTAGAGATGATTTTTCTGTTGTGCTTTTCAAAATCAAGCCAGGATATTTTAACAAGTGATGTGTATAGCTTATAATTATAAATAAATGTTTATTATATAAAAAGTACATATAAAATATATAGTTAAGAATTAATATGGACAAATTTCTGATCTAGCTATGCCTATTTATCTACACATAAGATGAAGGACAGCAAAGCCAGACAAGCAGTAGATCAGGATAAGTAAAACTATAGTATTGCATCATTAATTAATATTATTATTTATTAATAACTTAATACTTTCCATGGGCCCTGTCCTGTGTTAATCATCTTGCAAGTCCCTTGGACTGCAAGAAGATCAAACCAGTTAATTGTAAAGGAAATCAGTCCTGAATATTCATTGGAAGGACTGACGTTGAAGCTGAAACTCCAATACTTTGGCTGCCTGATGTGAAGAGCTGACTCATTAGAAAAGACCTGGATACTGGAAAAGATAGAAGGCAGGAGGAGAAGCGGATGATGGAGGATGGGATGGTTGTATAGCATAACTAACTCAATGGACATGAGTTTGAACAAGCTCTGGGAGTGGGTGATGGACAGGGAAGCCTGGGGTGATGCAATCCATGGGGTCACAAAGAGTCGGACACCACTGAGTGACTGAACTGAACTGAATCATTTAACATATTTTTATTTTATTTTATCTTCACAAAAAAGTTATGAGATTGATTCATCCCCTTTTTTAAATGAGGAAATTAAGATTTATTTATTTTTTAAATTTTATTTTATTTTTAAACATTACATAATTGTATTAGTTTTGCCAAATATCAAAATGAATCCGCCACAGGTATACATGTGTTCCCCATCCTGAACCCTCCTCCCTCCCCATACTATCCCTCTGGGTCGTCCCAGTGCACTAGCCCCAAGCATCCAGTATCGTGCATCGAACCTGGACTGGCAACTCATTTCTTACATGATATTTTACATGTTTCAATGTCATTCTCCCAAATCTTCCCACCCTCTCCCTCTCCCACAGAGTCCATAAGACTGTTCTATACATCAGCGTCACTTTTGCTGTCTCGTACACAGGGTTATTGTTATCATCTTTCTAAATTCCATATACATGCGTTAGTATACTGTATTTATGTTTTTCCTTGTGGCTTACTTCACTCTGTATAATAGGCTCCAGTTTCATCCACCTCATTAGAACTGATTCACATGTATTCTTTTTAATGGCTGAGTAATACTCCATTGTGTATATGTACCGCTGCTTTCTTATCCATTCATCTGCTGATGGACATCTAGGTTGCTTCCATGTCCTGGCTATTATAAACAGTGCTGTGATGAACATTGGGGTACATGTGTCTCTTTCCCTTCTGGTTTCCTCAGTGTGTATGCCCAGCAGTGCGATTGCTGGATCATAAGGCAGTTCTATTTCCAGTTTTTTAAGGAATCTCCACACTGTTCTCCATAGTGGCTGTACTAGTTTGCATTCCCACGAACAGTGTAAGAGGGTTCCCTTTTCTCCACACCCTCTCCAGCATTTATTATTTGTAGACTTTTGGATCGCAGCCATTCTGACTGGTGTGAAATGGTACCTCATAGTGGTTTTGATTTGCATTTCTCTGATAATGAGTGATGTTGAGCATCTTTTCATGTGTTTGTTAGCCATCTGTATGTCTTCTTTGGAGAAATGTCTATTTAGTTCTTTGGCCCATTTTTTGATTGGGTCGTTTATTTTTCTGGAGTTGAGCTGTAGGAGTTGCTTGTATATTTTTGAGATTAGTTGTTTGTCAGTTGCTTCATTTGCTATTATTTTCTCCCATTCTGAAGGCTGTCTTTTCACCTTGCTAATAGTTTCCTTTGATGTGCAGAAGCTTTTAAGGTTAATTAGGTCCCATTTGTTTATTTTTTATTTTATTTCCAATATTCTGGGAGATGGGTCATAGAGGATCCTACTGTGATGTATGTCAGAGAGTGTTTTGCCTACGTTCTCCTCTAGGAGTTTTATAGTTTCTGGTCTTACGTTTAGATCTTTAATCCATTTTGAGTTTATTTTTGAGTATGGTGTTAGAAAGTGTTCTAGTTTCATTCCTTTACAAGTGGTTGACCAGATTTCCCAGCACCACTTATTAAAGAGATTGTCTTTAATCCATTGTATATTCTTGCCTCCTTTGTCAAAGATAAGGTGTCCATATGTGTGTGGATTTATCTCTGGGCTTTCTCTATTTTGTTCCATTGATCTATATTTCTGTCTTTGTGCCAGTACCATACTGTCTTGATAACTGTGGCTTTGTAGTAGAGCCTGAAGTCAGGTAGGTTGATTCCTCCAGTTCCATTCTTCTTTCTCAAGATCGCTTTGGCTATTCGAGGTTTTTTGTATTTCCATACAAATTGTGAAATTATTTGTTCTAGCTCTGTGAAGAATACTGTTGGTAGCTTGATAGGGATTGTGTTGAATCTATAATTTGCTTTGGGTAGTATACTCATTTTCACTATATTAATTCTTCCAATCCATGAACATGGTATATTTCTCCATCTATTAGTGTCCTCTTTGATTTCTTTCACCAGTGTTTTATAGTTTTCTATATATAGGTCTTTAGTTTCTTTAGGTGGATATATTCCTAAGTATTTTATTCTTTTCGTTGCAATGGTGAATGAAATTGTTTCCTTAATTTCTCTTTCTGTTTTCTCATTATTAGTGTATAGGAATGCAAGGGATTTCTGTGTGTTGATTTTATATCCTGCAACTTTACTATAGTCATTGATTATTTCTAGTAATTTTCTGGTGGAATCTTTAGGGTTTTCTATGTAGAGGATCATGTCATCTGCTGAGGAAATTAAGATTTAAAGAGGTAGTTGTTTGCCAAAATGGTGCCACAGCTAGAGTGAAACACATGTCTGTCCAGTCTCTAGACCATATCTAATTCTACTCCTCCACACTGCTTTTTGAAATAGACTTTAAGTGACAGACATGAGAATAATAAATGAGCAGTGCTGGGGCCAACTTTAACAAGAATGACTAAAACTCTGCTCAGTAAACTATTTCTTCTTGAATAGCCTCTGGATTTGAGAAATTTCCTGTAGCTGTGATAGACTTGAGTTTTTTTCTACTTTTTATTGATATATAGTTGATGTACAATATTATAAGGTTCAGTTATACAATATAGTGATTCACAATTTTTAAAGGTTACATTCCATTTAAAGTTACTATAAAATATTTGTTATATTTCCTGTCCTTTACATTGTTACATCCTTGTGGTTTATTTTATGCATAATTATTTGTACCTCTTGACCCTCTATCCCAATGTTATAGCTCCCCCATCCCTCCCCTCAATGGCAACACCGGTTTATTATCTAAATCTGTGAGTCTGGTTTTGTTTTGTTATAGTCATTCATTTTTTTTTATTTTTTAGATTCTACATATATGATATCACACAGTATTTGTTTTCCACTGTCTGATTTATTTCACTTAAAACGATATGCTCCTACTTCATCCATGTTGTTGCAAATGGCAAAATTTCATTCTTTTTATGACCAAATAGTATTCTGTAGTGTGCATGTGTATATATGTAAGTGTGCACACAATAATAAATACACACAAAAAAGTAAAAGGAATCATTTACAAAAACATTTACAAAAGTTAATGTTGAAGACAGAATTTTTTTAAAGCACTCTTTTTAATAGCTTTTATCACACAGTTAAAGTATTTTGAAAAGCAAAAGAATTTCTAAGTCTTATAAAGATATGAGTATTCACCAGGACCTCACAAAGAAAAATGTCAATTAATGCAAAGTTCAAACTGAATTAAACTTAGAAAAAAGTTCACTTAGAAATAAAGTGTCTAGATAATTTTAATGAAACACACTAAACCACGTTATAACTTTCATAGCATAATTTTATGGATATACATTTATTTTATTTTTATAGGAAAAAAGTTACTGAACACTGTGTTAAACGCACTTTCAGTTACATCTTTTCTAGACAAAACCTAAATCAACAATCTTCCAACTTAAGAGCCAAGGGGATTTTGCTTCCCAAGGGCATTTAGCAAAGTCTAACAAGACGTGGTGCATATATACAATGGAATATTACTCAGCCATAAGAAAGAACAAAATTGTGCCATTTTCAGAGACATGAATGGACCTAGAAACTATCATGCAGGGTGAAGTAAGTCAGAATGAGAAAAATATATGTATTAGCATATATATAAGGAATCTAGAAAAATGGTTCAGATGAACCTATTTGCAAAGCAGAGGATGAATTGGGAATAGTGTATCTATTGTATACACTACTGTGCAAAAAGCAGCTCTGATTTCAAGTGTAGAGATGGAATTTAGGAATCAGTAACTGGTTATTTTCCTCAGGTCACACTCCATTCCCCTCCCTCAGGTTATATTCTGAGAAATACCAAACTGAGTATGCAGTTACTTAAATCAAAGCAAAGTCAGTGTCACTGACTTATAAGTGTCACTGACATAACTTATAAGAATGATGGCCTAAGAAGAATTGCCATTTCATGCAGCTAAAAGTTGTACTTGAATTTTTTGACTTACATGCATAAACAGAGCTTTGAAGGATCCCTTGGGAACTGGTTTAAATCTTGAACTCCAACCCAGACCCACAGATCCATAATCTGCATTTTCATAAGATCCCTGGCTTTTTATGAAACTTTAACTATAATACTCTGTGTGTAGCACTTAGATATACTATCTAGCATATTCATTTACTATTAGAGGTGATGGTGGTGGCTATGATGGTGATGACAGTCCATATTACACAGCAAGAAGTTGAAGACTGGAAACAATTTAATGAAAAGATTCCTAAAAAAGATATAAGAATAGATGTAGAATATATTCATTTTCTATTTCTGTGTGACACATTGCCACAAACTTAGTATTTTAAAAT